>NC_092587.1:179984318-180627954 GCF_047663525.1 Anas platyrhynchos
CTTTCTTTCAGCCTTTTGAGTACTTTTTTATGTTGAAAGAGACATTTGAAATTGTCTCATAGATCGGTGTGTAGCTATTTCTGTGCACACAGAGTAGTGCATTTTGGGCACCAGCACTTCAGGGGTCTGCACCAGAGGACTGGTGATTGTGGTAGCGCAGGCATTTTCAGGGATGCTAATTTTTAGGTGCCTCTCCTGAGGGGTTGCTCCTAGCTAAATTACAATTCATCTTTAAGATTGTTTGTTAATCTGCAGAACAGGACCAAGAAGTAATTTCAATGTAAAGAAGGCAGTGTCACTCCTCGTCTTGGCAGGCTGTTCCATGTTCCTTGAAAAGTAGGCCTTTGAAAGAAGAGAGTTTGGCAGACCTGGGGCCTACAGCAAGGCCCCCACTCCCCAACAAACAAACAAAACAAACAAAAGCAAACAAACAAAAAATGACTTTTGATGGAGTTACCAAGGGAAGTAACACAGGGCAGGACAGACTAGCAATAGCAACTAGAACCGTCTAAAATTCCATCATGTGTCAGCTGCTTTTTTGGCAGGAGTGTGTAACATACTTGTAGCTTCAACCAGTGAGCTCTGTGGAAGTGTGGTGAAGGAGGTGAATGTTCCAGAAATGTCTTTTGCATGCAGGGGCATAGCTGCAGTGGCTGCCCTCCCAGCCAGCCTCGCTGTCTTGCCAGTGCCGCTCACTTTGTGCACTACACAGTGCGGCTCCAGGGAAAACTAAATTACTTGCAACTTATCAAAAGGTTGCTCAGCTACTTAATCATTGTAATGGCTCACTTGCAATTTCCTCAACCTGTGGTATGTGTGTTTGCATATTACAGAGACTCAAACAATGAAATTCACATTGTTTATAATTGGATGTCCCATTGGCAAAAATGGACAGGACACCACGGGTTTTAGGATATGCACCTTTAAGGAGCAGTGCAGGGTCTACAATTTAATCTTCTGCCTTCAGAGAAAGGGATTTTTTCTACTGTCTACACTCAGTAATTAATTGCCCCGTGGCCTTTCATTGATTGAATACAAACCCATCTATTTGAGAGTGCTTGCATTTAATTTGCAGGAGTGTGATAGCAGCTGTTTAGTTACATTACCTGTCATTGCTGATGTGCACAGTAAGGACTGTGGTTTTACTGTCCCTAGTTTAAAAGCAATTGTTTGGATCATTTAGTGCTAGAGGCAGTGATTTCTAAACAGCTTTAGAAACAGCATTTCTTCCTCTCATGGCATCTGGTCAAGGGTGATTTACAATTATGCTTTCAGTGAGTGAATGAGAAGGAATTAATGTTTTCCTTCGCTACTCATAGTAATGCTGTTTCCTCGCTGCTAAAGGAAGTTCCAGCATGGTGCTGATGTCTCTTTGAAGTGTTACGATCCCTCAGCTAATACTTGGCACTTATCTCATATTTTTTGTGTTTGTAGATCTCCAAAGAGGGTAAATATTTTCACCTCTGTGACTGAATCTGACAGAGACCTATTCAAGTCAAGTGACTTGTGCTGGAAAGAAAACATACTCTTCCCGATGTTTATGCACTTGCCATCACCTCTAGCTTATTGCAAATCCCAGCTCAGCTCCTTTGAAGTGAGCTGAAGTGGATGGAGCTCAGCACTTTACCTTCTGTGGTCCCTTATTCTTAGCTATCATGAAACAACATATAACAGAAACAATCTTTCCTGATGCCAGTAGGCAAAACTATATCTTGTATGTAAGAGAGCAAGCAATGACTCTCCTCTCCTCTCCTCTCCTCTCCTCTCCTCTCCTCTCCTCTCCTCTCCTCTCCTCTCCTCTCCTCTCCTCTCCTCTCCTCTCCTCTCCTCTCCTCTCCTCTCCTCTCCTCTCCTCTCCTCTCCTCTCCTCTCCTCTCCTCTCCTCTCCTCTCCTCTCCTCTCCTCTCCTCTCCTCTCCTCTCCTCTCCTCTCCTCTCCTCTCCTCTCCTCTCCTCTCCTCTCCTCTCCTCTCCTCTCCTCTCCTCTCCTCTCCTCTCCTCTCCTCTCCTCTCCTCTCCTCTCCTCTCCTCTCCTCTCCTCTCCTCTCCTCTCCTCTCCTCTCCTCTCCTCTCCTCTCCTCTCCTCTCCTCTCCTCTCCTCTCCTCTCCTCTCCTCTCCTCTCCTCTCCTCTCCTCTCCTCTCCTCTCCTCTCCTCTCCTCTCCTCTCCTCTCCTCTCCTCTCCTCTCCTCTCCTCTCCTCTCCTCTCCTCTCCTCTCCTCTCCTCTCCTCTCCTCTCCTCTCCTCTCCTCTCCTCTCCTCTCCTCTCCTCTCGTCAAAAGTAACACTTTTATGGAAAAATTGTCCCTAATTCCAACAGTATCTCTGTAGCCACTTCTTCACCTGGGAGGGAGGAGAGTAGCCATTGTACTTAGTAGTTGCCAATAGATTATATTTCTCTCCAATCTCTCCAAATTTTATAGATTATATTATATTAGATATATTAGAATATAATAGATTATATTTCTTCCCAAGCTCTCCAAGTTTTCACAAATTCTATGAACTTGTTACATTGGCTTTTTAAACTCATGTAAATCCACAACAACCAGTTGTGAGGAGCACAGCTGAACTCTGTGTGTATTTGTGAAGTATTTCCTTTTGTTTGTTTTGAATCTGCCATCTGCTAGTTTCATAAAATGCCCCCTAGCCCCCTGCATATGAGGGGGAAATGAAGAAGAGTTCCCTGTTTTGTCTATACCATTCAGGATTTGATTTATGTGTCATTATATATGATGTCATATTCCCCCTCAATCCCTGTTTTCCCAGGCTGATGTGTTCTTGTCTCCTTAGTTGTTACTTATACAGAAGCTGCTTCATATCTTTGCCTTTATATCAATCATTTACTCCGCTGTTTCCAATCCTACTGTGCACTTTTTGAGATGGAAGGGCCCAAATATGCTGCAGTTTTCAAGATGCATCTACATCGTGAACATGTGTAGCAAGGGTCATGCTCACTCAGGAGGCTGAGGGGTCCCCATAGGTGAGGTAGGGTGGTGGTGGTTGGGGAACAAGACCCAGAGAGTGCATAACCAGGAACACCTTCTCACCCTGGGTGATTGCGTTTGATACCATCAGCAGTCTGCAAATCACTGCGGGTGCTGCTCCTTTACTTCTGTTTAATCCATTGGCAAAGGTAGATGAAAACCATGCTTGGAAGTAGATAAAATGATTGAATCCTCTCTGCTGACCATGGTGCAATGAAACTAGGTTCCTTGCTGTCCTTGGGTAAAACATAATGCCAGTTGATGTGTCCCTCTATAGAACAACTTCCTCATTCCTTCAGTTAGCTAGAAGAGCATGCTGGGTTTGCTTTTCTTTTGAAAAAGACAGGATAAGAGAAGGGAAACCTCTCATGCCCATGCACAAAGCTGACAACTCAACTCGATAGCTTAGGCTTTGCATGGTAATACAGACACTGCTGTGCTCTGAAGCCCTGGACTTGGAGATGGGACCTGACCCACTGTTCTGAAATGTGTCTCGATCTCATTAAAGTATCATTTTCACAAATACATGTAGTTATAACAGAAATTAGGCACACCACCTTTTCTGCAAAGCATAGTATTAACTGAGGAAAAAAAAGAAGTGATTGAAAGTAAAGAATGAGCTCTGTGGTGAATCATCTGAAACTATTTAGGGCTCTTGTGTTTTTGTTCCAGATTTGGTCTGTTAGATAACTGCCAATGTTAAAATCATTAATGCCAAGAGGACCTAAGCAGCAAGAGGCTGGTGTGTAGATAACATACACCCCACATTTCTTAGCTATGCAAAGGAAATATTTTATGGAAAGCTTAATTAAAGCAAGATATTTTTTTTTTTTTGGATCAAGTATTTCAGATCATTTAGAAGAGCCCATTTGACAGAAAATCTGCAGAGTTTCAGGTACCAAAAAATGTATTGTCGGTGTGTCTGGAGACAACAGCTCCTAGCTGACACAATTAAAACTGATTCTGCTGGTGTATTCCCTACAAGAGAAAGTCTTGGAGGATAGTGCAAGATCTTGGCCAATTCAGATGAATGCCAGGCCTAACTCTAGGTCAGGTGAACCACAGCCCTTTTCTATCTTTGCTTCTTAATCTGTAAAATGGGACAAATACATTTCTGTGCAGGAAAGAGTTGGTGCTGTTGCTCATATCAGCAGGAAATGACTTTTTTCTTGACAGTTAAATCCACCCAGCTGAGGCTGTTCATGAGTGATTCTCACGGAGCTATGGTGAGCAGCTGGCTAAGGTGGAAGGTCTCACTGAAACCCAAGGTCTTTTCTTTCTGCTTGTCAGGCTCATGCAAAGCTCTCCGGGTGGCCTGGCACTCTGGTCACTGCAGCAGGACATCTGCAGAGTTGCACCAAGGAGACAATTCACGATGTGCAAGCAAAGGGGAGGAAAGGGTTTGTGCTTGCTTTGGCTTGTCCATTCCTCTGTCATTGCAAGGGGTGGTGTTTTGTGTGTGTGTGTGGTGGGGTTTGGGGCAGTTATGGTTTGCCTGCCCAAAATAATACCATACTTCTTTTAGCTACTATCATGTGCTCTCTAAACACACATATTTCCATATAAACATGATGTGGCTAAAGGGCTTCTCTCGTTAACACAAACCTTGAAAGTCAAAGTAGTAACTAGGAATAAGTCACGGGGAGTCTACGTTATTTTTTCACCCCGCATGACACCTGCAGACCATGCCCTTCCTGGGTAAGAGGCAGGAAGTCTTCATAACCAAGCACACCAGCTACACGCTCACCCGTTCTGCACACTATTGGTGTCACTTTCCCAAAAACACATTGTGCAGTTGTTTTGTGCCGACATGGCAGGGAGGGGATAAGCACGAGAGGTCTGGCTGTAGACTGCAAACAGCAGCAGTGAGATGGGTTTGGCTGCAGTGTTGAGGTTTGCACCGGTGAGGTTAGCAGTCTTGCAACCTCACCTCTGCGTTACGAAAGGTTTTGTACAGTAACTTGTCGTATGAGTTTGCAGCTAAGCTGATATTCACACAGATAGCATACCACACATCGAAGCAGATCCTTCACCAGACGCGCTTCTTTTGTAACTGCCTCATCTCTGCTACTTTTCCCAAGCACGAGATCGTCCTGCCAAAGCAGTTTTTTTTTTCAGCATCATGCTTTTCTCCGGGCAGACCTTTTAATTTGGCAGGATTGAACAGCTGAGGCATTAATGGGACCATTTTCTAAGTTTCTCTTATTGCTGAATCTCACTTTGCTCCTGACAGCAGCAAAGGTGCTCATGTGTTTTCCTTGATAGCGGTGGCTCATTTGTATGCTCAGGAGATACAGACCCTCAATAACTCATGCAAATTTGTCTTTTAAAGTGGTCAAAGTGACGGTTTTCACTACGCCCTATGCAGAAATTTCTGTTTCTACCAGATGATGAGGTAGCAAAAACTGCAACCTCAGGCTGCTGTCATGTCCCCCTCGCCTGAAACCTCAGGGTAGCCCCTGACAATTTGATGGGCTGGGGCACAGAGCTGGGAACTGGGTTCTGGACTAAATTTCCTCTCTCTTATTATTTCACAGGGCCATGCAGCAGGGTTAATTTCTCAGAAGGGTGAGCCCAGTGCTGGCAGAGCTGCACGCAGCACTCTGGCACCTTTTTGGCTAGTGACATCTCTCTCAGGAGGCTCTCGCATCAGGTGCAGATGCTCTGGACCACTCTGTTGTGAAGAGGTTGCTCCCACAGCCCCTCCCAGCCGTGCGGTTTGTGGTTTATCAGGTCTGCTGGCAGCAAGGGGAGGAAATGTACTTGCTGCTCAGCCTGCCTTCCCGGAGCTTGCAGACCTGGTCCTCAGATATGAAAAAGCGTGTGTGTTTCAGACAGCACGTTAAGGGCTGGGTCCCCCAAAACTTGCCAAGGGAACCCCCCAGATCCTCAGAGGCTGCTTCTGCTCATGCAAGGGCTGCACCCCAGCTCCCTTTATCTCTCTATTAGCTGCATAGCTGTTTTCCAGAGACATGCCAAGGGGAGATCTTGGTGGCAAGAAGGGAGTTGTTTTTCCAGCAGCTGCCCTAAGTGAGATGAAGCTGTTGCTTTTGTCATACAGGGAGGGCTGGAAAGTGTGGTACAGCCTGTCCTGGCAGCTGGCAGGTTTTGGTTTTGAACTGCCTGGGTGCAATATCAGGAGAGGCAAAGGCACAATCCTAACATCAGGACAGCCTCAGTCTAGTGCCCAACTCCTGAAGAACCTGTATGTAGGGTGCATTTACATGTATTCTCTCCCTTGCCAGCTGCATGAAATCACCAGGACAGGCTACTGCAGCTGGGGAACCTTTTGCATTACCCATGGCCTTGCTGCAGGCCGGGGAGCAGCAGTAGCTGAAGGACCTTGCCCATCACAGTGACATAGGGTTAAGTACTGCTGGGACACAGGGCTGCTTGCATGTAGGACTTTTCCTCATCTGGTCTTTCTTTTATGTGTTCCTAGCAGAGTAAGCCCTAGTGTTCAGGGTATATTTCAGTAGATGAAGTATGGTGCAGGTATAGTTTCTTTGAAGATCAAGGGAGGGAAGGAGGAGTGGTGGACAGGACTGAAGGCTTACTACCTTGCCTGTCCCAGTCATAGTGAGGAAATCTGGCCCTTTTGTAACAAGTGGCCCCTTTAATCTGCCATGGCAGAAGAATCTGGTCATTAGCTTTATCAACTTCACATGGAAACAGTATGAGCAGTGTGGGGTATGGGCCAAAATGGCTCTTCAAGCTGGCCAGCTGCACCATCCCAGCTCTGTTTTGGCCAAGCTGCAGCTCACAGCAGTGATGATTCCACCTGGAAGAAAGCACAAAGCAAACACTGAAGAAGAGGGAGCACTAGCAGTCAGGACATGCGTGCCTCATGGCCGTGAAGAGAGAAAGTGTCACAAATGAGAGGCAATAAAGGATGCTTTCCTGGAAAACTGCTGATGTGACAGGCTGGACTGAGATCTCTGTGAGGTGGGAAAGCACACCTGCAACTGATGGGATGGAGAAAGGGAGGGGGTAGGTCATTGACTAACATCATGTTATTTTGTACTGAGCAGATTGCTTCCATGGGGATACTATTTGCTATGATCACTAAGCTTTACCATACTCTTGCTGTAGGAATGAATGGGTATGTTTATGCTAAGATGCTTAGCATATTCTAGCAGCTCTTTATAAAGATCATTATCTATAATTAGGTAAGTGTGCATAACTGTTATTGCTCTTGTGCTAAAAATTGCTGCAAATGGAGCTGAGGAGGGAGAGGATTATAATTTAGACATCAGATAATTGGACTTAATTTGCTTAAGAGAACTACTGGTTGTGGCCACTTGAAACAGTAGGTCTTAAGCTCAGGAATAAAATGCTTTTCTAAAAGTATTTAGTGTTGCTGTTCATATCTGTGTCAATATTTCCATTAGAGATAAGTGGTTTTGTGACTGAAACTTAGCATGTGAAAACGTCAGTCAGAGCACTGCTGAACATAATAGTCCTGATTTTGCCTTTTCTCACAGATGTCTGAAATTAGAAACAGGCTGCTGTTTCCTAAACTTCAGCCAGCTCTGTTGATCTCTTGTGAAGTTCACTTGCCCCTTTCACACTGATTAGATTTCCAGGCAGGGCTTAGAGTTGCAGTTGCTACTCCTGTGGTCGCACGTGTGGTAAGAGTGGATTCAGATGGGGCTATTAAAGGCACTGTGAAGTTAGTGTGTGTTTCCTAAAGGCTGAGCTTCACCTCTCTGTACTAGCCTCGCCCTAGGTCTAGATTTCACCGATGTTTTGTGAAAAGTTGTGCTGCCTTTTCTTGCTTTCAGAAAGGAATTGATAAGCGAATGCAACTGCCCACAGTACTTCTGCTGCACTGCACCAGTACCCAGCTGCCCTTACACCTTCTGAATCCGAGCTGGGACCAGCACTGCTCCTGCATGGGCTGAGTGCAGCAGCGTTAGGGTCACAGTGCATGGGATGCAGAGTACTCAGGGCTGCACAGACTGTCATCTTCAGTGCAGCCCAAACTTGCTGTAGATGTCTGCACAAGGCTGAATTTTGTTCTTGCTCTCTGTCCTCCAGGTCTGTAGCTTGTTCAGATACCTTTTTCAGGATCCCGAAATACAGCCATGCTGCTTATACAAAGCTGACAGTGTATAATATTCAGGGCTCAGTGTTAGCCCCTGGACGTGAGCCAGTGCTGACTAAAGAGTTGATAATTTTCTTTAATTCCTGTGCTGGAACCTAACCTCTGGAGCGTGTAGGCAATACAGGCCTTCATGGACATGCCAAAAAATGGCCTTCATGGACAAGCCAGTGGTGGACACTCAGAGATCCCCAGGGATGCTGGCCTGCTGCAGGCTGTATCCTCCACAAACCTTGTAACAAAGGCATGCTCCTAACTCCAGAACGAGTGAGAAATCCTGCGAATATGGACCCAAAGTTTTCATGGAAGATTATTGCAAGGAAGTGCCCCATATGGACCAAAGCTCTGTTCACCAGGTAAGCAGCCATGGCATGAAAGCCCTAGAGATTGCTAAAGAGTGCTTGCAATGGTGCCTTTCCTGCCATTACTGCCATCATGCATGAGGCCTTGAATCTAAAGGTCCTCCAACAAACTTCTGTTGGTGTCTTCAAAACCATGGCTGCTGAACCCCCAAAATCAAGCCCTAAGCATGCACATAGGAAGGGGTATGGATTACAGGTTTCTGCTGATGGGAGCTAAGCTGCCTCCCGCCATGGTGCAGATAAAGTTTGGTCAACATTTGTGTGTGCTCAGAGTGCTTTGGTGAAGGCTGCGCATCCATCAGGCAGGAAAAACAGAAGTCTTGTAGTTAAAAGCATCACCCCTTGGCTTCAAATCCTTCCCTTTGATGTAAGTAACAAGCTGAACTTTCCACTATGGTGAATTATGGCACAAGGCTTTCTTAATCTTACCTGTTGGACACTGTACAAATGGCTTATGAGGAGGATCTGAACCTGTCTTTTGTATCTCGGATGAGAGCCCTACTGGGCAGGTTGTAGAAGCAACCACCAGCAGACATGAAGTAAAGAAAGAACAAGTGAAATGGCTCTAGCTTGAAGCTCACCCTGGAGTGTCTGAAAGCTTAAATTGAGATGTGTTTAGTCTCTTCCAGCTCAGGTAGAAGAATCCTACAAATCACCAGGTAAGTAACCAAGGAGATTTCTGTGTAAAGATAGATTTTTTTTTTTTTTTTTTTTAAATACCATCTTCTAATAAAATTATATAAAAGTCATCTGAGAATATGCAATCATGTTCTGTGTATATGCTTGCTATCTCTCCTCCTCCATCCCCCATTAAGTTTTAAATCCATCATCTAATTTCAGCTAAATTCAGTAACTAGAAAGAAGTCTCAAAGGTACAAAATTTCTTTTTTTTTTTTTTTTCTCTCTGTACAGTGCCTTTGCACTGTACAGCCAGGAGACCACTCGTGGCTGCTAGAGCCATTATTTTTCTCCATGAGAAGAGGTTGATAGGCTCAGCTGGAAGTCAAGAGAGAGCAGCTGGACAGACAGTACGTGTGTGAATGCTCACTGGACACACTGCTGACCAACTTAGCCACTCAGTCCATGTCTATACTTTAACTACTGTACTTGCATTTTGTCTTGTTGGATTTGAAAATAAAGGTATTGGGTGTGAAATAGTATACATGCAATATTGGTGGCAAGGAGACCAAGATGCAGGAGTAAGCTGGGGAGCTAAGCTTTTAGAAAATAGAGACAATCCATATGTACTTTAAATATGACATCTTTCCTCTGTGTCTTTGCTAGCTTAAGTGAATCCCACCTTGGCTGTTTTCCCAGAACCCTTTATTTAGACCATCCATGCTTCTTGGTGGTTACGTGTACCTGGGGATGAGGATTCCACCAGAGAGTGGGGTTCTCTGGGGTCAGACGTTAATAAACATTGTGTACCTTTGAGGGCATAGGCTGAAGCAAATGATGGAATGAAGGATGTGAACATAAACATTTAATCTAGAAAAGAAGCTGCATAATATTTTTTTTTCTTTCCCCCAGCAGTGATTTCATAATGAGTCTTAATGCCCTGATTAGGTGTGGCTGTAGCAGAGAATCACCAGCCAGCCTGAGCTATTGCGGCTTAGCAGAGAAATGACTGAAGACATAAGGTAACTGTCTACTCCAGAACCCGTGTGTGTTACCACCACCTGAGGAGCAGGGAGATAAAACTGAGTATCCATCTGCAATAGTCATTGTTGGCTTATTGGCTTGATTATTCTCCTTGGATATGTATTCACTCAGCAGATCACAGCAACCCCAAAGAGGTTAATTACGTGTATTTTTAAATTCCCTAAGTGCATATTTGCATAACTAGCATTTTTAAATATTCATAAATACATATTTGCTTGATAGATTGTAGCGGCATCATTTGCAGCTTCAAAAGAGACATTCACTTAATCAAACCAGAAATGGTAATCATTTCTTGAGGCTCAGACATATGATCAGCATATTGTGGCACAATAAATAGATTGAGCATCAGCTGGGGCATGGTAATTGAGTGCATGCTCCTGGCCTATGGCACACGGGAGGAAATCTGACCCAGCTTAACCTCCTAGCACTGTGGTATAGCTGGACCCTCTTTGCATTTACTACAGACAGAAAACAGACTCATAAATTACAGCCATGGATCAGCTCATTTGGGTTAGGTGGATTGTACATCCTTGCTCGTACTTGCTAGCTCTGCTTCCCCAGTGAAAAAGCCTTGCAAGGCCATTGCTGTGGACATTCCTGCAGTGGGTGTGTGCCCACATGGCCCTGGCACTCTCAGCCTCAACAGGTATGTCCATAGCGTTAAACAGAAGAGGCAGGAAGCAAGCATGAACCCTCAAGTCATAACTGACTTTACTGCTTAACCCATTCCCTCTTTCTTTCAAACTCCTTCAATTATCTGAATCCAGGGCACAGCCCCAGCAGAGTCCTGGGGACAGCTCGTGGTGTCCACCCGAAGTGCACCAGGTGTGGGTGCCTCCACCCTACGCTACTGTCCAGCGCTATCTCAGGGGGCTTTGTGTCCTCACACACTCCTGGATACCTTCATGCCACATCAGGAGTACACAACACGGACTCTCAGTGCTGTAAGACCATGCCACTGGGGTGGAGCAAAGTCCTCGCTACTTCAGAGAGGAGAAAAGCATAAGAAATCATGATAATACTGTTATAGGGGACCAGAGTGATGGAGGTCCAGGGTCTTGTGCTCTACAGTATAGACACTGTTGGCCATAGAGGTCCTGGACCCCAAACACAGTGAGTGCAGGCTGGTCTGTGCCATTTGGGCTCCCTTCACTGTGGCAGTACAGCCAGAGCTGCTGTAGCCCAGAGCAGCTGAGGGTGCTTGTATCTCAAACCGACTGATTTGCAGTTCCCTCGTCCCCACTCAGCCCGGCTATGTGCTTATTTAATTCTGATTGCAGGGAAGTAGTCCTGATTGTCTTCAACTTGAGAGAAAGGGGAGTGTAATTTTTATTCATGCGAGCAGATCATGACCAGGTGTTACAACCAGAAGGGCTTCCCCCCAGACCCCCCCCCCCCCCCCATTTTCCTTTGCGCTGCTCTATGAAGAGTCTTTGCAGTATCAAAGCAGGAAACCTCAAAGCAGGGTGACAAGGAAGTTAACTCCTTCTGAGCCTGCCTGTGAGGTGGTGAGTCAGATGTGAAGGGTGGTCCCTTGGCAAGCAACTGAAAAGAAAAAAGAAAGGCAACAGCTGTCCCCACCAGCTGAGTTTTGAGCTCAAGTTCAGGAAGAGAGGAGCATGAATTCATAACGCACGAGCAATGCCAAAGCTCAGGCTCACATCTAACAGCCCAAGCCCTCGTGGCTAGGAGGTGCAGGAAATGGGGCCCCAAGAAAGGATTAAGAAGCATTGCTTGCTTCATGTGTCTGGTGGCTGTGGGGAGCAAGGGGAAAGCAGGACAGTGGTTTTGGAGGAGGGAAACCCAGAAAGAGGGAAGGAGGATGATTCACACACAACAGCATCCCTGAGCTCATGAGGAGGGGGTTGTGAGTCTGGGCTCTTGGTCCTGAACCCATGGGTGATTTCTGGTGTCAGTAATGGTCGAGTTCTTGCACATCTGCTGTCCTGCCCTGGGTATAGGCAATGCAGCACCCCGAGGAGCTGCCGGCTTGCAGGGTGTTTGCCTGGGAAGAGGAAGGCCACCATGAAGGGGGAACCAGTGACCTGAGATGGTGCGTGATCCCTCCTCAGCAGACCACATCCCTGAAATCCCGTTCTGCTGAGTCAGTGTGGGACATGTGTGCTTTGAGCTTTTCCGCTGGGTGATATTGCATAAACTATGACATCTACACCAAATAAGATCCTCCCTGCCTTGGCAAGTGGGAAGCGAGGCTTTGAAAACAAAGCCTGCTTGGCAGGTTGCCCCCAAGTCAGCCTGATGTCCCAGTGCTTGTATTTTGAAACACTTCTCAGCTTCACATCCTAGCAAAACCGATCTCCTGACTTTAATCATCCAGGACAAACACATTTTGGGGTCCAAGTTTATTTGAGTCTCAGTAGCTAAGAGTTGCGTTTCCTTTTAAGAAATTATTGTGGTTTGGTTCATTGAAATTAAAAGACAAAATGCAATTTTGTATATCATTTTTTATATTATTATTTTATCATTTTATTTTAAAATGGATATTCCTTTATGGCTGTATATCAGCCCCTGCTCATTAGAGTATCCCCTGTAGCCATTGAGTTTAGAAGCACACAAATTCGAGTTAATCTTAACAACAGTTTGATCACTAAGAAATAAATAAACTTTTTATCATAGCTGAAGGCTAATCTTAGCAGGTATCTGCATTTGAATACATTTTTGTCAGGAACCTGCTGGCCTTTTAAACCTCGTAGCAGAGTGGTGGAAGATCCTGAGGCATCAAAGTTTCTGTCATTTGTATTACACTGCCAACAGTTCCTTTTTAGAAGAATAAAGCCACCTCCATTTTTTAATTGGAGCTGTAAAGAAAACCTACCCCTGCAGTTTTGGATGAGTCAAGACTGTGGTGGCAATGAATGATTAATATTAATACCTGCTTCAGTCGTACTGAAATAAGCACCTTACATCAAAGAGGAAAAGCAGCCACACATGGAACAAGCCCATCCAACCAGGCCTCAGCAAAGAGTGGAGGGAGAAGAGAATAACAAAGTGGGTTGCTTTCTAAATTTATTTTTGTTGTTGTTTTTGTTTTTCCTCTCTGTACAGGTTTGGTATCTCTGGATATGTAAACAGGAGGAATCTGGTGGTGGATATAAAGAGGCTGCAAGTTACCAGACCCATTAATTAACCTTTCAGTTCCCACCTGATTAGCTTCCCTTTGGATATATGTATATACCTGTTATAATTTTGATGTGGCTGAAACCTTGGGGGACCAAAGATTCTTGGCAGTGTCAGACCTGCAGTGGTGCTGGTCTTAACCAAGGATTTAGGGAAATAATGTCAATTGTTCAGCATAAACTTTTTGGAAATTGTGATTACTTTTTTTTCTTTTGCCCACTCTAAATCCTCCTAATTTTCTGGCTGAACAGATTTACTTTTATCATTAGCAAGTAATCAGCGTGCAAGATGAAAGTGCACATAATCATTCTTTCTAAAATAAGTTATCAACTAGCCTTTATTAGGATAAGGAACCAGCTCTGGATAACTTCATGGTGGAAAAGAAAAAAAAAAATAGACAACTTCAGTCATTTCTTTTGCTTCTTTTCCTACCTATTAGTGCCAGGGCAATTTTTGCCATTCAATACATTAAAGACAGACCAGTTAGCAGTTCTCAGGTTATAATCTTTAGTTATATTTTCCATCAATAAAATTTAATATCCCTGTCTAACCATAATTTCTAGGTCTGTTTACCATCAAAAAATAAGCTCTCATGACAGTGCACAGGTTGGTAACACAAAGCTTCTCTTAATCACTAGTCATGACCAAACCAAGATTAAATAGTACTTCTTTCTAATTTTTCTTTCTTCTTATGGTCTCAGTGATTTGGGCAAAGGAGCATCCCTTGAGTGGTGAGGACCCCCTGCTTTCCCTGCACTTGCCTCTCATTGTTTTTTCTTTTTGTGCTTAGAGGAGGTGACTGGGATAGGACCAAGGATGGAGATGATGGGTAAGGTGCTCCCAGACCTACAGCCCTGGTGCTCAACGGGGAAAGCCACTCAGCTCAGCAGGGATCTTGCTTCCACCTGGGCAGCAGCTGCTCTTAGGGCAGGCTGCTTGGCAGAGCCCGCTCACCCAGAAAGTTGCTTTCCCAGCACCTGGGGCTGTGCTTCCCCCGCAGGCTGCACGGCCCCGGGACATGCAAGCAGCTACTCTCTTGGCAGCCCTCTGCTGCAGCCTGAAATATCAGCCTCAGGCTGGGGACAGGGAAAAAGAGGTAGTGTGACATGCAACTGAAAAACCACAGGCTGAACCGTGCTGATCCTGTGATTGCTTGTCCTCGGGAGCCCAGAAAGGTTGAGTTAAAAAGATATGGGGATGTTGCCACAGCCTCTCCAGGCCACAGCTTCAGTGCTGCAAAATGAAGAGTCTTGGTTGCAGCCAACAATAAACCCTCTTTAATGATCATGTCTGCAATATGTGAACACTGCTAAAATGCTGACCAGGTCCCTGCTGCCAGAAAATGAGAGGTTCAATTGAGAACATGGGATACATTTTCTGGGGACAGTCTTGACTTTAGGTTTTTAGATCCTTGGTGCAGAAACTGGAGGAAAAGTCACATGGAGACATGTATATGTGCTCAAACACACACATAGCCAGAAAGCAGCCTCTTACTGGGTATTAGTTCAGTCACACTGCAGGACCTGTGTTATAGACACATTCTGATCACAGCTACAGAGATTAACTGATCACCCTACCTGCCAGAATGAGGACTAGATGGCCCAAACAAGACAGAGCTACTCTGAATGCCCCGTGTCTTTGTGGTTACATCTGTTTTGTAGAAGTAATTGTTGAAATACAATCAGAAGGAACTTCCCCAGTGGTTCTTTTATTGTCTTTTTTTTTTTTTTTTTTTTTTTAAGGTAAGTCTTAAGGAGACAGGGTTGCTATGTTGTCCAAGTCCTGGAGAATCTAAAAGGGGTGAAAAGTCCTTTCTGTACTCTGCATTCAAACTCTAAACTTTCTTAGAGGTTATTTCTTAAAATAGTTTATGGGTCTCTCCACTTCGTCATAGGTCCCTGTGTCCCTCGATTACCACCTCACTGCAAAAGGTGCCTAGCAAAAATGCCCTGTTTGCATCCCACTGCGCAGTAAGCCCAGACTGCGTCCTATCTAATTTTGGACACTAAAGGAAGTTTCTAATTGAGGAGCCTGAATGCTCCAAACTTCCCCTGCTAACAGTGGTGGAAGAGGGAGACCTCTGTGAGCAATGCAGATCCTGGGTGGGGCAGGAAATCTCTTTCTCTGTTGACTCTGAGGTCACCAGAGGTGAAGGGACACTTCAGTTACATGTCTGAGTTGGAGGGGTTGAATCCAGGCATAGGTCCCATGGAAGTTTGTTGTGGGACCACCAAAAAACAGTGCAGTATTTATCTGCTCTCACAACTAGTTTGTTTCATGTGCCTTCTGCTTCTTCCTTGGAGTTGTAAGGTTTTCCTGTATGCATAGCTTCCCTGTACATATCACAGAATCACAGAATCACAGAATCTCTAGGTTGGAAGAGACCTCAAGATCATCGAGTCCAACCTCTAACCTAACACTAACAGTCCCCACTAAACCATATCCCTAAGCTCTACATCTCAACGTCTTTTAAAGACTTCCAGGGATGGTGACTCCACCACCTCCCTGGGCAGCCCGTTCCAGTGTAAAAAATATGGAACGCTTCACGAATTTGCATGTCATCCTTGCGCAGGGGCCATGCTAATCTTCTCTGTATCGTTCTAATTTTAGTATATGTGCTGCCGAAGCGAGCACATGTTTGAGCCTTCATACAAGCACAAGGCTTGCTGGTTTTCCTGACGCTAAATGGAATTAAAAAAGGAGGTGGCTCAGTGTGCTCTCTCAGCCATCATTTGGATGAGGACCAAATGAGTGCTAGGATCTGAACAGAATAAAATTTTAATGGACGGCTTGTGACTGAAGCTTGGAGTTTCTGTTTTGTTTTGCTTATTTTTTTTTCTTTCTTTTTTAACCCTCATTATCTGGTTTCCATGGAAAGCTTTTTCAATAGAGTAGGAGAAGAGCTTCAATATTTTTCTTACAAAAGTTAATGAAGAAATACGATGCATCTCAGTCTCTTTCTTTTCTCAGGAATTTCAGGCATGGAAAATTGAATTAGCTAAAATGGATTAAGAGATCATTTTTTTGCAACTTCCATTCCCCTCATGAAATGCGCACACCAAAAAGGGCTGCTGGTCAGAACATTGTTGGAAATGGCTTTTCTCTTGCACCATTAAACAACTGCTTTATTTTTCTTGCATTTGAGAAGCCATGCACAGAATATGCATGCATTCTCTCGACTGCCTGTCACTGAAGTTATGTGATTATGTTGCAGGGAGTGCCAGTTTAAATTAAAAACTCAGCAGGCCTTCTTGGAAACTTCTTCTCGCTCATTGGCAGTAAAAACTTGGAATATATATTTGGCCTAATCCAGTCTAATCTGATCTGTTTCACAACGCCATCTGGATCTCATCGGGGGCTGGATGCTTTCACTATTTGATCCGGGCACTTCTCTTCTCTTTTCTTATTTTTTTTTTCTTTCCGTAATGGCTATTCTTTAAGAATTAAGTATTTTGGAGATGTGCTGGAACCAGTTCATTCCTATTCATCGTGTGGAAGATATCCAGGAGCAGCAGCCACTGAGATATTTATTGCCTCTAAGGAGCCAATGGCTGACTGAATCTGAATCAGTTGCTATCAGTTGCTGCCTTGGGAGTGGCTCAAAAACATTTCTGTATCTTTCAAGAATGGTGTATTCCTGACCAAATGTTAAGCGTAAGTAAGCACCTGGTGGATTTGGATGACAGCACAGCATTATCTCAAAGCATTTCTCAGCAGCTATGATATATCTTCCAGTAGATGTTCCTACATACCGAGAAGAAAAACTTTCTAATGATAAGGATAGTTATGCCCTGGCACAGGTTGCCTAGGGAGGTGATGAAATCTCCATAACTGGAGATTTTTGAGAACAGGTTAGACAAGCAGCTGCCAAGAACCCTTGACATATAGTCAATTCTGCCTTTGGGCAGCAGTAGATGACCTCCCGAAAACCCTTTGATTTTTTTGATCACTGAGCTTAGATCTGAACTATGAACCAATCCATAAGAAATCACAACCAGGGAATTGGAACAAATAATTTGTGTGTGTGTGTTTCTCTAAGACTTAAAATTATAAATGAAATAAAAAGCATACTTTATGTATGACATTCCATTAAAAAAAAAGGAAACAAAAAAAAAAAGAAAAAAAATCTGAATCACCAGAGAAAGAGGCATTTACAAAGATATATACCTAGGAAGTTAGGCACAAATGTGGGAAACCCTCTTTTCCTATTCCTTTTTGTGCTTTCCTTTATCTCTTTCTCCCTTTTTCTTTTTCCTTTCCTTTCCGTTCCCCTACCCCTACCCCTTTCCCTTGCTTTTCTCTCTGTCTTTCTGTTCCCTTTTCTCTCCTTCTCTCCCTTACTTTTTCTCCCTTTCTTTCCTTTTCTCTTTTCAACTCTCTCTCCCCTGTAAAGGACAAATGAGGGCTGTAGGTCTCCCCTGTGAGGTAAGGCCAGGACTACCCCATGCAGGACACAGCAACTTCTACCTGGCTCCAACAGCCCTGCCTCAGGGCCCAGCAGCCAAGATGGTGATGCTTCTTGAAAAACATGCTTAAGATAGGGCCAAACAGCCAGATGAGCATAGTGAAGAAAAGCGGTGACAAACAAAAGTTTGAACACCAGTGAAAAGGAAGGAGGCAGGGGAGGAGGTAGGCCAGGTGCTGGAGCCTAGTCCCCTGCAGCCCGTGGCAGACCCTTGCTGGAGGAGAGGAAAAGTGTGTGGAGGATGGAGTGGAAGAGAGGAACTGTTATGGACAAACTGCAGCCCCCAGCTCTTCGTGCTGCTCTGGGAGGTTGCAGGTGGAAGAGATGGGGGTGAAGATGTCAAGTTGAGCCTGGGAAAAAGGACAGTGGAGTGAAAGGTGTTGGTTTAATTTTAGTAGTTTTTCATCATCCAAGTCCATTTTAACTGTCATTAAATTAAATTGATTTTTCTCCACGTTGAGTCTGTTTGCCTGTGATGGTAATTAATAAGTGATATCCCTGTCTTTATCTCAACTCACGAGCTTTTAAATGCTATTTTCTCCCTCAGTCCTGTGGAAGATGGGGAGTAAGAGACTGGTTGGGTGGCTGACAAGCAGCTATGGTCAACCCACCACACTCCTATGGGACACCCAAGCAGAGGGCCATGGAGAGCTTTGGGTGTTGTTTCTGTGCACGGCCACCTGCACAGGAGTGCCCTCCTTTTAGCCAGTGCTTGGTGGAAGGAGGTTCTGAGTGACACAAGTAGTGACCCAGTGCTATGGGGATCTCGACAGACTCCTGCTGGTGGGGCAGGGCTTGCATGGGTGCTCAGGAGCAACCATGTGGCTATGCCAAGGTGGAGAAGGTAGACGTGGGTGCATGTCTTCATCCCTTTCTCTTCCACAGAGCAAGTTGCACCTCCATCATGGACTGAGGCAATTTGGAGGTGCAGACCTTTGTTCAAGATCAGTTTGGGCAAACAGAAAGCCTTCCCTGGCTTAGGGATTTTTCTCTTTTGCTGCATTCTACTACCCATGCATATATTTTTTGAAACCTCTAAATAAAAAATTTCAATACTTCAATCTCTTGTTAAAAATGGTTAACGTGGTTGCCTGACTATAATTATTAGCAGAATTATGGACCAGAATGTCTTTTTTTTTTTTTTTTCTCCTGCTCCTTCTCACTCATCTCTCCTTAGTACTGACTGACATTAGCAGTTCTTCCCCAAGAAAAGCACAAATCCACATGTTACCACGATGCAAAAAGCAGGTTCTGCACTTTCAGGATAGTTTCTCCATTCCCAATTGAGGGTTCATTAGTGTCATTAAGGCTTCTCACTTGCATATGACCTCCCAGAATGATCTGGCAGTAGGGTTGAGACACATGGGTTGTAAATGATGCAAAGGAAAGACGAATTTAAGAATAGTCATGTGCTAAACATGACAGTTTATGAGTTGAGTGTATAATACATTAAAACGTTGCTTCATAATTCAGGAGAATTTTTTTTTTTTTTTAATTTTAGCTAACCTGTGTTGCTTGCTTTGTGTGAAGGCCACAGCAGTAAGACACTGAAGAAAGATTTAGGTGGCAGCGTGACTGCACTCCAGCAAACCAGAATAGGGCTGAAATTCAGTGCTTATGGCTGGGGATATAACATGGCAAAACTTCACAAGGAGGGAAAGGCAAAATCTTACTGCTTTCAAGCTTCTTCATGTGTTCACCCAGGGGTTTTGCAAAGACAATGAAAGGTGCTCGACAATATCTGTATATTTCTGTTCAGTTACTAAATAAGTTTTGACATGTAAAAAAGTATATCTCGTTCTCCCTCCTCTGACTAGATGGCATATTTATGTTTGGTGCAGTGCCTGCTCACTTGCAGGCACAACCTGAGCTAATATATTTCTGACAGAAGTCCAGATGAACTATGTTTGCTTCAGAAAGCTAATTTTGGCCCCATGAGAATTCTCTGCCTCTTTCATCCCTACTGTTTATTTATTTATTTTACATACAGAAAATATTTGAACAAACTACCCAGATTCTAGTGTAGATAGGAATATGATCTGTTTTTCTACTCATTAGCATGGGCACAAAACTCTCTGTTAGCATTTCTAAGATAGTGGTGTCTCTCCACACAGATTATTCATTTTTTTTTTATATCCCTATTTTTTTTTCTCACAAATTTCAGAAAATTTTAAATTTTAAATACCCATTTTGAAGGGCCAGATTCATGACCAAAAATGTGTAAACGTTTGTGATTTGAAAGTGGAATAGGAAGTCAGAAGGAAAAAAGAAGTAATCAGTTTTGTTACTGGTTGGATCTAGGCCCAGAGACTTAGCCAGGGTGTGTGTGAGCACAGCTTCTATTTCACTTAGCAGGTGCATCTTTTTATCTTGCATAAAGTGCTGGTCCTATCACTTTGGTTTTCACTCAGATGGTGTAACAGCCCATCTGTAAACCAGAACAGCAATTCTCAATCAAGTTTTACTTTTTCCTCTCTTCCACATAGATTTTGATTCAATAACAATTCAATTGGATAATAATTTCCATTTCAATAATTTGTCATCCTTTCTCTAATCCTCTCTCCAGTCTCCATCTTCCCCATATACGTGACATTCCTCTGGGTGTAGCAGTCAGTATCTACTCATACCACTTTCTCTCCATGCAGCAATCCTTGAATTCCTGTTCTGGCTAATCCCTATATGAGCCTGACCCCAGATCTCACGGGAAGATTGGAGATGGGACTGATCAATGGGCTGGCTGCATCAGCCTTGCCATGTCTTTGGGCCTGCTTGCCTCTAGCTCCCTGTGAATCAGCTAATCCTTCAGGAGGCTGTCAGGGAGAAGGAAAGAGGGTTGGGGAAATGAAGTCTGTATAGTCTGCTCCTGGGGCTTCTTCTTTCCCCTCCTTCTCCATTAAGAGGACCAATGAGCTAGATGATTCTTCACTGGGGTGGTTGTTTTGCTTTTAACAACTAAGATCCTTGGCTTTCTGTACAAAAGGCATTTAGGTTGGCAGAATGTGTGATCTCTTTTTATTTGTTACTTCTGTTTAAGATAGAGGCACGTAAATGATTTCTTCCAGTGTGTCAGTGACCCTCTTTTTATTATATTGGAAAAGCATTTCTATAGGCTGACAATGTCATCTGTATTGCACTGATTTATAAGATTCTTTCCTCAGCAATTACTCTGTGTTTATCCAGACCTCCCATTGACTCTCCCATTGACTCACCGAAATCAGTGTGATCCAAGTTTTTTTTTTTCTTTTTTTTTTTTCTTTTATTTTTTATTTTTTACTCTTATTCTTTTATATACCTTTGAGGACTGATTGTACAATGGAACTTCTCTGATTAGACTAGGCCTAACTAACTACACAAATCTCAGAAATGTGTAGCAGTGGGTCTGATGGGAATTCAGCTAATTAGTGGCTTAAAAGATGTTAGAGTTTAGTGTGAAGTGGATAAACCATCTAAATAAATGGAAATGAAGAGTAATGCAGGAGAAGTATTGTTGCAACACTGAAAATGTATTTTAGGTGCATACCTCTCATTTGAGCAGTGTAAAGGAGTAAGGGATAATGTCACATGTATTCAGTGGCTCATGAGCAGGGTGCTCTGGTCCTGGCATCACATTTAGATCAGTGGCCCCTAATTGTAGACTGCATTTTGTATCATGAATCTCTATAATCAGTTCATTTGTGCACTAGCTTTCCTAACTCATTCATCTGGTACATATACATTTCTTAATATTATAAGATTTAGACCAGAAACATTTTGGAGATTAAAGAGATCTTCTTTTTACACGATGGAAATTTGAAATTCAGAGTTATCAAAGGGATGCATATGTTTCCACTCAGTTTTATATCCTGCACAATTTGTTGTAATTGATGTGATAATAGGGGTAAGAGGTGATAGATTTGTTTTACAATCTGTTGCTCTCGTAATCAGCTGATCAAGGAGTGCAATTTGCAAAGACCATTGATATGAAACCAAATGCTTTTTTAGGTTATACATAATAATTTCTTTTAATTAGCAAACAGAACCGGTCCACATTTAAGGTATAGATCAATTGGCATACTTTCTCTATCTCTTCTTCCATATTAAGTCCCATGCGTTATGAAATCAGTCGTGTCTTAAATCCACCCCTACAGTTTGAAACAAATCTGCCAGAATCTATTAGCTTTCTTTCTGCCTTTCATATCTTCAGAATGTACAGCTTTCCTGGGATGTGTAAAGCTTTGACACAAAGAAAATGTACAGAACCCTGGTAAGGGGGATGTTTTGGGGCACAAATAAAGATATATGGGAGTGAGGACTGTAGCAAAAGGTCAAGAATCAAATAAGAATATTAAGAAGTGGAGGGATAGTGAAACTGAAGATTTTGACAAGGAAAGAAAGCTGACTGCAAGGAAAGAAAATTAAACAAGAAACCATTGTGCAAGGGTTGTGTCTGAATGAATGGCTAGAGACAGGAAAGATGGTTTTGTAGGTTGGGTCTGTGCCCTGCCAATACATTTCGTACAGCTGGTTAGTCTGTTAGTCTCAGTTTTCTATCTGTAAAACATGAATGACAAAACCCTTGCTAACTCGTCAGGGTCTTTTGCAGCCTGTTTGTACTATTTAAGAAACAGAGTGGGGAAGAAGGGTCACCAAAGTTACAGGAAGAAAGCAAGAAACAACCAAAACTAAAGAGAGAAAAAGGAGAGAAAGAAGCTTCTGAAAGACTGAATTAAGACAGGCCAGGGGAAATCTGGCTGGAAATCACCAACCTTATTATGGATTTTTCCTCCCAAGATATTCCACATGCTCTATGTGGCTGCCTTGCAATGACAGCTGCTTTGGGGGGAGAGAGAGGGAGGGTGGGAAAGTCAGGGCACTCGGCAACTCAGCTTTTGCTTTACAATGCACCAAAGTCTTGTTGAAAGCAGGGAAACTTGAGAAAGTCTCAAGGCTTTTGCTCTCCCTCAAGGATCTTATGGATTTAACTATTTGGAGCACTAAATCCTTGTTTCTTTTCAGCAACAGCAACCATTGCAAGTTACGGTTGTTGTTCCCCTCTTTCAACCCTCCCGGCTTCCCTTTCAGCTGACACTGAAGATTAGCTTCAAGCTCTAAGACTGTAATGTCTTTGAGGAAAAGCCTTAATGAGGATCTATACTTTTAAACTTTGATCTAATTACTCTTCGAGCAATGTTTCTATTTTGGATGCTGCAAACAGATCAAGTTTGCATGTTTGAAGGTGGCACCATTCGGTGGACAAGAAGTAAACCCCACCCTGTAGGTTAAATAAATTTTCATACATAAATAAAAACATGAATAGCACCTATGTAAAGTAGCTGGCATTATTTCAGAGAATGTTTGAGAGCTGAGCCTGGGGAGCTACTGGAATGCAGAAAGATTTTTTTCTCCCCTTGCTGTATGTTTACCAGTCAAACGGTAGCAGAGGATATTTGAGGCCACAGTGGTGTAATCCATTGAGTATATCAGCAGGGAAAAAGGGCAAAGAGGACTGGAAACTACAGACCTGGCCATAAAGGGCACTCCAGAATTGCACAGAAGCATTTTCTTGGGTGTGATTAAAACCTCAGACTCCAGCCCAGTGATAGAAAGAAAAGCAAGCTGAGTCCTATAAGCCAACACTTTCACTTGATCTGTTGTTGCAGTTTCGGTGTTTTGCATGTTTTTTTTTTCATGCATTTTTATCACCT
Source organism: Anas platyrhynchos (assembly GCF_047663525.1). Taxonomy (NCBI): domain Eukaryota; kingdom Metazoa; phylum Chordata; class Aves; order Anseriformes; family Anatidae; genus Anas; species Anas platyrhynchos. The sequence continues at coordinate 180,007,716 of NC_092587.1, forward strand.
CAGTCAGCCACTGCTGTGATTTGAATCTATGTGCTGAGCTCCAGCCGGTGTTTGAAAGCTGGTTCCCCTCTGCTGTCATGTGCACTGGGCAGCTTTGCCCAACGTGGAGCACATTTGGGCACATACCTGTAGAATAAGTGCTGGCAGAGAAGAGCTATCTGAGAGCCTGCTGACCGGGACATGGTTGATTTACAATCTTTGAATCCCCCCCATGCTTTCTTTAAGAGATGGAGGAACATCGCCTGCTTTCCTGGCTGTCCTTGCGTGGATCCCTGTGCTGCTGTTTGGCTTGGCTGGCAGCCTCCTGAGTGTCAAATGCTACCACTGGCAAGTCAGGTGTGAAGCGAATGTGCCATGTTCTGCTTAATGGGGTGTTACTGTAACTTCAAACCTTTGTGGTGACCACTTCTAGGTTAACACCCTTCAGTAACTAACCAAAACACAAACATTAAGCAGGAGGAATGTTAAAATGCGATTACGAGCCATGGTTTTGTCCAATTAGCAGACTGTGCTGCAGGCTTGAGTCAAGTGGCTTGTCTATATAAGGATGTATTACTCATTTTCTTTTTTTATTTTTTTGACCATAAAAACAACAGATGTGATGCTCTGCGGTCAGCATAGATGAGAATGATTCATGGCTAGGCATATTTAAACCTCCACTAGAAAACTATCCATCTGAGACCCTCTTCACCTCTTCCCCCTCGTTCCAGACAACCAGAGCCAAAAGCACCTGTCACATGATACATCTCAAAAATTATCAGTGATTCTCTCCATATGTCTTAGTTTTGAGGTGGCCAGGAGACATCAGCTGCTCCTGCCTACTCTCTTGGGACTGCCTGGACTTCAGTAACACTAAGATAGCAATGGAGAAGAGGATCCTATGTAGTGTTGATGTGGGTGGTCATAGGAGCTGTTGTGGATGAGCAAGGATCAACTCACACTTGGTCTTGTGTAAGGTGGCAGGCTGGGTTCCCATGTCTGCTCTGGAGCCATCTCTGGAGCACTTTGGAGAGGAATTCAGCTAATGCTGGAGTCAATGTTTTCAGCTGGGGATGTGGGAGTGGGATGGGCTCGGAAAGTAAAGAAAGGGGTCTGTGGACGTGGAATATGGAAGAGGTCAGTGGTCAGGGCTTCTGTAAAGTAATTGCAAGGGAAGCAGGAATCATGGAAGGGGAGCTGTGTGTGGAGCAGTAGAGCTTTGGGCAATGATAGAATCAGAAATCCTCTTCTGTATGGCTTGGGGATCCTTGCATGGGAAGTTGAGGTTTGGGATGGAGTAAGAAGAAAGCAGGAGAGAGGAAAAAGCTGTTATCTCATGACCATTTTGGTGGCAACATTGAGGCTGCTTGGTTATCCTTAATCCATAGCCATATCTATGTGGAATGGCCTGGAGCCCCAGGAAGAGTGATCTGCCCAGGCTGGGATGTGTTTGTGCAAAATCAGCCAAGGTACAATGAGCTTGGTCTTGCTTATGAAGTGGGAATGGAAAGCTGGGGCTGGATGTATAGTTGCCCTCTTAGTACTGCTGCCAGGTCTGTGCTCCTCCTGCTGCTCCAGTAGTCCCTGGCTATCTGGTGGCCTCTGAGACAGGCACACCAAGGAATGGCCTGCTAATGGTAGCTCACATCTGAAGGTCCCATCTCCAGAGGAAACTAAACCAGGAGTCCCACTGGTCTGAGCCCCATGGAAGGCGGGGAATAAGCAAGAGACACAACAGCATTTAAAATGCTTGGAAAACATAGCACAATGAAGTTCAATGTAGGTAAAAATAAACCAGTCCTCTAAAGGTGATGTAAGGTCTCCTCCCACGGAAAGAAGAAACTGGTGGAGCAGTAAGCTTGAAAAACTAGGATGGGGGACAGGTAATGGAGATGAGGCAGCCTTGATGAGCCTTGTCTGACAACAGATCAGATGTGAGATTAGGTGCTGTAATCTGGAGCACAAACAAGACAGGCCAATGAACTTTTTCATCTGAAGAGTCAGAAGCAATAAATCACAAAGAAGGAAAGCCGTGATTTTGTACTCTTGGCTTCTGTCATAACCCGTCCTGTGCTATAAAGTACAAATGTGCATGTGCACAAAGCACATTACAAGAACTCTGGGGCTGCAAAATTCAGCTGTTTCAAATTAAACCGGGAATAAAGGTTCCTTTTGGACTTTTAACTTAATAGCAATTTACTGTCATCTCCTGTGCCTATCTCCTGGCATAGTCTTTAACTTCCTGATGGTGGGCTCAGAAGCACTGCTTACCTCAGTCTATGGGATCAACACATCCTTCTGCTTTGTCCTGTGCCAAATCTTGCTCCTGTTCAAGTACTTTTCTGCATGTCCAGCCAGCTTCCTTCCCTCATTTTCAGCTCTCCTGTCCCAAATACCAACTTTCTTATTCAGCAGGTCCTGTGATAATTTCCCACCATAAATTCCCAAGGCAGTTTTGACTAGAACTGCTCACTCCCACCTGCCCCTGCAGCATCTTCGTGTTGCCACCAGTTTTTCTTTGTCACTGAGTTCTTCCCTTTTATCATTCTCCTTCTTCATTTGTGCTCCTGGTCATTTCTCCATGGGTTGTTCTCTCACTGGGGTTGTTTGTCTAATGCCCGTGTCCTGCCCCAGTGTGAATCTGCTCAGTTAGTCCTAGTTCTCATGCTCAACACAGCTCCTTGTCAGGGCATCCATTGCCTTTCTCTGAGCCACAAATTTTGCAGTCAGCCATGGGAAGGGAGAGGTTCTCCCTGGCCCTTTCTCCAGTATCAGGCTTTTTTCTCATTGTTTGGATTCCTGTTCTTCTTATTTTTCTGCACACTTTCAGTCTCTCTCTCTCTCTCTTGCTCATGCCAGTCATCAAGGCATGAGGACATTTGATAAAGCCTTGTGAAGGAAAGGGCAAGGCTTTTTAAAGTGGAAAAAGCAGTAGATAAAATTAAAAATCCATCCTCCCCTTTTCTTGAGAAGAGCAGATTTCTCACTACGCATCATTTTTAATGCTAGTCAGGTTCCCTGGATTCCTTGTGATCTGTACCCGTTTGGGTGAGCTCTAAGCAAGAACCCAGGAACCTGATATCATGCGGAATTTGTGAAGTCTACAGAATGACTGCTGGCATGAGGTCATCCCACAAACCTGCCACCACTGTGTTGGAGGCAGTGTCTATATGATCAGTGAAGCATTTAGAAGGGTCTCTATAATGGCTGGAAATGCCTGGTCCTTGCCTACTTCCATAGGCTGAGGCCATCTCCTGTCTCTCTTTTCTCATCTTCTTCTAGATAAGCATGCCCCAGGTCACCTGGTAGATTAATATGTTTTACCAACATGTGGTGAGTCCCTGAAAAACAGCCAGGTAGTTACCCAGTGCAGAGAGTTATCATTGATGAAGATAACTCAAGAACTGAAACTGGACAGAAAATCTGGTGCTTGAGCTAGTTAATCCTAGAATTACATTTATTTACTAAGGTCCAGAGCTGTGCTAACATGACTCTACTGCTGTCAGTGGCTGTGCTAATGGTGCTAACACACTGGGTGGTGGGGTTGTGCTTGTTTGGTCAGGAAGCTTGTGGGGATCTCTGAACTATGCAATGAGAATGGAAGTTCCTGCAGTAATCAAGTCTCTGTTAACTAAACTGCAGAGAAACCCACACAGATGATACCAGTGATAGATCCTAAGCTGGACACTGTTCAATGACATGGAGTTTATACAAGATAGAGAAATGCGAGATCCATTCTCCCGCAAGTGCTTGCAGAATGAAAGTCAGGAAGAGAAAAAAAAATCCAAACCCAAGAAAAAGCTGTCTTGTAAAAGTAACTTTTATGTAGGTTCTGAGACTGTTTATAGGCTGAGGTGATCATTAAAATTACTTTTTACTGAAGGAATTATTCCCCTTGTTCCTTTGCAGGCGCACAAACAACTCTGCTATAGTTTTTTTTTTTTTTTTTTTTTTTTTTTTCATATGAGTTGAATAGTCGTAAATAAAACTATTTATTCTGGTATCTGGCAGAGGAAGTTAGGTAAAACACCTAAGGGCACATTATTGATGCTGTATGAAATGTACATTTTTCTTTTGGTCACCATAGCTGCATTTCACACACACTGGCACTGCATCTCTTCTGGGAGGCTGAGATCCAGTCTCAGGTAAGCCCCAGCTCTAGAGGCCTTCCCTGCTTTTGCATGTGTTCTTTCCAGTTGTTGCCAAAGTAGTTTGGGGCATAAAACACTCCTTCCTTTAAAATTTGTATTTCATTTGCTGTTCTTGTTTTTAATACTTCCAAAAGCAATTTCATTAAATCGTGGTGGCAGGGTGAAGAACTGCAGTTTTGTCTTTGTTGATTGCAAAAGCTGAAAACCAGTCCCAGGGGCACATTTATTTTTAGTTTTACAGGACATAGTTTAATCGATCAGAAATGGTCGTGATCACATGAAAACTGTTTACCTTCTGAATCTATGCCAATAACATAGTGAGATGGCACTCAGGACCTTGAATAAGCTCTCTGAATTGCTCTGAAAAGACTTTGTAAGTGCCTGTCAGTCCTTATTGATTCTAGATACAAACTTAACTACCATCCCACTTTATCTGAATGTGGCCCTTCAGGCAGTATCCTGTCTGCCTTTTAGAGAGCATCACACAGGCTTAGCTGACACGCCAGTTACAAACGGTATGTTTGAGAGAACTGAGAGCTGAAACAAGCTGCTTGCTATCCAGGGCTGCAGAGTTGGCTTTTTATCCAGCCAACAGGGACGCAGGGGCTGTGTTTTCCAGCCGGTACTTATAAAGTGCCTGACGTGGACACTGTGTCTATTTATCTCCTAAGGCTCTGTGAGGAGCCAACCCAAACCAAATGGCTCCTGCTCCCTTGAGCTTTGACTCCAAAGCTGGAGTGTTTGGTGCTATTTTAGGTAGGCTGAATATAGTCCTAAGCAAGTGTTTGTTATAATAGCAGGCAGTAAATGTTTGGAATTAATAATGGTACTAAGTATGAGCTGTAGTTTTTATAAGCTTTCGGAAGTCCACAATTAACCTAGTACTCTCGGAGTTTAAAAACATAAATAAAAATATACCAGTGTGACCACTCCTTTCAATCCAGCCTTTGGAGAGAGTAGGCAAAGAATGAAGACAAGGGCCGCGTGCTTGAGTTGGTGTAGCCCGAGAGATAAACAACAGGGCAGATGTATCAGATATTACCTGCTTGACAACCAGAATGTTTGCCAGGTATCAAGAATGATGAATATACAACAACCAGTTAGGTTAATCGTTTTTATTTATCAGCAAGAAAGCTTACTGCACCGTTCCATGTCAATAGGCTACTGATGTAACATAAAGTGAGTTTTGTTTTCATACAGGGGTGGTGACATCCCCCGTGCTCCTGCAAAGTAGCAACAAACAACAACAAACAGGAGGCAGCAGGAGGCTGAAGTGAGCATGGGGTCTGCAAGCAACAGGAAAGCCTGAGCAGGTCTTCACACCATGCAGCTCATTTCTGCAGGGGCTGCTACTTATCTTCCTGAGAGCCAAATTAAAAAGCAGTCTCTGTTACCAGCCTGACAGAGACAGCATTAACTGCCTAAAGGCACTCTTTTGTTTAATACCCTCCTTGGTGAGGCCCAGAGATAGCAGCCATGCTGCCACAGGCCCTGTCTGGGAATCATTCCTTGAACGACCCACTCAATGGCTTGGAGACAGTGCTGTCCCCACAGTATCCAGCAGAAAACATGTTTATGGATAGGTGGGAAAGCAGTCCTTGGTGGATGGCCCCTTTCCCTGCTGTGAAATGGGGCCACACTGGGATATGCACAGGTGGCCATGAACCAAAAGCACGCCAGGAACCATCCTCATGGGGTAGTCACTAAGTTTCTGTGCCTGGGAAAGTTCCCTGTTATATCAGTGCAACCTGTGCGTCACCATTTGCAGGGTTTCAAGAACAGAGGAAGCTCTTGTATGAAACCTCTATATGAACTAGACTTTGAACTTCCCTAAAATTGGAGTTATTCAGGTCTGAGGTTTTGCTTTGGGCCCCTCTCAGTGTTGACTTTTTCTTGCATTTGGACTGTCTAGGTCAATACTGGATCTTTAAACCCTTAAGAGCACCTATTTTTAGTTACCAAAGGAGACAGTTTTATTTTTAGGAAAAAAAAGGTGGTATGAGGAGAGGTTTAAAGCTGTCCATCCAGATACTGTGGATAGTGCCAAAGTGTTCTTTGGCACTATTACAAATAGATTAATTCTTGGTGTGCTGACGTTTGTCAGCCTTTTTGGTGACCTGCTAGTAAACGAACAGTTCCTTCACAAGTGACCATCGATTTGTTCAGCAAATAGAGATGAAAGCTGATGGGACTGTTGCCTGTATTTCAGCTCAAAATGCAAGAGGTTTCACGAGTCTCCATTTTGAAAAGTCAGTTATAGCTCCATTGCACTTATTATTACTTTACTGTTATAATTATTGCTACTAATAAGCAGTAGGTGTTTAATATACTGGTGTTATAATCAGTGCCACTTTTAGCTTTATTGAAATGTACTAATATTTTAAGTATCCCAATTTATTTTCAGAGCATCTGGAGGTCCCAGCCAGGCTGGGACACCACAGCATGTGATATTATTTAAACAAACAGCAAATTCTGATTTCTGCTACAAAAATCTTGTGATCTTTGCTTAGGCTTTGTTATGCAAACCCTATAAGCTTGCCCCTAACTCTGACTATGATGTTTTTCAACTGGGGCAACATATTTGCCTTAAAAAAAATTAAAAAATCTTACTGCATTTGAAGCAAGATAAGTGCCAACCAGAGACAAAACTGCCAGATATTCCTTTGTAAAACACTCCTGGCAAGGATGGGAAAGTGTTTCACACAGCTTTTAGGAGAGGTAGTGTCAATGGAGATGTCTGAGAGCCCTAGGGTCTTCTGCCCCAGCATCTCCCATGCTTGCAGCAGGAGCTGTGGCAGGACACAGGGACCACAAGCTCTCACCAGTCCCTACTGTCATGTGAAGAAGCAGCAGCAGCAGGAGGAAGGCACTGCTATAATGCATCTACCTCCCTCAACTCCCTGGCAGTGGGAGAGGAGCCTGCTTCTGCTCTCTGCAGTCATCTTCAGCTCCATCTGTTTCCAAAAGCTGCAGGTGGGGATTGGGCATTCCCCCTCCCCACCCACTCACCCATTTTCCTGGCCAATAATTTAACAATGGAGAAATGCAGTTCTGAGCTGACTCCGATATTCTGTAGATTTGAATCAAATTAGTGGAACAGATGTGACGGAAAAACCTTTCTTTGGGAGATACACAAAATAATGGGGGGACAATGTGCCACTCTTCATCTGCTAGCAGTGGTTATTTCTCCCTCTGCTTTCCTATGGGACTGGGGTGCTCCTCCTTCCAGTTGAGCCCTTTGGGAAGGGATTGGAATTGGAATAATGTTGTATTCTCCCTCTGACAAAGGAAATTTGAGGTGTGTCTGAGTGTTTTCATTGACAATCTGTCTGTCAGTATGAGTTCCCTCCTGCAGTCCCATTGCGCCACCCTCTACGGTGTCCTGGCAGCCCAGGTCACTCTTACGGGTACCCTCCCTGAACTGCCTGCACTGCTGCTTGGCACGTTTATCAATAAAATGACTTAAACCTCTTTCATTTGAATTTCATGGAGTAGATTGATGCTGCTGTTCCTAAAAGTAGATTTTCCTCAGATAAATTGTGGAAAATGATAGCAGCAAAATGTCAAATTTAGAAGAAAGTGGGTGGAAACCTGAATTTTGTCACTTCAGCTTACTGCTTCATCTAGCAATAAATTGGAGTTTTCAGCTCCCCGCTCCCTCCCTCACCTCCTTCACGGCAGGCGAGTGTGACTGTGCCTAAATTTGATGCTGCAAAAGGGTCACGATGAACTCCTCTTCCCGCGCCCAGGTGGAACACGGCGTACGGAAGCGCTGTTGCACAAACATGAGCTCCTAACACTCGCAAATGTTACACCCAGCTACGGTTACAGGGGAAGGGTTTCCATGATGCATTCCTGGTCCTCTGACATAGTTGTGGTGATTTATATGCATGCTGGGGTGAGGCAGGGGAGTTTGGGTGAGCAGCAGGTGTTTTGGGGAAAGCCACTTCCACTGGCTCTGACCCTGTAGCCTCAGCCTGGCTCCTCCTTCCTTGGGAGCTTTTTTGCTCCAAGGCAAAGGTTTTTGTGTGAGGTTTGGAAAGAATACAAGAGGTGATTTGGGAATATCGTATAAGCAGAAGTGGAGATATGGCAGGCCTTGTGGTTTGAGAAGGTGATATGAGGAGAGGTTTGAAGCCCATTGAAAACTGGTAAATGTAGCCACACCAAGGCTGTGAATGCCCAAACAGAACCACTCAGCACATTTCCTGGCTGTGGTTTATGGTCCAGGTATGGCAGCCTGACTGGTGCCATTGGGTGAGGATTGCCAGCTCCCAGGGGAGATCTGATGGGTATCCTCTGCGCAAGGCACTTGTTCTACGCACCATGAACCAAAATCTAAATGTCCTCCAAACATTTAATGACCAATCACACCATGGGGCCTGCCTCTCATCCAGCAGAAGGTGGTCCAGAGTGCACTCTGCTGGCCCTCCTCATTCCCTCCTGAATGTCACATTTGTTTTTCTTGTCTGCAAAGAAGGCTAAGTGCCTCAGTTACAATACTTCTTTATGTCTGCCATATGACCATGACAGAGATCTAAGAGTCATTGAAACAACCTAGACTTCATGGCCAGGCATATGTGGTTATGAACTTGATATGGTGATGTGCTGTGACTGGCATGGAGAAGTCTAGCCTGAGATGCTCCACCAGTCACCCACCCTGCCTAGAACTAGTGGATCCCCAGCTATGAGGAACATCTGGGTTTGGAAACTGGGCTTCATGACAGATTTACACCAGTCAGAGGGAATTCAGAATAGGGCCGTGTTAGTGGTCAGTGGTTTAGAAAAGCTGGGTTGTGGAGAAAGACTGAATGACTGGGGTGGTTTGATGAGAAGAAGAGTACTGGGGAGCAGAGGGGATTGTAACAGCCTTTGGATATCTGTAAGACTGATGCATAACAGACAGAAGCAATCTGTTTTCCATGTCCATGGTGAGGAAGATAGGTTGGGTTTAAACAGCAGCAAGGGATGTTGAGGTTAGATCAACAGTGGGGATAGGAAAGTACTGGAGGGAGTTGGGTGGGGAAGATGTGGATCCCCATATTTTGGTGCTCTGAGGTATAGGTTGGACAGATAGAGGTATACAGTTAGGAGCGATCTTGCCTTGGAAAAGCTTCATGACTGGCCCTATAACACTGTTGGAGTAAAATGACTAATGTGACACTGAGTGTAAGGTTTCATAGGTGTGGGAAGTGAACAGAAACTGAATCAGGATGCTGCATCAGAACACAGGGAGCAGCTTCACAGGCTCACATAGCACAAACGATCCTTAAAAGTATACGATGATATCCCCCTAGCTTTTCCATAGCTTTCTTTCATGTCATCCTTACATTCTTTTAACAAATTTTTAGAACATTACTATGACTTCTGTGAAAAAGGCATGTTATGTGCCACTGGGTTCACGTACTGATGCCGTATAAAAAATATAGGCTGTGTGGGCTCAGCATTTCAGCTCACTAACATCTACTGAATCAGAGCCAGCAGTAAATCAGGTAAAGACCTGGTGTGGGCAGTTTTTTGGCCCTGTTTATCTAAGGTTTTGTGTGGTTGGCTATAAAGTCCACTTCCTTGTGAGAGCAGAATTTGTCTGTTTGAAAGCAGGGGTAGAAAGTCGTCATAATTTTGGAGCTAAATTAAATTTCTGGGTAAATGATATTATGCTGTATTTTATTAGCTGTGATTAGCAGTGTAAATAGCCCCACTATTACAGAATTTGAAGGAGATAGTCCTGTTAACCACACCAGAATTTTCTCACCTGCCTCAAGTGTTTTACTTTGTCTTGGAGGGACGTGAAGAAGAAAAACAAGCAAACAAACAGACTCATCCATTTCCAAGAGGATCACAGGGAAAAGAAACAGTTTCATCCACATTAAAAAGCTCTGGTGGCCTTTTCTCTGAGAACATTTACATCCCCTGTAATGGGACAAGGATTCAAAATTTGGCAGGATGGTGATGGTCTCACACTAGGGAGGTACCTTTCTATCCGTGTGGAAATCTGCCTGTGACTGCAAAACTCTCATCCCTTTATAAATAGCCAGCTCAGTGAGGCTTTGTGACTTAAACCCATAAAGGCTTTGCTCCTATCCACATGGTTGTACTGAGGGGAGCAACTGAGTCAAGAGGGATTCCCCCACAGTCTGACATTCCTCCTCTGCCGTGTTCCTGTCCAAACAGACATGGGAAGTCACAATTGTATTTCTTATGTACCCTCAGTGTTTTGCTAACAGGGCAGCAGAAGCAAGCTTTGGGAGAGCTGGGTGAGGAAATTTGGACTGTGTGGGTTGGCAAGCTAGTGGGAAGGGACTGAAGAGGAAAGGGGAAATCTAGGAGGCACTGCATGCCTGAGAGGATGGTGGGTTGCAGAGTGACTGAGGATGGAGGAAGAGTAGAGGCAAGAAGCATGGTAACTAGAAGGGAAGGCAAATATGAGCTGTGGGTCTCATTGCTTGAGAATTCTCTTTCTCTCTCCCTTCTTTTGATCCATTAAAAAAATAAATTATATATAAATAAATGCTTTCCCTGAATATGCACACAGGAAATTAAGGAGCTAGAATCATTGTAGATAAAACAAAACAATGAACCGAACAACAACAAAGAAAAAGTGGGAGAGACTTTTACTATTTTCTTAAAAGACAATAATATTAATAATCAAAACTCAGGTTTTATACAGCATTGTACTTGAAGATGTATCAGAACAAGGCAGGTATCATTATCGCTGGCCTGTGGATGAAACTGAAATGAAGACTTGCCAAAGGTCAGCAGGGATGGAACTAATCTCGTATAACCATACATCTTCACCTGAACTAGACACCTACACTCTCTTAGTAGGCAATAGAGAGCAATTGGTACTTCTTGAGCCTGACTCACTTGACCTATTTCAGACACCTACTTTAAGATGGGGTGAATCTCATCTTAGAGATGGTTGTTTCCCTGCAGTGTGTACCAAGGGCAGCCCTTGGGTGACCATGTCACCTGGAAATGTCTCTTCTGTAGAGGTTTACAGCTAGATGAAACAAATCCCATCCTGCAGTCAGGATCAGTGCCAAAGCCATGGCAAAATGGTGCTGTAGGATTTTGGCATGTGACAACCACCTCTCAGTACAGAAAGCCTGTCAGGCTGGCTTGCTCTTTTCTGGCTCCTGGTTCTTATGGCTTGCACACTGATAGTGTAGAAAACCCCTAGTGTTAGAAACACAGGATGGGATGTTTCCCTCAGCAGCACCTGGGTCTTTTTTTTTTCTCTAAGATCCCTTTCTCATTGAGGAATCGCCTCTGCTAAGGGATTGCCTACACTGCTAAATTCAATTCAATATAAATGTTCAGAACAGGGTTCAAATACAGTCATGTTGGCCTTCCACCCAATTCAGCAGAATGACTCAGAAGAGTAAAATCTAGCTATCTTGGTTCAAATGGCTTATAAGGAATTTTCCAATCCACCAGCTCCAGAAATACCATGATCTGGGAATGGTGCTTGCTTTCCCTTTCTTTCTTTGTATGCATAAGGAGGAAAAGGGAAGTGGAGACCTATGTGCAGTCTTGTACTCCTTGTTATTCTTGCATTTGTTTGATATTTTCCATTAATTCCTGTGTTTTGTGTTTCAGCGCCTTTGTTTTCCTTTCCTCTCTTTTGAGGAGGCTGATGGTGAGCGCTATGTTATTATTAGGTTTGGCATTACTCGATTAATTTTTTTTCTTCTCTGCGTCTCTGTGATTGGGATTAAGTTTTTTCCTGCCTCTACATTGTAATGTTATATTTGTTTTTACAGTCAGCACCTTGCTGTGCAGTTGCTTGAAGGAGGAGGAGAGCCGGCACGTTCCTCGGCTCATGTTTTGCAAGACATTTTTAGTCCTCTTCCATGTGTTAGTAACCTGGCCTGCTCCTGCCTCCTGGCCTGTTCCCATTTTGACAGAAGTAAAAAAGCCTCCTCTCTGGGACCGTGTCACTGTTAGGGCTTTCAGGTTTGACGGGGTTGAGTCAAAGTAATGGTTGTTGAGAGACGTGTTCCTCTGAGAAATGCCACCACCAACACACCGCAGCAGTTTGGGAAGCAAAAACCTGTGGCATTTTGTCATTATTGACTCCAGTTGAGATGATTTATGAGCAATCAGACAGCTAGAAGCTGCATTTCAGGAGTTAAATGAATTTGCCCAGCTCCATTTCCCCACTTGCAGCTTTGGTCTTGCAGGGCTGGAAGGAAGCACCGCTGCCTGCATCTCCCACACGCCCCCAGAAGCACGACCACCCCAGCTCCTCCCCAGAACAACTTTTTTGGCTCCATGCTCATTTCACACTGCAGAACAACACGTTCCCTCTGCCAGCCCAGCCCTTGGGTCTTTGTACAGCCAGCCTTCCACTGACGGCGGTACCAGTCTCTTTGCATAGAGAGTGGGTGCGAGAGCCTCCCACTCCCAAACCTCTCTGTGGATGGGTGCCAGCCTCCTCCGTAAATCATGGCTCTTCTCATCCCCGCCCCTGGAAAAGCAGCCTCCCTTCAGACCGCCTGAGCACTGCTGGGGGCTGAGCCTGCCCTCAGCATCCCAACAAGTCGCATCAGCACTGGTGCAGCCCCGCTGGTTGCTAGCTGCAGAGAGGCTGCCAAGGTCGGCTACCCCTAGGCGCTCTGAGCTGTCTAGACCAACTCTGAACAGAGCCAGGACATTGCCACTGGAGCAAAACTTCCTGTATTTGCAAATCCATCTACCTACTCGGATGACCCTAATCACCATACATCTGTATAATTAAATCCTCTTTCTAACTTATCTTTTTTCTCAGCCCAGCTCAAGCTCCTTGCCCTGCTTGACTTCGCTTCTTTGCCTATCAGCTATCATTTGGCTGAATGAAGCACCTGGGAATTCAGTTTTTAGGAGGTGAAGTGTATATTGTCCCCCGAAGGGAGGGAGCTCGGGGAGGCAGGATGGCAGCCAGCTCTTTCCTGGCAGCGATGGGAATGCCGACGTGGAGCTGCCAGTCGGTGGGTGGGCGTAGCACAGCTGCCTCCTTCGGTTGGGTCCAACCCCTTTGCAAATGCGGGTGAGGGAAGGAGGCTCAGGGTGACCTGTTCCCCCTCCATGCCATGGCTGAGCCCCATTTCTCCCCCCAGCTCTTTCTGGATACAAGCTGGTGTCTGCGCTTTGGTGCTTCAGAGACATGTAAAGTCAAAACAAAATAACGATTTTCAGCAAAAAAAGTTCTTTGCATGGCGAGCGTGAGTGGCACAGATTTCTCTCCCATTTGTCCCAAGCCGTACGTGTCAGATGTGGTTTCCATATGGCAGCTATATCTCTCAGTACACCCACACTGGATGTATGCATTGGTATACCAGTGGCTGTGCTGAGCCGCAGATAAATGTTTAGCATTCCTTAGTCAACTGGAAGCTCTGTGTGTATGTATAGGGTGTGCGTGGGGGTGAAGCCCAAGGAATATAAAAACAGGCATATGGCATTTTTTAACTCATCACACAGATAAAAAGGAGAAATAAATATAAGGCAACACACTAAAATAGCATCAACGTCTTTGAAGTAAACCCACTAGTAAGAGAAACCGAAGCGGAGGCTGCTGCATCAGCCCACATCTCCAAGCCCAGCACCTTGTCCTTGCATTTTTTGGTGCCCCACATTTGATGATATCTCAGGATGTGCTCCCTTGAATGGGGAACCTTGGACTCACAGCACTTTATGCCTCATTGGCACAACCATGGTTTGGACACCCCAAAAGTGACTTTATCAATCTTCCAAAGCACGTGGACAGCTCTAGTTCGTTTTACTGAACTGAGGTTGTGCTGAGTTAAGCACAAGACCAGCACTCTGTATCCTACCCTAGGCAAGATGCCTGCTGCATACATCCCATAGACCTGATGCAGTTGTTTAAGCCTAAGCAAGCAGTGTTGCCTGAGGCACCCTTGGGTTTTGGCATGTCCTTTGGCTGCTTTTCCAGTAGGGTATGACTGTCTCTGTGCTGATGCTTCAGACATTGTGGGGAGCTGGAAATAGCACTGCTCACCTGTGCTTAGCAAGTGAATCAAGCTCAGCCTTGACATAGTGTCTTGTGCTAATAGAGGCTGAAGTTCATCAGAAACTGAAGTTCATCAGAAAAAATGCTCCAGTGAAGTGATGGTGCATGAAGAGTTTCACCAGAAGGCCTTTCTCCAAAAGGTCCAGAAGTGCAAACAAAAAGGCCACTGAAGAAGCAGGGTCAGCCCCTTCCCTGACAATTTGTTTAAGTGTGAATTTTTCTACACCACACATGAAATTCTGGATAGACGTGCTATCAGCATTCACAGTATTGCTACCTTGTCTGCCTGGAGATATCCCCTTTCCCCCTGCTTGGAAATACCTTCAGCACGTGTCCTTGTAAGATGGAAAAAATCACCTCACGGTGTGGTCTTGGACTGAGTGTTTTGAAATGCAGGGAAATTCCTCCCACCTCTAGCATGGGAGGAACCAGGAGAGAGTGCTTATAGTTAGGAAGATGGAAGTATCCTGAGCAAGGGTGGGGAAATTCCAGGGCAAGAGCAACCCCAAAGGGTTCACGGGATTCTGGGTTTGCCATGGTGGTGGCTCTCTCTGAGGATGCCCTATGCCTGTCTTCACCTGGTCACCCTTCTCCTCACAGACCCTGTACAGAACACATGGAGAAACCTGAAAATCAGCTCTATATTTCAGGGGAGTGAACCTTGGACAGTGGGATACTCCTGAAGTTCTGGAAGGAGGACCTTCAGCCTGAGTCTTCCCCTTCAAGGGGAAAAGATGACCTTGCCTGGGCTCTTTCTGTTCCTGGTTGTGCAAAGACCTTTATCTTATGCTACTTTAGGCACTACTTGGGTCATTTTGGGTTTTACTGGCTCAGGGTTAACAGGGGGAAGAACCCTTCGAACAAAGGCCTTTTATCTTAGGAAATACTCAATTCATTTTATTCCTTTGGGACAAGTGAAGCTGTTGGTGTCTGTTAGTGGATTTGACGTAGCAAAAGGATTTTATTTTATTTTATTTTATTTTATTTTGCCCTGGAACTGTTTTTCTAGGCAGAGTTTGAGATTCAGATATGGGATGCCTGTGTGAGGAAATAGGCAATCTGTGTAATGAAGCACTGGCCTGTGTTATGATAAATGCAAAATGATTAAGAGGTGAGAGGAAATAGACTTGGGAGAAAAAAAAATAAAGAAAATAAGGGACAAGTGTTTTGTCCGTCTTGGGGGGCGATGGGTTTTATTACTTGCTGAGGGTCTGTTGCAGGGCAAGGTGCCAAAACCCAAATGATTTCCACCACCTGAGTAGGGTAGCAAGCTATCAGAATCTTGTTGCCCAGGTCACATTCATTCCTCACATGTACTGGAAATTCATGTGGAGAAGAAAGAGTGTGAGAGAAGGATGTACCAGGAAGCTTAGATGTTGATGTCAGTGACACTCCCGGGGACAGGGCATGTTGTCCCTGGCTGGCCATGAGGGCCAGGGGCAGGCAGGACAAGCCACATGGGAGCTGATAACACTGTTGGTGTTCATGTTTCCCTCCTGAGCTGATCCCTGTGCTGTTCGGACTGCCAGCATCCCTAGTGGATCTGGCCCCAAGCTGTGGCCTGTAAGGAGGAAACTTTCCAGTGGTGGTGTGGTCATGAAACCACAAGCAGATGAGTGTGTGTGGGTGTGATTACACAGCCCTGCACAAACAGACTGAAGATGGAAACGTGCTCTCCTCTCAATTCAGGGCTGCAGAGAGGTATTGGATTTGGGGCTCACAGCTGGGGGTAGTGTGGTCATGAGTTTGGAGACCAACCCTCCTGCAGCTTGGGTGACAGCATGACAGCATGTCACGCAGGGATGTTCTGCTGGTGGTACAACAAGGTACCACCCCCTGGGCAGGGATGGAGAAAGCCCCCAGTCAATGTGCATCCAGAATATGCAATTATTAACCTGAACTGTCTTATTTGGTTAATGCAATCAGCAATAATGCATTACAACTTCAGATGCAAACGACTGAAACCTTAAATAATTGTTGTTACTCAGTAAAATAGTATGGCTCCAAGAGCATCAATGAATTAGTTGATGGGCCCATATGGAAATCTTTATTGGTGAAATGTATTTTTTTTTCCTCTTTTTGTGGTATGTGATTTGGTCCACTGCAAGCAGCTGAACGATTTGCAAAATCTTAAAGCAAACTCAGGGCTCAGATGTAATGTCACTCACCAGTGCCACAAAAAGTCATCAAAGGTAATTGTCCATGTGTGCACTTTCAGCCTTAGACAAATATAAGGTATTTTGATCAACAGACCACAGCTCACGAGGAATCAATCAGATGACTTTGTGTGTGCCACTGGCCAAAGATGCCAAGTTAACTGATTTCATGATAGTCATGGCTTGATCTTGGGCCTGAGCCCACAGATTTAATTCTCCAATTTTATGTGAAAAAGGAGGTGTTTCCTTAATTTGGGGCAAATCTGCCCACCAGCCAGATTCATTCAGTAAGTTTGAAACCATTGATGAACCCACGGGTAAACTTGCTTCTGAGTTTTGATTTAGCAAAGCCTAAGCTTTAACGTATCCTGAAATGATTTCTTGAAGGGTTTGATCTTTGCAAAAACACACTGATGGCAGTTTGGTATTGAGCTCACACACAAAAAATCGAATAGACCAATACTTGATATAGTCATTTTTTTCCGAGCAGCGGTTTTCCTGTTTGGAAGATTTTTTCTCACACACTGGCAATTCTGTCTTTTGCTGGAGCAGCTCCAGGACAGACGAGTTAATGCCCTGTGTAGTTTGTTTTCATATTGAGCAAACCCTGCTGAGAAGCTGGAAAATAGCGATTTGAACTGATAAGCTTGCAAAAGACAGCTGACTCATCAAGTGCCACGAAACAAGGATTCCCACACTGTGATACACCTGGAAGTGTTGAACTTGTACAAGCCCAGTCCTCCACCCTTCTTCTGGAGGTGTTGGGGAATCACTAGATGCTTCTGCTTGGCTAGGGTAGAGCCTCCCTATCACAAGTCCTTTCTTCTAGCAGTTGTCCCCAAACAAATGAAGGCGACCCAAACCACAGTGTTGGTGCTGTGTTTGCAAATGCAGATGGGACTAGACAGTCCAGCAAGCTCCATACCTACTTTGGGTGAGAGCAGGGTTGTAGCAGGTGGCACCATTTGATCTTAGGTCTAATCAAAGTTTTGAGGGAGATTTTGGGTCTAAAACTTATGAAATAACTTCATTCAGAATATATCCCCCGGGGGATACTGGGTTGCTGCTTTGTAGACAGACCCAGTAAATACTGCTCTCAATTTGCTCTGCACCAGAAGACCACTACTTGAAAAATAGTAGGTATGGATCTTGTATGAGACATATTATGAATCTCAATGAGAGGGCATTCTCTCAACAGCCAAAATGGCCCTGCCTTTTTCTTGATCTCACTGGAGCAGACTCTCTACTCCCATGACAGAGGATAAATGGAGAATGTTTGGGGTCATAGTCAAGACTAGGCTTTGGTTCTTAAATGAGAAAAATGGTGGTATCTTGCTTCTGTATGTGGAGCTTGGTGGACATGACCAAGCCCAGCACCATTCACATTCCTGTGCTTGCAGTTCCTCCTCTGAAGGGGGTTGCACACCTTCCAGCAGGTGTGGTCAGCCTGTGGTCTTCTAGCCAGCAGCTGGCTTGCTGTAACCTGGTCTTGCTCCTTTCTCTGGAAGTGTTGCTGTAGTGGAGAGCCAGGGAAGGCTCTTGGTCCTCTGGGAATGTGAAAACATCTTCACTTATGTGCTGACAGTTTATCTGGGTTGTTAGCACATGGAAAGGAGGAAAAGCAAGCCTATGCAATGGGGCATGACATACAGAGGCTTTCCAAAGAGGCCTACCTTTTTCCAGAAAATATGTTAAGATTTTGAATTATTATTATTATTATTTTTTTTTAATGCCAAAGCACATCTTCTTCTGACATGCCCTTTGGAAGTTTTCCCTGTGACATTACGGGTACAGGTAAATCATGATTCTGGACAGAATATACCTCTTGGGAAAAAGCGGAGATTTTCTGCTAGATATGTTTCTGGCTCTTTTCCTGATCACACGCGCATTTAAGTGCCTTCACTTCACGGTATCATGATCCAGAGTGAAGCTATCAGCACTTAGTGCTGGAGGAGGCCGAAAGCCAAATGTCTGTGAGAGGGAAAGCTACAAAATTCATAACAGAATTAAGTTTTACTTGGAAAGTATTCTGTGATTGATTTATTTTTTTTTCCCCACTGAATTTTGTAAAAAGATTGTACATTTTTATGCTTGAAAATAATTTTTCTCTGCTTGACAAGAACAACAACTGCCTAACAAAGACATGATGGATGATTGCCAGGCTCCTGCATCTTTCCTGACAGCACCTGGTTATGGCCATTTAGCTTCCATTGTGCATCTGCTGGGCAGCTGTCAGACTGTTGCAGAGCGACAGTTTCAGAGGAGGTTGCTCTGCCTACCCCATACCTCTCACCTGTAGATGAGATCAAAGAAAAGAGAAAAGGGGAAATTAACTCCAAAAAAGCAAAGCCTGAAATTGGACAAAGCTTACACAAGCCAAGTTGTTTAAAGATATAATGAGAGTTTGTAAAGGAAATAAAGGCCAGGGACAAAACTATCAGTGGACACATGCACAGGGCAGCCCAGAGCAGAGGAAGCAGCTCTGACTCCAGACCTGTGCTGCTCCCACAAAGCACCACCAGCTTGAAAAGTCCCCAGCCTGAGTAATACACCTATGAAGAATCAAGAATTACCTATGCTGTCTCTACTGTCTGCAGTGTCTCTATACTGACGTGGTGAAAGAGAGAAAAAATGCTCTGTTTGGTAAGGGATATCTCTGAGTCATCTGCCACATCAAGGTGTGAGAAGATGCATGGTTTTTAAACTCAAATTCTCCTGTAAGATGCAAAGTGCTTTTCCTTTACTTTGTAGTATGCTCTTACCTCCAACAACACCTCAAAATTTATTGCACGAGGATAAGTTTTTTTTTTCTAATTACTTTGTTGGTAATGCAGGACACCCTGTCATGTTATCCTTGGGAAAACTCAAAATCATATATTATTATTATTTTTTTATTCATTAAGTCCAAAGTGTAAGGTGCTCCCAGAATTCTTACAGATGGCAGCAACTTCGGTCAACTTCTAAACTGGATTATGCTTGTACAAGGAAGGAGAGTGATGATGCTGATGTCTGAGGGGCCTGTGAGATCCCTCATGGTGATCTGCTCTGTGGAGAACATGCAGTCACCAAGCCCCTACCCAGTAAATGCACCTCCTAGATGACAGATGTTAATTAAAAGCCAAACCCAGTTTAAAGCCACTTGAGACAATGACTAAACTTGTGTAGAACAGCCTGTTGACACCTGAAAGTGGCTGAGCACAGCCAGCCACCCACATGCTGAGCTGTGATGCTGCCATGGCATGCCTGGCACACTGCTTGGTGTGGTGAGGTGAGGAGGACCCCTGGCAGCCCCTGCATTGGGCTGTGGCCCTCCAGCAAGGACGTTTTGGCTGCACACCCTGATGAGATGCATACTTTGGCTGTGGCTAGCTGGTAGAGGCTCAGCCATCTCAATCTTCCTGTTTTGGATGTTACAGAGTGGGACAGAGGCTCCAGCACTTTGCTACAAGTTGTAGAGGATATTCCTTGGCTCGGGGAATCTGGTGTCAGTGCAGTAAATGACGGTGGGTGTTGTACAAAGCATTTCATGCTATGTCCCTGCTTCCACAACAAGCAGTAGCTGGTAGATGGAAAACATTTTGTTTCTGAGATGAAAGTAATCTGAGTTCTGAGTATATTACAATATCCATGCACTTGAGGTTTGTAATTCAGCCTTCTTCAGGATATTGGAACATCTGTTTAAAAAACGCACGAGAAGAAGGGAATATCTGTTTCAACATTAGTACTGAACATTCTGGGAGTATATGTGCACAGAATTTAATTATCTAAAAGATGAGGACACAAGGGAGGTTCTGAGAGGTTTGGGAGGTTCTGGGAGGTTTAAATACCACTGCTTGGATTCACTTGCTGATCTGTTACCAAATGCACTGATGAAAACTGGAATAAGATAAAATGTGAATGTGACCAATTACCTGTGCTTGTAGACAGAGCCACACATCACTATGCTTCGAGACATAGTTGGCTGTCTTTGAGTGACTGCCCATTTCGAAAGAACACAATAAGGCATTATTTCACAGTGATGGGATGTAGAAGTGGGTGGAGATTATGGATAAGGAGGTCACATCAATAGACAGCCAGCTGATTGCATATTCCTTCTTTAATACCTTGTTTCTAAAACACCACTGGCTTCTGACTGTGTTCACTAATCAACATAGTTTGAGCCACTGGCTTGCAGAAGCTCACAAGGTCACAAATGGAGGTATGTCCTCTCCCCAGATGGGTTTCCTTTTGTTATTGTGCTTCTGCGTAGGGGGAACCCTCCCCCAGTTATCAATAGCTGATAGGTAAGCTGATTCTGAGATGTCCATGGACTGTAATCCATCCTTAACTGGTGTTCCTGGAGGGTTTGTTCATGTTTTGTGTATCACCAGTTCCTCCAGCAATGGCTAACCATGAATACCTCTTCCTTCATGCTCTCCACATTATGGCTTGTGTGTTCTAGTCCACTGTGGAGGCAGGGAAGGCAATGTTTTGGAAATGCAGGACAAAAGTGGAAACAGCTGATGATGACGGGATTCTGGAGTTGTTTTCTTAATTGCAATTAGGACTCTGATGCATTTGCTTGGAAGGTGGGTGTTTTTTGTGTCTGTTTCTGTCCTGAGTCACTTGTATGTCACAGCGATCTCACTCCAGACAAATCAGTGACGGTACTGAAAATAGCACAGTGCTGTTCGTGATGAGGACAAGGAGTGGGCTTTCACAGGGAGGCTGCCCCTCATCTCTGCAGTTACCATGGATGAAGGACAACCCTGGCATCTGGAGTGTCAGAAGATAAATGATATAAATATGTATCTACTTGTTTCTTCTCTCTTCAATGACTGGTGAAGCCATGTAACGCTTTCTTCTTATAAAAACATACTAGGAGGGTACAGCATAGGCGGGAAGGGAAGACGAAACATTGGAATCCAAAATAATGGATTTTGGTGCTTCTGCTCAGGCAGTGTGAATCTGTCAGCTTGTGTTCAAAAAGCACAAGAGGTTTCCACACACAAAGGGCTGTCAAAGAAGAGGGACAGTGACCAGTGGCAGGCTCTTGACTGTCCTGGAGCTGGTGGGTCATCTTCTCCCTGTCACCCTTCAGGAAAGGACACTGCTACAAGCTGAATAAGAACAGTGGAACTACCCAGAAGTACCTACCTTGTGTGTTAAGGCAGGTGAGGGCACAGTAAAAAGGTGGGTGTCCCAACCGGTGTAGCACTGGATATCTGACATCTGTAGTTTGTGCCATGCCTCCTTTCAACTTGGTGGATCTGAGCAGATTTGGTCCTGGAAGAGCAGGCAAGTCCCCATGCCAATATGTAAGGTGCAAGGCAGGCCTACAGCTTAAAACCAGAAAAGGTGCTAGCAACAGCTGGTGTGCTCCACTCAATTCCTGAATTGCATTTATGAAACCTCTTTCCGGATGCTCTGGGTTTTCTGCTAAATTAAACTCAATTGAATTGACCATCCACTATAATCACTTAAACTACAATTAACATTTACTCTAGAAATAAAGGAAAACTTAACAATGAACTCCTCCTTTTTTTTTTTTTTTTTTTTTTTTTTTTTTTAACAGAGATAATTTGCTTTTCTGGGAAATCTCAGTGATCTGTATTGGAAAAAAACACAGAAGCAAATTGTGCAAGACATCCCAAAGGAACACCAGTCCAAGCTTCTGACACACCATGTGCTCAGCGGCTGCAACATATTTTACACAAAACCTATTAGAGAAATGCTCAGTCTTTTTAAAAATAGCATTTTCCCACTATTTTTTTTCATGTGTCTTACTTTCTGAAAGCCAACCCCACCTCCCACCCCCCAGCCAGCTATCTCAATCTGGCAGGGAATAATGGTTTATGGCCAGCAAAATGTTAGCTCAAAATATGTATCAAAACTTTATATGTATGTAATAATATTATGGTTTTAAGGTCTACTAGAGTTGTCACCTGAAAAAGTGTCTTCCATTGTGAAAGGTGTTACTTGTTTGTGAGAGATTCCTTTCAATTAAAATAGACTCGTAAACTCGTAAGTCATTTAAAGGCTTTTTTTTTTTTTTTTTTTTTTTTTTTTTTTTTAAGTCCTAGGCAGAAAAAGAGTTCTAAAGAAAAACATTTGCTTCTTTCATTCAGTTCTGGTCTCATCTCTGATTAAGATCTCAGGACCCATCCCAATGCCGACTAGCAACTTGCACGTGGTGGTTTTCTGGGCATGGAGTACTGCTTGACTTCTGTAACACTGCGAGGTACTGAAATAGAGCAAAGTAAATCTTGGCAGGTGGTTATTTTGCTTTATATGATTATTAAATATCAGTAATTTGAATCTGCCCAAATCAAATACTGTGTAAGTGGATTAGTGTACAAAGAACAGGTGAGGCAGTCAAAAATCAAGTGATTTGTTGCACTGCTATGCTCTGTGTGCCTTTTGCCTCCATAACCACAAAGAGTATAGCAGGAAGTAATTTCATCTGCACAAATATTGATGCTGTTTTTATATAAATGCATATATAAGTATGTAAACACATTTATCTTTAGTTTTAAATGGATGTATATGTGTTTATCTGTAAATATAAGACATATCTATAATATGGATTGAATGTAAGAAATACATAACCACCAATATTCATGTATTTTTCTATGCCATCACTATTGCTTCAGCCTGGCATACTAGTTTTTTTACGAGGCAAAACATTCTTTTTAATAAACTTTACTTTACAATTTATACTTAACCCTCAAAAATATATTTGGGAAATTCTGTTGAAGCACAGCCCATTGCGTAAGGGAAAAGCACAGCTCTTGTCTGAAACAAAGTTTTTGGTGCATTTTGTTGAACTGGGAATTGTATCCCAGTGAGTGGTGACCAAAACTTCACATTCCGGACATAGCAAACCTTCCCGTTTGTGGCAGAGGCAAGGAAAAAAACAAGAGGGAATCAGGGGAAATAGCTTCAAACTAGAACAAATTGCTGGATAACTCTGCTGTCAAAAGGTCACATTCTTTCCTTAGGCAAACCTGCACAACTTTGCTTAGGTCAGAAGAAGGAGTATGAGGAAGAGGAAAGCATACCAAGGAAATAATCCTTCCTGTATGACCTCTGGGTGCTGCTGCTTGACCTGAGTGCAGCACAGATGAAGAGAAGAACTGGAAGGAACACACACAGCTTGAAATTTATCAAAATGTTGATTGGAAAGGACCTCTCAAGCTCATCCAGTTCAGCTGCCTGCTTAAAGCAGGACTACCACTGGTATTAGGTTAGGTTGGCTTTCTCCAGCCAAGCCTTGAGGACTGCCTGAGATGGAGACATCAAACCCTGGCCCTGTAGCATGTTCCAGTGCTACCTGACTTTCTCAGTTGAGAAAGCTTTCCTAATGTCCTACCTTGAACCTTCCAAGCTATGATTTTTTTATTTTTTTTTATTATTATTTTTTTATTTTTTATTTTTCTGTTGCCCATTGTTGTACTGTCTGTCACCACTAAAAAGTTTGACTCCATCATCTTGGTAGGTGTCCTTCAAGTAGGTTGCACTTTAGCCCTCTTCTGAAAATGACTGTTGAAGGTGACTGCAGAAAGCAGTCATGGGACTGCTCTGCCAGCCTTGGGAATGATCTTTCCTCCCAGCAGGCATTTGCTGCAGCTGAGCTTTTCTGAGGTGGTGCTCATAAGTCAAAGGTAAATGGCTGGGAGGTTACAAACATAGAGGAAAATCATAAAATGGAAGATGACAGAAAATGAATCTGTTGTGTGAGTACAGAGAAGAGCGTTGCTACTCTATATCAAAATATGTGCTACAAGTATGGTAACATAGACTTCAGCATGAAATACTATGTCTACTGTCTAACAATCCATATCTTGCTGGTACACTGCAGTCTACACCTATAACTACTCTTTTCAGGATGATCCTCTTGCATTCAGCAACCTATGCCCATGCTGTTACAGTTTCTTATCTTCCAGATAGAGACTGCATCTAAATTCCCTGTTGGGAATGGATCCTGCCTTATCCTAAGTCTCAAATCAGTCTATGGAGAAGGTTATTTGGCAGGGGCCCGAGCCAGGCCAGTGACTTCTAACAGCAAAGATGAATAAGTTCTGATGTTTGGGAGTACTCCCTCGCACTGTTTAATGTCTAGACATGGCCTCAGTGTCTAGTTTGGTTGACAGAAGCATTCTTTGTTTCCTGTGCTGTGGTTGTCTTAACATAGGGTTTGTTTTTTTGTAACAGCTTGAGGTCTCCTTCTTGTCTATATTAAAAGCCAAGGTCTGGCAGGATGTTTGGTGATTTAAATGTGGACCCTTGTTAGTGGAGATCTCTTTTGCTGTAAGGAACTGTAAGTCATGATGAAAGCAGGGTTGCATTTAAACTGGGCTCACCTGCCCCATGGGTGCACATGTAACTGGAAATGAAGGATGGCTGGCCTCAACAGATGGGACCACAGCAGCTGACTTCTTCCAGGAAGATCTATCAAAGACCTGTCAGTGGGCAAAATGGTAAGACATTGCCAGGAGTTATCCGACTCAGCTGTGCCTTCTCCAAACTAATTGTACTCCCTCTGCAGTCAATGCACCTCCAGGGGGTGGTTCGCCATCCTCCAAAAGGCGTCTAAAAGAGACAGAATGAGTTGTCCTCTGAAAATACCCAATTTTCTCCATCATCTGCAAAGAAAGCTTTAAAATGACATGCTTAAACTAGCCACTTAACTTCTGGAGTGCTAGCTTTAGGTGAGGCAGATCTCTCCCATCTGAACTGGATGAATACCAAAGAAAATATTTGCAAACAAAGATTTGCAAACTTGTATTGGCTTTCAGAACCTCTTTTATCTGGTTTCCATAAACAATATTTGTAGTAATATTTTATATGAGAATATTTTACAAGCAAATGCACTATTGTGGTGAAAATACTTGCATGATCCCTGCCAAACTGCAGGTGAAAGCTTGGCAGCTGGGGAGGTTTGCAAGCTCTGTTGCTAGATATAAAAATTGGCTTCAGTTTTACCCCCTGAAGATCTCTGGAATTTTTACCATCCGAGTCAGGGAGGAGGAAAACCATTGTGTGTCTCTGAAGGCCAGTCTCTCACTGCAACTTGCACGTAGTGAATTCTTAAGTCACTACCCACAGCGAACAGGCTGACATTTGCTTGTGGAAAATATTTGCTGGGTCATTACGGATAACACGCCATTTTCTAAAAATCTACGCCCTCTTTCTGATTTCTACTCAAGCAGAAAAGGCTAGCTTAGTTAGATATGTGCAAGTGGCTCACCTCACTTTTGTTCTTGCTAACCTTGATTCTGCCTGATTTAGTTACTAGGAAAAGATGACTACTTCATCTCTGAAGCCATCTGTCCTTACTCCTCCGGATAATATTTTTATTAACGCTCTTTATTTTATTCCATTTTATTGCATTTGATTTTATTGCATTTTATTGAATTTAAAATCTGTCAGAGTGATTGTTCTCTTTGTAAAATGGATCATTGCATTTTCAAAATTTAATACCTGCACCGTCCACACACAGTCTGGAATTTAAAGCAGCTTTCTGTAATCTGTGCTAGTAGATATAATTTTCATGACTTCTGAATGGATGGTGGTGTTGAAATAAACTAGGAAACGTAATTGCTTCCAATACCACTACCATTGCATATGTACTTTGCTGAAACTAGTTAGTGTTAATATCTATCTGTTTTCATTATGCCCTTATTGCATTGATGAAAATAGCTCAACTCATAAATGACATTACAACCATCAGTGTTAGAATCAGTTTAGAGAAGGGATTTAATTTCCCTGGTGGAAAAAAAAAAAAAAAAAAAAAAAGGAAAAAGAAAAAACACGACAGTCTCTGAACTTCTGAATGCTTTTAAGCTGCTATTGAGAAAGCAAATACCAAATCCATACATAATCCTGCTCTGAGTTGTCAAAGCTTCCCTTCTTTCTCCTTCCTTTCTGTGACCAATCTTGCTTTCTTTTGGGGCATGTTATACCTTTCTCAGCTAAGATCTTGTAAGCTTTTATGGAAATTTTCTTAGGTATGTTTTCTTGGAGTGGTGAATTTTATCCTGGTGAAACATAATGTAAAAAAAGCTTTTTACCAATACCTGAAAATATGTATTATTATTTTATAAGATCTGATGAGATGCTGGTCTTGTGTCCTGTTCATTCTTAAGCAGTCCGTGCTGACAGCTGTCCTGGCTAATTTGGGGGTTGGATCTGTTACTTCTTTCAGGACTTATATCTTCAAAACACATTTCATCAAAAAGATTTCCACTGTTTTCTAGCAAATTAAAATTGTGTTAAATTATTCAGCCGCAAATTTCTTCATCAAATTCTGTCTGGGGTCCTTCCTCTCTTCCCTATCCCTTCCAAATCCATCTCCTTGTCATCCCTGCTTCCTCTTTTCCTCAAGGCTCCATCAACCAGGTGCATGCCAAAGGCTTGTTCTATGGAGCTACACACTTGGTGTTCAAACTGCCGTGGCAGTACTTCTCAAACCGTGGGAGGAGAAAGCAAGTGGTTGAGCGTATCTCATGGATTAAAAAGAATATCTCTGAGAGCTGTTGACAGAGGACATTGTAGTCTTCCAGCAACTAATCTGCAGTTGAGACAGATAAAAAGACATAAAAGCTTCATGCTTTTATTTTTTGCCAAGTGTTTCCTTTTACTTAATATGCATCATTGCTACTTTGGGGAAAAAAAAAAAAAAAAGCAAACATCAACAAGCAAGACTCAGAATAGCAATTTCACAATATTTAAGGCTTTAGTGGCAATGCTTGCTTAGGCAGTTCCCTCCCAGCCACTCCTTCTCTCATCAAAGTTTGCCTCCCTTTTTGTCATTTTCATCTATAAAAGAAAGAAAAAGAAAAAAAAAAGAAAAAAAAGTCAAAGAGATCATAGTTTAACCTGGATTATGTCATTCATCCAGGGCATCACATCGCTTTACAAACAGTTGTGTTGGCACAACCGAGAGGTCAGAGAACTGAGTTGCAAAGGCAGGAGAAGGGAGAGGGGAATTTCTTAAGCGGATACTGCCGCCAAAACCAAATTATTGTGAAACTGCGCTGTCACATTCCAAAAAACCACTTTCTCCTAAACCTTATGAGACTATAGCAAATGGTGAATATTGGTGGAGAAGACCCCTTTGGACCAGGCTGAATGTTGTTTAAAGCCTGCTGGTAGCTGCAAAGTGGACCAGGATTGTGAACACCTCTCACAAGCCTCGGCCGTTGGTGGTCATTCAGTGCTGAATAAGACAACATGAATCCTGACCCCTTCAGAGCAAAACCATGGCTCACACAGCCCAGTTGAACCCTTACAAAACTGAAAAGAGTGAATTATATTCTTGAATACACACACGACCACCCAAGTGAGGTATTCCCACTGGTTTGAGCTGTGCAAATGAGGCCAACATCTGACCATAACAGCGTAAGAACTGCCAGCGTATCCAATTAGCAGGATAAAAGTAAGTGCCCTCCTGGCTTACTAATTATTTTCAGAATACACAGTGTGATGGAAACCCTTCCAAAAATCAAATCTGTCTTACAGCAGTTTGACTTACAGGCGGTGCAGAATGGAGTGTTTCTAAGTGCATTGCAATTAATTATGCTTTCAAATGCACTGACTAAATTCAGCTTTGCAATTAGATAAATAATAACTGAGAGGAAAGGTTGTATTTTGGAGTTACATGTCGCAGTAGATGAATACGCCTTTTGCCCCAGCTGTTTGTGCCTGTGTCATGGCAGACGTCTTGCTGTGAAGCCCTGTCTGTTGCAGATGAAATGCCTGTACAAAAGCAGCTTCCACGTCCATTTAAATGCGCAAGAGCCATACTCATGCAGTCAGCACAAGATCCTCTTTTAATTTCTTTGCATATCTGCCTCGATTATCAAAGAGGATGACATTTCATCAAAACTACAACCAAACTGGTAACATCAAAGAGCCTGACTTGGCAGCCTCCACCTTTTTTCAGGCAATATTGACTCAGGTAGTGGATGTCACTGATTTCAGTCCAGGTGTGCCAAAGTGACAAATTGGAATCCACATGCCAGAGCCCTCCATGCTGAGCAAATGGGTAAAGGTGACTGACACACACACAAAACATTGCTTTTTCTTTTTCTGCCTTCAAATTACCCGTCCATTAATTGTGCAATTCTTAAATACAGCCAATATTAAAAAATGTCCCACAGCTGTTCAACAAGCGGCTTTGAAAATACAAATTGAAATTATTGGTTTAGCTCACAAGGATCTAAGCACTCATGGTAGGAGTGTATCCTTGGCTAAAGGGGAAACCACAGTGATGGGAAACAATGTCCCTATCACTGGAACTTTCGTTTGTGGATTCCCACAGGAATGATTCCTTTTCTTACCTCTTTTTAATACTCGTGACCACCCATAAGGTGAAGTGCTTCATTAATATTAATTGAAGTGCTGGAAGCAGGGGGCTGAAACATGTATTAGTTGCATTTACAGCCACCCTGGTAACCTTGTGCCTTCAAAGGGCTCAGCTGCAAGTGAAAACCAGGTGGCAGAAGGTGAACTTGAGCAAGTGAGTGTTGGTGAGCAAAGGGAACGTGTTTCATAGCCTTGGTGAAGGTTTGGCTGGAGGAAGGACATGCCGGGGACTGTTGATCAGCTCTGCCTATAGTTAAAGGATATACTTGAATTCCTGCCTTCACGAACCAGCATCAGTGAGTAACACTTCCCATGAGCTGGCTCAGAGCCCACATCCCACCTTTGTCAATAATAAACTCACTTCAACTATTCATGGTTTTTCTATGTCTTGGATGGACTGCAGTAATTCAGATGGGCTGGGGATGAAGCCCTCTGAACCTAGCCCTGTGTCAAACGTAGCAGTGCGACTCTGCACAGGCAGCTCAGACTTTGCAGAGCCCTTCAGATCTGCTCTCCATTTTCTCCACTGGCTTTGCATAGATCATTAAATTAAGCTCAAAGTCTCCTACTGAGGCCCAGAAAGGTATGGAGATCTACTGACTACTACAGAAAGCCCAGTTCCCACCGACTCCAAGCATGGGATTAATCATGCCTCCTTTTAGTTGCCAAGCAGATGGGCATCTTGTTTAATCCAATTCTCCATAGTCAATAGGTAGAGGAAGAGACATCTCCTCTCTCTTTGGGAGAGGGTAAATTGTTCCCTAAAGAAACCTGTCTTTCTCCATGGACAGTTGGGAAAGCTTAGATCCTGAGTTCAGGTGAAGCACCACACTTTCAGATAGATCAAATGAGGTGAGAGGACTGCGTCCCAGCTGAAGTATGGTTGAAGTGCCTAAACTTGCTCTTTCTGGACACGTTCCTTGGTGCCTCTGGAAGGCTGTTTGAATTGCTGAAGTTCCCAGATGGTCAACCTCATCACAGATTTCACTGCTGGAATAATAAAATACCTGGCCATTCAAACAAGCTTCGGCATGTTATCTGAGCATCTAGAACTAACTGCTCTGGGAATTAGGGCATGTCACAAATCACACCTCCTTCTCCTCCAGGTAGAAGCGCCATTTCTTTGCTTGGTCATTTCTTTGGTGACCCCTTTCACAAATGCACAACATGTCAACAAAAAAACAACCATGTTACCAGTACTAGATGCTCTGCCGCATGCATTTCACCTGAAGAACAGATGAAAGAGAAAACACCTCAGGACTAGTAATAACAACACTGCTGAAGGTCTGATGGGGAGGTACATATGTGCAGTGGAAGAACTCATAAAAATGGAAGAGGTACTGAAGAAGGAAAGGTGCTTGACATATTTCCATGAAGTATGAACTGGCCTGGAATATACTTGAATTTCCATGAGTAATTTCAGAGACTGGTTTTCACTACTTGCATGACTGGCAGCTGTCTCAAGATCTTACACTTGCAGCAGTTCTGACTTAAATGGGTAACTCTTAAGTCTTTTCCTGAATATTACACTTTTATTTTGAAGCTTAATGGAAGTCTAATTCCATATCCGTGGAACACATTTCCAGGATGAAAAATGTGGAAATGCATGAAAAAAAAAAGCCGCCTTTGAGGTAGACTTCTTTTCTACTGCAAAGCAACACAAATGCTTCTAATACTATGATGAGCAGAAAGCTTTGGCTGCTTAACTGCTGCTGAGCACTTCACTTTAAAAATGCACAGATTTGGACCATTTCCCAGATGTCGCATTGTCACTTCTGAATGACACATTGGAAGAGGAAGTCGAATGAGGAAGCGGGTCGAGGAGCAGAGTGTGCAGTGGGTCCCTCTTGCGTGTGGGGGCCCGCCAGGAACCTGGCAGCTGGCTGGGGGTGGGAGTGGGGGGCTGCAGTCAGCATGTTGATTTTAGATGCCTAACTTAGATGCCTTCTTCTCTCCGTTGCCTTTATAAGGAATAGAGTCTGGCAGCCACGGAGCGTGGGGAGCCCGAATTACCCATCACTGTCTTACTAGTTGTCATGGCAACTCAGGCAGGCACCTAGAGGAGATGGTCTGAACGTGGTCCCAGCCGACTTGCGAATAGATGCCGCAGTGTGTGTGCAAGGGAGGCAGCTGTACATGTCCCAGCTCACAGCTGACACTCCTGCACACCAGTGACTGGAAGGAGATGAGGCTTGAGGCTGCCCTTTGAGAGCCTCAGCAACAAATCCTTGTCTCTCCATATGGTTTTGCTCAGCGTTTTGGGCAAACTTGGTCATTGAGGGTACCTGGTGCAGCAGGAGGCAAACTCCATACAGGGCAGTGCTTCTGGAGCTGCATCACTGATGGGAGGGAAATGAAACTACTTTATTCATGGGACACACTCCTACCTTGGGAGATACCCTTGTGAAGCTGGCACTGCATCCCACGCCTTCCTTTGTAAATTACAAGATAGGCTTTGAGCTCCTTAGGGAATTGATCAGTTAATTAATCAGTTTATCTGCCTCTGCCCTACATTTATATTTAAATATTTGTGGAAATTACATTCAAATCTCTTAAGCTTTGCTAAAAAAAAAAAAATAAATATCAGTAAGCAGAAGAATGAGTACCCTGCAAATTACTTCTCCCATGAATCAGATCCATTTCAGTTATTGAACCATTTGTGTTATTTGGAGATGCTCTTGCACCTGCAGAGGCTAAGTTCACTCTAGATTATTGGAAAAATTGTGCAAGTGATGGAATTGGGCAATTTCATAGTGATGCAAACTGTATAGTTTTCTATGAAGTCATTAGCAAAGAGTTGCAGGCATTCAGAATTAATTTCAATAATGAGCTGGGATTTCAAACCTAAATATTCAGTTTCTAGCTGCATTGCAAATTCATCCCCAGAATCTACTCGGTATTACTCATCACCTTTTGCAGCCTTTGACAATAGTAATAGATTTCTTTTTAATATGCACAAAATAGCAATACAAATAGATTTTAAGCACTGCTAGCAATGTGCTTGAGATCAGCTATGATCCTGATATCTAGAAACTACTAAAAGCCAAGATTTTTGTTTTGTTCAATTGTATATTCAGGGAAGAGCCATGAAATTCAGAAGAGAGGCTCAGGTCATGGTAGGGATGTTGAGATGGGTGTTGAGCTTTCAGGTATGCTTGTGTCTCCTGAGTAGCCTGCATAGCTCTAATGGGGGCTGTAGATTTTTCCTTTCTGCTTGCTTTGGAGCTGTTTTCTCACCTGTATTAGAACTACATCCATCTGAACCAAAAATCTAGTGTCAGGTTACAAAGTTTGAATTGCAATTAATCAGTGTTTCAGAATAGCTTTTCATTTATTAATGTGCAGGTCATTGTTTCCAAAGCCCTACAACACTGTGCAGATCCAGTTGAGATATTACTGTAGAACGAGATGTGATTGTTGAATGACACTTGCAACAAATGTCGTCTCTCAAGACAGGAAACAGGGAATAAAATTTTCAGGCTAGTACATGTAGAACTCTATAAGCCTGTGAGAGATTTTTGTCTCTTTCTTGCGTATAGATTACCAGGTTTGATGTTAACTATTTGGCTCATTAATAACTGATTTACATTTCCCAGACAGCAAATTGCTATCTGACACAAATTTATAAAAGGGCTTCATATTATGAAATTCTTGGGTACAGTGATTCCTTTGTGATTTTAGCTTAAGGAGTTTGTGATTAAAATTTTACTGTAATCATTGCAGTCTCCTGGGTTGCTTAAGGAAAAGCAATTCTTATTTCCTGCGTCTTAGAGCTCATCACAGTGATTTATTTTAAATGCCATTGGTGAGGTTCTCTCTACTTTGAAAATTAGATAAAATAAAAGTCCCTCAAAACAACTGGAGAAGCTAAAGGATTCAGTCTCAGCTGAGACATGAGGACTAACCTGTTACATGTTTCATGTTAGTTCTGTGAGCCAAATTGTCAGATCAGGCTCCGCAGTACACTGTAAAACCAAGAATAGGAGGGGTAAGGAAAAGGAAGGTATAAAGCTCCATTCTGCCCCCTTAAAAGCAATATTTGGTGGATACTGGCCAGCTCACCTGATTAAACCAGATCTTGGTTTGCTGCTTACATCCTTAGCAGCTGCTAGCTCAGAGCAGGGTTTAGCCAGTAGCTGAGGCTAATGGATGACCTTGCTGCGCTGCCTTTCTCCCAGCCCTTGCTCTCCACATGGGTTAAGAGGGAGGTGGTATGGGAGTTGTCACTGGAGGTGATGCTTCCCATGGGAAATTCACCAGCAGGCAGATCTTAAGATCTAGCTTGCATTACTGAAGCCATCCCAGCTCTCCAATTGGGACTAATGACCAATTTAAGAAACCAAGTGTTATTGCTTCATTTATAATGCCTTTGTTCTACTCATCCATGGTTCTTTGTGAGTTCTGTCGTGACTGGCTCAAATGTGTCCTTTCTGGGAAACTGTAGGAGGATTTTCTGTCCACAGCTTATTCTCTGTAGGTACATGACATTCAAATCAAAATGCTTGGGATTGCTCTCCTAAAGCCATGCTGTCCAGCTCATTGAGGGAATAGCTGAATGTAGCTATTAAAATACTTTTTTTTTTTTTTTTTTTTTTTTTTTTTTTTTTTTTTTCCAGTGCACATTCAGTGTTATTATTAGCTATGGCAGCACCTACAAGTGTTGGTCAGAATCATTGCTTGCAAAACCAGTGTTACATTAATATGTGAATATATATATACCTGCAAGCTGATCAGATTCCTATTGCACTGTCTGGTTTCCTATGTGCTAGAAACCAAACAGGACAAGGGAACCAGCTTGAGGATTGTTTCATGAGCGTCCATACTGCTGAATGATTGGCATGTTCCCTGGCACAGGTTTGGCTGGAGCTCACTGGTGCGCTCAGTGCCAATGCGTTGGCATGATTTGTGGGACAGTGAGGCTTGTATGGCTGAAGCCCTTGGGAAAAAGGTGTTCAGCTTTGTGAATGCAAGCTCTGCTTTTTCGTTTGCATTTAGAGCCAGAGACAAACCCTGGTCCTGTGTCTTTGCTAGTATAGGCGTGGTCTTTGAGTCCAAGTCCTTCAGGATGATTTTAAACCTGCATTTAGACAACTAGGGCCCCTGTGGAGGTCCTGCTACTTCTGTTGCATAACTACCTCAAATTTTATAAGAACTGTTCTTGTAGGAAATGTCTTGCCTTTTATTTCTCTTTTCTCAAACCAAAAATGCTTGTCATGTTTCATTGGAAAATCCTTTTTCCCAAAATTCAAAATCCCTGGTTTCCATTCATTTTCCCTCTCCTTTCTGCAGTGGCAGATGGCAACAGGAGATAGGGATTTGGTGGCAAACTGTAGGAGATGTATACACAAAAGCTTTCCAGGTTTCACTTGCCAGAAGCTGTGTCCCCCTCATTGCAGTCCTGTTAAGTAGTTCTCCAAGTAGCAACTAGTGTAGGATTATCTTGCAGAGTTACTGTGTGCTCTTGAGGAAATTCAAGAGAAATGATGTTCAGGTGCAGAAGTAACTGGGATCCTAACATGCATGCGGGAGGGACTGACTTGCCCCATTGTCTCGTCATGTGAACTGCAGCAAGGTGGAGCAGAGGATACAGCTAAGCTGCCCTGATTGTTATCAGCTGAGAGTCAAATACCAAAAGCACCATTTCCCAAGGCTCACATACTTTTTTTTTTTTTTTTTTTCTACTGTAAATATTAAAAAAAAGTCTTGAGAAAGCAATTGGATGGAAAATGAAATGTCTTTATGTTGCCACTTACACATGCAAATGTTGTTGTTTGCATCAAAGGTGACTTTTTAGCAAGGTGGTTAAGATATCTTAATGAACTAAAATGGAAAAATAGTAGTTTTTAGTTTGTAAGCTGGTGGCATCTTCACTGCAAAATGGTACCACGTTTTATCTATTAATCATGTTTGAATATCCTGAACATGGTTCCAGTCAAGTTTCAAGTACGCTGAAATTGAGCCAAGAACATAATTTTCAAGTTGCATTATTGTGGTCATGTCACTTTCCAAAGTATCACTAAATTGTTCCTTCATTTTGTCCTTTGCCAAAGAGGTAGGAGACTGTGTTGCTCTCTGGAAAAATGCCTGCCTAGAAGTAGAGGTCCAGATCTTTAACAAGGGTGAATTGGCAAAACCCCACTGATTGTAATGGAGCAATGCCGATTTTTGTCAGTTCGGGATCTGGCCCATCAGATTTTCAACTGTTATCACCACAGGCAGAATTCAAATTGACACAGCGTGGGCTAACATGATTGAATGCAGAGCAGGCTGCCTGGTTTCCTAAATTATTTTAATAACAGAAAGAATGTAGCTGGAATGCCAGGCTAAGATCTCTACCTGGATAAGGGCCCAGATTTTATTTAATCTCTAAAAGTCTCTCTCTCTGCTATTTTTTTTTTTTTTTTTTAATAAATAAGCCTGTTGCAAAGTCATTACTTTTTCATTATGGAGATTGTCATGACAAGGTCCCCAGGAAGAAAAGTCTCAGATTCTGTTCAATGCTGCATAATCCCACAGCTTCAGGTAGAAAGAATAGGTCTTGTAGAATAAGTGAACAATGGAAACAGAGAAGGAGCCTGCCTCCCTTCAAAACCTGTATTAGATCAGCCACTAAATCCAGCTCTCATACATACCCAGACCAGATATTACATTTCTAGGGACTTTGGTGGGTCACCAGTTCTGTGAACCATCCAAAGACATGTGGGACCCTGGTGTCCACTCTCTGGCCATGTCCACGTGGGCATGTTTCCATTCCAGTTGCCTGTGGGATCTGAGCCACAGTGCTGCTGAGAACCAGCCTTGGGAGCCTACATCCAGCATGATGTGGATGGTGAAAGGAGGGTGGGATGTCCTCAGAGATGGGTGGGTAAGAGGTGGACAGCTGGAATATGTGCCGTCTCCGCTGACTGACCATGAGTCTGTAGGAACAGTGATAATCTGCACATAAATAAATGTGCCCATCGAAGGAGCCAAATTAAAAACAAAACCATAACCATTTGATTTCTCCCCTTAGGAGAAAAAAGAAAAAAAAAAAAAAGACTCATGTTTTTTCTCACATGAAAGAATTTAAACATTTTGCTTTCATCTGCCCTTGTTGTGCCTTAACAAAGCTAGCCAATCACTCGATATCTTGGCTCTGATTTTGGGGATTATTTTTTTATTCCTCTAAGAGATTCAGAGGGTGGTAAAAAGCTTCATTGTAATTCAGTAATTAGTATGTCTCCTTCTCTTGACCAGGAATGCAAGGGTATCCTTTTCTGTGAATGTCATTTTCTCTCTGGGCTCTTGTGCTTTAATTTCTTAGATGTGAAAACAGGAACAGAAGATGAATTAGGTATTGAAATGAGAGGACATGAATATGACTCTGTTCTCCTACAGAACTTTTTCTTTTAAAGAGAATAAACTTTTACAGTTAAGCAAAACAGAATAAAGGGCTTTGTAAATCAATTGTAATGAACCAAATGTTTTCATCCTTCTAGAACTTTATTCAGGAGAACAAACTTGGTTTAAAGAAAATCTGAAGCTTTAGAGCACTTAGTTCCTGCATATTTTCTCTTCTCCCACCTACCGTCTCGGCAATCTGGCTTTATTTCTCAAGTTATTCATCTGGGTTCTGTGGTTTAGGTGGATAAATATTGTATCCACCAAATAAAATGTTTATGCCTAATACAAGAGTGCTTAATAAGTTAGTGATGCACAAGTATTAAACTAGAAAGGCAATGTTTGGTGCCTGGATGAAGAGGTCCTGGGTGAGATGAGCTTGTCTACCTCTGCTTTCAGATGCACAGGAATTAGTTTGAAAGAAATCAAATATAATGAAAAAAACCAGGACACTCTAGTTGATGAAGGAGGGGACTCAAACATTGCTAAGATTTGTTTTCTTGGCTGTACGTATTTTTTTTCCTTAAAGGCACATTTGCATTCTGCCTTTCCCAGTTTCACGGGGGTCTATCTCATTCAAGCTCCACCAGTGTATTGCCTTTCACCACCTGCCTGATGATGGCTGAGCTGTTGTGAGGTTGAAAGCCCCAGTGCTAAAACACTGTGGACAGTGTGTGAGAGGGACATGTGCCTCTCTCAGCACTGCCCGTCTCTCCTCCGCCCCGTCCCTGGCCTCCCTAACACTGCAGTGCAGATGGGAAGACTTCACCTTGCTTTAAAAGTAGGCTTCAGGATTTTTAAGGGATTGCTTCATGTCTAAATAATTCTCCACATCCCTGAATCATGCTGAATCCTCACAGGAGATGATTGTCTTGCTGGTTGCAGCAGAGATCTCTTTGTGAAGGAGTTGGGCTATTCTCGGGGGTACCCCAAGGATGTGGAACTCAGCCCAGAACAACCGCAAATGTCGCTGCTTTCCGGCACGTACAAGTGATGCCTTTGCCCTCCCATCCTCCAGGACCAACAGGGGCCTGCATTTTTTATTCCAAGGACTGGGCTGGGACCTGACAGACCCTTGTCAGTTCTCTGTGTCTCTTCTCTGTGCTTGCATCTGGGACAAAGACCTGAGCAGACGACGGGAAAAGGCACCATCACCGCTTCGCCGGGCTGCGAGTCCCTTGGACGTTTCTGAGCATGCCAGATGCCTGGGTGCCAAGAGCTCTGCTACTCATCCCAAGTCCTTGTCCTGATCATCCGAGGGCTTCCTGTGACGTCTTCCTTGGTAGTCAGAGCAGGGAGTATTCACAGCAATGCTGCTCAGTAAACACTCGTTTCATGGAAAAAAACAGAGGCTTTTTCTTTTGTTGGAAATTTTTCATGAATTATTTTTGTTTAGGAAAACATGATATCATTCTGATGGTAAGAAAACAAACCAGCAGGCCAGCTTTCTGTTACTCCTAAAATATCACCTCCTATTTTTCATTTAGGAATATAAAAGAAGAAAGTGGAGAAATGAAATAACCAAGACCAAACCTTATGTCTGCTTCTTAGCTTTTGCTTCTTTTTCTACCTTTGGCCAATACTTTAAAAAAAAGTAAAAGTGAGGAAGAGAGTGTGAAAAGAGTATTTTTTCCCCTTGCAATTTGAAAATGTAAAAGTTGAAAAAGAGTGGATTGCTTTTCATTGTAAAGTTATTTTTTTTGGGGTAGAAAATTTCTTTTAAATCAAACCCCTATTTTTCGGTGAAGACGTTTGAACCAGTTTGGCTCACCACATTTCATGGCTCTGCCTCCTCAGACCACAAATTATAGATGTCATAACAAATGTCAAAAATACAGCAGGACATAATAAATTATATATGCACAGACAAAAGTGCACTCAGTCATATATACACACGCATGCATGTGTGTGTATATATATATATGTATATATATAGTCATCTGTCTGTGAATAAATGCATGCTTGTGTGCACAGATGTGAAGTAGACCTGAGGTAGACTTGCAAGCCAAGGAAGTCCCTGAGAGGTCCTGCTTCAGGAGTGTCTCCTTTGTCTGTTAGGAAGATCCCTTTCCGTACAATATTAATCTGTGGTGTCCTCTGTTTTTACAGATTCTATCAAATTCTCTGATTGAAATAAAGTCTATCCAGCAGCACACATTGAGGATGTGTTTCAACCAGCTGCTGTGTGCATCTATAGACTACATGAGGAAAGCCCAAAAGCTTTGCTTGTGTCATGAGAGAGTGGCAATACCACCTAGATATCACATCTGAGGTGCGATATAAAAATTCATTCCTTAGAAGAGAGCCTTTCAGATCGGAGTGGGAACACTTCACACCTGCCAGTGCATTTCA
Source organism: Anas platyrhynchos (assembly GCF_047663525.1). Lineage (NCBI taxonomy): Eukaryota > Metazoa > Chordata > Aves > Anseriformes > Anatidae > Anas > Anas platyrhynchos. The sequence continues at coordinate 180,046,094 of NC_092587.1, forward strand.
TTAGGCCACGTGGTGACCATATGAAGAAGGGAGGATACGTGAGATCCAAGTTCCTCCCCTTACACTTCCTCCACGGGGCAGCCAAGGCACGTCTTGTGCCCTTCTCATCTTCCAGGCTGGCTCCCAAGGCCTGGGTGGACCAAGGCAGCTCAAGGCACGTGCATTGCAGAGCATGATGTAGAAATCTTTGGCTGAACACCGAGTGACCTGGTGTGTCCTCCCAGCATGACTCTAGGCAAACGGGTCTCTTGGCAGGGCTTTTTCCCTCTGGTGCAACTTTGAGCTGATGTGTTTACACTGCCTCCAATTTCACTGCCACCTCCGTGGCAGTTCTGGGATGTCTGCTCCGCACAGCACTGTGTCTTCAAGCCTGTCCTGCTGCTCTGAAGCCACTGTTTCAGCTGGGCCCAATTATAATCTTAATTATAACAGTTATAATCCCAAAGCACTGGTGAAAAGCAAGCTCTGAAGACAGCTCATGCACCTTCTTTTATCACTGTAGGGATGTCTGGGTCCTAAGGTAATGGCTTCCTACTTGGCTTTCAAAGAGAGACATCAAGAATGAAGCAGTGACTTGAGATGCTGGCAGTTTCTGCCCTCTACCAGTCTTCCATGCTACTCCAAACTTTGCAGCCGTTCCTCTGCACAGCACCAGGACCGTGACTGCAGACCCACTTCCCACACTGCCGTCAAACACGAGTCCTGCAAATAACAACAGATCAAGGGTGCCTGCCCCCCACCCAGAAGCTTTTACTCCTGGATCCCCCCTCAGTGCCCAGCAAAAGGGGAGGTGGTCCTCACAGCATGATCTGAAGAACATTTGGGCTCTGACAGCACAAAGGGAAGTGGAGGGAGGAACAAGTACTTGAAATGAATGGCCTGCATGCACAGCTGGGTTTGCAACACTGTTATGGTCCAGAATATTTCTGTGCCAAAAAAAAAAAAAAAGCTCCCTTGGTTAATGATTCTGCTTCACGTTTATTTAAGCCTTGTATTTTGTTGTGCAACCCTTCATTGACAGATGTGCTCACAGCATTTAGGGTGTAAGCCCAGTACTTTTTATCCCTGTTAAATATCAAAGAGGGACGTGAAATGCAATCTGTTTTTAAAAGACATTCGTTGAAATCTATTTTTGTTGCTGCTAAAAATATGTATTTATTGTGTGTCTAGGAAAGAACTTCTTGGTCTGGCTGAGCAGCTGCTCTGAGCCATCTGTAAATGTGCTTTCAGCCTCAGGTACAAAGCAGTGGCCCAGGGACTCTGGTTTGCCCCTCCAGAAGTCATCTGAGCAGTTTGGCAAGTCTGCAGTAGAGCTATGGCATTTTCCCTCCCAGTGAACTACTTTAGCTACTCAAAAGGAGTTTCTGCTGCCAGGCAGGTGCTGCAGTCCCGAATGTGCTCTCCTATGTATAAGGTGGGTGCAAACCTGCTGGAATAAATCGGGCTGGCCTTGGAGCAACAAGGAAGGTTCGCAGCAGTCTGAGGACAGGAGCAGCCATGCGGAGGAGGAAGTTCAGGGCTTCAGGAAAGACAGAGAGAAATACTTATCATGCAAAGTCATCCCCCTTAGAAATGCAGACAGGCAGAGCTTCCAGGTGTGTTGCTGCGGGGATGACATCCTCCACGAAGCAGCTGAGAAGGTCTCTCCCCAACACACAAGATGTGGTACAGGCTATGAGCTGTGCTGGGTGGGACTCTGCAGGGATAAGGAACTGACTGTTTCACCTTTTTTTTCACTCTTACTCTTGGGAGCTGGTGTCTATCCCTGTTTTTTTGTCTGCCCCTCACACTTCACAGAGCAGGTGTGTCTACACAAGGGCTTAGGGACACAACAACACGCAGGCATCTCCAACACCCTCATGTTTGGAGAGGGATTCATGTGGACCTCTTCTGCCAGGACATACAGCTCCTTCACAGTTTTCCTTGTTTTCCAACTGCACTTCAGGAGCACTGAGATCCATCCCAGGGAGATACTGGGCAGGTCCTGTTAAAGTATTTTTCATCCCCTGTCCTCAATATATAAAAAAAACAGCATAGTCACATACTGGCAAAGACGCCATGTCAGTACCTACCCGAAATCATACATGACATAGTCATTTTGTTCAGTCAGTAGAAAGAGTTCTCATTTGATCTAAAGACACCGTATTAATGTAAGTGGCTGACTGACCTTTTATCTTATTTTATTTTATTTTATTTTATTTTATTTTATTTTATTTTATTTTATTTTATTTATTTCATTTCATTTTTGTGTGTAGTTAAATAATCAGGTGGTGGTGTCTTACCAATGTAGCGGGGCTATTTATAGCCCTTTGCACTGATAATGAGTTTGGTGGTTTGACATAAGTGCTGGGTCACACTCGGGATTTGTTCCTTTCATCACACCTGGCCTGTTGGATTTGCAAAGTCAGCTGGGCTGGGTGGTGCTTTTAATTAACTGAATGCTACACTGCTGTCCAATGCAAAAGGCAGTTTCACTCTATTGGAAGGGGTCCCGAGTGGCTCAGGTTAAATAAAACTACTTGATGTATTCCTTTGCTAAATAATCTCAGAGCCACTTCTTGCCCCAGTTATATTGCTTTGACGTCAAGCAGCAAGCATTGCTTGTGGTGCTGAAAACTAGTTTTTAGCATTTCCTATAAGCTCTCTAATGCTTATATTTTTAGAGATTTAAAACAGGTTGTTCTTTTCAATGTTCTTTTCATTTTGAAGGGGATGAGTCTGCACGGGAAGGCCGTTTGTGCCGTGATGTGGCTGGACTGTGAACCTTATAACACATAGTTTGCTTCACTTTTCACTGACAGCTCTGATGCAAGAGAAAAGTCAGAGGGCAAGACACACATTGTATGCAAACAGGAAAATCGTTTCTTCTGGGATCTGTTCATAAATGGTAAATGGTTTCACACCTTTGCTGTAATGTGTTGTCAGTGACAACAGGGTGCGATGACAAGAACTGTACACAGAGAAAGGTTTTTGGTTAAATTAAGCCTCTGATAGTAAGAGAGACCCAATATGCTACCTGGCTGCTCAAAGACAGAGGCATATCAAAGAGAAAAAATGGAACATGAAGAAATCCTAAAAGCAACTCTTGTTGGCTAAGGCCCAAGAGTTAAGGAACAAACCTGGCCAAAGGGATTATGAAGAGATAAGTGAGAACAAAAGCTATTTAGTTTTATAATTGTTTTAAAATTAAGCTAGTTACATGTTATTTTACTGAGAGAGGCAAAAAAAGCAAAGCAAAACCTGGCTTGTGATATAGAAACATCTCTCTACTGGTACCTAGGACAGTCCCAGGGTTATTATGCAGAATAAATTTCAGTATTTTTGTGCCAGTGGGGTACTGATTGGAGCCCTGGAGAGAGCTGTGGTCAAGCACTTGGTGGGGTGGTCATGGACAGGCTTTTGAAGGAGCTGTAGCTGAAAGTAGCCAAGGTGTGAGCCAGGCTGTGCCCCTCGGCCTGATAGGATGGAGAGAGGTCCTGCACGGTTTTTAATATAATGCTACAGGCATAGCCCATCTGATCAATGTTCTTGTAACTTGTTTGAGCTCCTTGATCTCAAGGAGATCCCCCTGATCTCAAGGAGGAGCCCTCTTCCTCTCCCTCTTCTCTCCTACATGACAAAGGAAAGGAGTGTGTCATTTGCTGCACAGACAAGGGCCAACCCAGCTTCATTCCACACATCAGAGGGTTGAATCAGAAAGGAAAGGATTAAAGTTGCTCAAGCAAAGCTAAATCTGGCATTTCTTAATTTTGCATGTGAAACACTGTTCTTCTATGTAAGCATTAGTGTTATAAGTGCTTTGCTGTGCAAGTGCTGAGTATGAGCCCAGACCCTACCTTACAGCTTGACCAGGCAACGCTTTGTCTTTGATGAGCAAGTGCTATTGCTTGAGTCATTCTGAAACAGATAAAGGAAGCAACAGAGAAATCACTAGGGAGGATGCAAATAAAGAGCATGGGTCACTTTTGGGTTCCCACAGACTCTGCAAAGATGAGGAGCTTGTTTTTGGTGCTCTTATCTAGAGATACACCTTTGATGCCTGCTGCAGCTTACCTGGGGATTTAAACCCAGATGATACCTGAGTGGTCCCTCTTTTTCATGGAGACCATAGTTTGGGGTGGCAGAAGGGGTATACATATATGCTTGAGCCTAGATCCTGGGGAGAACGAAGTTTGGTGTGATAGGGTGAAGCAGGAAGAATAGCAAGCTGTTGTTTTTGCTGAGTCCCTTGCTTTCTGGTAGAGCAAAGCCCGGCCTTCCTTAGACAAGTTCAACGTGAGAACTGGTCACGAACTTAGGAAAATTAGTTTTACTATAAAACAACACTCATGGTATTCTGTCCCTTCCACTTCCTTCCTTTACTGCTGTGTTAAAAGGTCAAGGACAAATGTTGAAGCACTGAAGAGTTTGTAGCAAGTGTTTCCTTCTCTCAATTTCACCCCTTCGATGTGTTTAGGTCTCTTTATGTTAACCTTGCAAGAAGCTGCTGCAGTCTGTGAGTAGCAGGAGATCTGCTTAGAATTGGTCTGTGAATACAATTTTGGCTTTTGGTTGAAACCAACCAACCAAACTGAGGTAACACAAATTAGTGTGGGCTTTCTCAGAGTTTTGGCAAAAATTGATACAAAATCTACTTTTTTTTTTTTTTTTTTTTTTTCCCAAGGAAGTTCTGAGTTTGGACCCAAAACTGTTCGGGTTTGGCAATTTTGGGGTTGCAGTTTTTCTTTTCTTGACATTTTCAATTTTTCATTGGGAAAGCAAATGCTATGAAAGTTATTGTTAAGATGAAAAATCCCCTTTCCTGTGGTAGTAATTTCTTGTATGGTCTTCCTCAAAGGAGATCAGCTGGCAGGACTTCTGACATGGGGCAGGTGGATAGGAAACCCTGAATGCTTGTGTCTTAAACGTTGGCAAATGACTAAACCCTCAAATGGCCTTTGCTTCCATCTTCTCATCTGACACAGAGACCCTTATTCTGTTCCCAGCTCTTCAGCTGATCCAGAAAGGCATGAAGGTATATACAAACCAACCATTTATTTAAGGATACAGTCTGATTTCAGACTCTTTAGGGATGATGTACTTGAAACTGTTCTCCAAAAATTCTGATATTTAAGAGTTTGTCCTCCAAATAGACCCAGAAATAGATCTCAGCAACGGTCTCTGCTAACAGTACAAGCGTTGGCTTACCTTGGCCACCAAATGGTAGCGTTGGTCTGGATTTTGCCTGACAAGCAGCTGCACTGGGAAAAAACAGTGATGTGAGAACAGGTGTTTATTCCTGTGTCCTTGAACCTAATCTCCAAACAGATTTTTTAGGTATACTGACATATCTAGATCCTCTGTTCTGAACTCTGTTCTCTGCTTTTACTCCCTGTTACTCAAAGTGCAGCTGTTCAACTTACGGAGTAAGTTATTGTGAAGGTGAACGGGTTAGCCAGGGGTGCCGTCTTCATTTCTCCTAGCTGCTCAAAAGAGGCATGACTAAGACAGCATATGGCAAATGAGGCAGGAATCACGAACAAATATAGGACTTGAACTACTGACACCCAGCGTGGACCTGTATTGCAGCTGTGGGAAGCATGATCTCACACAGCCAACACCTTTCTCCTCTCCTCATACCCCGTCCTTGGTAAGGAACTCCACTGACAGACTGTGTCATCCATGGGGTGTTGCCCTTGGTCATGTTTGATTTTTAAAGGAAGTTTGGCTAGGTTAGCAGAAATTGGAGTGGTGGAAGTTCATTATGACAATGTCACGGGAGCATAATGTCATAGCTTGTCAGAAAACCTGTGCTAATGGACTTTGCTGGATATGGAGAGGTCTGTCATTAGATGTTCACATAGCTTTGAGTTAGGAACTGTTGTGGGTAATGATCTGCAGACAGTCTAACACAGAGTCATCAGAAAGAGGAAAGAAGCCTTTTGGCTTCTGTACTACTGTTAACTCTCTACCCAGATCTGCTCAAAGGGAAGAGGACTACTTCAGGCACTCTAACTTGTCCAGTTAATCTCGCCTGTACTCACTTTTTCCATGTCCCTTTCAGCTATTCAGTATAACCCCCCAAAATTAAGCTTCTCTTACACCTGCTTTGGGCAGCTAGGATAAATGAAGATGGCACCTTATGCCATTAACTCCTGGCCATCCTGTTCATCTCCACAATAACTCACTCCATAGGTTGAATATCTGCACTTTGAGTCACAGGTCTTTTCTAATCTTTTTATGCCCTCTGCTGTATCTCTGTTTTGTCCCTGTGATTCCTCCTTGGGGATCTGTTGTCCTGCTTGTCCAGCATGTGAAACAGGAGTCATAAAGGTAATTTGGAAAGCCTGGATTGCTGTAAGAGGTGAGCCCAGATTGAGCACAACAGAAATATACTGGGAAAGTAAAAAACAACAACAAGGCTAAAAAACATCCCTGCAACAGAGGGGCCATTCCAGTGAAGAACAGTTTTACCTTTCTTGAGTGAGGCCTGCATGAGTTTCCTTTTTTTTTTTTTTTTTTCCAATTCAAGGTATATATCTATACTGAGCTACATCTCTAACTCTCTAACTTCCAGATCTCTCTCTCTCTTTTTTTTTTTTTTCCTGTGCTGCCCCAGACTCACCACTGTCTGTGTGGGTGCCCCTTTTCTATCAACAGAATACTATTGTCAGTGGGATTTTGGGTTCGCCTCAGTGGTCAAGAAGCCAGTGTACTCCCTGGCTTTGTTTAGATGCCTTCTGTTTCTTCTTTGGTACTGACCTCAGAGATGGCTGTGGCAGATGACTCAGACAGCAGGGTCAGTATCCTCTTGCTCAAGTGGTTTTGGGAATAAAGAGGTGACAGATTTAGAGAAAACACTGATAATTTTTATTTATTTATTTATTTCAAGTCTATGCTGTACTTTTCTACTTTCTCTCATTCTTATTTTTTAAAGTAATTTCCAACTCTCTGTCTCTTTTTTTTTGTCTGTCTGTTTGCTTGTTTTATTTGTTTTTCCCCTAGTGGTGTCTGAGCTTGCACTTATTTTAAAGCCAAGCAGCCACTTACATGACAGACAGTTGTATCCTCTAGATGTCTGTTATCAGCCAGCACAAACAGGCAGCAATGCAAATCTGCACACCCCGAGGGAATACTCTCCTCACCTGGATGATCACAAGTGCACGGGGGCATTCTTAGCCTGTACACATCGCTTCTCAGGAGGACTGGGCAACGTGCAATGTTATCTTGTACCTTGTACATCATGCCTGCTGAGCCATCACGCATTGTGTTCCCAAGCTGTTGCTTTGTCAGCCTCTGGAAACACGCTGTCTTCAAGCGGATTTAGGATCCTGGTGATTACTTCCAGGTTCTGACTACTGCATGAGCTCTGTTATGCATAGTTGGGGGAAATAATTAGCTTAGATTTTATTGCTGTCTGCTGGATGGCAGTCAGTTGACATTGCACTTTGATCACATAGGATACAATTCTTCCCACTCGACTTCTGATGTAATTACGGACTTAGGTTGCCTCTGTGGTTGGTGGGGCATTGACACTTTGAATTTGTCTGATTTTGAGATGAGAAGGCTACACTTCGCCTTTGGATAAGAAGGGGCCTGGTTCTGCCTGCCAAAAGCTCTGCCAACTGCAGCAGAACTGCTCACTGAGGAAAGCATAAGGTGGGACAGAGGGCAAGGGCAGCAGGGTCCTTGCTGATTCATGCTGAGAGTGAAATTGAGCTTAAATCTGCGAGCAAGGGGAATGTCGCAGACCTATATCATGCTCTTGATGATCACACAGCTGACTCCTGCCTTCTGTACCCCTGTCTGAAGCTGACACTGCAGCACAGCCTCTCCATCATCCCTCCATCCTGGTGTAGCTGCTCTCTGGATGCATCATCTACCACTTTGGGTCAATTGACAGGGCCCATCCAGGGGTGTGTTTTGAAAGGTCTGTGATACCAGCTCGCAGGTGAGGCTGAGTATCCTGGTTGCCAGTCCTTACCAGCTGCCTTCTGCTTAACTTAGCCCCTCACATGGTCTGAAGTACTGCACCCACCATGCTCTGTGGACTACATGATGCAGGGGTCTCAGATACTAGGAAATCTTGGAGGTCTGGAGAAGGAAGTAGGCCGTAGGGAACCTTCTCCATTCTCCCACACAGGTCTTTTGCCCTGGCTGGTTGATGCTCCAGCAGTCCTTCCTGGAAAAGACTGGGTGTGATTCAGCCAAAATGCCTTCTTAGACACCCTTTGCAGTGCAATCTATGTGTTTGCCAAAAGGGTGCAGTTAGTGAGGTGAGAGAGAAATTATTTAGGGTATTTTTTTTCTTTTATTTATTTTCTTTTCTTTTTCTTTTTCTTTTTCTTTTTCTTTTTCTTTTTCTTTTTCTTTTTCTTTTTCTTTTTCTTTTTCTTTTTCTTTTTCTTTTTCTTTTTCTTTTTCTTTTTCTTTTTCTTTCATTTTTCTTTTCTTCTTCTTTTTTTTTTTTCTTTTCCTTTCTCTTGCTCTCTCTCTCTTTTTTTTTTTTTTTTTTTTTTTTTCCTTAAACAAAAAGAAGTAGTTGAACTATATTAACAAAGAAGACAATACAAGCTGAATATCACAGGGGAGAAAAGCCCTGGCTGTGAGACTTCTCTAATCTTCCAAGGGAAATGGTGGAAACTGTATCACTCAGGACATTAAAAATAAGCAGCAAAGAGCACTACAAAAAAATGCTGTTGCCTTAATTGACAAGTAGGTGGACTGAAATGGCTTCATGTATCTTTTACATTTATCAATTCTTCTCAGAGCTATCCTCGGCATCCTAAAGAAATATCCTTTGGCTGCGAGCACTTTGTCTCACAAGTAATTAAGTAGAAATGAGTATATCACTAAGTACATTTCAATGTGTGTCCTCAACTGGCTGGAACTCAACCCGGGGATTCAGGATCTGCTTGTAATTAACATTCCATAGTAAGACTCCACACCCTCTATTTGTCTCTTCCTAATTATGTGTTGGAAATGCACATTTCTCCTGCCATTAGAGATTTCAGCAGAGGAGTTCTAGCTGGGCTTTAAATTGCCTTCTACCTCAATTTAAATATTCCCTGTTATTTTAGGTTTGTAGACATTACACAAGTAAGCTTTTTCTCAAGGCGTCACAGGAAAACAAACCACTGACTCAAAAAAAAAAAAAAAAAAAAGAAAGAAAAAATGACATAAAGAAAAACAAACCAAAAAAATGCTGAACTGCCTCTTGGGTTGGCGATATCATGGATTTAGGCTGCGATCTGTTAGTTCTTGTGGGTTTCAATGCTGGCTGTTAAATGTATTACTCCCAATTAGCACAAGAGCCTGTGGATGCGAGGGGCAATTGTGAATGGGGCTGCTCTGGGTTCTTCTTTCTGTGAAACTGCTTTTCCTGCCAGTTCATCAGAGGAACATTTTCATGGCAATGTATCAGCTGGCAGGGATTGTCACTGGGAAGGTTTGACTGCGTTAGGAAATGGAGAGATGGAGCGCTTCAACTTAGGCTGAATGGAGGCTTTAACTGGGGGCTGGCTGAAGGAGACTGAATGGCTCATACTCCCTGAACTTGCTGTGCCCAAAGGTATATGCAGAAGGCTGGGAGGAGATGTGGTGTGTCACAGCTGGCACAGCTGGCTGGGGACTGGCTGATAGCAGAGCGGCAGCAGTAGCCCTTACATCGCACCTAGAAAAATCCCAAACAAGCATCTCTGCATCAGCAGAGAGACTTACCACCCCTGTGCATGTCTTATGAGGGTCCCCAGGGAGACGGGAGGAAGCATTGGCTTCGTCCCTCTGTCTAGCAGGAAAAGAAGGAACCCCCCCAGCAGAGCTCCTCTGGCTGGGTACCGCTACCACGCCGCTGCCAGGGCCGTGCTGGGATAATGCGTGTCTGAGGGAAACCAAAACAGTTTGTTCCCAGACTCCACACAGCTTCTAGTGCCCTTGACTGTAATGGTAATTAAAAGCAAACAAATCTGGATGAGCCCTGCGAGGCTGCCAGTTCCCCACAGAGACACCTCAGCTTTCCTTTATGTTTTGTATGGTAATAGGAGGCCTGGTGGTGAACTCCTCGCTGCTACTAGTGAATGGTGACATACGAGATGTCATCCTGGAGCCAGTGGATGAAATTGTGGCTCTGCTGAAGCTGGTGGCAAAACTCCCATTGAGTTCAATGGAGCCAGAGCATTTTGTGCAGTTATTTTCCATATATAATTCATCTGGGGGATATCCACATACACACACAGCCCAGAACTTTTTTTTTCTTTCTCTGAGTTTTTTTCTCTAATAAGTTAACAATAAGAAAAAGGCTTTTTATTTTTTTTATTTTTTTCTGGAATGGTTCATATTTGGGAAATCCAATTCTGACCTACTAAGGCTGCTCTGACTGTTTTAGCCGTGAGGCAAATTTGCAAACTGGCCTAGGGAAGCTGGTACTTGTTATTGTTGCTTCAAAGACAGTCTATGTGGGAGAGGGAATGAGATGTGTTGGGATTAAAATACCCTAGCCGTAAAAAGCAGTAATAATTACCGTCTACATGTGGGCAAGTCAAAAGGGGTTATTACCAAAAGAAATTTAAACTCTTTCTGTTTGCAGAAAAAAAAAAAAAAGCCTGCCTAAAATCCAGTGTTATTCATGTGTGCAGCATAGATTGTTTTTAAATACTGTTTTCTTCAAATGTCACTTTTGTGAGGCCAGTTCTAAATGGATCAAGATGACATTAAAACATTTGGCACCAGGTAAGTGAGGGTATAAAGGGAATTACAGAGAGCCCTTGGACATGGTGTGCCAGTGGATTCACTCCTGTGAGAGAGCACAGCTCTCTCCTGAGAGGCAGGCCGTGGGCTCCGTATCTCACCTAGAGCCTGGGTCTTGAATCCAGGTCAGGCAATCAATAGATTGTTAAATTTGCAAAGGACCATCAGAAAATCTGGGGTGACTTCACACAGATACTGTGCACTTCCATATATCCCAGCCTGGATTCCAGTAACTTGAGATTGAATAGTTTGTGCCTTCCCAAAACACGTTCATCCATCATATGAAAACACTGCTGCTCAGTAGACCTCATAATTTCATGCTGATTAGTTTTGCACCCAGTGTCTTCTCATTGATTTTAGTGAAAATGTTCCTCAGAATTATTAAAGGAAATTGGAGAAGAATAAAATTTCTGCAAAGATACATGCTGATGGAGAGCACTTGAGTTTGTGCTGTCCCATCTTCTGCATGGACTTTGTCAGAGAACTATAATAGAGATCTGTTATTTTTTGTGGGGTGTGGGCTGCTCTGCTTGTTAATAAAATCACCAGTCCAACTCCAAACATAAAGATTGGTCTATGTGGTTGAAAATATGAACTAAAAATGTTTCAATTATGAAAAGAAGGGCTTCTTCATCTGCTGTAATTAATAGGACAGTTTCCTAACCTACAGTTGCTTGTGTGAGAAAATTCCTTATGCCTGAAAAATCTTGGCTGAGGATGCCACATGCCATTCCTCCAGCCTCCAGTTTTGTGTTAGAAGTTGAAAGAGTGTGAAAGAGTGTGTGTGTGTGTAATGCCACCGCTTCATTATAACTTTTACTCATAAAACGTCATGCCACAATTCTGTCAGCTCCAAGATTAAGGCATTTAATAGCGTCATTTGGGTTGTGTCTTATACCAAGATTCAATCAGTTCTTTGTTGCATACGCTGTTGGCTATCATTTGATTGGGCAATGCCTGAATGTACATTGGTTTGGAAAAGCTGTTGCACAATACTCTATTCCCTGTTGCTTCATGGAAACTTGGACTTCCTCTTAGCTTCACTTTCTGTGAGCTACACGCTGCTGGGGAGCTGTCATTGAACCAGAAACCAGTCATGATGAGAGCATCTGTTTTATTTGTTTATTTATTTTTCTATTCCAGGTCCACAAACTCACTCCAGTTACACATGGGTTTCATTTATATGGTTATCAAAGCCTATTTCTTCAGTTGCTTCCTGGCTGTACACGGGGCAGAAGCCAGAACATTTTCCTTCCTTAAGGCCCTCTTATATAAAGTTTGGCAAATATCTTCCTTTTATTTTACTGTTAGATGTATCTTTTTCTTGCCATCTGTTGAAAAGATTTTGCTTATATAACAACTGTTTTCATCATTTATATCACCACAGAGTAGAAATCGCCTATAGACACAGAATTTTTCTTGCACTCGCTAGCTATTTCACACCCACCTGTTTATGAAGTGGTTTGAGTATGTATATCCTCAGCAGTTCACGGATCCAAAAATATCCAGCTGCTTTACAGATCTAATGAGAGCTGCACTTGTGGACATGAAGAAATACCGCCCATGAATTTTGCTATGTTTTCATGAGTCCTGCTGGTTCACAATGGAGTGACCCCAGAGGTTTCTGAGACTGTCTGACTTCCAGCCCCCCTCTTTCTAGCAACATGAAGGGTTTCTACTGGGTGCTAAGAGGGGCTGGGTGGGCCTTGCTCTCGCTTTTGCATTCCCATGAGTGCTGCTGCCTTCTGTGCTACTCTCTGTAGAGAGAAATAGCACCTCTTGGGTACAGCTTATCACATCCTCGTGCAGATGTCCAAAGAAGACCAGATGGCTTGTGTGCTAGAAATGATCTGTTTCACTACCAATGATTATACAGGGATGCCAGGCCACTGGAGTCATTGGTATTGGCATGTTAAGCTGAATAAGATGAATACAGCCCAAGTATCCCAACTGAGTAGATGGCTCTGTTACCTCCAGCAAGTGTCTGTTTATTCTTACAGTACTGCTAGCAAACTCATAGTTGCCCCTGTTCCTGAAGGACCACCGAGCATGTAGAGTGCACAGTCTAACTCATGGCAACTGTTGAATAACTGAACTGGGAGGCCAGGAGCATTCAGAGAAGGTAATTTTATCTGGTAACCAAGGCAATCTTTGTACTGTGATGACTCCAAAACATCTGATGGAGATTTTACTGAAAGCAAATTAGATAGATTTCCGTTCATGTTTCTGCTGACTGGATTTTGTCTCCAAGGCAGCTCTGTTCTTCACTGGACTTGGATCTGTGTAAGTTGTAGGCACCACTTCTCCCACACAGCTTCGGCATTTTGAGGTTTTTCTTTCCTCTTGTGGGTGCCGTAGCAGTGTGTGGTTATGATGCACTGGGATTTCAGTTGCCCTGACATCCTTGTCCTGGGTCTCTCCCTTTCTAGCTGTACTCTGCGAAGACTCTTTGGTTGTCACTTGCAATATCTCTTGTTCCAGTAAGTGATTCCTTACAATACAGAAAAGCTGCCAGTAGGTCCCCAAGGCAATTGATATGTTTGTGCCATCATCTGAAAATTGCTTAAATGGCCCAAAAATCAACACTTTCTGCCAGCTGGTCACTTTGAAATCAGCAGGGCCTTTAAATCAACAAACATTTACGGCCTCTTGTGTTTTCTCCATGCCATGAGCTGAGAAGCAGCTGTTTGTTTTTCCCGTTTTCTTTCCCAGCTTTTATTTGCTCTCTTGCTGTGCAGTTGTCAAGGCGCTTTTACTACACCTATACAAGCTCTTTCTTTGTCCCAATGTGGCAGCTCTCCTGGATAGTGATGGCTGAGCTGCAGTAGTTGACAGGCTCGAGCATACCTTCTGCTGTAGGCAGGAGGGAATTCTGAATGCAAGACAGAAATGTGGCAGCTGTAGGTGTGCACCCTTGTGGTATGAATTTGTTCCTGAACTAAAGAGAAAGGTGTGTAGATCAACCATATACATACAGGATCCTCTTTTGGGATCAGGGAGATGGATCAGATGAGCCACCTCTCTCCAAGTCCTTCCCCAGTCTGTGGTTCAGTACCATGTTGATGAATGCATAATATGTGATCTGGGCTTCCTGATGGTCTAATGAATGTCAACCTTAGAGCAGAAGTGGAAAAAAAAAATTAAAAAAAAGTGCATTACTTTAATATTGAATGCTCCTAACTTGAAACCTTTGGCTGATGAAAACAAAAGCATATGCTGCTGCTCTTGCTCTGCACATTCTGCAGAGTCAGGGTATCCCTGGTGTGGATTGCTGAAGGCCAGGATATTTTAGTTAAAAATAAACCCAGAGCAATCATGACAGGCTTGTAAATTAATGTGGTGCGTTCTCTGAGCACCAGCTCTCATCAGGGTTACTCCGGTGATCTTTCAGTGTCGTCCATCACCAGGCCCCTATCGCTCTAATGATGCATTTCATATTAAAGTGGCTCCAGTTGCTGGGAAGAGATTCTGCACACTCAAATTGTAAAAAGTAATACTGTTGTTAACCTCAAGTGTTCTCCTTTTTCCAATGGTGCCCTGGAGAATACAGCAAATAGCTTCCACAGACAGAAATCCTATTTATTATTTGGCTGCATTTAAAGCAAAACGTTTTCCTTTGCTGCAGCCTTTCAAACTCTGTTGAGAATTTCTGATGATTAAATGATGAACTGTGTTGTAAAGCTGGTGCTGCCATCCAGATTAACTTTTATTAATAGTTTTTTGGGCTGGACTGAAATAATGCAATCTGCCCTTGAGACGGGGGCAACCATGTGATTGCCTAGGCCAGCAATGCCATGGGAAGCGAGTAGTGACTCAGAGTCTTGCTTTGGTGGCTGGTTCCCCTTTGTTCCCAGGGGAATTCCTATATATTAGCTCCTTCCCAACCATGGCTTACTTCCCTTTTTGCACTGGGTCTTCTTGCTGGTGGAGTTGTCTGTGGATTTCCCCTGCTCCCCCCTTGCCGCTTGTAGCCCTCCTGGACTCTCCATTGCCCCTGCTTGGGTGCATGTGGTCTTGTATCAGTGTACGCTGCCACATGCTGTTTCCACTCCTTTAGACAAAAACATCTCCTTTGTACATGCAGAAGCAGGAAGTCAGACGTCTGAGTAGTCTTCCCACAAATTTCAAGAATTACTCACGTTCATTGTCATTCTCTCTGCGCTGCACTGCCCGGGGCGGCCTCAAGCTTTGCTGAGATCTGAGGGCACACCCATCGATGTGAGGAAGAGCAGAAACGTGTTTATGCCAGGCAGACACCAGCCACCCGTCACTCGCATGCCCCAGATCTTGTCCTGCCTCCGATGCCCAACGCATACTGGATCCACATGCCCTGGGCCTGAGCTTCCTCCCAGGACACTTTTCCCACCTCTCTACCACTCTGGGTGGTGAAGAGTAGGCCTGAGGGCAGGCTTAAACATGTTTAAACATCTTACCCTTGTGTTTTCTGCCTGCATTAGATTGGCCACAGCTTCTCCCTTTGTGGCTTGGCTGCGTGGTTCCTCTTTGTGCTGGGAAAGACCCCTGCTGCCTTGCTGTGGAGGACATAAAGCCCTTCTCAGAATGGTCATTTGGGGTGGGATTCTTACCACATGGCAGAGTCAGGTTCCTGGTATAACCTACTGGTGTGGGCTAGCTAGGCATGTAGCAAAGAGAGATGGGCATCTCGGGAGGCCGATTCCTCCCACCTGCTGTAGGTATTTGTGTTGGAGTGGAATGACTCATCCTCTGGACATGCCTCTTACCACCGACTACAAGGAAAGGCTGGACAACTGGCTAAGGCAAGGCACCTAAGGTTTTATATGGCTTCATTTAGGTCAGATGAATCCCTGCTCTAGGTGTCTTAGGATGCCTGGAAACAACTTTGTCCCAAGCTGTCTTCGGCCTGCATGTGTTTGATCCATCCAGGCTGACTGGATGAGTGATCACTGATCTACAAACAGCATGGACGTGCTGTGGCTCCTCATCTCCAACGTAATGTTAACAGCATGAGCAGTGTGTGGGTCTGGTCCTCAGAGCAGGCTTGGACCAAAACCTGTGTTTTTCGTGACCCACTCAAAAGTGTGGGCATATGTGTAAACACCTGCTTGTTCTGGTCAGTTCATGTCATGCCTGCCATCTTACCTCTAAACCTTCCAGACCAGCAACACAGATCATCCTCTTCAGAACATACTAGTGTTACTTCAGAAACAAGAATTGGCCCAAATAGTTACTGTAGAGCTTCTGGTTGCCCCCACTGGCTCCCAGCTGGTTGGGATATGTCCAGGCTTGAAGAAATGTGAGGTAAATGTAGCCTGAGTTTCTACTGTGGTCTGTACCACAGATCTGGACAATGTGCAGCTGATCATGGCTCTGCATACCAAAGGTATCTTCCCTTTGGTATTCTGAAAGACCAGCTTTCAGAGAGAAGGTTAACTTCAGACCTGCCATGTGTAAGGCATGTGCTGACTAGTGTGTGTGCAGTTCAGTAGCAGTTCGCTTTATACATCACGGAATTAAGCCAAGAAGCTCCTCAGCTCTGTTTTGCAGGCTGCTTTCTCCAAGCAATGAGGTATTTCAAACTTCTAATAAACATGATGATGGTAGAAATGGATGGTGACTGAAGCCTGTCTCCTGGTCCGTTGAATTCTCTCTGTCTCTGAAGCTCATGTTGACTCTCTGCTACCTTTTGCTTGAGAAACAGTTTATAAACTACTTGGGGTGCAAGGCATTTTTATTCTATATTTGTCTACTACCCTGAACAATGACCTTGCCTGGGCCCAGCACATGGGTTCTGAACCATGCTGTTAGAGCAATATAATTAATAATCATTTAAAGCTTCTGAACCCACGGAATTAAAACCGCATGCAGTATTCGCTATACAACTGTTTTGGTTTGAGAGATTCGGTTAAATACTGAGTCAGTGATTAGGATATGTAGGTTGGGATTAGGGTGATAAACAGTTCAGCATTACATCAGTTAGTCATAAGCAGCAACGAAAAAGGGCCCACACTATTTCTAATGCTTCCCTGATGTCATTTAATTGGAAGGAACTGGGTTGCCAGAATGCATGTCGAGATGGTCTGTGTTTAGTCTCTGGCGGGTCAGGGGGAGATTTCTACTTTCATACCATTGTTTTTGCCACAAATAATGTTACCAGTAACTCCTTTTTTCTTGCCTATCAGTTATGTTTTGTATAATTAAAACTAATTACTAGGTATGAATAAATCTAATTCTGGTGGGAGTAAACTGCATTTACCATATTTATTCTCTCCATGACTGACCTTTTCTGTGAAAGGCTTTATAAATCCACACTTCTGAGGCATGGGGAAAAGTGTGCTTGCTTCTGTGTTGACTGATTTGCAATGCAGTTCAACGCTACAGAAACGCATATAGCCTTAATGACTCCAAATCACAGCCACTGGAGCGTAAAAAGCTCCTGTTGAGTTCAGGACTGAAAAGAGATGAAAGGTAAGCGAGACACCTGGTTCTCATCTACAAGAAGGGCTCTTAGATGCTAGCCTGGGAAGAAAAGCAGGTTTGCTGAAGACATTCTAGCTGTTTGTATGTCTGCTTTCCATTTCCAGCTACTAAATGACATGAAAAGACAGCTGTCAATAGGGAAAGTATTTTGCTTGTTTAGTGTTGCACATGACCTGGGACTGTTGCCATCACTGGGATGTTATCCCTTCATAGAAGGTGGGGTAGAGGGAGAGGAGGATGCTCCACATGATGCTGTCTTTTGCAAAAGAGGTTTTGGCACCTGACAGCAGTAAAAAAAATTAAATAAAAAAATAAAATAAAAATAAAAATAAAATCTAACAAGTTGTGGAGGGGATGTCTTTCTGGGGAGAAGATACTCTGTTATGCCTGACCTAGTCCTACCTTGTCACCAATGGGTGAAGTCTTTGCAGCACCCCATTAATGATGAGCTGTGTGTGTGTTATGGGGAGAAGAAAGGGCTATATCTATATGGCTAAGACTTTAAGCTAATTACCTGGCTTCTCTGCATACACATATTTTCAAAGAATATCCCCGAAGTATCCTGAAATAAAGCATGGAGTGAGACAGATACTTCAGGAGCTGCATTGCTAAGATTTTGACTTTTTTTTTTTTTTTTTTTTTTGTACTAGACACCTCCATTTCCTCCTGCTTTCTGAACATAGTAAACAACTCTCAGGTGGAAGTGACAACTGAACCCAGGAAAGATTGAGAAATTTTGGCTGGGCAAGCAAACTCCCAGTCTTCTCACCCACTCAGTTCACACTGTCTTCGAAGTGGCCTTTCTTTCTCTGCCACACATCCACTCCTACATGGGTTCTTCCAGCGCTCAAGGCCAAGACCAATGCTGACTTTTGCTCTCTCCTGATTTAAACTGTGGAGTTCTGAGCTGCAACTCACATTTGCTCAGGCAGCGGAGATGTAGATATGACATAACCAATTCACCCTGTTTCCTGTAAGCACAAATGGTTCCCAGGAAGTTGTGTTAGGGCTAGCAGTTGAAATCTTGACTGGTCTCAGTGCTGGAACCACCTGTGCATCCAAAAGAGCACTCTTGGAAGAAGGTCTCCTCTGATGGTGGCTGTGGGTGGCCTTGCAGCTCTACCAGCCTCAGAGTGGACCCAAGGACCGCTGGGCTGCACCCTGGGGATGAGTGTGCTTGTGAAAGTCCTGAGCAGGCAGATTGATGCTCCTCCAGCCTGTTTCATTTACTATAACAAAGATCACTCTGTAGGAAGAGAAGGAAGCCTCTTGCCTATTCAGGAGTTTCACAAGCGTGGTGCACTCATGTTTCTAGTTGTGGGAAAGCCCCAGAACGTGGGTTGGGTTGAAGGGACTGTGCAGGTGATTTTACAGAAGTCCTACCTAAGTCCCTTAGTTGCACAAAAATCTCATTTTTCTTTTAGGTTTGCACATGTGGCATTCAGACATGCAGTGACTATGGGGAATAACTCATGTTTGTCCATAAAAACATTATCCCACCTGTCAGCTGGAGAACAGTCTGAACCAGGAGGAGATCCTAGGTACTGTTTTTTTTTGAGAAAGACACCAAATACAGGAAATGGGGATGGTCAGAGCTGAGTGCAGCCTCAGTGACAATGGTGATGCTGCACAGACCCTTAATCTTCCTCCTCTACTCAGCCACTGCAGCAAGTCTGCATTGGACAGAGCACTCTCACTGACCATGTCACTTTCATGTGAGTCAACAGGATGATAGGAGGAAAAGCAGGAGCTGCAGAAATAAATTTGAACACCTAGAAGCTATGTTATGCTGGATCTTGTAGTAATATGATGCATAATGCACAATCTGTTACCTGTCCAAAGGAAACTGACATACACAGAATCATGCACAGTGGTTATTCCTGCTGATGTGCTCATAAATGGCCACCCTTAGCACTGTGGGCTGGATTTTGGGCCTGAGCCGTTCCTATGGACTGATATAATGGATGTAAGTTATCTCTGAGGCTGCTGTTCATAAAGAATACCTTTGGTCCATGGCAGTTGCTCTTCTTTCCTCCCTCTTTAAAAAGAGTTTGGGGAATGGCGACTCCAAGTAGGAGCTGTGCAGACCTATTAGGTGCTCTGAACTGCTGCCAAAGCAGCCTCTCACCCTCCATTGACTACAAAGGGAACCTGTGGAGACTAGCCTTTGCAGGCTAATGTTAGCCTTTGTGATTATTGCCCTAGGCTCCAACCATAGTTACTGAAGAAAGACAGCAAGCCACCTTTGAGTTACTCCTTCCCAACCTTTGGAGCCTTCATGTCTCTTTTTTTAGTATAGGGAGCAATACTTGGTGAAAGCACCTATGTGGGATCCCCCATGTAGGTGGTGTAATTCCTCCCTCAGATTTGTTGTGTATGCTTTGGATCTGATTGGTTCTACAGATCAACTTCCAGCCCAATTTAATTGAATAGAAGGGATTTTTGTCTAAATGGACCTTCTGGAGGTTTCAGGTCAGGAGAGCGAAGCAGGTGCTACCATGAAGAAGAGGGTCAGGGAAAGGAGAATTTGCTGGGCCATGTTCTTATTTTAGCTTTCAAAGCAGAAACAGCTTCTGGATCACATCATGTGGAATGGAAATTGGAAGCACTAAGACTTCCCACATCTGTCACCCCAACAAGCACAGCTCCGTTGTTTCACCAGTCCCAACTTCACTATTGCACTTTAGCCACTAAAGGATGATTTCAAGCTCCAAAGTGCAGAACCAATTGTGTCCATATGTGTGCATAGGGCAAAATGGTTTTCACCTTCAGGGGTAGTTCTGGAAGATCTTGGAAGGACTGAGGAGGAAACAAGACCCAAAGAGTGCCCCTGTCCTTATCCATCTCACATGCTGGGTCTGAGGAACTCAGTGGTTGGTGTTACATCAATTTGCTTTCCCCCCAGTGTTGGGAGGCTGGTGCTGTTACAAGCAGTGGACACAGTGGCATTCCCATGCCTCCGAGGTCAGTGGAGCCTGGTGGAGTGCGATTTCCTGGGATGACCTTTCAGCCTCACACGTGTCAAGTCTGAGTTCACAACATAGACTGCTCCATAAATCTTGTGTTTATTTTCTGGTACATCCCGTCCCAGCAGCCCATGCACTTCATAATGTACTGCTGCAGAGGGCAGCTCTCAGACAACAGAGGAAATGTATCTTAGGCATTCCTTTCTCGTTCCCATCCCAAAACTTTTCCCCAGTTTTGATCCCTATGGTTTGGATTCCTTAAAAGTCTCTAGAAAACCTCATCCTCTGGTGTCTCCCAGGACTCCTCTCCCAGGATTTCAGGGGTTAATATCCTTGGAGCATCACATTGGGAAGCAGCGCAAGTCTGTTCATGCAGTTGACAGTGCCCTTTTATTATTGCTTCTATCTCTCCTATCAGATGTCTCACTCTTAAACAGGGTTGTTATTAAGATAATTAGTTAATGTGGGTTATTTTATTATGGTAGTCTTATTTGGTTTGATTGCACGCTCAGCTGACACATGTCATAAAAGCAACAAAAGCATTAAGAAGTTGCATAATTGGCAAAACTGAACTGTCAGTGCTGTAGAGTTCAGAAAATCGTGGAGGGGAGAAATGTACAGACTCCATAGAGACGCGGGTCCTTCAGTGAACCTTGGATTTCTTCTCCGAGCATTTATTAGTCAGGAAAATGACTGGCATTTCCTCTTCTGTGTTTTAATTTTCTGTGCTTGTGCTGTATTTTCTGATCTTTGCTTCAGCCTGAAGAGGAAGGCAGCTTAGTCTTGTTTATCTTTGCCAGAGATTCCTTCGTTTTGGGAACCGCATCGGAAATAACTTTGGATGAAGGCAGACGAAAGGCTTTAAAAAGCATCTATCAAGTAATCAAGTCGGTCCGTGTGTCATACTTCCTGACCATCTATTGCCTTGGTATCTGCCGCTGGCACACGTCCCAGCGCCGTCAAACTAGTGCAACCCTATTTTCATTTATATCCAGCATTCCTCTCTTCAAATACTTCATCCAGCTTCATCAGTGTAAAATCCTGGCAACTTTCATCTCCTTAATCTTGTGAGCCTTCCTTGTGCACCCTCCTGACATACAAGCTGGGGAAAAAATATTACCTTTTCAGCCCTGGTCTGAGAAGCTGCATTTCAGCGCATCCCAGCATGGCTCTGCTCTGAGCTCTGACCTGTGCAACCATCTCTTTGTTTGTGTCCATCTTCTCCAGGCTCGGACTGGAGCTGCAAGTGGAACACTCCCAGGCTGCTAAACTCTGACCAATTTGCAGCCATGTCGACCTGAAAATATTTCCTCCAGAGTTTGAGATTTTTGGCATCCCAAGTTTCCTGGATGTGCTTACATCATCCCTGTGCGGAGGAGGACTTGGCCGTATGGTTAGAATGTGCTCTGTGTAATTGAACAAGTTCCCTCAAAAATACCCCAGCAATTTTACCAGTTCTTGCCCTGGGTTATGAGGCATGTGATGCAGCCCTCGGGGCAGGAGAGGAAAAAGCCCTCCCAAGAGGCATTTCCTGAGCTAATTTGATAACTTTAGGGTTTGAAATGGCGGAGAAAGAAAAATCTCAAGCAAGAAACAAGCTGGTAAAGCAGAATGGGCATATAAATAATGTAAAAAATACATCCTGATGTTTCAGAGCGTGGCCAAAGGAAATTGATCCCTAGTGCATTAAACCAGTGCCAGTGGATTACGAGCAGTCTATATTCAGAGAAACTGTGTTCCAACCATGGGCACTGCTGCAGTGAGGGTTTGGCCTTTGAAGTACCCTTTTGCAACTGCTGAAAGAGGGATTTTAGGGACAAGCACTGCTGCATACAAAGAAAGCCTGAAAGTCCCTTCATGCACATTGCTCTTTCAAGGTGTTCTGAGGCACAAAGCACCGGAGAGGAAGGCTCCTGTCAGCTTTCCGAGACACCAAAAATTGGGCATTATATATTTTAGGTCATTGCTTAAAACCCAAAAAAGCAGCAAGGAGGGCACACAAAGGCGTTTTAGCTGGAGCTCTTCTCGGTCTCCTGGAAGAGACAATGGGAGCAGTTCACGAGCAGAGGCGCACAGCTGCAGCGTGCTCGGCGGCTTGCTGCGCACAGGGTAGAGATCAGAATGCAGAACCATTAACCAAGTCGCCTGATTGTTACCGACAGATTAGAAAAAAAACACCCTTCTGCCAACTTTACACATTCACGGCCTCTTGTCTTTGTGAGTCAGGAGGCAGTTCCCGTTGAGAGACACACACGCTCTGTAGTACAGGATGATTTTTGGCAAAGTCCGGGTGATCGCGAGCCAGACGGGGCGGGGATGGCATTCCAGTTTTATAACACAATTCCATAATAGGAGACAGCATTCTTTTCATATTAATGTTCATACAATAGGAATTTTAAACCCCAGCTTTTGGGTTATGTGGGAAAAAAAAAAAAAAAAGTCCTATTTCAATGCAGTAACAACATTATTTTATAACTCAATGGAGAGAGCTGCAAGTGGACCAACCACTCAGAGTGCAGTGGGCATTTTATAGGATGTTTGCATTTCAAGAAAAATCACACTGGAAAGCACTTATGTTGTTATGTGCTTGCTCCTCCACCATGACGTCCTCCTTGCATGGTTTGCAGGTGCTCATTCCACCTGCTGTGGCCCTTGGGGGAAATCTATGCCACCGCTTTCTGCACACTCCTTGTGAGCACGGTGAAGCACTACCATTGCCGCTCCAGAGTTTTCAGGCCATCAGATGTGCAGGCATCTCTGTGCCTTTTGGTAGCACAGACCAACATGTGGCTGCTTCAGGACCAACTCTGCCATGCACATCACCATGCACACTTTCTACCTCACCTGTTCTGATAGTCCAGAGGGGAACTTGAGGCTTTGCAAGATGTAACTTGTACCCTGACTTAAATATCACAGTGCCTTGCTGGGACTGTAGAAGGTTTAAGGGTAAATTTCTCCTCTTGTGTTTTTGAACAGTCTTTGAATTTCACAGCAAAAATGACCCTGTGCTTTTGAGAGTCATCACAGCTCTTAACTCACGGCCCCTCACTGTAACTCGGATACCTTGCTGCTGGCATCAGTGATAACAGGTGAGGAGGATGAAGAGACTCTCCACCTTTTTCTTTTTCAGACTGTGTAGTAACAGGAAACTCTTTAAGGCTTCCAGAAATACTTTGGACCCTCCTGATTTCTGTTAAAAAGGAAATTCATAGAAACACAGTTTTGGCCAGCAGAATGCCACCCCTTAAACTAGCATCTGCCTGTTTCCAGCAAAGCAGAGACATGGGCTATATGAAGTACCTTTTCTCACTTGCGGCATCTTACTGAGACTTTGCAGAGGGCTTTCACAAAAAGTTCACATTATCCTAAACTAAGCTATTAAATTCACCAATGCTTTACATGTAGATGAGCAAAACCAAATGCTCTGAAAAGGGTAGAGTTATCAGTAGTATTTGGAGACACACTGGTACACCCAAAAGAGCAGAACATGGCTTGTGAACATCCTGAGAGGTTGTTCTGCACCTG
Organism: Anas platyrhynchos; assembly: GCF_047663525.1. NCBI lineage: Eukaryota > Metazoa > Chordata > Aves > Anseriformes > Anatidae > Anas > Anas platyrhynchos. The sequence continues at coordinate 180,069,769 of NC_092587.1, forward strand.
GCCTGAGCAGCTGAGGGGCTGTGGATATCAGTGAGGGTAAGCACGTGTTGGGGACGAAGTGACTCTAGGTTGGGTCTGGTCCTTGCAAGAAAGGTGGGGTGGCATTCAGAAACAGAATGGGAAAACCTCATTAAGCACATGCATGCAGATTTGGTAGGTGCCAAGAATGCTCTGACGTGTGTTTTCACATACAATGCTGATTTCAAGGGGAAGGTTTAGTGGTAGCAATTTTATAACGACGGCATGATATTTGGAGAGAGTCCAGTGATAAACAGAAGTCTTCAGGACATATGTTCCTGCAGGAGGGTATATCAGTAGGGTTTGGCAGCTATGGTTTCTGTTTTTCAGGCGATGTACAGCACCATGGTATGGTTGCAGGCATCACTTTGGGTAGGTAAGATTTCAGACTGAGGTAACACAGAACCTGAGCCTGTTACCGAACATCACCGAAGGAGCTGCGATCTCCAAGCCAAGGGTGGCAGCCCCGTCCTGGGCTGAGCTGGGGACAGCCAGCCAGGGAAAGAGACATCTCGGGACACTGACGTGAGCACAGCCTTTAAAAAAAGAAGGGACTTCCTGCCTTAGTAGAAGTGTTGAAACGTCTCGGTGTGTTTCCCTGCCTTCAAACAAGAGCCCCATGCACCTGACGTCACTTCCCCGGGCTGCTGGGCCGATAACAGGATGAACCTGAACTCCCCCTGAACCAGAGGTTCCACTGTGTCACCGCTTATTGTGCTCTGCCGTGGGGCCAGAGACTTAGCTACCAGCATTGTTTTTGTAGCTTTACGCTTCACGCACACTTTCCCCCCACTCCTCCCCAGCAGTTTGGAAGGAAGCGGCATAGGAACTTCTGCGATGTGCTTGCAGGCACACACAAGCAATGTGACTCATCAATAGACGGGGCTTTGGGAGCCGGTGCCTGTTACGGCGTGAAGCCAGCCTGCTTCTTCACAGAGCTCCGAAAGGCAGCTGGCTATGTCAAAAGGGCAGAGAATAAAGCGCGTAGTGTAAAATGGAGACACAATTAAGCAAAGATTAAAAAAACAAAAAACACAACAAACCACCAACAAAAAACTATGAAATTTTTCATCTCTTCTCAAAGTTCCCTCGGGTGGCTTTTGCTGAAACAAATAGTTCTGCAGCTTGTTACTCTAAATAGTGGCACACAGATTTCGCAATAGTGCTAATTTATTTTTAAGCATCTGAATGAGCAATCATATAACATCTACCTTCACATGCACCGTGCTTATCATAGGATATGTCTTTATCAGTTGGTAGCACTGAGGAAATGGCATTTACGAGATATCTCTATAAATCTTATCCTTTGCAAACCTTCAAATGTTTCTACCTCATCTCAGATCTTGTACTATACTCTAGCCAGTGTGGATTTAGTGGATAATTTAATGCAATTTATCAGTGTGGTCACAGGAGCCTTGATATAGTTTATGTTTCAGACCAATTTAAAGGGATACTTGTACAGCACTGTTTGCATTTTGAAACCAGGAAAACTGAAGCACTTTCTCTGGAAAGGCAAATGAGATTTAGATGCCTCTATTTGGTTTCAGGCATATAACCGCAGAGAGTTGCTAAGCTTGGGCTTTGACACCATTGCTTCTGCTTATCTAAGAGGCGATATTGCAGTCAACCCCAGTAATTTGTTTGTGTTGGATTGTGAGGCTATGCCTGTAGCTATGGATTTCTTTTACACTTTTGGAAGTCCATGCTTCTTCCACTCACTAATGGAACTTGGAATAAATGGAGGAAAATACATGCCAAACCTTTGAAAACAAATATGATCCTCCAGTCTGGCATCGCTTGAGACATTGAGATTAGTCTGAAATGACCACAAGAGTTGGAAAGATGTAAATTCTGGCATTTCTGATTTCAGAGTAGTAGTTTTATTTGTGCATATGATTGTATTACTTGATTTCTAGAGAAATCAAATTTCTAATTCTCCTAAGATGACAAATTCACAAAAACAAATGCCCTTGTTATGTTCCTAGTTATAAACTATGTTGTTCCAGTTACAATGGCTGTATTCACATGTCATGGGACAGCAAGGTCAAGTAATAAATACATCCTATAGACATGCCCAAGGTTATCATTCTTTGACTGGTTATCACTCAAGGTCATCTTCTGTTTGTCATTATAACAAAACCAAGCAAAATAGTCTCTTTAAGAATAAATAAGAATAGCATCAATTCTAATAGTTCACCTTTATTTGCCAAACTAGTTGCACATTTTCCCAAATTTTCAAGTATCCATTAAAAATAAAAGACAGCCTGCTTCCTGCTCACTTGAAAGGACAAGTGTCAGGCTGCTCTATTTCTGGACACTCTAGACAGTTTGTGAGCCCAATGCTTTAGTGTGGTTAGCAGTCCTGTGCCTTTTGTATTGTGAATCACTAGATAAAACTCTTCACAAGATCCTGAAATATTCCACTGTGAGCTGTGCTGAGGCTTGGCACTACCACATAATAAAAAGAATAAGTTGAATGCTAGGAGAAAATATTGCTCATGAATAAATTACCTGATATGACAAATGACAAGGTCTGAGACAGATTAGTCATCTAGTTCCAGTCATCACCTTGGTTTCTCCTTCTGACAGTTTTTGGAGTGTTTCTGTGGTTATGTAAAATTGTCCACAAGCAATAGTTGGTTGAGGCTTGTATCCTCAAGATCTTTTTCTCCTTTTCTTCCCCAGAGCATAGTTAATTTTCCATCACTATAGAAAACAGACCCTTTGAGTAAGCCTATCTATCTTTCTTAAACTTCACAGCTTTCACTTCAGTTTTATCTTCCTTGAAGGATACCTTTTTTCAATATGTTCTTGTCACTGGGACTGGGGAAAATTTACATTGACAAGTAGTATAAAATTCCACTGGTAAGGAACTTAAACCTAGATGCTTTCCCTGGAGAGCGTGAAATTATGTGATTATACTGTATATTTATGTACCCTTGTAATTTTTCTCCTTTTATAGTCTTCTGAAATTCCCTCTTGATCCCTTGAGATAACTTAATGCTACCCACAAAGGAGCACGTCCCAGATGCATCTGCACACAGAGAGTGACAATGACACTCAGCTGAATGCTGAGTTCAGTGAGTTGGGGACCAAGGAGTCTCTGTAACTCTCACGTTCTTGGTATATATTCCAGATTAATATGTGTCAGTCCTACTTTGGTTAGTAGTCTTCACAACAGAGATAAAGCAAGGGAGATGTTCCTGACATAGTGAATTTTCTGAGGATGTTCATAGGGGTCTGTGAAAAGAAATTAAGGTGTCTTTTAGAAGAACAAAGTCCTCGAAACATTTGAAAGGACAGGTGCAGAAAATTTTCCTTGGACAGGTATTTTCCTTTTAATTTGTAGTGTAATTCATTTAGGCAATTTATTAAGGATGTGTTGGAAGGCGAGTGAGAAATGGAATTATTTTCCTGGTTTAAAAACAGCTTGTTTAACATTTATGCATGCTGGGCTGGGTCTCCAGATGGTAGAAACTGGCATAGATCCATTGAAATTAAATGGATCTATGCCAATTTCCAGCAGCTGAGAATCTTGCCCAGTAAGTCACTTTTGGTTGCATGACTTTGATTCAGTGCTAGCAATATCTAAAGAGTCAGTCCCTGAAGTAATGACTTTTTTTTTTTTTTTAACTTTACCAAAATGAACCATTCCATTTTTATGATTGTCATACAGCTGAGTGAGCACACATAATCTATTCTGAACAGACACAAGTCCATTTTCCCATCTACCTTTCATTATTGGTGGTGTGATAACTAACTGTGTGTCTTTCTTCTTCAGCAAGATCTAAATGAGAAGAGTTCCACATGCATTAGTTTTGTTATAGTAGCTGAATTTCATACGGAGAGCCTGAGAGTACAGAGCCTCTGAACTGCGCTCCCCCCAGGAGATAAATGGGGAGGTACCCAGGAGTTATATGCTTTAGTGCATACATGGATCTAGCTTATACAATGCATCTGCATTAGGAACTCACTTGACCATCACAGCAATATTTGATCATATTAGCTTTTAATATATTCAACTTGAGATATTCATTGTGTGATTATAAGGACAATGCTATGCAGGCTGTTAATGCCAGGCTCTCCTGTGATAAAGGCAGGCCCTAGCATAATGTTTCAGCATCTTGAATGAAACTTTGGAAGAGGGGCAGAGACTGAAGATTCAAACCACACTTAGGCTTTTGAAACACTATTTCCTCCTGAAAACTTACTGCTATTGAATGTGTGGTGGGGGTGGCCCTGGCTGGCAAGCACCCAACCAGGTGCTTGTTCATTTCCCCCATCAGGACAGTGGGGAAGAAAATAGGAAGAGGAGCAAAAAAGCTCATGGGTCTAAATAAAGGCAGGGAAATCACTCGCCAGCCACTGTCATATGCAAAACAGAATTAACTTGGGGAAATTAGATTAATTTAAAATGCTTAATTACTGATTCGAGTATTGGGAAACAAAGATGACAATCTTTCAAACACTTAGGGAAAACACCTTTTCTTCCCCTTGTCACCCACTGACATTGTTATCACCGCAGGTGGTATCACTCTGCTTGGTGAGGCGATAGGTGGTGCAGGACATTTACATCAGGGTGTAACAGTTTCTTTCTGCCACTCCTTGTTCCTTGCTCTTTTCTTCTCCTGTTCCTTCTTTATTGCTTCCTCTGCTCTGGCATAGGTTTTCCATGGACTGCAGCCCCTTTGGGGAACTGTTGTGGGGTCAGCTAGAACTGCTTGTCTGGCACAGGGCAGACCCTCACCTCTTCCCACAGGTGTATCCCATGCTGTGCCTCCCCCCTACTCCCGCCTCTGACTGCCAAAACCTTGCCACAGGCACCCAATATAGTCTAGAAGCTATCTTAGTAGCTGAGCAGAACACCTGAGCCACAGGTAATTGGGTGGTAAGAATATCACCACGTGCTTCATTTATGTTCTTCATTAAAGGTCTGCTGTTGGCTTTCTTACAAGACAGGATACTGGGCCACTTTTATCCTTGGAGTGACTCAGTTTGTTTTGTTATTTTACTTAAAGTTACATTATGATGCATTATTTTTGTCATCCACTGAAGATTAGCAGCCCAGAATTTGTGTAGCACAGAGTAGAGTAACACCCAGATGTCTTTGGAAGTGCAGGGACAGTGGCTTGTCTGAGACCACAGAGTTAGCTGTATTCAAACTCAGCAGCTTCATTGTAAGGCTATACTGATGTGTTATTTTCATTTTTTTCAGTATGAATGCTGGAATGAAAAAGAAAATCTTAAAAAAGTTTTGCCATCTTCATCCCCATGATCAAAAATTGCAGCCATTTCAATAACATTAATCTGCTGAGATATTAAGCCATTGAATGAGTAGTTTTGATTTAATGAATTTCTCTCATCTCAGCTTATTTTCTACTCCTCTTCTAGCTTTAATAGCTAGCTGCTTAATATGAGAGCTGTTCCATTTCATTACCTTTCTCCTGTTTTTTTCTTGAGGTGGAACTAATGCAATGCAAATTATGATGCCTGTCTCTGATTTTTCTATTAGGCAACTTAGGATTCCATACAGCCTGTGTTATTGAGTGTGGAGTTAGAAATATATTAGAATTTGTGATGAAACCCTGGAGTTTGCAGTATCTCAGGCTTGGGGAATTTTTTTCAAATAAGTAATGATATTCAATGATACTCAAGTTCTTGATGAATGCCTTTTCTGCAAAATATGTTGCACACACACACACTTCAGTTCTGTTATTTCCACCTGATGCAATTTCATATCAACTGCCATATAAAATTTCTTACATAGAGCTAAGCACAGTATGAGCCCAATAGTGCACTAACGCTGCAACAGCACAATATGAACTCAGGAAGACTGTGCTGAACTGCTGGTTAGGGCTGGCAAAACCAAGTTGAGGAAACAGTTGAATGAGTTGTATCATGCCAGAAGGAATGGGAAGGTAGCTATTAACACACACTGGTTCCTGAAGAGCTAGAGTTACCTTAGCAATCAGAGCAATTTCCTCTTTGAGTAAAGAGGAAATAGTCTTTGGATTAAGCTCTGTAACATATGCATATGCTCTTTGACTATGTAGTCTGTGCAAGAGATGCTGCAAATTGCTGCTTTTGAAAATCTTGGATGTGGTGTGTGTCTCAGTTAACATTTTTGCCTCATTAGTTCCTCACTTTTGTCTTATTTCAGAGAATAAATCTTGAAGGGATTTTCTGGGCAGTTGTCCTGGTCAGTCATATCAAAGAGAACCCCTTTCATGTCTGTCTCGAAACTGGTGAGTTTCTTTACGACAGTATTTTGAAAGATGGGTTGTTCTGCAGCCTCACTTTCCTGATGATTAGAGTCTTTATTCCAAAGTGACATTTTCAATGTATGCATAGCCAGTCTCTCTTTATTTACTTATCTTTTTTTTTTTTTTTCCTGCAGTAAATTTATGATGTTCTCCCTTTAGAATTTTAATTTCCTTTTCATAGAAAGCAGTCCTACCCCTTGTCTACATTTGCTTTAATGCTAAGTGAGCCAAACTCTTTTCTTTTCCCACTCTACTATAGCAATGCTCTTCCTGAAAGTAGCAGAAGCAATTGGTGTAGTTTCCCATCTGGATTACCTAAAATGCCTCTGATCCCTCCCAAGTGGAGAGAAGATATTTTTTTCCTCCCCAGAATGTTTTAATTTCCTTTGCTGACCTAGATCATCCTGAAACTATGCTTTCCCTGCACTCTGTCTTATGAGAAGCAGCTTTCTTTGCTGACTGTTCCTTTTCTTCCATTCCTTGCATGTTATCTGCTCTTTCTAATAAGTTACAGAGGAGCTTTTTCATCAGTTTAGGTGTCTAAACTTGTTCTAAAGGTTTATTTCCTTTTGTGGAGTATGGGTACCTTTTCCTGAATAAACATCAAGACTCCTATACTGTACTGTTTCCCTCATCACTAGATACAACAAGGGATGCCCGTGAGAAAATGACAAAGTCACGACAATGGACAGCAGGCAGCATTTTATTGGTCAGGAAAGGGAAACTCTAAGGAGGTTTGGGGAAACCAGCAGAAACAAAACATGCATAGAATACAGGAATTTGTAAGGGAACAAAAAGTGTTACTATTTCCAGGAAGTAAATTTTTGGCTTGGTGGCAAGGCCACTAGGAAATCCTATAGAAGTGTTAGACCATGAACATATTTGGTAACTATGCCTGAAAGGAAACCCTCAAGACAAACTTGGCTTGTGAATACCCTATGAAATTGGAGAGAACCTCAAATAACCCTCGTGATTCAGGAAATATCAGAGGATACAGATGTTGCATGAATGAATTGGTTGAGTGCCTAGAAGGAGGATGAGCCTGATTCTTGAATGGGATAATCCACTTGATTGGAAGAGAAATAATTGCAAGGAAAAATTGTAAGAAAATATGTCTATTTTCACACTGAGGTCAGGAAAGAATTCTTTTTTTTTATTATTTTTTTCTTTTTTGTGTGTGTGTGTGTGTGTGTGTGTTTATATCTTGCTTTAAGGGATTCCATTCTAACATGTCAATGTTATAATCAAGTACCAGAGAATCATCAGCAATTACATAACAACTGGAAACAGTGAAACTCATTATCTTAAAACTGTATCATAGTGTCTTTTTTTTTTTTTTTTTTTTTTCTCAGAACATGTGATGGGCTTTTTCTTAGGTTAAATGAATAGATAGTTTGGGAGAATTGAACTTGTTTCATCTTGTAATTGTGGTAATTGTATTTTGTTTTCTGTCTGTGTATGTGAGAATGGAAAGAATGGGAAACATGAAATTCAAAGGTTTGTAAACAGGTAAAATGGGAGTGGAAAAGGTATTGATGGACTAGTTTCTTATTTAGCTTAAATATTTCTCAAATCTTCTTTCAAGAGTGAAGAGACAATCCAGATGCAACCTTTGGCTCAGAATGTCTGTATACTGACTGGTGTGGAAATGATCTCTATTCTGAAGCTGTTTGTTTACCCTGTCCCTAAGTGTTCAGTGCTGTCTCTTCTCAGAAGATATTTGCCAAATGTACTTTTTGTCTGGCCAAGTACAGCTGTTCTGATATAGCATTCTCAAAAGTCTGTGGGGATACATGCTTGCAGATTTGGTCTATGTGATAAGCTCTAATGCCTTGGAAGAAGCATCTTCCATAGCTGTAGAAACTTCTCTAACTGAGCCATGAGGTGGGGTGTTTATGGGTCTCAAATATCAGGATTATTTCTGAACAGTTGGGCTTGCAAGGTGGGAATACGGAAGCCATTCTGCAGAAGCCAAGTCTAAGACCCAGGCAAGTTTTAAGGAACAGTGGAATAAAATTCTAGGAAGAGATTAAGGAGATCTGAAGAAATACATGTGAGACCTTCCAAGCTACAAAGGAACACACAGTGCTTTGTGATCCATATTTTTTTTGGCTGTAGTTACAAACCAAGTTGTTGATTTGTCCTGAGAATACTTCTAATACTAGAGTTCTAAAACAGTACAATATACTGTGGCAATGAGTGTAGGTAGCTACGCCCAAAAGATCACTTTTGTGCAGGAGTGATTAGTTTGACAAGCTCTGACTCATACTGAAACCACTGGGAATAGCTGGAGAAGTAACTGGTTACTAACACAAGTAAAGACTTTGAAATTTGCATCCACTGTCCCATAACTTGGTTCCTATCTGAGATAATTTTTGCGTCCCTAGTGGTTTTGAATAATGTGAGCTTCCCAAACACATGGTGATAAATTTTAGCCACTTAGTTTTTGCATCAATAATTTGTAATTCATATATCACATGCTTTTTCATATTTGGTCTAATCTAATGTGTTTAGGACACTTGTTTAAAATAAATGATTACTGAGGCATCCTGAGCTACAGAAGGTAAGCTAACATATTTGTTATCTTTACATATTATTCCATGATTTTAATACTTTTAAAAAATCTGTCCAGGATTTCAGATCCATATTGATTGAAACACTTGCTAGCACAGTAGGTCAAAAAGCCCTGCTGAAATTTGTCAAGGCAAAACACATAACTCATCTTCAATTCTAGCAAATGTCACCATGAGTTTTTACCAGATTCTGAAGAGCGTGGTGGTGGTTTTTTTGTGTTGTTGTTCTGTTGTTTTTTTCCTTCCAGCTGATCCAAAGAGGTGTCAGAGATGCTTCATACCTGGCATGCAAGTCAGATACCAGATGCCTAACAACAGCAGTGCTCTGAAACCCCAGCCCAAGCATCTCATTAATGCTTTCCTCAAGCTTTGAATAAAGCTGGTTTTCAAAATTTGGCTCTGGTTTATCAATGAAAATGATCCTTTCTGATTCTGGGTGTTGAAACAACATAATCAGGCCTGCCAATTTATACAGTGATAAAACAGAGATTATTTGGGGTTCAAAATGAGGAGATGAAACTATGGCTCATATGTTGCTGTTTCCATGACTTGTGACCTGACCACCTGGTGACATGACACCTTGTAAGAAATGCCAGAGCAGAATTACAGTCCTAATGATAATTAAATGCTGCTGCTTTACTTTCAGAAAATACATTTTTTTCCTTTTATTTTTATTTAATTTCCTAAAAAGAGAGAAGCGGGAGGGCGGGAGGAAATTGCTAGAGGCGGGTTATGATTTTTAATGTGTAGGACACATACATTTGTGCTGAACTATCACCAGGTGACCTATGTAGCATGTGAAGCATATTATAACATACTCTACCTACTGGAGATGCTGCAACAATACTGTAATGTTGTTCTCTTGAGAGGTTGTGTGTAAAAATTACTGAAATGAATATTTATAAGAAGTGATGGTCATTATCTATCTATATTCTAAGAGTCCCTAAGAATGCAAATTAAAGCCCAGTTACCCTTTACCTTAGGCAATGTCTCTTCAGTCTGAGGATGTGTGACCTATGGTCACAAAATCACAAAGGCTGCAGTGCTGTTTCTGCAGCAGTGCTTGCACAATTTATCCTTGAATTTCTTCCCAATCTTACTTTGTCCATGTTAAGGTCCACCATTATGCCAGCCCAGTCTGCAGTCATTGTTCCTACAGGTATAATTTTGTTCTTGGCTTTACTAGACCATCTTAAAAATCAGCTAGATAGACTCCAATGACATCTCTATCTTCATCATTATCTGCTCTTTCTCCCATCACCATCATGTACAAATTTTGCCAGCAGTAGTTCCGTATTAAATCTTAGGTTGTTGTCAAAATGTTGCAGAACATTTTGCCTGTCATCCACCCTTATAGGAACCTTTATTCAATGATCAGCATTCATCTCCATTCATGACTTCTTCAGATTTTCCCTCCATTAATCCTTTGCACATTTATCATCACTCTATTCATGTCACCATAGAATAATTTAGCTTGGAAGAGATCTCTGGAGCTCATCTGATCTAACCCCCACTCAGAACAGGGCCAGCTATTGAAGTTAGAGCCAGCTATTGTGCAGTACTGCTATTTAATGAGCGTGTTGTGCTAAGTCAAATGGATTACGGTCTATCATATGTACTGAGTTACCTTCATCAAACAATGCTTCAATGAGAATATGAACCCTTAGAGTTCCTTCCATACCTACTTTTCTGTGTTTCTAGTGATTTGAGAGGTGTCAGGAAAAACCTATTTTCCATCATCCATTAGAGTGTCATTTATTGTATTTCCCACTAACTTATTCTCATAGCAACAAGTAAACAGGAAACTATTTGGTGAGAAAATTTTCACTCATTTAGAAACAGAGGATTTTTTTTCTCTGCATCACCCTTTGTTTCTCTCCTTCTTCCCTGATATTTATGAGTTTTCTATTCTTTTCTCAGCATTTCCTTCCGCTGGTAACTCTTAATTCCCTCACCATATTCCATCTGCACTCTCTTTGGACACATCAGGGATAAGCTGACATGATCTTAATTCTGTTTACAATGTGTAGACTATACTATGCAGTAGCTCTACAGCTGTAGGTGTTTTACCTATACCCATATAACACATACATGTGTATACTTTCTGAGATGTGATGCTTGGTTTTGGGGAGAAGCCACTGCAGAAGCATTTTCATGATTTCAATACAAAGGAAGTCACGAAGCAAAAAGGGATGAAAAGGCCAGAAATATGTTTGTGAGTTGGGGCAGTGGTTGCAGTTTTAGGCCTATGTAACAGCTCAAGACTTGGTCTTTCCCCTAGAAATAGGCTGTACTATTTAACTTATAAAAAAAAAAAAATGACTGAGGTAACACAAAATACCAAAAAAAGGTGTAAAAGGGTGTAAGAGAGGGAAGAGGGAACAATACTTCTATGGGGTAATTTATCTAAAATCTTTAGCTATACCTTTCCTAGTAAACTACACAACGCTCAGCCAGAGCAATTGGCACAGCATGGCTCATATCTCTTCGGCTCACTTTTTTTCTATCCAGAAACATGTTGGTCTTGTCCATACTACCTGGTGGCAGAACCAGTCCTCTTGTCTTACATTTCCGTCTTATTAAACTATCAGTTAAGGAGTGGTATGATTTCCATCAGTGGCTGACCTCCAGCTTTTGGTGCTGGAAATATCACACTATAGCCCTCTTTCCGATCACTTCAATTAGTGACAAATTTGTGATCCAGCTGGATGTATGTACTTCTCTTGCCATCTGGGTCTTCAGAAAATTTCTCTCAGGAGGATATCCTTTATGTAATGTGTATAAAGGATATGTTATTATCCATGAATGTAGTAAGAAGATTAATTTATACACCTACACACAAAACACATCCTGTACAAGATGTATTTTTCCTTTACCACTTTTATTTCTAGTCTGCAATAAAGCACACATGCAAAAGAAAATGCAGGCTTTTTGACTGAATCCTGTCTGCATACCTCTTTTCTAAAAGGCCTCTTCCTTTCACTGTCTCCTCAGTGTTCTTTCTTTCAAGATGACCAGTGAGAAAATTAGATTAATGTGCCTAACTATCAGGTATTGCAATTGCAAATATAATTTTGTTTTAGTGATGGTCTTCAATTTCATTGAAAAAAATCAAAGACATGGATGGAGGTAGATGAGTTCATAACATCATAACAGAAGCTGAAAAGATGACAAGCTGGAGATGTTCTTTGATGAAAGTTGTTAGCTATCATGCCCATTCCAACTTCCTTTCCAACCATCTTAAGAATTTTTTTTTAAGGGCTACGCCTGGACTGTGCTATTTGCTTGATTCAGAGAATATGGAAGAGGTTGAGTAGATTCTCATCAACTATTTTTTTTTTTTTGGCACTGAAGCAACTTGGTTAACATGCCATAGCTTTTCAGCAGGGTTGGTACAGAGTATTCTGGCTCCAGCTTGTGCCTTTAACTTTGCCTCAGGGTCCGAGGTGTTCTTACAGCCTTTTGAATATCTGTGGTTAGGACAAAAGCTTGTCATCATGCTACACCATGAAAGTAGCTGGTAGATTCTGAGCCTGGTAATAATCAGGAAAAAAAAAGAATAATTAGGCAGCTGAAAGAGAAAAAATGCATGTTGCTCAGAAGTGGTAGACTTTCACCTCTTGGTTGTGTAGCAGAATTCCTATTAACAGAGAGGAGTGAGTTTATTACCTCCTAAAGCAAGAGAGGGCAAGTTCAGGCTTGACCTTCTTTCATTTTACATAGGCCAGAGGCACAACTTTACTGGAAGCTGTTTTAGTGCTAGGTGTGTCACAAGGATGGGAGGCATGAGAAAAGGGTGTGTTTTGGAAAACTCTAGTGCAGTTGGGCAAGGGCCACTGGCCAGCTTCCTTTTCACACCGAAAGTGCAGCTGGCTTGTCATATGGACCTATGGCCAGATCTGGATTCAAGCTGCTAATAATATGTTATTTTTCTCCTTCAGGCCCCATTTACAGCTTTAATTAAATGGTACTTGCAAAATTTTGCTTCCTGGCATGTGCAGTTGTGTCTGTTCAAATGCTTTTATGCAAGCAGAAAAGTTTCAGGCCTGCTGTACCACACTTGTAAAGGCATGGGCCCAGCTCATCTGGGCAAGTACGAGGAATTAGTGCAACCACAGAAGTCTTTGGCCCAGAGGTGGATTTACCAATAGAGGAAGATGGTAAGAAAGAAAGAGTGGGGAAAAGGAACTAAGGTGACAAGCTATCTCTATCTATTCTCTATTAGTACTGGATCACAAGGACCAATGGACCATCTACCACAGTACCCTCCAGCCTCCATACAATCACATTGTACCCTACAGAGCTACCAAAAGCTTCTTCTCTGTCAGAACACCTCTATTGCTTATAGGAAAAACACTGAGTTTCCATTTGCATGATCATTCAGGCCTTGGTCACACTGATTACGCCTAAAAAATTTAATTGGAGCAGACTCAGGCCACATCATTTACCTTTGGATATATACAGAGCAGCATTAGATTGTTACGAATTTCAGGAACTGGCAACCAGAGTGTATTTGAGGTGAATGACCTAGAAACAAACTCGGTATCTCATTACTCTCAGCCATCCAGTGTGATTTACTGAGTGGGACAATTTGTGGCCCACCCTGCTTTCTGAATCTGTCAAAATCTAATATTTTTGACACTGACCTGTAAAGTGTGCAACTGATACTTTAAATGAGGAACATGACAAAAATAGCAGAGAAAGCTTTTAATTATATGGGATTATTCTTAACATACTACTTTTTCCATAACCTCAGACTTGGGACTCAGCATTTCTGATTTCAGTAATTTGCAGTCAGATAATACTATGTCTGTGGGCAGGCGGGATAAATTTAGATCTGAAATGAATGACATGCATTGTAATGAGGTGCAGGCAAGGTAAGGGATCATCAGCAAGGAGTTATTTAGGGAAAGATGAACTAGAGTACAATCCAGGAAAGATGAGGCAAAACACTCTGTTTGAGGATAGAAATTCCAGTCACTTTAGGAAATAATGAATAGGCATTCTCTCCAAGATAATGTGAAAAGTGGCTGGTAAACCATTTTCAAAAGATGGTTGTGTAAGTGGCAAGGCAGCTCCAGGTTGAGGGAGGGCAGTGGCAAAGCAACATATTTACTTTGCAGATCTGTAAGAACGGGTTGATGGAAGGGTCAAGCAAATATGCTTTCAGATAGGACAAATTATTTAACAGTTTAGATGGATTTTCTCTGGGCCCAGTAATAAAACGGACCCTTGTGAATCAAATGACTGGCTCTCCTGAGCAAAAGCCAAGTCAGTTTTGTTCATGAGACAGCTGTCATCTTTTCTAGTGCTAGAGAAAGAGTGACCAAACCACTGTAGAAGCCAGTGAAGAAGAAATCTCAAGTTTTAATATTTTTTTAGTAATAGATTACAGATTCGCTTATGTTTCTTACCTGTGTCTGGTATAATAATCAGTTGTCTTGATAGTACCCATGAAACTATATTGTCTCCTACCAAGTGAATTTTCAAGTAGTATGGAGGCTATCATTATGAGTAAGTCTGAGCTAAAAGGTCATGTTGAAAATGGTATTCTTCAGAGAAGTAATAGACTGACAGCACCTGGATGTGTAATGACTGTGATCTCAGTTGAGTGACAAACCTGAAAACTTAGCACCGAACCTTTCCCTTCTTTGTATGTCACAGTGTCATCAGATGACTTTCAGTATCGACACAGAAAGTGAAGAACTACCTATCAATTATCAAAAGGTTTCCCCCTCTTAATCTTCATGCAAGGAGTGTTCCAGGTGACTTTTGGATGATTCGTCAGTTATCACTGCCTGAGTCATGCATCCCTCTGAGTGGGTGAGGCTATGAACTTCTTTGTCTTCTGATATGGTAATTTACTATGAAGAAAAATTACCTTGTGGCATTCAGTTTTTACAAATCCATGTAAGGACGGAATATAGCAGAAGGACTGAGAAACAAAGTCCATCAGGGACAGTCAAAAGAGTTTTGAAAGAAAAGATAAATACTGATTGAACATGCCAAGACAGCATCTTGTGACAGTTGGGTTTTGGCATGTGTTATGGACTAGCAGTCATAAACAAAGCAGGTGCTCATGCAGATAATTTGGTAAAGGGACAGCTGTAATGGCACTTCCCCTTGGGTGGCTCTTCTTTAATAACATATCTGTAGTTGTTGTAGATCACAGAATCATCTAGGTTGGAAGAGACTTCCAAGATCACCGAGTCCAACCTCTGACTTAACACTAATCAGTCCCCCACTAAACCATATCATTAAGCTCTACAACTAAACGTCTTTTAAAGACCTCCAGGGATGGTGACTGAACCGCTTCAGTGGTTAGCCCATTCCAATGCCTAACAACCCATTAAGTAAAGAAGTTCTTCCTAATACCCAACCTAAACCTCCCCTGGTGCAGCTTTAGCCCATTCCTACTCATCCTGTTGCCAGGCACGTAGGAGAATAGACCAACCCCCACCTCGCTACAGCCTCCTTTAAGGTACCTGTAGAGTGCGATATCTCAAAAATCAAAGTCAATAGAGCAGCCAAGAAAGGTGAGACTGTAGGAATGGATGGGAATTTTTCATGTACTGTCTATTCTCCCTATTAACAAACAAAACAAGACAAAATAAAAACAAACCAAAATATTTGTAAAAATACAGTGTAGTTTTGTGAAATGTGAACATTAGATTTACTTATTATCTGCTGTCTAAGAATGGGAGCTTTAATTCCTGACACTCAGCACTTAGGCTTTTCCTGTTATTGACTGATTTATTTGCAACTCATGTGAAAAACAAATACTATCATTCATTGGTACTTTTAGATCAACACAAATGTTGCATTAATAGATAAAATGCAAAAATACTCCCCTCCTCAGTGGTAGGCACTGCTAGACTGCACCTGCAGGTATTGATTTTATCCTGGGACACTGCAGCACTGGCTGTGGAAAGACAATGACCTGGAGGTGAATTTGTGCTTTGTTGACTTGGGGTTGACTTGTTATCTACCTGAGAAGCTCAGTACCCCTGTGTGAATGTGACTGTGGTGGTGGCAATGTGGGGTCTGGTAGAGGAACAAGTCTGAAAACCTCTGACTGAGAGCTTCTTACAGATAACACAACAAAACCAAGTTTTATTCTCAGAAGAGGAGGTTGTGCTGGCTCTGCTTATACTGGGCATTCAGGGCTTTTTAAGATAGAAAGTTTTCTTTCACTTTATGGGAGTCCACATCATGGAAGGACTTCAGTGATGTAAAATTGATAAAGGGGCAACAGGCACTAGCCCAGTGGCAGAGGGAGGCATGTAGTTATGACTGGAAGTAGTCTACACTCTGATAATTGCCCTGTGCCATTAAATGTATGTAAATGTATGAACAAAGGAAAAACTTGCTGAATAACCTCTAGAGTTCAAGAAATATTCAGAATGGTGCAATAGTAAGGGAGGTAAGGCATACATCTTAAGTCTTTGTAAGAAATACTGAAAAGATAGCGAGCCTCACTGCATAGGCTGTCCTCTGTGCTGCAACTTGATCACTTTTGGGCTGATCCTACAAAAACCGTCATCCGTGGAGTAGGAAAATGTATAAATGTCAACAAGAACAACATTGTTCTACACACGGCTACTGTCTACTAAAATATGCTGCTGAGTCTTCAGAGCTGCAAAATCATGCCTTACACCAATTTACACTGTATTCACTGACTGACAGTGGGAAAAAAAAATTGCAGTGAGTATCATGAGCAACAGGCAAATAACATCCTTCACCTGCAGTGGTTAGCTGGGAGGGAAGCAAGATTTTCCATGTATGAGTGGCCAATTTTGGGGAGAGGTGGGGAAGGGGAAAAGGGGGGAATAGTGCTGTTTGTTTTGCTAAAAGTAACATATAATTTATCTCATTCTTACCAGTCACAGTTTTTGGCTTCACAAGATTCTAACAGCCACGAGATATGGCATCTGTTAACTAAACAAAGCCTTCTAGCGCTGAGGTTCCAGCTATTTCTCTAAACTTCAAGAAAGCAACAAGATGTGTAGGTTTGTTTATGTCTGTTTGTAACTATTTTGATGGTTTCTAAGTGGTAATAATTTGAAATATTATTGCTTTTCTCCATATAATTTGCCTGTAACATAACAGCTAAATATATCTTTTTTCTCCCAATGTACAGGGTAAGGCTGTTGCTGTAAAAGATGTCAGCTTGTAGAAGACTTCTGCGATGATTTTCCTGCCTCACAGAGCATTTTGCATGCAGCCTATGTTTCACCCTTTTTATGAGAGGCCAGGTGTGTAGGGAGAGGTAATAGCTTGTACTAACTGACCGATGTTCTAGGGAAAATGACACATTTCTAGGCACACACATCCTTGATTTCAGTGTGACTTATGAGTAATAGATGCAATACCAAAAGAAACAAGTGACCAGCCACTAAAGGTTGGAAGCAAGAAATTATAAATGAAACTTTTTTTTTTTTTTTTTTTTTTGTCTTTATTCTGGAAATTTACTGTAATTACCTGGTTGGGGGGATACTGCATGCATAGAGCCAAAACTTGATTAATGTTAATTTTAGAGCAAACATAGCCAGGAAAGGCCAATGTGCTTCACAGCTAAAAATACACTTTCGTTGAGGGACGTGACATCTGTGGATTTACAACCCAGTAATTATTTGTGAATAATGATTAGCTGTCCTCATATAATTAACTTGTGAGGCTTCAGCAGTGTCTGGTTATCCTTAGAGGCACCAATCAGTGTTGATTTTCAGATCAGAAAAGCTAATCCAGAAACAACTATAAACCCAGGTGATCCCACTTTCCTCATTGGAACCAGCTGGTTAGTTTCTCTAGGACATAGGACTAGAACAGTGCAGTAAAACAAGGCTATTTTAAATATCCTTCACAGAGCTGCAAACACTTATCTTTGTGTCAAAGAAAACCCCAAAATTCAGTTTTGCAGAATTAGAGATGTATGGATTTTGCTCTGACAAACTGTCCACTACTTTATTTGATGCTTTGCATATATCTATTTGCTCTGAGGGTTACCGTTGTATAAAAAGAACACTGTTGTTCATAGATAAGAGGTAGTGATAAAAGCTAGGGTGGGCTACTCTTCAGTCATCCAGTCTGACCTCCATAATCTGGAGCACGTGATTTCACTAATATTTCCTGCACTGCGCTAAGGTTTTCATGGGTTAAAGAACATCTCTTAGCCTTGGGTTTTTGCACGACAAAGAACCCTCCATGTCCTTCATTAATTTTGTTCCAAACCCCCATCGAGGTATGTATAATCAAATCAATTGAAGGCTTCTTTTGGTTAAATTAAATTTGTGGAGGACAGCATAGGTGCTTGGGATGAGTTGTATCTTCGGCTGCCTAAACATGAGAAGCATCTAGTTGAACGTAGTTTTCTACAGTCCTTCTGCAGTCAATGGGGAAAGATGATTCATTCAGAAGATTACTCATCCAATTCATTTTAGACACTTCTTTCAGAATGAGATGAATCATTCTCTGGAGACACCTATCTGTCTCCATGGACTGCATTTCTATTTTAGACTAGGTACCTAGCTTTTTGGTGGCTGAAATTAGGCAAGATGACTCTCACCATCACTGTTAGCCATAACAATATCTTTTTTTTTTTTTTTTTTTTTTTTTTGAGGGTCAGAAAAGGTTTGTGACCCTTTTGAAATATGTGCATCAAAACTGCATAGAATTTGTAAAATTGTCTCTCTATCATGAGAAAAAAATCTTAGTATTACTTCCTACTTCATGATCTTCCCCAGTGTGTATACCCAAGGATAGATGTACATCCCTTAGGCACCACATTATGCTAAAAGTTCATGTTCTATTAAATATTGGCCAAGATTCTTGGGTCCATGTCCCAGTCATTAACCTCAGGAAATGTTAGTGTGTTATATATTCTCCACTTCTATTGAGGCTATAGCATGCAAAAATAAAAAGGCTGCATTTGTGAAGGAAAACAGCAAAGTACAGGAAGCAGAGTTCAATTTCTTTAAATTAAAAGATCATCATTTACCTTCCCCTTCCATATAAAATACACCATACATCTTACTGACTTTGTTGTCTAGTTTAAACATGCCAAACTCAGACACAGATTAGAATATACTTTAGAAATATATCTGATTTAACAGTTCCGAGCTCTTTCTGAAATAAAGAGTATGGAACAGAAGTTTTCCTCTTCCTGCTTTCAGGGATCAAATGACTGGCCTAGTGAGTTGGACCAGCATCATAATTAGAGCTCATCTGCAGAGTTGTTTTTAACATGCTATCTTTTCCCCTGAGGAAAAAAAAAAAAAAAAAAAAAGAGATTTTTTGTCCCTTTTGTACTCAAGTGCAAAACAACCAGAAAGAGATTTCAGAGGTAAGGATGCCCAAGTAGATTCAGCAGGGCTTAGGGGCAAGCATCACAAGCAGTGGCGAATTCAAAGAAAAGAAAGGAGTAAGTAAAAAGCAGATATTCTTTGGTTTAACTAATAGAAAACCAGCAGAAATTTTTGTGTTCATCTGCCATTTATGTCACTTGAAAACATTTCAGCTTCCTAGTTGGGTAAGATTTATACCATGAGAATAAATACTGAACAGTAATTCCTCTAACACAGAGGTCAAGCCCCTTGTTTATTGTAAAAGCTGATATTCAGTTAGTTTCCAAACATGTATGTGAAACTAAAAGTTGACTTCAGCTGTGATTTGAACAAACATTTAAATATTCTTTGCAGTAACATGACTATATATGAAATCTGTGAAGCTGGCATATCCATCTTCATCTTGAAGCCAATGTTGTCTAAAACGTAATCACCAAGAGATAAAGGAATCTCATTCTGGGCTGTTAGTCTGGCTTGATTGTAAATGTTTTGCCATTGAGAAACAGTTCTGGTTGTCAAGTCCTAATCAACCAGTGATCACCTAAATCCTAATCCTAATCAGTGATAGAAAAACAAAAAATCTGTGGCATTTATTGCAAGTGTCTGAATGTGGAAGCTGGGTTAATGCTAGGATAGCTAGGGGTACTTGCCTTTCATAAGTCTAGATTTTAGCCCAATCTCTTTCCTCTGCTCCTCGAAGGAAGGAGTTTTCATGCATGCAGCTGCTCAGTTCACCATCAGCCTCGCGGCCCTTTGATGCAATCAGACATGAGCACTGTACTCAGACCCTTACACTGCCAGGGAAATTAATGGAGAAAGGAAGCCAGCAGAACTGGAAATTGAATGGCAGGTCTCTGCCTACCAGATATCTTCAGGGGGTGGGGACCTAGAATTGTGGTCCTGCTTTCTGACCCTTCTGAGCCATGAAATTAGCTTTAGCATGCATATTTTTGCTTCTGAGTTTTTTAACTGCTAACCCCAGTAGAACAGAGTCAGTATTTTAGATTGAGAACACTGGGCTCTTTCTTCCACATCTGTTTTTTCTACTGTCAGATGTCAGCCCTTGCAGCTGAAGTCACCTGGTTAATCATTCCTGCCTGGCCAAATGCTCCCTGCTCCTCTTGGCTTGGGGTGCAGGACATATAGAAGAAAAATCAATTGGTTGAAACAACATCGGTGCTTATTAGAGAAGTGATCAAGGCAAAAGCTGCTATTTCTAAAGATCCATTGCTATGTTTGATTTTTCAATGAGTTGTTTCCCCTTGGTTAGCATTCTCAAGAGCTGTACCCATATCCTGTGGTTTGGTTTCATGCTGTTGGTGCAGGATAGGCCACTGAGGTTTACGGGTCAACATCTGTAGCCTGACTCTGAGGTGGTGGCCAGGCCAGAGAATACCAGCTCTGGTTTTTCAAATGTGTGGACAGCTGAAACTTTGATGAAACCCTTCTGTCTTCCACCCCTCTCACTCTCCTGTCCCTCCATTCCAGGAGAGACCTGCAGGGGAGTTTGCACCCCCTCAGCTAAAGGAATTTCTTACATGATAGAGATCTGGTCAAGAGAAGTAAGAACTCAGCTGACTGAAAGACTGGGCAGTTTCCAATTATGAACTCATTCTGCCCAGATAAAATCATATTGCAAAACCACTTGCAGCTGCTTTCTGAAGCTGGTCATTCTTGGACTGTGTCTGCGAGTAGCCTTTTCCGTAGGTTACTCAGACCTAATTAGCAAATTCCTGTTAAGAATGGACATACGCAATGTTAGCCCTGTTGACATTTATGTCCAGGCCTGAACTCCCAGTACATTTGCTGAGACATTTTATAAGGCCCTACCGCACACCCAGAGCTGCTCCTTGCTTTCTCCAGCCCCCTTGGTGAGCCTGGCACAGCATCCCCACCAAGACCCTTCATGGTCTGGGGAAGCCATCCACAGAAACAGAAGGCTAATTTGGGCATATTGTGGCTCCCCAACTCAAGGGTACGTAATATGGAAACACTGCATGTTTTAATGGTACAGTCGCTTCATTTTTCCTGCAGCTGTTCCTTAAAGTCAGGCCTCAAGCGAAGTGATTAAAATCTTTTCCTCAGCCTGTGTGTAAGAAGTCCAAACAGCACATGGGATTTGTGTTGGCTGTGGCTAGCAGTCAGTGAGCGTAAAGGACCTGAGCGTCTGGGTGTCAGGCCCACACAGGGCACCTCTTGTTCAGGAGTGGTCTTACTGGTGGTACTTCAGCTGTTTTGGTATCTTAGGACATCCTTTGGAGAAAGTAGTGCAGAGTAAAAATCTGGCATATTAAAGAGAAGTTGTATGAATGCCCGTGGAGGGGGGTGTTGACCCCTCCGGGTCCTGCCCCGACACTCTTCCAAAGAGGACATCCAAGGAAAAGTATCCAGAGCAATTACTCGTGGCCCAGTTTAATAACAAATTATGTGGAGGACCTTGCAGCTCTTTTGTCACAACATCATATTTTACTGCCCAGCACTCTCCTATGCCACACCAGCATGTTCTTTACCTCTTCCATCCTTCAACGTCTTGCAGACACTGCTTTCTCAGGGTTACCATGTGGGCTACCAGTCATGGAGTAGAGAGTCCAGAAACATGGAGATCTAGGACGGAGGGGTGTAGAAAAAGAGGAAACTCTGACAGCTAAAGAAAGGTAAGTATGTGAGATCAGGGATTAGTAGAGAGGTTATTGGTCTCTGTGCTCAGAAGTCTCCAGCTCCACTGGCACATTCCCCAGCAGCAGCCTTGGTTTGTGGTCCTTCCCCATGTGTCAGCCTACTAAGCTGCACACATCACAGAGAAAAGCAACCTGAGCAATCTGACTGAAATGTCAGCATAGATAATCAGAGGACCAGCCTGTAATTAAGGTAGGTTTTACCTTGCCCAGAGTTGCAGGAAGCCTATGGAGTATGCTTTTTGTCTGAATAGATCATCTTATCATTCCTCTTATGGATCACTGAGATAAATAGGGCTCTTGTAAGACACACACAAAAAAAAAAAAAAGTCTCATTCTAATGAATGTCCAGTGTTTTGAATCCTACAAACGCATATTGTCCTCTATTACTATAAGGAAAGCCTGTTCTGATTCAGATGTCTCCATTTAGCAGGTGAGTTCTATCTTGTAAATTACTGGTTTTCTCTGCAAAATGTCTCTGAGGTGCTTTGATTGCACAGGCTATGTTGGCTCAAATCTCCAGTGATGATCTGGCATAGCTTTAAAAGTTCACTATTATTTTTAGAAGAGTCTCATATTGGACCCTTATGATCAGCCCTACCTTCTCAGAGAACGGCCTTTAAAAATACCTTCGTATTTCTGGACCAAAGGTTTATTTCTGCTCTGTGAAAGGGGCCAAGGGCTACAATACAGAAGTACTTGTAGGGCCTGAAGGACTGTGGCATTATACAGCTTAGAAACAGTAGCAAACTGGCAGCATAAATAACTCCCTAACTCTAACCTTAGCTAAAGAGTGCATAAATCAGTTAACTCCTGGGGAATCATAATATCAAAGAATCACAGAATGGTTTGGGTTGTAAGGGACCTTAAAGATCACCTAATTCCAACCCCCCTTCCATGGACGGGGACACATTCCCCTAGACCAGGCTACTCAAAACCCCATCCAACCTGAACACCTCCAGGGATAGGGCATCCACAGCTTCTTTGGGCAGCCTGTGCCAGTGCCTCACCACCCCCATACTAAATAATTTCTTCCTAAAGTCTAATCTAAACATCTAATCATGCAGGGTAATGCTGCTAGTTGGAGAGAACTGAGATTCATAGCAACCTCATTATACAGAGCAGATGTCAGCAGTTTCTGGAGTGCCAACAGAAACTAATCAAGAAGTGGCTCATCCCACTCCTATTCCCTTCTGCAACCTGGATGGGATGTTATGCATGTGGAGGGAGTTTGGTATGGATGAAGACTTAACTTTTCTTCCTGAAGAAATGTTAGGAGAGAAAGGAGATAGAACTGAATCCAACAGGTCTGAGGAAGTCTGCTGATAAAAATATCTAAGGAGAAGAAGGTAGAGTAGAAAACTTATGTACTGTGACCCAGAGAGAGGGAGAAAGCTAGATATTTGGCATCGTCTCAGCACACATCGCTGATCATTATTTCTGTAAAAAAGAAATTAATTTTATAAAAGCTGCCAGGAAAATCGAGGACAGTACTAGGACAGGCAACCGGGTCTTGCAAGGAGATAGTTAAAGATGTGGAAGCTAAAAGAAGGGAGGAAGATAAAAATGGATGCACAGCAGAGAGCATTTGGGATGGTACTCAACTGGACAGCATTCACTCTGTCGAGAAAAGGAATAAGGTTGAGGTTGTAGATGAAAGAAATATGATACTAGATAGTTAACATGATGGAACAATTAGAGCAGAGATCTAAGTGGGAAGAAGAGCAAGAGCTTTGGGGTGTCCAGATAGATTGAATTAAGTCCGAAGGAAAATGTATTCTTGTTATTTCTTGGACACAAGGTTTGAGCTAATGTTTTGGAGGCTTTGTGAACTGCTGGGACACATGGCAAGCTGCTAGGGACACACACAACAAATCCATCTAAAACCGTCTTGTAGCAGATCCTCTAATTTACACTATTGTTGAATAGCTGTGCACATAAGCTGCCTTTCCTCCAGTCTGTCAAGTCCATGACATTCACTCAAAGACTGTGTATAATTACTCACGGATTCGCTGAGCTGCAGCCAGACTAAATAGCCTTGTTTCTGAGAAAAGTTACTCACAGTCCTGCTCTTCGGCTGCTTATGACTTGGGCAGTTTGGCAGTATTAGAAACAGGACTTCTTATGTGTTGCATCTGAGGCGTTTGCGGAGATTCTCGACTGAGACTGAGAGGTTTTGTATGTGATGAGGGGCATCATCTGGGCACGACCTGTGTGTATGTGTGTGAATGCGTGTTTCCGTGTTTGCAGGCACGTGTACACAAGCCGTCTTATGTAATTCTTCCCAGAACTCCACTGCTCATCTGCTCCATGCAGACATGACCACACAGAGGCCTTTTATTGTGCTTTATAAATATGTGCCCTTGTTGTCTTATCCCCATTGGTTCTGCTTCCAAGAACAGGATGGATAACAAACCTTCTATTCTCTACTTCTTCTTCTTCTTTTTCTTTTTTCTTTTTTTTTAAATTCTTGGATCTCTTGAGGTTTTTGTCCCCCTTCTGCTTTCCGAAGAATCTAAAGCATTTTTGTGGTTCTCCTGTAATGATACCATGTCTAAAGTGGAGTGCCTGGCAGACCACAAGATATAATATACAAACAAAGGGTGCATTTGCTGTAACAATCACAAAAAACTTTAATGACATTTAACTTAATTAAAGCCATTTTTCGTAAGTCGATGTCCTATGTCAGCAACTCCTTCAGCTGCAGCATCTTCAACATGGCAAATCTGAGGACCAAAACAATGTTTCCTGTTGCACTGTGCTTTTTCATAGTAGACACTCTCACCTTTGATGAAAACCTACCCATAACCTTCATGTTTCTTGTTGTGTCCGTGACACTTTAATGGACAACCAGTTAATTTCTTCTGTACCAAAAGTTATACAGAAAGGTCATCAGACGTTTAGATGTAGAGCTTAGGGATATGGTTTAGTGGGGACTGTTAGCATTAGGTCAGAGATTGGACTCGATGATCTTGAGGTCTCTTCCAACCTAGAAATTCTGTGATTCTGTGATTCTGTAATTCAGGCTTCTGACTGATTTCCCATAAAATCAATATGTTTATCTGAGAACTACATATCCTATGCTTGGAAAGCATAATGACATTGGAAGTCTGCATTAAGTAACTAGTTTTTGCTGCTGTTTGATGTCACTTCCCCTCCCTCACTAGAGAAATGTTCAGATAAATGTACAAGCACCTTTTTCCTCATAGGGACAAGAAGTGTGGGAAAAGCAATAGGTCCCATACCATGCAGGAGAAGTAGAGAGGATGGCTAATGGGACAGTGGCAAAAAGTCACTGCTAGTTTTTCCTAAATATATCCCCACTTAGCCAAACTGTCTCAGTGATACAGGGTCCATGGACTTGTCTCTGGTGCCTGTCTGTGGCTCAGCCCTGCTCCAAACCCTGTTGTGCTACCTGCAGCATCGTGAGACTCTGGGCTCCAAACAGCTTCTGATTCTCTGGGACGAGAGAAGCAAAGGGTGGTTAAGCTGAGCCACAAGCTTCTTTCCAGGACACTGTGAAGAATGTTTGGACCCTGCAAAGACAGGCAACCTAGTTCACACATCCTCAAAGCCTAGATGTGTTATTTCAGTTCTCCCTCTGGCTGTATCTCACAAACTGCTCCAGAAAGCATGTGTCTGGTGACTCAGAGGAAATTTGTTCTGCAGGAGGAACTTAAATCTGGCTCTTGTGTGTCCTGGGCTCGTGCCTTATCAACAACATTTTACTTTTTCTTTCTCTTTTTGCTTAACAGGTTGTAACATGCTTTTGTTTTTCCACAGAGCTGATTGCATTTGTGCCTGCATAGTCCACTTCCCTGTTTTGTCAAAGTTCTGCCTTACAATCAGCCCTGTCTTTGGAGAAAATCATAGAAAAAGTCTGTGGCATAGAAATTCCCTTTTTAGAGCATGGAAAGATGTGAATATGGAATTAAGAGAGAGAGAGAGAGAGAGAGATTGAGAAAGCTATGATTGTCTGAGTGTCTCATTTTGGTTTTGATGTGATGGTGCATACGTACAATCATTTAAATTACAATTTATTCATTCATTACAGTTGAATGATATTAATCAGGAAGAGGCATATTGTGAAGCAGAGCCTAGCAATACAGCTTCCTAAGATTTTTTTTTCTTTTCTTTTTTTTTTTTTTTGCTTTTTTTTTTTGCTTTTTTTTCCCCTAAGTCTTGCAGAGTCCTGTACCTTTCTCTTCTGTAGCTCAGAAAAGTTTAATATAGAGAAAAATAACTCTTATTTGTATTTCAGACAGTGAAAATGAACTCCACACCTCTGGGATATCTAACAAAATTTGTTAAATTTGTTGTAATCAAATAAACTAAATTGAAATGGTAGGGGAAATTAAATTTTAAACTGGTTCAGATAAGGATGTTTTAGGAAGTTAATAAAGTATCATAGCATCATGAAACCTATACATTTAAAAGAAATACAAAAACATTACCAAACCCTCTTACAGTTTACTTCTGTATCAAAAACTTTCGAGTAAGTAGATAAACCTGAGTGCTGAAATGTAGACATACGCACACACACAAATATTTTAGATAACCTTTTAAGCTGGATCTACTTTCCATGACCTTTTAGGACACTTTTAGGAGATCTCACTAAGGTTCTGTGGGCTATGCCAATTTGTGATCAGCTACCTATATGTTAGAGTCCATCCAGTAATGCATCTATGGTGAAGTTTATGAGGTAACGCTGTATGAGATAACAGAGTAAAGATAAGAGTTATTGGGAGGGTGTCCAGAGACTGATCAGTTACAAAAAGATGTGAAGGATATTGTCACTTGCTGCAAGCATCTTCTGTGATTTCTGACATGTCAAAGTCAGCCTAACTCTCCTGGGGGCTAAGCCCTAACCTCCTGGAAGAGATGCATAGACTGACCAAGTTCTTCTGTTTCTGGACAAGAATCCCCACCGGTGTCTGTCCTGGAGTTCTCCCCAACCTAGTATTATTCTTTTACTTTATGAAAGATTTTCTTATTATCAAATAAGTAGTGTTCTGGTGCCTTTCATTTGGAACTGGGAGGACAAAAAGGACACTGGAAGGAATTAATATACTACCAGTAGCTGAAAAAAGTTTTCCACTAAAAACCCCAGGCTTTAGTGTTAAAGAGAACTGAAGGACTTCTGTATCTATTTATTTATTTAATCGTTTCCAAAAGGCCTTTTAAAATGTCTTAATTTTACTGAATGACAAACATACTATGGAACAATGAGAACTTTGCAAGATGTTTTTTTACTCAGTGCCTGAAAAATATAACATGTATATAGCATGCTGAACTGAAGCCATGGATAGAGAAGGAAGTAATGTACAATGCTTGGGAGTGACTCTGTCCACAATTGCAACAAAACAAAATACAGCAACCCCCAGAGAATATGAGGTTCATCAGTTTGCTCATCAGAAGAATGGCCTGAGGCCACAGGAAGTTCTTTTTGGGCAGGAGCAAATTACCAATAACCACAGAGCCTGCATCTACACAGCCACATGAAAGAGGATCAGGGACTAATCCTGACCCCAAGGTCAGGTGGTGCATACTAGTCCACATCCACACTAGCCAGGGTCAACCTTATCCATAGCAGATATGGTTTGGGAAGAGACAGTTGAAACTGTCTGAAGCTGAGCCAGGGAAAAGAGTTGGCAGCTGAACAATATGGCCAATAACTGGCCCTTTCTTAAGTTAGTATTATAGATGTATCTAGAAAATAACTGGACTTTTATTTATTTATTTATTTATTTAGCATTAGAGATGTGTCCAGAGGAGGCAACAACATCAGCATCAGGTAATCACCATCAGGTTCAGTTACAGTTGGAAATATCCGAAGTTGTCTGAGAGGTCATTTTCCTTACAATCTGGATTCGAACACTTAAACACTGATGCATCAGTTTACCACAAACATGGCAAAATAAACTTATCTGTAGCCCAGGTTATGTTCCTCCCAAGAAAGTAGCTCATTTTTCCTCTGCAGATGAAGTCTATTATGGTGTGTGAGCCCTTCATGAATGAGGTATCTCACAAGCCATTAGAGAAGGATGATGCTACACCTCAATATCCTGCCCATGGTGCCACTTGGTAAAGAAGGCCGTCTCCTTCTCTAAAACTCGTGCCAAAGGACATCTTGATCTTCATATGCCCCCTCTTCTTTTCAACACAAAACAATGTATTTAACACATACAGTGTTACAATAGTTAATTAGAGTTTATGGCATTTTCATGAAGAGCAAGAAATGATGATAAATACATGAATAATGACCTGGGAATGGTTCAGCTATTTTATCATAAATGAATGTCAATGAAGTGTAATTTTCTGCTTTAGCAGAATTCCAGCACCTGGTAATATCCTTAATAAACATTAATTAAAAGGTTAATCTGTTGTAGAAATTGCTTTTCTCTGAAGCCACCTGAAATCAATTTGAACCCAATTACGAGTGGTTATCTATTGTTTATGTGGTTAAAGATTAGAGAATGCATTCCTGCTTGTCAGGACCCATTGGAGCAGGCTTTGAATGTCATGATCAGAGGTGCTCCTGAATATTTGAATGCACTTTAATGAGCATAGAAAAACCATTAGAAAATGTAATCAGTCATATTTGATGACTTGACCTTGGGACTTTGATAACAAGGGATCTAATCATTTCTGTCTTAAGTGCCAACAGGATTGCTCTTGAAATCGATTGACCATTGCTTGCTCACTGAGAAGGTAATATTCCTTGGCAAAGGAGTATAAGTTTCAAAACTCTGGCAAGTTATATAAGTAGGGTCAGAATACCATCTCTCACAGCCTCATGAAATAAGAAGTGCAGCTGAAAGGTGATCAGAGTCTTCAGTCTGATCAGAGTCTAACAGTCTTCAGTGGAGTTTAGAGATATGAGATGCTTAGCTAAATTCTGTTCTGTACATGCTCATCTCCACTGATCATTTGAGTTGTAATCCACTCTGCAGCATTAGGAGTGTATATGTTGCTTTATTTTCACGGAAACGTGATTGAGGTTGATAAAATATAGCTCATGGATAATTTGCAACCCATCTATATGTTGACTGGAACTTGCTCTTCCTGCTGTGCAGGAAGATCTGAACATTCATGGATAACAAATCTGGGTACAGGAGCCAGCCGAAGAAATAAAGGAGTATGTCTTAATACATTTTCCTACAAAGGATAGGTATAAATTTGTGCCTTTCACATAAAAGTTATGCCCACATCTCTTGCTCTTTCAAACAAATGCTTGAGCTTGAATGTAGTTTCACCCATATGAGTAAACCATACTGAAGCCTGCATATGTACTTGTTTATCACAGAGCTTATCCCAAGTGACTTTGAATGTTTGAAAATTTAGGCATTCCCTCCATCCTCAATGGACAGAGAGTTGCAACTCCAGAGGGCACTCCCCTTGCCCAAAGACAGATGTTAAATACAACTGGAAGCAATTTCCCTTTTTCCGCTTTGTTAGCTATCAAGGGAATCTAGAGGAAAGAGGTTAAGATCTGGTTGCCTATAGGTGAGATTTGATGGACTTAGATTCACAAGCACCACAAAATTCAGTGTTTCTGCATTCACTGATTCTTTGGGATGACAGTTTTTGAGAAGTCAATATAGTTAACTAAGGCATGTGAATGTAAACAAGAGATGATCTCAGGTATTCCCGACTAATTATCATATGGAAATGAAAGGGTCTCAAAATAAATGACTGCCCACACAAAGTGAATAATGGTGTTTTGGTATGTAACCAACAACAAGTACTCAAACATACACATTAGAAATATTTTAATGGTTTGGTGTACTCAGTAGTAAAAGATACATGCCATAACTGGTAAAATACATTTCCATTGCATTTATGAAAAGGCAGAGGTTTTCAAATTTTAAATCTATTTTTAAAGTGTTCCTATACAGTCTTAACAACCCATTCCCCAAACCTCTGAGCACACTGAAAAACAGTTTTCAGGTTTCACACTGCATTCTGTGACTATTTCCAGCAGTGAAACCTGTGTCATTTGATATCATTTGTAAAACCCAATTAGATTCTTAGCTGGAGAAATGATGGTTAATAGCTTCAAAATAAGTAAAATCTTGCAAAATCATATTGAGCTTGTCGATGGTAAAATTTTCCATTCTGTAATAGGCTTCCACCCAGAATGTTGAGTTTCCATTAAATCAGACTGTATAAAATTTCTAACTGAGACTGTAGAATCCTGGAGTTGAACAGAATAGTTCTGAATTATCCATTTCTTTCTTTTTTTCTTTCTTTTTTTTTTTTTTTTTTTTTTTTCCGATAGGAATATGGGAATGTTCTTGAGCAGTCTGACAGACAACTTCAATGATTACATGACAACAAAATTAAGTACAGATTGTACTTTAATTCAAAATGAGGAAGCACCCCAAACATTATAGAGGAAGGGGGGGAAAAGTCAACATTCATTTCTAAGAATGAGTTTCTAGTTCAAAGTATCTGTGAGCTTCACACTGATTTTGCTGAAAAGTACTGGAATTCATTTCACGCAAATCTGTGTAGGTGTAAATTGTTAGCTGCACAGCTCATGGACAATTCACTGTTGTTATGATTACAGAACACATTGTCTTTCATATACTTGTATGCTATAATGATGATGACAGTATAAACAAATAGTCAGATGAATTTGATAGCCTTTTGTTCTGTGTTCAGTGAATGGCTTAAATAATATAGGCTAATGGTCTGCGGTGTTAATTGGGGATGAGAAAAATTGAAGGGAATTTAAATGGTAAAATAAAATTCAAGATATCCAACATAGTTTTCAGTATCTTCCTGTCACCTGTTAAAAATATTAAATTCAAGATAGTCCCTAGAAAGTGAGCTGAAACATGTCTAGTGCCAGTACTGTGAGCACTTTCTTCAGTGACTACTTTCAGGACAATTAGTTTGTTGTAGCAAAGTGTCACGGTGCAACAGTGTTAGGTAAACTTCTTGGGAGGCTGCTAGAGCTTGTCAGCAAATTACACTTGAAAAATTACATGAGAAACTCATCCCTCTGGCATGTGTCTGTTCTTGGGAGCCACAGTGGTGGTATGTCCCTGGATGTGGTCTAGCACAGGGTCCGAGGGGTCAATCTGGTTGTTCAGGGTTTTGGGTGAAAAAGGCTTTTTTTTTTTTTTTTTTTTTTTTTTTAATTAATAAAACTTCAGTAAATTACATATAGAATGAAAAAGAAATTTGGGGAGAAACTACCTACCCTCTTTGCCAATACATTAACAGATTTGTCCATCAAGCTCCATCATGTTTTAGTCAATAGGGCTGTTCTGTACAATTACCCATTTTAATTCCACCTATTTTTTTATTTTTTTTTTTAGTATGAATTAAGTTGATAATATCTTGAGTATTGCTTTTGTGATGTTAAAGTCCAACTACTTTCACATTGCTATTATAATGTAAGTTTTTGGTAGATTCTGTAGTCTTGCAGGGCTTTTACAGTTTAAGTTGATATTTTCCATTCTGAGCGCCTGTCTCAGATATTGCCAAGCACTTCTGAGACTTTAAGGGAAAACTTTCTCTGTATTGTGTCCGGGTGAAGTTTTTATTTCTGAAGTGCTTGCATTCATCAAGAGAAGTGGTAAAGGTTTGAAATTTGGCAGGAGGAAGCCTTTGAAGCAGGAATATACAATTTTGCTATGTCCAGGAAAATCTGCCCAAATTTGGCCAAGTTATGAACCTTTGAAAAATAGTTTGTAGACTGCTGGCAGCAGAGGACTCTGCTCAAAGCATGTTCCCTCAAAGCATTTTCCCTCCCCACCCCCAAATGGAAGCAGGAGCTGAACACACATTTCCCTGCCGTTGTTGTCACAGGCCACACTGGGGTCATTGTGAGTCTCTCCAGTTCTTTCCCACCTTCTGTCTGTGCTCTCCTTGTTCCTCTCTTTTGGCTGACCTCCAAGCACTGAAGAAGAGAGAGATGTGGAAAGGAAAGCCAAAGAGATCTGGGGTGAATGAGGGAGATGAACTGTAAATTGATGTAGGGAGGGGAGAAAACAGCAGGGAGGAGAAGACAAGTTTGGGACAGTGACAGGCTGAAGGTGAGGGGAAAGAAGGAAACCATCTTGAAGAGACTCAGGCAAAAGGTTGCTGCTGTACAGCAGGAGCACTGCAACTCTGCTGCAGCATTGTGAAGAGACCCCCAAACTTTTGGTACCATTATTCTTCTGCTATCAGCTGCAATCTGAAAAACACCATGGCCAGACTTTGTCTCCCCAGGAACACAACTTGTTGGAGGGGCAGCAAATCTCTAGTCAGCCGTCAGAGCAGGGGTCTGGACAGGAGCGCAAGAGGTTGGGCCTGGCCTGGCCTGGCCTGGTATGGACAGTGCATGTTCAAGGGTGCCTTTTGCCCTTCCTGTCTGCTTCTTCCCATTTGGTTGAGGAAAATAAACACACAAAATGGCCTGGGAGAACATTTATTAAGGTCAAACATTTATTCAGGCCGTAAAGTCAAGCATTTCAGTGCTAGAAAATGCTGCAAATACAGTTGCTGGGCAACCATAGGCCTGAACCTAAATTAGTGCACACACCTTAGGAGCCAACCATTAATTACATGATCACATGCCATTTTTCCCCCCCACAAGTTACAAAAGATTAATTGGCTGAACAGTCTTGAGCATGTTTTATCCAGATTCCTTGGACTTCAGCCAAGCTATTACCAAAGAGAGGTGCACATAGCTATGGGCTTGTCCTAGCAGTTGAATCTGTGTGGATCATGCAGGTAAGGGTTCATCCCACCACGCTCGTTTCAATTCCAATCACCCAATTTTAGCTAAACGGCTGTGCAGTACAAGAAGCAGTCTTTAATTGAGGGGGTCTGGGAGGTTGTAGGTATATTTGTTATCCCAGAAAACCCCCTTAAAAGTAGTCTTTGGTTCTCTTTCCATGAGAGAACCCTGGAGCTGGAGCCAGGAGCTGTCTGGCTGGTGTCCTCTGCTGCTCCTGCTGCCGTACCAGCAACAGGAAAGGATCTGGTCAGAAGTGGGGGTGATCCCAAGCTATTGCACTAAATCCTCGACTAAGAAGTTGTCAGCAACCGTTGGGTGAACTCAGCGTGATCTAAAGGGATGTCTGAAGAGCCAGGGGAGCTGTTACACCCATGGAGCAGTATGTACTGAAGATCAGTCACAGTACTTAGTACTGTGTGCTGGGTCAATCTTTGATGTGCTATAGTATACAGAGTAAGTGCACGGAGGAGACTTAGAAGGGAGTAAAAGTTTGAAACTGGTAGATAGTAAGTAATATTTGATGTGTAGGGGGTAGGATGGGTCCTCCCTGTGGATATTAATCTAGCTTGGGTTCTCTAGCATTTGCACCACTAACCACAGTGACTTCATTCAGGTTTCTCTGAATCTCCTGAAGGTCTCTGCTCCTTCCAGCTGCGTACTGAGTGAGAAATCCTGGCCTTACTTGCTCATGGTTGAGAAGGGCTTGTTATCAGATAGCATCCCTGTGTGTAATGCAAACATGATCATCAGCTCCTGCTCAGTCAACCAGAGTACGTGCTGCAAAGATGCCAAACCATCAGCTCTCTGACTGTGGGCTGTTAGTCAAATACACAGGTTTCTGACAGATCAAAATAAATAAATGCATAATTTCACTTGCACCTATCCTATAATCTGAGTCAGGTCCTGAGCTTCCTATTGCAACCCATCCTGACATTGTTCCTGCTCCTATCCTGTGGGAGGTAAACCTTACTCTACCCTCTCTCCTAGGAGTGGCTCTACCCATCTGTCCTGCTTCCTACCACTTCTGTATCATCTCCTGAAAATCATGTTACCGATCCTTATCTTGGCCACAGACTACATCACTTTTCCTTCCCCCTTTTCAGCCTTACATCCATGAGTAAAAGAAGAGGGACAGACACTGCTGCTCTCTATTCCAGGCCTTAAACTGGCCTCCCACTCTCCTGGTCCCTTTCCATACTCTACTCCTGAAAAAAAAAAAAAAAAGGTGTATAAGGGAGAAAATTCTTCTTCCCTTTTGCCAATGAAGCAAGAAAAAATATTTTTAACAGCTCAGCCCAGGGATGCCTTCTGTGTTTCACTCCCTTGGTAGCTTCTTCTGTGATTGACTGGTTTCACCTGGGCTTGACAGTGGGGTATCTGTGAAGACAATTAAATTCCCATAAAAGTCACCCCCAGCCCTGGTAACTGGGGACAAGAGTGACCACTTGTCAAATATCTGCAAGATTTTTTACTCCTACTTGATCCTTTGAGGCAATTTAATTTTGATTGAATAAAATAACCCCTAGTGTGCTGCCAAAACAACTCAAAGGGGAAAGGCTCTATGGGGGAATGGAGAATTTTACAGATAGTTCTGGAGGAAACAGCAAATCTTCTTATAATGCAATTTTAAGCCCTTCAATGGTGAGACACAAATCCTAAGGCACTGTGTTCTTCATTGTTTAGCTGATGGTATTTCTGCATGGAAAGAGCCTGCACCTTTATTACCAGTGATGAGACAGATCATCTCAAGTTTTTAAAATAAATCTTCCCTTCTCTCTGTCACATTCTTCTGAAATGGTGCGTATCCTTCAAGCATTTGTTTCTCTGGGAACATGAGGTACCGCCAGAAAACTACTTAGATCATTTATTACTCCTGAATATTTAGAAATCGTTAACCTTTACACACTCCACCCAAGGAAACACTGGGAGAGGCTGTAGCACTTTTTTAACTCTTGCACTTCTACTCCTCCTTTTTGAACTCCCATTCTGTTGTGTATCTGCTTATGACCAGGCAGTTTAATGCACGTTTTAACGATCTGGGTGATTCTGCAGGGGTATATGGATAGGGAAGCCATATTTTTGCTTACAGGCAGCAAGATCTGTATTGAGGGCTGTTTCCACTGTTTTTACATATCCAGATGTTACCAGAAATGGTGAAGAGGTCCAGCTAAAATGCAGAACAGATGGGATCTTTGCCCCAGGCTCTTTTAGGGTCAAAGACCAAATCTATTCCCTGTTCTACCTTTTCATATGGAACCAGAAATGGAAACAATAAAACATCTCAAGAGGCTGTTTTCTCTCTATTTCTAACAGACAAAACCAGGAGACAGAGTTAAGCCCAATAAGCCCCATATGCAGTTAAACTTTCCCACTGGCTGGTGAGCAGTAGAAGACAAAAGTGGGCTGAGTGAGTAGCTCCTTATTTCCTGGACCTAAGTCTGGTGATTCTTCCCAGACGCGCACTGTTCCCGGCACCGCACAGCTGGATCCCCCTTGCCACATGCCTGGTGTGAAGCAGCACTGCCTGCAGCTCAGCCACGGGATCCCTGTTGCAGCCCGCAGTGCATTGGAGTTGATGCTTGCTCATTGGTTCTGCCCTCAGGCCACGTAAGGACCAAGCCAGAGAAAACACCTCTCTCCTCCTTCATCCTGTGCATTAAGTATTATAAAGAGAAGAGCTAAATATTCCATGGGAAGGACCTTGTTTTGAGAAGACATTAATATTAAGAATATAATTGCCTAAATGGCATAATTTCCCTCCCTTCACCCCCACTTCTTTTTTTTTTTTTTTTTTTTTTTTTTTTTTTTTTTTTTTTTTTTGGTGTGTGTGTTCCAGGCATGCAATTCCAAACAGTAGGTAAGTAGGGCCAGGTGAAATCCTCGGGATGATGTTTTGTGTTGTGCAAAACTTTTTGTGAATTAAACATGAAATCTAGCAAGCAGTTTCAGCCAAAGACTGAGAGCAATTCTGAGAAATTGCAGTCAATGCAGTCTGCTGATTTCAAAGTGAAACAGTTCAACTTTTCAGTGTGAAACATTTGTTTTTGTTTTGAGGTTTTCCTGCCTGCAATAAATAAAAAGGGGTGAAAAGTTTAAACACAAAAATGACGTGTTTTGTTTCAGGTCGAACCAAACACTTTTCTCGATCCAAAATGGAATTTTGGGGTTTTATTGTTTTACCAAGAAAATACAGTTTGATTTCCTGTCAACCCAAATGAAACATTTTTTGTAATTGTAGGCTTGCTGTTCTGAATTCAAAAGCCAGTTATTCCTACTGCTCTTCAGGAAAAAAGTTTGGGGAATTATTTTTTTTCTGGGAAGTGAGGTGAGCTTTCACAGGACAGTGCATGTGTGTGTGGGAAGGTGATGAGTGACTGGAGCTGAAGAGAAAACGAGCAATTGGTGAAGGTCCAAATATCACTCTAAGTATGGGATTATGTCTGATCAGGTCTTGAAGCAATGCTAGATACTTACTTGTCTTCCAGCACGAGAGCAGCTAAGGGCTGGGATCCTTTTGCACAGCCCAGACGTGGGCCAGCTGAATGAGCACTGCGGATCTGCCCAGGCTGTTTGCCATAACCCTTTTGGGAAAGACAGGGTTGTGTGCTGTGTGTGTAGGGAGCTTCTGGTGCTCATAGCCTTGCTGCCACCGACAACTGCTCTGCATCCCCAACCTGATCCTGTACTTAGCTCTGAATCCAATGGAGTGTGTTGGCTTACTGAGCTTTGGTCTCCAAAAGGCAGGATGGCTGCCTTTGGTGTACAGGTTATGTGGTGTGCAGATGTATGTGGGTATGTGGGAAACAATTGTTTATTGTACTTTGTTGTTTTAGTTGGCCTGATATACTATAAATTAAATAATTTCACAGTAGTATCTGTTGGGGATGTCCCTTGGAAGTTCCTGTGGCCTCTAGTAAATTTAAATCCAGCTCCTTTCCTGAAAGAAACTGTCACAATCTCTCTAAATGATTGATAAAGTGAGCAAATGTATCAGTGGGCACTGACGGTAGTTAGATCCTCTGAGCAGCTGGGGAAAAACACCACTAAACAAAAACCCGGCTGAGGGCCTGTGCTGCAGCCCAAATGTGTCTCATAGCTCACTTCCAATTGATGAAGTGTTTGGGATTATGCATTACCCTTTAGGGCACAGGGAATGGTATACTTCTCAAGTGAATTCAGACGATGGCATTGTAATTAAACTAATTATACTGTAGCCTTCAGTTAGGGTAACAAGTTGCTGCTACGCTTGCCTGGAATATGCAGCTCTGTAATACATGCTACAGTATTTCAGTGTGAGTGTAGCCCATGATTCCTCTTGTTGCACTTCCAAATGGTGGTCCAACAGGAGGGCTATTACAGCATCTGTAAGCTCCTTCTCATATATTTTATCCCTGCCAGACTGTCTGCCAAACCTGGGAAGTAAGTGGATAAACCTTGGAGCCCTTCCTGTGGTAGCCAAATTCATTGTGTGCATGTCCCACACAAAGTCCTTAGCCACAGGAGGAGCTGGGGCCACGGTGGCCCATGGAGAGTGTCCCCACCATGTTAGCCAAGAGGAACCTTTTTCAAGCATGATGCCGAGCTTGTCTCAACTGGAAGCCAGGCTTTGGATATCTCTCAAATTACTGTGTTAAAGAAGTCTTTACAGAGTGATATGTTGGTAAACAAGAGCTTACCGCTACTATGATTCACTACCTTCTTACGCACTTTAAGGGTGAATTTCTCCACCCTCCTACAGCTGTGGGGAACCGCAGACACTGTGGAACCAGTGCTGTCCCACAGGCAGCCAGTGAGAGCTGCAGCATCCCCCAAAAGTGTGCAAGATTGCGGAATACAGTTTAAGTGGAAGCAGACGTCGAAGGAAAAATACAACGTGTGACTGTTCGTCAAGGTGGAGAAGGGATCCTCAGAAGCTCCAAAGCACGCCTGGGAGCCGTCCTCTGCAAGCTGTGCAGGAGTGGCCAGTGCTGTGGCATGTGGGAGAGGAAGGCAGCCAAATGCTGCTGGGCAAGCAGGCAGGGTGGTTTCATGGGCAGGGCACGGCGAGCCTGGCCGCAGGTTCCCTGTGTGAACTCAAGCAAATGGCTTACATTCTGCATGCTCTGGTTTTCCTCTCTAGCAAAGGGAAAGATATAACTGCTTGATTGCACTGTGGGCACAGTGAAGCTTAATTCATGGAGGTCCAGCCCTTTGCAAACCAAACAAACACTGGTATATGCAACTGGCTCTTACACCTTCAGTGTGCTTACACTGGAGAGGGAAGCCCCGTGAATATATACTCCGTCTGTTTGGCTTTGTGGTGGATCTCCTTGCTACAGAAAGCTACACGTGATACTTGCTGCCTCTTGAAAGCAGTATAGTCACATCAGTGTGGCACTGAGCCTAGCTAATTAGCCCTTCTTGGCAGGGCTAATTAGCCTGGGCAGGGAGCCATGCTGATAGAGCTATACTTTTGTGGGTTGCAGCTCTTGCTTGGTCTCAGTTAGCTTAGATATCTGCATTACATCCATGCTGTGCTGCAGACATACCACGATTGCTTCCCAGGAGCTCAGGACCCTGGCAGCAAACCCCAATGAGAGGCCAACTGAGGACTGAGGAGAATAGCTGGAGCTGGCGGGCTGAAAGGCTGTTTCTTTTTCCTAAGACAAGCTTTTGGCCAAAAAAAAAAAAAAAAAAAAAAAAAAAAGGATTCATGCAGACTCTTCTCTGCTTTTTCAACTCAGCAATGATTTCTGAAAATACCTCACACCCTGGGGTCCTGGATGAGGTCAGTCACTTTTGTGCTCCATTCAAACCCTTTGTGAAATGGAGGCAGCGGCTCCAAAGGGAAAAGCCACAGGAAAACCTCAGAGCCCCGGGACAGTCAGGGTGGATGGAAATCTTAATAATAAAATGGATCTGTGCATGCCCTTCCCATCACTTATCATAGGCTGTGCCCCTGTTTGGACTGAGGATTAGATGAGTCTCAGTTCATTATCAGCCGAGTCTTGATACAGCTGTAACCATCCTTGTGGCACAGAGCTGAGATGGCCCCTGTGTGCTCCTTGTGTTTGGCCTAACCTGAGAGAGGCAAAAGGAGAGGATGGAAAATGAAAGTTGTGCCTCCCTGGCCATGGAGAGCCTCACCAAGGGGGCTGGCCAGAGGCAACCTTGTTAAAATTAGAGGGAGGAGAAGCAAGGAGGTGGAGACCAAGCAGCAGCTAGCAGTGGAGGCAGGAACCCAGATGGCCACCCTCCTAGATCAACATTGCAGGCACGAGAATCAAAAGGAGAAAATGTCACGAGAGCAAACAGCGTAAGAAAGAGGGACATAATGCTTGGACTGGCCATCATCCAGGTGTCCACCCTCTTATCACACCACACGCTATGGTCACACACAGCCCCAGCATCTGTGACCGAAACACTGGAGGAGTGTTTGCCTGGTGAGCAGAGCAGGAGGCTACTGCGGCACAGGGGAGAGGAGTGGAAAGCCGGCTTTCGAGCACGTGGCAAATTGCCTGGCCGGCACAGCGTGCAGCAGGGGAGGAAAGACATGAAACAAAAGCCTTCCTGCAGGAGCAAAGAGAAAAGACCCACTGCTGACAGAAATGAAACAACACAGCTCGCTGCGGAGGCCAGAGCTCCCGGGGCAGGCGAGGCCAATAGTTGTAAAAACAAAGTTTTGAAATAGGAAATGTAACATGACTACAAATTGCCTTGCTTTCCCCCCTCCCGACCCCGTCTGCCTGTAACAGGAGGCCGGACCGTGACACGACATGGCGGCAGGATGGGCATACTCCGTCCTGTGGCCTTCCCTGCATGGTGTGGCAGTCCACCAAGAGCTTGTTACCCCGGGCAGGGGCTGCCCCCTCGCCCCTCTGACCTCCTCCCAAAACAGTGGGCTGCCCCGAACAGAAATATGGCCAACGCCAACCTCTGAGGCCCAGCAGACCGCAGCAGGGAAGCCGGCTTTCTCTGGAGGCCCACCGCCAACAACAACAATCATACGGTGCCATTAATTCCCACTGGGCCCGACTCACAATAGCAGAACTGGGCAGATAATTTGCAACTGATATATCTGTTGTGGAGACAGGACACAGGCATTTTTACCAACAGGTCATCTAAGCCCCAGGAGCAGAGTCAAAACACACAGTGAAAAAATACGTTTTCCTCCTGTTTCCATCCTGGCCCTACCACAGCTTTCAGCCAGGCAGCAGGATGATGGAGGCCCAAGAACTGCCTGTGATTTTTGCAGCCGCAGCTCTGGCTATTGCTGCGTATTCTTCTTCGGTTTCAGTGGGTCTTTTTACCAAAATATTTGCTGTGAATGGGAAGAGAAAAAGACAACTGGAAAGTTTTTTTTTTTTTTTTTTTTTTTTTTTTTTTTTCTGCACTGTTTACAACCTTTGTACTTTCTTCAGAGCCACAGAAGCTCAAGATGGAAAAGACATATTAAGTCCTAGAGGGTGAACTTTTCCAAGGCTTTTAAACCACTTACCACTCTGACAAATGACCTCCAGAGAAACTCTGTGTGGCAATTTCAGCTATTGCAGCCCACCAATGTCTTTTCCATTCCTTGGCTGGAGGTTGCCAACCCCATAGCAGAGTCAGCAAAAGAGGGCCTGTGTCTGTGCCTCAGCAGCTCGAATTAAGAAGTTAGGCAATGAACTGTGACTGCTGAAGTGGAGTCAGGCTCCTGCTGTTCACCGCTCTGGGGACAAATAAGCACTAAGAGATGGGCATGGAGGGGAAGTGGGAGCAACAAAGACGGACCTTCTCCTTCCACAGCAGTCCTCTGAATCCTGTGTCTGTCAGAGCTTGTTAAGGCTTTAATTCCCACTTAAAAAGTGACTCACGGTGAGACTCGGGATCCTCAGAGGCCTGATTCTAGAGTGAAATCATTCAAGGCCAGGTCTGAAAAGGAAATTGGGTGCATACATAAGCAGGTAGGAATCAAGGAAGATTTATACAAATGCCTGGCAGGCTAGATACTTTACACACATTGAAATGCAGGGGAGGCAGACAGCAAAAGAGTAAAAGCAATGCAAATTGAATTTTCTGTAGCAGAAGAATTTAGAAGTTGGTTAGCAGCTTTTTCTAATTTTCTCCTACCTCTTAAATTTATTCTTATTCTTAATTCCCTTTTTCCTCACGCTTCCCCTCCCCCAAATACCATTTTTGCTTTTTTTTCCACACCATATTTTGTGTTTCAACATGGAAGTTCACTGCTCATTAAAATAAAACAAAGACACCCCAGGGATATTATTGACCGAATCCCGCCTTGTGTTTCTAACACCACCATTTTGGAAAGAAAAACAGTGCCGCACAACTGATTAGGCTGCTGTGTATTTGATGAACCTCTGAACTGTTTTAGGAAGTTCTGCAGCCAGTTCTCTGTCCTCTGCTTGCATGGGCTCGGGAAAGGACATCCTGATGGGAGTCTGTCAGCTGAAATGTACAGGGTGGGCTGGTTGGATGACATGGCATCTACTTCACGTGACTTTGGCAGTCACTGAGATATTGAGGTTGGGCTGGTTGTTCTGTTTCTGTGAAGTTACCTGCAGGGGACAATTTCCATAACTTATTTTGGCTTTAACAATTAGGAACTTCTTCAGACGAAGCATCCTTTACAGCTATATTCTTCTTCCATGCAGTAGCTCTTATATCTCGAAAAACATGTAAAGAACAAATGGATCTAAAGAAGGTGAAGTACTTGGTTATTATGGCAGGGAGGCTGTATAATTAATTTCAAACTATGTCCGTGTGATTTTTAATTAATAATATTATTATTTTTTTTACCTAGTGCCTAGATTGATAAATCATCTGTGACACATATGATCTCTTGTAGTGTCCCGTCCCTGTGAAATCTTGGAAGGAGCAAATGATGGAACTGGCAATGTTGTCCAACCACTGCAATAGGAGAAAAGATCCAGAGGTACCTAAACATAAACTTCAGAAATAAGCAAAGGACAGTGTAAAAACACAGCAATTCAATGCCCCATGCTGCAAGAGGATCGTATTAATCCTGAGGAAGCATGGTGTTCTTGTTTCCAGTCCTCCTCTTGTTGTTGAAGGTGAAGTCTTGGCCCTGCAGTGCTCAGTGACAGTGGTGCCACTGACCTGCAAACATGATTTTTCTCTGCTCCCAGTGCAGTTGTGCTATCTATTGCTTGAACAATGTGAGAGGCAAAAAGTCCACCGCCCCCCCTAAGTCCTGAATTCCTTTTGTGCAGACAACTTTTTGGCCTGTACTCCTACCTAAAGGGCCCTGGGGGAAAGCACTTCTTCCAGTTCTCTTTGTTGAGAAGACTCTTCAGTTAGCATGCCAGAGAAATTAAACTGGTGGGATAGAGAGTATGAGAGGTAGAGTGGAAGAGAAAGGGTGAGTGAGTACAAATTATTTCATTATGAACTTTCCATGAAATAGCAAGGGTAGAGTTAGGGGTGGGAGAATGTTAATTTACGGCAGAATGTTTTTGCAGCCCTTCAACTAGTTGCATTATAGGAAGATAAATACAGCCCAAGCCAAATCTTCCTCTGGGCTAAGCCTGCTAGTTTGAAGATTTATGTGCAACTTGTATGCAGCCTGATCATTTCACCGTGTGACTGAACAAAGGTCTTCACTTGCAGTGTAGGATGTTGTTAAAGGCATCAATATTCAGAACTGGAGCACAGCAGGAAGCTGCCTGATGAGGCCGTTACTAAATTTCAGTGGCCAAAAGCAACTTGTTGATCTCGGTGAATGTGTTGCTCACAGCACAGGGTATGAGGCTATCTCACAGTACAGCAAACACGAGGCTTTTTTTGTCAGTGACCATGCAGAAAAGCCAAGCTCTGTTTGTTCGGCAAGAAAATGCTTACACTAGCTTATTTTTTCCCCTGAAACTCAGCTTTCCTAATTCTGTGTGGGAGGGCTTTTTTCCAGGCTTTTTAAAGTAATATCAGTATTATAGCTAATGAGGCAGTGGAAAGCAAGCTGGTCCATTCGCTGTAGCTAATGACTCCATTCCCGTGAGCCTAATCAAAGATTTGTACATTTAATTGCTGTCAAGTCAGCTCTAACCACCTGCCATTTCTGCCACACCTGAGCTCCTTTCTCAGTGGCCTGTGATTCTAAATGAATCCATCTCTTTTTCTAAGGGAAGGAAAACAGAGCTGCCAAGCAACCTTGAAGTGGTGCTTTACCCTTAGAGCAAAGATCAAACAGTCTGCGTTGTCACTGAGCAATATGTATCTTAACTGTCTGTGGCACAGATTTTTTGAAAATTTATTAACCTCATATTGGAGATCAGGGAAGTGAGAAATACACCCTTGTCTGGACATGTCTTGGACTTGAGACAGGTTTCTGTCAGAGGCAAAAGTGATTTTTGTTGGCTCACCACTGAACAAAGTTGAAATACATTTATTTGCAATTTTCTCTGATGGAAAATACCACTGAAGCCATTATTCCACTCCTGCAGTGGGCTGGTGGGGTATTTTGACCAACCTTTGTCCTCAGCATCACGGTTCCTAAACATCCTGCCTTCTCCATAGGGAGTTGATGCAGGAAATGTTGTGGGGCCATGTTCATTCGAATGTAAGAGATAACTCTTGTTCATTGTTCCAGAAAAAAAAAAAAAAAAAAAAGGGTGAGGGGTAGGGGGTGGGGGGAATGACCCAGTTCCTGCTAACATATTGTGAAATGAAAATGTTCTTTGTGGTCCTCAGTGGATTAGCTTACCTCTGTCCAAGCAAGTGTCACTACTAAGAGTCAGATATCTAATGTTATGTATTTCTTCAAACTTACTTCCAGAGAAGCTTTTAAAGTCGTTAGAAAAGAAGCAGTCTATGAAGTCACTCTGAAACGTTATTAGTTTCTAAATAACTGTTCATTTTTTAGACAAATGATTTCCTGGTGGTATTGGGAATTATGTGATCATGTGTTGTGATCAGTCTGCCTGATCATCCCTCACTAGTTGTTTGCCTATTCTTGGCCAAGTTTAGCCCTATTTAAGACAGGAAGACAACTGTGAGAGAGATTACATTGCAGCTTCATGAAAATAAGTATACCCAAGTGGAGATGCAAGACTCCAAAAATCCATCCTACGAATGTCCCAAGTAGGAGAAGCCTGGCAAGTGAATTCATATGTTGTTAGCAAAAGAAGAGAGACCATATGGGTGCCCCAACCACAGTGATAACCTTAGCTGGAGATTACCATAAACCACAAGCACAGATCTGTGGAATATGAGGCATCATTGATTTTCATTCTCACAGAAGTAGTTGGTTTC
This sequence comes from Anas platyrhynchos, assembly GCF_047663525.1. Lineage (NCBI taxonomy): Eukaryota > Metazoa > Chordata > Aves > Anseriformes > Anatidae > Anas > Anas platyrhynchos. Next base: position 180,113,626 of record NC_092587.1, read on the forward strand.
CTCTCTCAACACATCACGGAAAGCAAAGACACAAATAAGATATATAAGATCTTTGACTGGATACGATGAATTTCTTTGTAAGTAGTTTGATCCAAATATAAACTGAAGTTCTTTTGCCAATAATGGAAAAGCTTTCCAATAGCTTTTAATACAATTTACTTCAATTTTAGGAGCTCTTCCTCTGCCAGAAGAGTTTAATTGGCCATGAAGTCCTGGGAGTTTTTACATTGTGAGTTGACAGATGCATAGCTTAATTTAGCAGGAAAACCAAAGAATAAATTAAAGGATCTGAAAACAATTAAAGGGTCTATAGCTATTTGTATCAGTCTGAAAGCCTACAGCTAAATTTTGCTGCTCATTTTGCTATATGGCTAACTACTGTTGTACTTTACTGCAATACAAACATGAAAAGAACTTCACTTTTTGACCATTCCTGTGATAATGTCCAAAATTACTGTTCATAATATCCATAGATGTCTTCAGAAAATCAAGCTACAGTGTGGGAAGGCACCTCTTTCCTTTCCTCTGAGCTGACAGATAACAGATTCACATGCACATAGAGTGGAGTGAGGCACAAAGGTCAATCGGGGTGCTGCCATGCTAAATTCTGTACTGAGTAATACCTATGAGCCTCCTCTGACAGATTTAAACCTCTGGGTTTCTATGGTTTTCTTTATTACTGCAACAGGCCAGAAAACAAAGAGGACAGAAACTGTTTCCATCAATGGCTGAACCATCTTACTAGACCTGGTAGAGCCGTGTTCAAGTCTATGGACAATCCAAAAAGACTTCAAAAGATTTCTCATTTTACAGGCTCCAAGCTGATCAACATATGGGGAGGATGTCCAGGATATCCTCAGGTCAGCATCACTGGGGAAATACCAGAGGAACCTCTATTTCTGGGCTGTCAGCTGGGTTTAAACCAAGCAAGCTGTTGAGATGTTCCAGCAGAAAGTCTTCTTCTGCCTGTGCCCGTCTGGAATTTGCCTCCAGGTGGCCACGTGCTACCAAGGAGGAGCTGAGCTCCCTCCTGCTGGTTTGATGGTTCCCAGCAATGCTACCAAAGGTGGAGCTGAGCTGTAAAATGAAACGTTGCAGTTCCTCCTAGTGTGCACAAGGCCATAGTGTTTGCAATGCTACCACAATGCAATAACGTCAGTGTTTATGAGAAGGCATAATTTCAAATACTCAGCTGCGGGACAGAGGTCTTTGACCTTTCACAGAACTAGCTTGCAAAACTTATTGCCACAACACGTCCCAAAAGCCAAGAGCTTTGTGGGATCCATGGAGGGGTTAGACAGGCATCTTGTGTAACTGGGAGCCCTCCAGTCTTATTCTCCTGGTCTGTTTGTGCAGTGCATACATGTAGAGCTATTCAGGCCTTAGAGGTGAGTGCAGTGGTGTTCATGGGAGGAGCTCTGAGGTAGACTCAGAGCTGAATAAGGACTGTAAGCAGATTCAGGTCACGGATCTCATCAACTCCAGTTATTAGTTCATGTGTTGAAAGAATCAAAGTGGCCATAAAAGTCCTCCTAGACATGCTCTGCGTATCTGATACCCATGAATAATGAGAATTCTCAGAAGCTGGTCAGGGTGATCAGAAAATAAAGGAAAAACCTTGGGCAGTTGGACATTTTCTTCTCTGCTCATCCAAAGTAATGCAAGACCAGCACCAAGGAAGGATATACAGCTCCAAGAGGGACTTTGAGCCAGAGGTGTGTTAGTGTGTGGTGTAGATCAGGAAAATGAGGAGCACACACCAACGAGAGGATGAGCTGCACCTTGTCCTCGCTTGGGCCATGGTACACCACTCTACAAACTCTTTCCCACTGCAGACTGCTGAGCTGGGAGTTTTAATACTGAACTATTATCAGCCCGGTTAAAAAATTATATATACTAGCTAAGTTCTTTGTAAGTGATTTTGTTATTCCTTTTCCTACTTTAGCTGTGTTTATCTTCCAGTTGACACCACTGCCAGCGCTGAAGACAAATACACATTTGTTTTGATTTCCTTTTCAGTGTACACATAATGGGAAAGCCTGGAAAGTCTGCAGGATAACCTCCATAGATAGCTAAATCCATTCTAAACGGCAATGAAAACACTGTATCCTAATCAGGAGGGAGAGCGTATTTTCAACTGTGGTCCAAAAATGCTTTCTTGGACAGTAATGGAGTACCAAAGATTTTGTTCAGCTCTCGGCCAGGGGTTCACATTTCTCCCTGGGGTCCAGAAGCTGGAAAACACAAGCCACTTGGCATAATTTCTTAAAGACCTCAAAGTATAGTTCTGTTCTGTCCAAGTGCAGCAGCGAATCCTTACAGTCAGCTGTTTCTGAAGCACCACCTGAAGCACTACAGGAAATCGATGAAGGAACAACAGGGCAACCAGCTCCTGCATTGCAAAAACAGGGATCTTCAGTGCAGGGATGATTGGAACCACAGCTTTCCTTAATTGGAGTTGAAAAGACTGCGTATTATCAAGAGAGAGAGGATCCTTGGAACATAAAAGCAATATTATTAGCTCTTCTACAGCGGCATTCAAATGGTAATTTAACCTTTGTCTGAGAGAATAGATTAAAGCAAGAACTCAAAGCAGTCTTTTCTTTATTTTCTTCACTTACTCCCAGCTCATGTACTTGCATATCTGCCTCTGTCTGAATAAGAAGCAGAGCTATGGAAACTGAAGCCTCCAGGAAGTTAATTCCTCTCCTCCTCTTCCTTTTCCCCTGCAATTCAGGCACCTGCCTCCTTTCATGTAAGGAGAGTGGCAACCTGCGGGTCTGGGACTGGCAAATGCTGCCCTAGATAAGAACAAAAGCTAAGCCATGGTAGGTGGAAGGGGCAAGACATGTGACAGTCCAGGTTTATTTACTTAGCTTTTCAGCCTACTGTCAACATTGCAAATAGCTGGTTTTTCTTTTGCTTACTGGGAAAACTTCCACCGAAACTGCAGTTCCTACAAAATCTTAACTTTCCAAGACATTTTTTTTTTCCTTCCACTGTATGTCTCCTTCAGGAAAATCAACCTGTTGTGTCTTTTTGTTGTTGTTTTGTTTGTTTATTTTCTTTATGTTCTTTATGTTTTTCTATATGTTCTTTAACTTTTCCTGGCTGTGCATCCTGAGAGCTGTAGCTGGTGTCTAGGGGAGCCTTTGCAGACACATTGTAAGTATTGTTTGTCTAGGAAGTTCAGCCCCTGGGGAAGAAGATCAACAAGAGGCACCAGAGTACCAATATCCTGCTGAGGCATTAAGTGTAACTTAAGTTGAATTTACCACCAGTGAAATGACATACGGAATGAAATGTTTGGATTTGAAAATAGCCAAACATTTTCTTTCAGTTGATAATATTGAAGCATTTTTGTATTACATTCATGTGACAATTTTGGGGGGACTCGAGATTCCTCAAATAATGTTAACCCATTGACTTTCATCCTGACTAGAGATAAAACAAATATGACAATAGTGGGGTTTTCAGCGTGGAAAAAAAATCTGAATTTCTTTTCTTTCTGTGAGTCATTTATTTTTCACTTGTATAAGAACACTTAACACCCACAAAAAAATCGTTACAAATCCTTGGTCTCCAAGGATCCACAGCTGTCAGGAAGCTGCACACAGTGAATGTCTCACTGGCTGTGAAGGGAGACTCCCCACCTTCAGCCCGTATTTCCGTCACTGCCACCAAAGGACAATTTACCTGTGGTGAGTAGTAGGGTAGAATTTACGACATACAATATCTTTCCCATAGCAATCAATGGAGTGCATTCATTCAGAGCAATTTAATTTTAAATCTAACACAGTGTTGCAGGAGAGGAATAGAATATTTCCCTCTAGGTAGCGTGTCACCCGGAAGCACGCTGCTCCCCAGCAGGCTTTCAGACCAACTCATAGTGGATTGGTTTGAGCTGATACCCAACTAATTCCTTGTGATAAGCGCCCATTTCTCAAATATAGCAAGATTTAAGTGGTAGTCCTTTTGGGGGCAATCCAGCAAAGAAACTATGAGCTGAATAACCATATATATATGCCAAAAGGGCTTCTGAGGGAACAGCATTGAACAGCCTTTCTTCTCCTAGCTCCAATATGAATCACAAGCTGATTCACTTTCTAAATGAGATTTCAGTCAGTTTGAGGTAGACACTTAATGTTTATAAGTCCAGCTCTAAACCTGAAATTAATTCATGAAAAAAGATGTCTTAATGAGAAACACTGAGCAACCTTAATCATTGTTTTCCCTCCAGGCTTTCCACCATCTCTTACACATACAAGAATGCAAACATGTTGTAGAGTTGATGTAGCCAGGACAGTGCAAAGATGTAGATGAGGGAAGATTTATGGAGTCTTTTAATAATAATAATAATAAGACTGTTAGAATGTGAGAAGTGAACAATCTTCCGGTATACATTCTTTTCCTAAGTTGTTGTTATTAATATTATCTCTACTACTATTACTGTTACTTCTAGGAGAAGAGTATAGAGTGTATCAACACCTCAAAATATAATTTTGCACAGTCAGAGGTGTCCCAGTTGTGCTCTACAAAATGATGTAGATATAGCTACAAGTATCTCTTCTAGCTGTAGGAAGTTTGTTGCAGCAAACCCAGAAGAGATTGCAAACCTCTGCCTCCACCTATGCTCTCTGAACCATGTCTTACCATCCTGTTAGAGCAAGGCTCAGGTGAGCACACCATTCCCTCACCCCTCCACCATGCCTGGTGCCCCAGGTACTTCTGCAATAGTGTTAGATAAGGATGCGTTAGATAAAGCCATCGAGATCTGGAGGCTGCACTCGCCGTTTCATCCAATCAAGTTTCCTATTTACTTCCTGTAGCTCAGAAATCTTGAAAACCTGATGCAATCGTAAGCACACAAATAAAGCTAACATTGGTATCTAGGCCTGAAAATAATGAATATTATAAACAATTGGATCTCTGGATCTTATCACTGAATGTTCACCTGTCACTATCATCATATTTATCTTGCTTATCTAGCTTCTCCCAGGTCTGACACAGCCAATACTAGTATGTACCTGTGCACGTGTGTGCCCAAAGGAAGAAAAACCTCATTTGAAAGTGAATTACTGCAGTTTTCCACTAAGTGCAAAGCCTGTTCAGTCTTTGATTAGCCATCATTCTGAGACCTTCCTGATTCACTGATTCTTTGGAGTAAAACATCCATCTAAGTATGGAAAGGGTATGAAAATGCATTGGTGAACTGATAAGATATATATTTCATAGAAATGCCAGCAGAATTTAGGCAAGCAATCTACAGGTGTAACTTTGGAGTGACAAGACTGATACAGAATTACATGACAAGTTGCTTGCCCTATAATTACAGTATTATACGTTGACCAGTTTTGAATGCACTCTGCCCTTAAAAGAAATTAAGCTTTTGCTATGTAACCTGATGATGTAGAGAAAAAAAAAAAAAAAAAGAAAAAGAAAAAAAGGTGGAAAAAAACGTGGAAGTGCCTGGTTATACAGAATAATATAGTCAAATTTTGTTTCAGTAGTGCAGTGATGGTACATCATGGAGAAATATTTACTTCAGATGTCCCTGTTTGTCAGAGAACCAGCAAAGCACACAATTCCCCTGGAAACATACAGGGGACATAGTCACCTTCCAAATATCCTTCCAGACAAGGTTTCTGCTTTCTGGGGGTTATGTGTTAAGGTTTGTGACTGGAGCCACAAGAGGATTTAGATGTTGTGTGCAAAACTGTGACTCTCAAATGCCCAGCTGTGCTGCCACTGAACCCTGGCAGCACCTGCCATCCCTGGGGGATGTTGGGCTCAACAGCAAAGTTCCCCTGATGCATGCTGCACACAGGAGCTCTTCAGCCTTTCAGGGTCGCCTTGTTCAGAAAGAGTGGCAAGAGGCCTTGGGGAAGGTACATGAGGGGAAGGACATGGAATGGAGCTGCAGAAGTTAGCAGAGAGCCATCGATGTCTGAATCTGAGATGGTGCAGAGCAGAAACTGCCTAGGGAAATGAAGACTAGTGATATGTTCCAAGGGAAAAGAGCAGCAGCACAGAAGTGGGGCACTGAAGGCTTTAACAGGCAGTTTGGGTTTTGTCTTTTCTGATTTCAACAGTTATTGAACCAAATGGGACCAAACAATCTCCAGCACAGCTCTGCCTCTGTGCATGCAGAAAGGGCTTAGTTTAACTGCAGTGATATCACCTCAGGATATCTTGCTCTTCCTCTTCCTCCGGTCATGTGCTGTCTGTCCTCCAGCCCAGACTGGCAGTGGGATTAGCAGGGCTTACTGAAGTGCTGCGGGCTTGGCACAACGAGTGGTGACGGCAGATTGGTGAGCTCCAGCTCTCTCCTCCTAGTCAGTCCCACAGCAGACGGCTCTGGCCTGGGGGAGAAGGGGCGTTGCTCCCTCCACATCCTGGGAAAAAGAGGGATTTAGTCATGCTCTAGATGTTGAGCTGACGGACAGAAGAATGATGGGGGTGTGAACCACATCTTCTTTGGCAGATTTTCTTTGGAAGAAATTTTAAAGGGCTTGAATGACCAACTCCAAGAGATTTAGAGCTGTGGTTTCTAAGTGGAAGGAAATACCCCTTTTCAGACAAGAATAAAACACTTGAGTCCTTGACAGAGATGAGATTTAAGACCCAACTTTCTTTGAGGCATAACCTATTAGTCAGATAAGGCAGCTTGCCATGCAACTTGCTGGCAATTGCCCTTTCCCCCCATTCACTTCGCAGGCACCCTCACCATCTAACTCATGACCAGGGACTAAGCTACAGCAACACAACAGCCATTTGAAGTCTTCCCATGACTTTCTGCACCAATGATCAGGCTCTTGAAGAACAGTCTGTGTTTCCTGCTACGTCTCCTTTTGTTTGTGACATACCTAGGAAAGATTAAGTAAAGCACCTTCTAAATTCCTATCCTGGCTGGAATAGAAGCAGCAGCTATCATGGAATAAAAATGGCAATGTTCACATATGTGACTCACAGACATGTCTGCAGGTAACCAGGATAAAACCGGTGGTAAAGCCAAGGAGAACTGAACTGAAGGAGAGAAAGCAGGCAAGGAAGTGCAAGAAAGCAAGGGAAGTTTTTGCAGAGAAGGAGCCCTGAAGTTAACTTCCCTGCATGTTACCTGTGCATATCGTAACCCACTGTAAGGGGGTAAGGAATCACAGGGGTTTTGTAGGCAACCTATGCACATGAAACACAGCAGCTGCTGAATTCTCACACCTGGCCAGGCTCAGCACAAGCCAAGGAGCACAGGAGGAGGTGCAGGTTTAGATACCACAGCTCTTCAGACTGCAGTGCCCAGACTGAGTGAGATGCTCCCACTGCAAGCAGAGGTGTACCACTTTTACCTCTCAAAGAGGGGCAGAGGTTTCTGAATGCCAGAATGCCTACAGGGCCAGACAGATCCTTTCTGGGTTGCCCAGTAGTACTCAGGCACCTCAAAACACCTCTGTACCTTTGCTGCAATTAATCCCTGGAGTAGATGCCCTCAGATGATTGGAATTGCAGCAGGGCTGCCCTGCCTGGGTGACAGCCCAGCAGTGCTCCACCCAGCCTCACATGCTTAGCCTGTTACTCATGCAGTGCCAGGAGACGCTCCTAACCCTGCTGCCGCTTCTCTCTTTTCCACATCTTTTGGAATTTTTCATATCTACAGCCCTAATGCAGGCCTCTGCCCACTTTGCTCCTTCATTTGCCTCATGTAGATGGCCTCTGTGTTACTTCTATGAGCACAAGCAGGAATGGCTGCAGATCCATACGCATCCTGCCAGCTTCTGCTCTGTGCATAAGTGCCTTTGGTGCTGTTGCATCTGTGTTGTTTGCTTGCCTTCCTCCAAAATAACAAAAATCGTTGTGCCTGGACCTGAAGATTTGTGCTTATCCTTCTGCCTGTGGCTTTGCATCATCTGGCCTTGTGTAATTATTGTATCAAGTGGCACACATTCTGCAGGAAGCTTGCATATTCTTGGAGTTCAGTCCTCCTCCTCCTAAAGACCCATATTTATTAATTACGAGTAATCCCTGTTAATTATGAGGAAATGCATACGATGGCTCCCAGCTCTGCATGTCTGTGCAGAATACTTCACTAAGTATATAACCTTTGGCACCAAAGACCTGCTCTGGGGAGAATTAGGTATCAGAACCTATTTGTTTAAGCCCTGAGTCACCAGGATGTCCACTCAGATAAAAGTCGCTTTTCAAGGTCATCTCAGACCTCATGACCTTTAGGCCCACTCCAGAATTTTGAAGACTTCCTGGTTAAATAAGGTTTATCATTGTTTAAAAGAATTTGGCCTCTGGCAAGTAAAGGTGAAAAGTCATCTATATTTGAATGTTTTCAGTATACAAGCGCGACTGCAGCCCGCGATGTTAAAGTTGCCCACTGTGTTTATAGCCTGAACAAAGCTGTGAAAGGTATAGTGGGACTCAGTAGCACAATTAGTGCCAACGAGAGGGGTGTTAATTAAAATCTAGGGGGGCAGAATCAGACCCGCTTTTTGTCTATTGGGAATATCTTTGCTGAAGGCAATGAAGTTGCCTTGACTTGGAAGATGAAGGCTGGAGATCCTGGTGAGGAGCTCAGGCTGTGCTACACGTACACCCGTACTCACACAGCTGTGTAAGTGAAGCTGATATTGGAGGCAAATCCTGCTCATTTATACTTTGTCACCTCGTGTTGTCAACAGCACGCTCAGCAGCTCAGTTCACGAGTAAACCCAGTGAAGGCTGCAGCTGCAAGAGGTCAGATGCTGCTGTCAGTAGTACCAGTACAACACCTGGAGGTGAGTGGGGCAGATTTTGATCACGGTTGCACAATTGTCCCACTGAAATCACGCTACTGCCTTCAGAGGTGTGACCCTGGATTTACAGTGGTGCGACTGAAGTCAGCATCTGACACATGAGAGTTTCTCTGACTCATCCGAGGCAGTGCTGATTCTCCAGATTCACATTAGTGCAGTTTCAAATCAAAATTCACTGAAGCAGGCTTAAATAGACACAACCCTACCCACGGAGTGACTACACCTACATAAGGTAAGGGACAGCTCAGCTCAGTGACAGACTTTTTTCTCTTATTCCCCCATTAAGATTAGCATTGCTATGGCCCCACTGTTGCCTCCTACTTGAACAATTGCCAGGAAAGCAGGAAGATATTCTGATATTGCCAAATCTGTCTGGGTCCTCTCTGTGAGACTAGGAACAGGTGTGACCAGCACGAAGTAGAGCTGTGCCCATTCTCACTGTGTCCATTAAGGAAGGGGTGGCACAGGTTGCTCCACAGTGTAAGAGCTGAGGGGCTCCTCAACACATGCTGAGCCTCCCAGAAATGTGTTGCTGTGAGGCCAGCAGCCCTCTATTCCTATGGAAAAGCCATGCTGCTCTTCAACCCATAAAGCAGCCTTTTTGGCTGTGATGTGGCTGGCAGCACACGAGGGCCTTCACCAAGTGCAAAGCAGCACCAGGGAGACGGTGGCACGCTGTGTGGAGCCTGGGCTCGTGTGACTGAGGGCTGCTGAGTTCATCCATGGGGACTATCTGCAGCTGGTAGACCCGCGTGGGGAGCACAGCCACTGGAAATGCAAAATTTGGGGCTTTCATTTTTATGTGGAGGAAGGAAAGGGATTTCACCAAGAGATTGCTACATGCATTGCAAAGCAAGGCTGGTTTTTCTTTTTTCTTTCTCTCTCTCTCTCTCTCTCTTTTTTTTTTCTCTCTCTTTTTTTTTTTTTTTTTTTTTTTTTTTTTTTTTTTTTTTTTTTTTTGAGGGAGCCCTTTGTTAAGATCTTGGCAGCCCGGCTCGGCCAGGAAGACAGAACTGCTCTGTGCTGAAGCTGGAGCTGGCACATCTTCCTCACAGCGCGCAAAGGCGGTGGGGAAGGCTGCCATCTCATGGTGAGCCTTGCACGGCTCCAGCACGCTGAGCGAACTTACCTTGCAGCTGGTTTCCAGGCCAGGTTGCTCCTCAGCAACTTGTGTTTCCTCCACAAGTTGTGTGTGCACCTCCAGAAGAAGCCAGGGCGCTTCAACTTTTTAACTTTTTGTGCTTTAGCTTGGGAACCAGCGCTGCCATAACCTAGAGTTTGCTGGTTTCTTGCCTTGTCAACAGTTTGTGTGAGAGCAAAATGATAGTTATAAAAAACCGTGGAGGCACGGCAATCACCCATTTGGGGAGAGGGTGATCGTCACAGCTGGTTTTCGTGGCTGCTCGCGACCAAAATGCTGCTGTCTGTGACAGTCACCCTGCTGAGTCACAGCCCCGAATGGAAACTCCCCTGGAACCGCTTGCGGGTTGTAACTCATAATTTTGGGATTCTTTGGTATTCATCACTAACCTTCTGCCGTGGCTCACACGTCCTACACTCACGCTCGCTGTCTGTCCTCTTCTTCCTGAAAACACACCAGCACTCGCCCAACATGGGCTGGAGGCTACCAGCCGTGGGCTCCCTCTCCTCAATGTGGGACGTGGGAGCTCTGCAGCAGGCTTTGTGGTGTTTTCAGAAGGCTCCAGAAAACAGAAATCTGTCACCAGCTTTGGTCAGCAAGGCCCTGTACTCGATTTGGAAAAGGCTACGCTAAGGTGGGAATCTGGTGCAGAAGTGCACGAGCTGGTGGGTGGTAGGCATCCGTGTAGACAGCACAGGGGCCTGGTTTCTAAGAGTGTGTTTTTTTTTAAGGACAATAAATGTCACTTGTTCAGGGATGTGATTAGCAACTTTACCACTCAAAGTGCTTTGCATATGTCTGTGGTGAGAAGAGGGAAAAGCTGCCTTTCAAGTGTTGTCCAAGTCACACCAGCATTGACAGCTGTCTAAATTGTGTCCCGAATATGCACTCCATGACCATCTGCACACGTATGCAGCCGTAAATGTGAATGGGCCCTACCAGCCACCCTGATTCCCACACCTGCACTCCCGAGTCCTGTATCTGGGAGTTTCTGCAATATGTTATGTTTGATAGAAATGGATGGAGTTTTTTAAACTTAAGTTCTGTCTGTAGAAGACTTCTGTGTTAAATCTTATGTTCCCCTAGAAAACATCTGTGCTAAATCTTATGTTCGCCCTGAATATGTCTTATACATATAAAATAAATAAATAATAATGAAAAAAATGCATGTATTATTTTTACAAGCTGTTTCTTGGAACAGTGGAAAGGCAGGGTGGTGCTTTGCATAAGTATGGGACAACTTTCAGGGGTGAAGGAGTCTAGGCTGCTGTATCTCAAATGTTTTGCCTATGAGTACTTTGAATGGATTAGGAACAGGAGAGAGTAGTAACTAATTGGCACTTGTTGAAATATGGTAACTTTTTACAGCGAGTACATGTATGTGCTCAATTTTAAACCTTCACAACTTTTATTTGAGTCAGCAAATAGTATAAAGACGTCAAAAGAAGCCCCAGTAATGGAAAGAAAAGTGTTGTACATCAGCATTTTCCCCATAGCCTTTGTGCTTCTACACAAATATGGAAGGCCAGACATCTCCAGGTATCTTTGCATGTTATTAGCTCTGGCAGTAGTCGGTTTCTCCACCTAAATCAAATATTTCTGTCATGCCTTGAAGTCCTGTCTCCCTGCTTAACATACACAGCTGGATTCTCCACACTGGGAGGAGAAGGGAAGGAAGCAGCAGCAGCAGCTCAGAGTGGGAAGGCTTAGGAAGCTCTTTGTCAAGTCTGTCGTGGAAAGGCAAAATGTGCAACTACACAGCAAGGAACGGGATGGCACACACTGCTAGGAGATGGGATAATGGTGTCGTTACACGGTATATCAATCTCTGTGGTTAATCCAGCTTGAAATGTTCTTGTGTTCTTATTTCCCACCAGCCCCACCGCTCACCACCTTCTCAGCTGTGCCAGGACAACCACAGGCAGTAAACTGTCTCAGTGGGAGGCTGAGGCTGAAAATTAATCTGCACACAAAAAGGTAGGTAGATAAATAGATGGGTAGATAGATGAATTTATAGGGAAATATATTTCTTGCTTCTTGCTTTGAGTTTAAATGATTTCACTGAGTCACTTCAGGGTGCAGTCCCATGATCAGTATTTCTCTGAGGCAAAGGTGGGAGGAAGGAATTACAACCCGAGGAGTGGAAATGACGATGCAAAAGTGATTGTGTGACTTGTGTGGTGGTGGCAGATGGCTGGGAGAAATGGGGTGTGACTAGCATGGCTCCTAAACTTGCACAGGCCCAGAGGATGTACTGAGCACTGAGTACGTGAAAACCCAGCCTGGAACTCATACAGGACAATGTAGCCTCCTTCACATAAAATTTGGCAAGTCCTTCAGAGCAACCATGTGTCCAGAACATGGGGAGAAGTGGCATCTGGGCTTCAGCACGTGTAATGGTCCTCGCTCAGCTTTCTTTAGGGAATAGCTCAGGGTTGAGCTTGCAGGATGCTGCAGGGGATGCGATCAGCCTTGTGTGGGTTCCTCAGAGCTGTCCGTGCTGTGCAAGTATGGCAACACAGGGCTGCTTCACAGCAGATAAGTGAGACCTGCAGCCACTCAAGCTTTAAACTTGGTACTGAAGGGCAAAGAAGTTGGTATTTTCTCCACGGGGAGCACTATTCATTTACTGCAGTTTAACTTCAGCGTGAAGATGAATTCCCCAGCACATACACTATACAAATCTAGCATATTAGAAGCATACTGTGCACTGGTTTTCTATTAAAAGCTTGTTTACAAGAGAGGGATGGGGGAAAGCAAGAGTGATTAACTAAAAAGAACTTTTCCCCATGGAAACTATACGTTGCTTCAGATTATTATGAGAAGTAATTATTCCCCACACACACTCACACAGGCTGCTGTCAGTTTGGGATGCACATCCTTTAGATGTCTTTTCCGGCTCACCCTCCAGCCTAGAATAAGGCATATGTTGGTGCAGGTCCCTGTTGATCCACCAGGCTGCAGGCACTTCCTTGGGGTGCCACGGGCAGTGGTGGACTCGGCTTCACCAAGTAGGAAGTCAGCATTCTTCAAATGCTGCAAGAGATGGAAAAATTGGAAAGGTTTGGCTCGGGCTGGCCCTGAAGGAGAAGGGGCAAAGAAAGAGACATGCACGCTGCGGCGTGTGAGGAGAGGAATGAAGTGTTGTTTCCCCTTTCTTTTGGCAAAGCCCAGGGCGTGGAAATGAAACTACGAATGTGGAACAGACTCTCGTGTGTCTGAGCTGGCAGGGCATTTCCAATATACCTCGATGTCTCCTGCAGGAACTGGCTAAGAGCTGAAGCGGGTTAAGAAACCACCCAAGCTCCTAGATCACTGAAAGACTTTTCTGGCCAACCAAGCACGAGCCTTACAGGTAATACAGGGACCGTGCTAAAGCAACCATTTCAAACCAGCCTGAAAAGGCAGTACCTCGATGTTAGCACCAGCTGGGCACCCTTGTGTTTACATATATATTTTTAACACTGTGAAACATGAGCCTGGTTTGCTGAGCTCCTGGGGTGCCAATCACACCCAGGCATGCTTGAACTGGCCTTTTGCACCCCGGCGTGCAGAGGAGCCCAGGGTTTCGGAGGTCCTCTCGGACCTGCCAGCCCTGGAGCTGTTTTGCAGCAGCTGGAGGGCTGCCAGCTTGAAGGTCTTTTAATGAGCGTTGTAGTGTCTGGCAAGTAACTTGTCCTCAAGTGAGTGTGACTAATCATGAATCTTTTCAATAATGCTGACAATCCGGTCTCTCCTTTCGCACTCTGCACAAGCAAGGAGTAAATTGGCCTTATTCTGGCAAAGGCAGGAAATGATAAAGAGCCCCTAAAAGATTTCCAGCGTGCCATGCCTAGGTTTTGCAGCGGGTGTAATTATCAGAGTTGTTGTGTGTGTGTTTTGAGAGCAGTTAAATAGCTCTGAAGGTCTGAAAGATCGCACTCTGCCACCATGCCCCGGACCATTTGCCTGAATGTGTAATTTCTGTGCTCCGCTGGCACAGTGTGCTCCTGCAAAGGCAATAAGCCAAAGCCTATTAGAGCTCCCAACTCAATGTTAATGGTTTGTGTTTGTTTTATGGGTATATCCTTACTGTCTGCCTGAGCAGTAGAGCCAGAATATGGCACTTTAGCTGCTAGTCTTTCCTAAACTTGACCTAGTTTATTCAGTTGAAGAGTGTGATATTTGTTTTATTCTTTAATGAGTTTCCTTGGATGGCTAAGGAACCAAAAATGCAATTGGGTCTTGTACCATATGCAGAAGTTTGTCATATTATTCATTCTCTGAGCAGAATGGAGCAAACACTGTTCTCCCAGATGAAACCCAATGGAAAATAAGTGTGTAATGAAGAGAAAAAAAGCAGAGGGTCTAGGAAATTAAACCCAAGGAGAGGAGGCTGGAGGAGAAGAATGAGAAAGTGTCAGGAAGTTCCAGGTGAGCATCTTCTTCTGGGATGCAAAAGAAGTTTTGTTGTGAGGGGATGGTCCTCACAAATGTTTCTAACGTTACTGAATGGGACTTGGAGGCTGAGTGGTAGCAAAAGTCTGGGTCATGCTGCTTGGTGTGGCAGGGTAGAAGAGTCCTGGAGTCCTGGAGAGTCCCGGAGGTCCCATCCAGCTTTTTAAAGTTATACCTGTGTATATTACCTCCCACCACCACCACCCAAAAAAAAAAAAAAATTCTAAGCAGAGGGAAACTGATAGGTCTTGCTGACATATTTTGACCATTGGCTGTCACTACAGGTTTCCATCCTGGTTTTCTTTTTTTTTTTGTACCCGCTGCTTGTTACCTCTGTTTGATATTTCAACCTGTCCTCTTCCAATGGCACCTGCAGGGGTTTGGAGTAATTCCTGTTGTTGAATGAGGTTGCTGTTCTTTTCTCTTCCTTCTCCTTTCTGGACCACGGTACTTTGGTAGCTCTTCAGGGACCCATCAAAGAAGATGGATGGGAAAGTGATTTTGTGATATACAAATCCTGCCAATAAGAACCAGTTTACCGGGTTTCTGCCTGACTGGAACAGTGCCACCATTGATAAATCTTTGCAGAAGGCAGCAGTAGGATTTAAGTTGTAGTAGTTACATATATTTATTTTAAAAAAATCATATTATGTTGTATTTCAGTTAGAGTTTGCTTTCTTGTCACCATTTCAGAAGGAGTTAACAAATGTTAAAGATAGAGCTCGCCTAAGGAAAGAATGGATGTTTCTCCCTTTGAATTTCACAATCAACCCCAGTACTGGAAGAAAGTCTTATGTATGTGTGTTTCTTGGAAGGAAGAGATGTCAAATGCTGAAAAATTCAAGAAAAAAAAAATGGCTCTGATATATCCAACACATAGTTGGCTTAATAGAAATGAAACATTGCAGAAAGGATTGCGCTTACCACAGGCCACAGAAGGAGGGTTTGTTTTAATAACTTAAGGAAAGAAGAAAAGGAATAACAACTTTACGTGAATCAAAAAATCTGACTCTCAAAAAATCTAACTGTGTCTTAGGGAAATTCCTATTTCTTTTCATTGCTAGCCTGATCTGTTCTTTGAAGTTTGATTTACTGCCACTTCAAGACAGAGGAGATTTAGCTGTTGTTGATGTTAAATCTCTTTTCAACAAATAAATACAGTATTTTTCCCCCTAATTTCTATTAGTTGGGATATATTTGAAACCGTAGTATTTTTGAGATCTTATTGTTCAGTGTTATAAACATTCACCTGTTCAGCTACAACAATTATAAAAATACCAGTTTGCCTAATTCATACTTTAGCAGCAACAAGACCTCAAGCTCCAAGTTACTAAATGCTTTATTATTAATTATTAGTTAAACATTTGCTTATTTGTTTATCTGCTTGGTTTTGCTCTAACACACACAAAAGTATCCAGATTTCTGCTCTACCTGGTCTTTCTAGAGTGGCAGTTTGGCATAGTTAAATGCAAATGAAATTAAAGCAATTTCTGCCGCTATTGGCATGACACAAACACATCTAGCCACCAACAAGCCCTCCCCCTGCCACATCTGCAAGCTCTGCTACTCATGCAGTTTGGGAACCCACAGCCCATGGGGCTCAGATCTTGAGGAGAGTTAGGATTTCATATTCCTCTGCCACTGAAGTGGGACAGACGAAAAGAGAGAACAGTGATATTGCTGGAATTTAACATTTTAGCAGTAGGTCCTAACATTGCAGAGACATCACTAGTAAAGGATTTAATGTTTCCACGTGTTCAAAAACCAGAGAAAGGCAGCTAGAACTCATGCTGATGGTAAACGAGCTTGCGCATAAGATTCTGGCAAAACCACCCCCCAAAAATTTCTAGTACTACAATATCAGACCTTCTTATTGCCTGTTGTTGGCTTGGGAATCAGTTTGTGCTTGTTCATGTTATGCTTGCAATAGTTGTCTCCATTCTTGCATCTGAATTTCTTGAATGTTTTTCCCCACTTCTTCTCTTTCTTGATACTTTATGTGTTCTCTTCTTTTTCTCCCTCTTGAGGATGTGTTTTTATAAGTAAAATACACTGTCTATTGAGGATACAGTAGAAACAATGTCTGTACAGTGACTGGTCCTTTGAATGCAAGGTCTGGCAAGTCAATGAGGCTAATTTTTCTTCTACTGACGTCAATATGTTTACAGTGATGTGAATGACTGGAAAACAGAAAACATTTGGGAAGGAGTCTTTAATTTGTTTATTATTAAATTAAATACAATTAATTAATTATTTCCCCTATGTAAGGTTTAATATAGAAAAACTGGGGAGAAAACTGAACAGGAATTTTTACCTGATTTTTATTTATTTATTATTTTTTTTTTAACAGATTGAGAAAGATAAGGGGACAAGTTCTCAGTAGGTGAATACCGGTGTTCAGAAGAGATATTCAGAGATATCAGCATTTAGAAGTTCTCAGATAAAAAAAAAACACATATCCTGGTATGTCCTTTTCTACTTTGCTTGCCTCTCATAAAGGTTCCTCTTCCAAGGAGTAGACAGCATACCAATGAATATCAGCCTAGTAGTGTAAAACACAGTTCCCAAATGGCATGGCACACATATCATTAGCAATGCGAGATCTACATCAAAGTTGTAGATAAATGCTACTGAAATAGCCTTTTTTTTTTTTTTTTTTTTAAGGTTCTTGTACATGTATGCAGCTCTGCACAGAGCTGCTGCTGCTTTGCGTCGTGCCCGAGCAAACTGCTCCCAGGAGTCCCTCATCTCATTGCTTTGAAGTTTGCCCTTAAGTATGGCTACAAGCAAATGTGTGCTGCTCTTTTTCTGCCTTCCAGTTAGGTTAGGCTCAACTTTTGGTACACAGAGAGTGTCTTATCCAGTGTGTATTTGCTTTAGGAACAGCAGTGTGGAATACACTGAAGAACAAGTGGGCCTGGGGAAAAAAACTCAAAATTAAGGAAATAAAAGCACTCAAACCTGAATGGATATAAAGTTTCTACACCCTGCCATTTCTGTTAAGTTTAGTGTTCAAATAGCTGGTTTACTGCTAAGAGAAATACCTGACAAGCCCCAGATTTTGTGAAAAGAGACTGCATGCAAAAAGAGGATTCAGGCACACAACCACGTTGCTCAGTGTTCACCCTCGAGGCTTGCAATATCACAAGGAATCTTACGAAATGACAGCTTCATTTCCATGCCATGCACAGTATACATTACACCTTGTGTAAATTGCTGTAAGGGCGCAAAACTCTTTTCTTGGATCCTTCAGGCACCAAGGAGCTTTGATATTTGCTCTTTGATACTGTCAACTGTGAGAGATCTTCACATGTAGGAAAGGCAAAATATCAGTACTGAGTGCTGGCGTATTCTGATCTGGGAGGAAAGTCTTGCCCCAAGAGCATTTTAAACTGCAAAATTTTAACTGTTTCATTGAATTTTTACTAGATTTTTGACATTCTGGCAATGCAGGAGCACCACTGGTGACCTGGAGGAGATTTGTGTTAAGCAGTGGGGGATGTGGCCAGACTGTCTTGAAGGGAATGAGCCGTAAGTGCTGAGCCTGCAGGGATCACCCTCTGAAAATGATGCGTTTAGCAGCGTATAGCTGGTGTGGGTCTCCTGGTTTGGATGACTCCCAGTTCATACACGGAAATGAGAACCAAGGCTGGGGGACTTGCTGCAGGTCACTTCCAGTTACATGCCTTGGTATGGCCAGTTGGCTGCTGCAGAGTCCGACTGAGCTTTGTGAAGGGAAAAGGGAACAGGATTTCCACTGAATGCAGACCATTTCAGACCTGGGACCAAGCCTTTCCATAGGATGTGCGCAAAGGCGGCTACCGCAGAAGAGTATAGTACAAAAGCTCATGAAGCTTATGAAATACAACTGGCCCTGATCGTCTTTCATGCTAGTATGAGTTACACACAGTCCAGGACACCCTGTTTCTCAGAAATGAGGACAGCAGTCCAGGAATGAAAGCCAACCCTGTGTCTGCTGCCAAAAGAAAATGAAGAAAAATGTTAGCAAAGCCGTATATCAGTGACCACAACTTAATTTCTCTCTATATAATGGAATTAGCCATTCTGATGCTTTTCTTTTTTTTTTTTTTTTTTTTTTTTGGTGGTGATGGTGGGGGGGAAGCCCCAAAATATCATCACTTTCCCTGTTAGAGAATGTGACTCTAGTTTTATTTTAAGTGCCATTCCTAGGGAGTGTTTTTTAAATAACCAAGACTGATTATTGAAAAAGAAAAGAAATTGGTAATCCACTTCTGCCCCATAATTGTCTTTGCTGTAAGTGTGTTCATCATGATCTCTGGTCTGACTAAATATTGCAGGAAAGTAGTGAGGTAGTGAGCTCTATATTTAATTCCTTCACCTGATTTTTTAAAACTCTCAGTAACAAGAACTGTTGTTTATATGCTGTGGTTTGAAACTGTGTTGGAGGCCTATTCCCCAAAGCCTTAAATACATCCAGAAGGCTGCAAGAAATCTCTTGGATTTCATCTACTCCTGTTTTCGAAACATCACGAGCAAGAGGAGCTTTGTGAGCAGTAGGCTTGCTGTGCATCTTTTTGATCATTCAGAGTGAGTTTTAATTTAAGCTGGCACTTGTAGTTGGGAGCATCGCATTGATAAAAAATAAATCGCTTCAGGTATTTTTTGTGGTTTCTCATTTTCTGAAGCCTGGCTTATTTCGCAGGAGGCTTAGCATGAACAAAGTAATCTCATTTAATGTGGTTACATGCTAGAGCACAGTTGCCTCTGTGCCATGGTATGGAGTGCATCGCACGGGGCCTTAAGCTGGGGGCACTTCTGAGAGATTTGTGGGGCTAATAAAGCAGCAGACAAGCTTGGCTGTGGAGGGGGGGCTGTCTCCTGAAAAACTAAGTAGCAAGATTTCCTTTTTTTTTTTTTTTTTTTTTTTACATCATTTTGGACAATTCAGCAGGTGGATGAACTGCTGCATCCCCTGAGGACCCGGTCTGCGATGCACAGCCTGGCTCAGTCCTACTTCTTGTAAGGCTGAGACCTGGGTGCACACACCCACCTCAGCACATCTTTCTGCATGGTGGGGAGGACAGTGAGTTTCCAGAGGTCTCCTGGTGGCTATGGCTGTGGGACACCTCAGCATGAACACCTAGCAATCCCTGATGTGCTCAGGGATTTAAGACTACAAGCAGCTGGAAGATAACATATTAGGAAGCTCAATAGTAGCCAGCGCAGCCAGACCCAGGGATTAATCATATCAGCGCGTTATTAATAACAGGAGATATTGTATGTCCTGCATGCATATGTGCTCATATGTCTTACAAATAGATCTGCCCGTGTGTGGTCCAGCCACTGAGAAATGAGATCACCCGTGTCACCGGAGGTTTGTCTTTGTTTATAAGTCAAGTAGTAAATTATACAAAACAGTAGTATTTACTAAGCTGACATTTCGAACCAGAAGACAATGTGTTATGGGCTATGTTGTGCTTTCAGTTTTGAATGGCTTTGCTTACATCAGTGTTTAAACTGGCAAAGTGCACACAAATGCAAGGTCAGACAAAGTTTAAGCTAAAGTATTCTGTGCCATTTCTTCAAGTGGATGCTAGAAACTTAAAATAAATACACTCTGTTCAGCTGCCCTTTGGGTATTCTAGCATTTTAAGTTACACCTGAGATAAGCCTACTAAAATAGTTTAAAAGAAGAAGAAACCTTTTTTTTTTTTTTTTTTTTTTTTTTTTTTCACCTCTGGGTGTGGGATGAGGTTATTTTGTTCCTCCTGTACTCTCAGGGAAGTTATTTCCCCTGTTTTTCTTGGTTGCTCACAAAGCAAAAGGGGAAAGGGGAAAAAGATCAGTCATGACAGAAATACAAAAATACTTGGGAATGTAGAACCACAGTGTGCTCCAATGATATTTCAGTGTTGCTTTAAAACACCACCAGCATGTTTTGGTTTGCACTCTGTTTTTGAAGGACAGCTTTGTCAATTTGAGTCTTCTTGGCTCCATTTGAATCAATGACAAAACAATAATCAGTTTCAGGAAAAAAAAAAATATTATTTCCACTGGGAACAAATTCTTTTTACTTGAGACTTAACCTGCACACTTCCTCCGGCTCCGAGTTCCTCAGACCCGATGGCTGACTAACAGAATATAACTTTGCACTCATTTAAAATGCAATTGCAGAACACACCAGAGAAAGTCATTTAGCAGTATATCGACAGAAGGGCAGCTTGTAAATCTAATAAGCTTCTTCCATTTCTAATTCCTAGGATCCCACTATTAACAATATTATATTGCCTTTGGCAATATCTGACACGCACATATGGCAATGTACCAAATGGTCTATTAATATGACAGATGCATTTCAGAAAAGAGTAACTCTCTCATCCCCCTCGGATACATAGATGAATCGAAGAATGTCTGGAACAAAGCTTGCTATTTACTCCTTTCCCATTCTCATGCTGCTTATTAAACCGGTGTGATGTAAAACCGAGGTATAAAACAGCCTGCTACACCAAATGTAATTCAATAGCCTCACTTCAAAGATAAGTATGTTGCAAACTTTCTGTTCGAATTAACCTGTCCCAGGCAGCATTTTGTAATTACAGGATAGCAACTGGACCTTCTGGACCTTTGGACCTTCTGACATATTGCATGCATTTGGTGAACGCCGTTGATTTTCACGTCATAATGCAATCCTGATATTCAGTGGAAAGCCAGCATTGAAGAAATGCAGGTCTAATCAGGTAACAAAGCATGCCTGATAGTGGTCTGGAAGTGAGGAAATCTGGCATTTCAAGTGTGCCTTGGAAAGGACTCTCTGGGGAATTCACATCCTCTGATTTGAATCTTTTCTAACTCCCTAATGACACCATCTTGAAATAAATCTTACCTGAAGCAGATGCCTCCTCCAATATACCTATATAAACCTTTTGTTCCAACACACACAAAGAACACTTCAAGTTAAATACTCTTCTAGATGGCTCTTACAAGCTGTCAGCATTAAGTTTCATAACAAACAGATGTTCATATTTTATAAGCCTCCTCCATAAAAGCCTTCCAGTATTCTCTGTTTCAACAGAGGCACAATGGAAAATTATAAGGGTCTAGAAACAGTACTCCTGTGGGATCCCGCAATGACTAAGTTTGGCTGCATTAAAACACATCTACAGCTGTGGGGATATTGATAGTGAAGGGTTGGGAAGCGGTGCATGGGCAAGATTAGATAAAGGCCAAAGGTTTGACATCCTGATGCTGGTGAGATTTCCATTGGCAGTGGAAAGAGGAGGCTGCCCTGCTTTGGTGGAGGCAATGACTTCAAAACTGACATTTGTAAGAGGTGGTTAGGGGCTATTTCCTAATTCCAGCATAGGCAACAGAGCTGTGAGTCAAATATTACCCACCTGAGTTCAGTTAAGTGTGCTGTTTGACTCTTGGACACAATCACAACCAAATTTTGAGCATGGAGCCCTATAGCTCACCCTGGCTCTGTGGGAACACTCCCCTCTGGGTCTGGTCCTACCAGAAGCTGTAGATCTGTTGCAGCCACAGCCTCCAGGCTCCTAATCCTCTGGAGCTTGGCAGACTGTGCCACAGGAGCAGGGAAAGAAGGGCAGAGCCCTGAGATAGGGCTGAGTAACCTCATTGACTGAAGAAAGGTAAATTTATGTGCTGCTTTGCAGCCTATCACCCTAACACCCCTCATCTAGCATTGTCTCTGGTTTTACCCCTTTTTAAGACAAGGTATTCAAGCCATAGCAGCAGCTAAAGGAGTCTCTTTGCACACTTCTTGTCCATTATTGCAAAGGAGCAAGGATGCAGCTGGCTTAAAAGAAAATTAGAGATAGTCCAATGCTGTGCCATTCTTCCAGAGCTTGTGTTTCTGCCTCCTCTCCTATAAAGCACCTCTCTTTGTACTGAAAAGCTGCCAGACAGATCAGGGGCTCATCAAGATGACACAAGTCTCAACCCCTCCTCCCCCCTTTTTTTTTCTTTTTTTTTTTTCCCCTTTTCTGCTGCGTCAGCTCACTGGTGTAGCTAAACAAAACAACCAGGGTGCCAGGTGCAAGGGAAGGAATGGCAGGGCATAGCCAAGGCTGGCAAAGCATCTTTTTTTTTTTTTTGGCAGTGATGCAGTCTTAAATTGGTCTAAAATGAATTTGGAACAGTAGTGGAAAAGAACGATTCTGAGCTCTGTGCTCTTTAAACGTCCCCAAAATGTAAAGTGATTTTTTTGGATTTATTTTGTCAGCATTTAATTAGCCCTTAGGCAAAAAAACAAACAAGCAACAACAACAACAACAAGCTGGAGTAGGTACCTTAAAAAGATGATAAAATCTTGTCACACTGCAATCTATGGACATTCTGTTACTGAATTCAGAAGAACTAGGATTTCACCCTTGAAAAAGAGCCTTGGCTTGGTCAGTTTGGACTTGTCGCTTCAGTTACTTTGCATTCTTACTGCTCCTCAACAGGAGGAACAAGCCTAACCCTTCTGAGTTTTTGTTTGCTTGTTTTTTTGTCTTCTGAAGCAGAAAGCCAATCTCAAATTTCCTTTGGACACATGTTTGAGTGCTTTTACTTAATATTTACATTGAGAAGAACCTTGTTCTAACAAAATATATTGCATGAATATTTGTGGAAAGCCAAACCAGAGCAGATGCAAACAGAACTAAAGTGGATTCATTAAAAAATATTTCAAGTATTTGTGGACGCTTCACAACATTCATCCTGTCTGGCTGGTAGAATGAAGCAGTTTAGATTTTTGAGAGAAAAAAAAAAAAAACATTCTTGCAACAGATATCTTCATGGACAAATAAGTTTGAATGACCCATTCTTCATCTGTAATTTCTTCCTGACTAGTTACAGATGGAATGAGTTGATGAGAAAGGGAAGAGAGATTCTCACCATCGTGTTTTCATACGATCATGGAAATAAGAATTAAAATAAAAATCAAACAATCTCCTCCTGTCTCCTTTTTTTTTTTTTTTTTTTTTTCTCTCCTCCTAGTTCATTATGACCTTTAAGTGCATATTTTCCATTGGCTTTGTTCAGATTGGTGCTGCCAGTTTGTGATGAAACAGGAAAAAGAGCCATCTTTCAAAAATGTTGTGAACTTTCCAAAAGAAGTGGAACCTGGTAGCTTTCACAGCTCTTGCTGCCACACAGAGTTGCCTTGGGAAGAGTGAAGGTATGAATTGGTGAAAGATGGAACACATGGAAAAAAAGGAGCAGAGTGGCTGAAATACACAAAAAAGTGTCTGTGCATGGGTAGACCTTTTGACTCTGATATTTTAATCCGACTTTCTCCTTCTGGAAGTCATGAAATGAGCCTAGGGTACTTGCTGGGGTGGGCTCTGTGAATTTTTCACTGGGTCTGTCTCTGTCTCTGTAAATGGAGAAGACAACCAGCTTAAACCAACTGCCCAGTTCAGAGTTGAGATGAATCCCTCTTTTTCATGAAGTCACGACATTTTCCTTTTTCTTTAGGATGGATGTTATGGGAAAGTAATACTTGTGCTCAACTAAGTCCCAATTCAACCCAAATATCACAACAGGTTTGGGTCCCATCGTTCTCAAAGTGAGTCAGGTCTTACAAAACCTCATCTGTGAGCCAGGAAGCTGAACCAGTCAGTTCCAGTTCAGGTTCAGCCATGGATGGAGTTCCAGCTCCAGTTTGGTTCTTGTTAAACCCATCAAAACTTTCAGAAAGTAGTTTAGATTCAATATAAGAAAAAAAGTCCTGAATGATTTGGACCAAATTCAGTTCAACATTCTGTGCTAACAGAATCTGGAAAGAAGCTGATCTCCAGCTGGGACCATAAACACATTCTGAAATAAAGAGATTTACTTCTTTCATTTATCATTTAGAAAAGAATGGGAGCTACACTTGTCCTTGCACGATTTTACTGGCACTTGTACATTGTATAATGTATGCCTGCCATCCTGACAGAGATCCATTCCAGAAAATAACCCATGACCGTTATGGATGTGAATTGCATTCCTTTTAAATAACAAGAAGAGACTGGAGAAAATCTGAACTACTTTAAGAGATGACCAAGAGACACTTTTCAATAGAATGGATTTTATTCTCCTAATAAGGAAAAGTCATGTTGTACAATAACTGTATCATCTCATTCCCTCAGTAAAGTTTATGAAGAATAGACTGACACATTTTTTCTTACCGCTTATATATTATGCTGATGCACGTCAGTAGGTATTAATTTAGTAAGCTGCTACTTTTGTGCAAAAATGGATTGGTATGAATAGAGCAAAAACCACCTTAGAGTGATGTTTTTAGGACTGATTTTCCCTGGCCTTGCTCTAGTGATCAGATGTGGTATTCAGATTAAAACAAGAAGAGAGCCAGAACAAGGTTTCCAGCTGTTATTAATGAAGCATTTCTGCTTAATCCCCATGGAAGGCGCAAAATCAACATTGTCATGGTTCTTCTTTGAAAAATCCTTGGCCCGGTAAACTCTGGAACATGTTTGTAGAATTTTAAGTGGAGGAGAAGCTACACAGGAGGGAAATGTGGAGAGCAGGATGAGCACACTGCTTAGATGTGGTGTTCCTACAGCCTCTCTTGTACGCGACCACCTCTGTAGCTACGTGCTTTGCTCATGGACAACCAAGTGAAGTCTGCAAATTCACTACCCTTCTTTTGCCTACTTTAACTCCTTTGGTCCCTGGCAAATAACCAGATCCATCGTCATTCACTTGGGGCCAGCCTTTCCCATATTCACAGAAGAAGCACAGAGAAACAGAGAGATCTTGTAATGCACTTGCTTTAAAGCGTGCTGCAGCAGACAAAAAAAAAAAAAAAAAAGACCCCACCAGATTTTGCAACTGAAAAGAAATAAATCTTGCTGAAAGCAATTGAATTGGGAATATTCTGGGCAAGAAGGATTTTCTACTTAAATAGTTTTTATTTTCCTAATAAGGAAAAGTCAACTGGATGCCAAAAATAGCATATACCTGTGACGTGAATGAGCCACTGTTCTTGTCTTGCTGAGAATTCACTGGACTCTGCCTGCTTCACAGGGCTTTATAATGCCAGGTAACACTATAGCCTAACATTCTGCACATCACGTCTTTACAAGAAAAGGGACTTTGAGTTCCTGCTGGTGAGTCTGTCTATCAAATATTCCCCTACACCAGGGGAAAAATATCTCTCCTAATTTACACTGGTAGGCCTTCTGTAAGTTTGTGCCAAGTGAGTAGAGTCCAAAATCCTACACCTAAGCTTTCCAGATCTACACCAGCAAAATTAATTGTACTACTTGCCTGGATCCAACCTTAGCAATTAATATATTAAAACCAATGTGTTATCAGAGTTGATACTAAACTGGGGTTATCAAAAGCAGTTTCAAGAACCAAGCAAAGAAAGAATTATCATGTGGACACTGAAATAGTTGTAGAAGTTGTCACCAAGGTATGTGCGAGTGCTGATCTGCTTGAAGGTAGGAGGGCTCTGTGGAGGGATCTGGATGGGCTAGACCAATGGGCTGAGGCCAACTGCATGAGGTTCAACAAGGCCAAGTGCCGGGTCCTGCACTTGTGGCACAACAACCCCAAGCAGTGCTACAGGCTGGGGGAGAGTGACTGGAAAGCTGCCCAGCAGAAAGGGACCTGGAGGTATTGGTCAGTAGATGGCTGAATATGAGCCAGAGGTGTGCTGAGGTGGCCAATAAGGTCAACATCATCCTGGCTTGTATCAGAAATAACATGGCCAGCAGGTCTAGAGAAGTGATTGTCCCCCTGTACTCAGCTCTGGTGAGGCTGCATTTCAAGTACCATGTTCAGTTTTGGGGCCCTTGCTACAAGGATGTTGAGGTGCTCAAGCGTGTCCAGAGAAGGGCTACAAAGCTCTTGAGGCGTCTAAAAAACAGGTCTTACAAGGAGCAGCTGAGAGAACTGGGGTTATTTGGCTTGGAGAAAAGGAGGCTTAGGGAAGTTCTTATCGTGTTGCACAGTTACCCTAAAAGAGGCTTTAGTGATGTGGGGACTGGGCTCTTCTCTCAAACACCAAGTGATAAGATGAGGGGAAATGGCCTGAGGTTGCATCAGGTTTAGGTTGGATATTGGGGGAAATTTCTTTAGTGAAAGGGTTGTGTGGCATTGAAATGGGCTGTCCAGGGAAGTTGTTGAGACAACCAACCCTGGAGGTCTTCAAGAAACAGGTAGCTGTAGAACTTAGTAGCATGGTTTAGTGGTGGACTTTAGTACTAGGTTAAGGTTGGACTAGATGATCTTAGAGATCTCTTCCAACCTGAATGATTCAATTATCTAAATTGTGTCAAGCACATAACTGTGAATAAACTGGGTTATGAAGCACTACCATGGCACTGTGACCCCTCATCTTCTCAGGAAAGAAACTGCTTCCTAATGTCTCATTAACTGAACTCTCCCTTGAGACATGATAACGGGCTTGAAATCCTGCATGCTCACAGGCTGTATCCCCTTGGTCAACTTATTGCAAGAGAAGTAATAAATGGGGGATTTCCCTTCTCTGGACAATATATGATCTCTCTAAACCTCTGGGAACAATAGATATAAAAATCTGTGTCATCCAGAATTAAATTATTTTGATGTAAATGACAGCCCAGTGAAACATTTATTTTTAACAACAAAGGCTTTTTCATGGGTTAGTATGGTAGGATGTAGTAAAAAATGTGATTTATTTTTTTGATTTTATGGTGTTAGAATTTTCTCAGATATGGAGATAAATGTTCTTGATAGCTATTTATGACCTTTCTAATAGTGGCAGTGCACTTAAATTTATTACTGATTCTGTAATCATGTAGTCCCTCTAAATAACTGCATCTCAAAGATGCTGTTTAACAGCATCTTTAAAGATGAGCGCACTCATCTTTAAAGAATAGCTGGAAGGTGATGCTCTGAGAAGTGCATCAGCTACTCCTTTTATGACAGAGCTCTGGATGAAATGATGTTGAACAGGTTTTCATCAGCACAATTAAAAGCTATGAGTAGGATTTTTTTTCCTCAGTAACAAATTACCCTAACTTGTTCTAATCCTGATCAAGTGACTAGGGAAATGTTTTTTGTGCTTCTCTTCCAGCTCCTATCACACACAAAGGACAATCATGACCCAGAATTTGTCTTGTGGTGGTGGACCAGACAAGACATTAGGCTGAGACCCGTCTGTATGACTGTAAGATGAAAAATATCTGAACACCAACAGTGCTCTCATTGTTGTCTGAGAGCCTTAAGACTTAAACCCAGACTACAACATGCCAATCTCTTACACCAAGGCACTTCTTCACTTCTTGCCAAATATCTCTGTAAAGAAACAGTGAAATAGAACCACCTTTGCTCAGAAAAATATGTGCAAATGGATGACATTCATACAGTGCCTCCAGGCATCCACAGTGTTTAAAAAATAAGCAACTGATTTAAGTTGGAAGACCCAGATCTCCAGACAGTCAGTGCTACTGTTTTGAAAGTGGATATTTTAAAATCTTATTTTTTTCATTACATTTTTTGAAAGTATTTTAAAAAATGGAAATGCCAAACTTTCCTTTGTGCTGCTTCTAACAGAATCTGGCAGAAATGGGCAATTCATGTAACTCTACAATCTGTGCTTCTGTAAATGATGACAACAATTTTGTTGGGAGGCCAAGACTTCACTAGAGACCCAAAGGAAGGCTCTGTCTGTGAGCCCTTGATCTAAAAATAGAAGACTTGTACCTGGGGAATTCATAGAGGAAGGGATTTCTACAGAGAGATCTAAAAAAAGATACTGCATGTTCCCCCAGGAAAGAAGCTTTTAGCCCAGAGGGCAGAGTGTAAAAACATGTGTAAGTAAAGATTAAAAATAAAAATAAAATAAAAATAATTGATAGATACAATTCAGGAGTAGATTGAGCAGGGAGCTATACCAAGTGATTAAGTTGAACTTGCCAAGAAAGGGACAAGGGATGTTTTACATACTATATATAGTAGGGATAGTGACTCTTTCAACTCCTCTGTGAGGAGTCCAGAAGCTGCCCCATGTTAGATAAGAGCCAGCTCTAGCCAGCTCCAAAAGGGACCTGCTGCTGTCAAGAACCAAACCAATTAGCAATGTCGTTTGTGCCTCTGGGAGAGCAAATTAAAAAAAAAAAAAAAAGGGGGGGAAAAAATTGCTGCACAAACGCAGCTGGGAAAGAGAGGGGTGAGAAACAGCTTTTCAGTTTGCTTTTAGTTTCTCACTGCTCTAGCTTGTTAGTAGTAGGTAATAAATTATTTTATTCTCCCTATGCTCAGTTTGTTTTGCCTGTGACAATAATTGTTGAGTGATCTTCCTGTCGTTATCTCAACCCTTCAGCCATTTTCATCATATTTTCTCCCCCTTTCCCTTTGAAGACAGGTAGTGAGAGAGAGGTTTTGGTGGAGTTTGGCTGCTCAGCTGGGTAAAACTGCCACACCAAATCTACAAAACACAGCTAAACCTCCACACATCTGACAACCAGAAGACATTTATGGCACACCTCAGGGAACTGGGGGATGTGAATGTCATTGGAGAGTTCCCAGCAGGAGATGGTAGTGGGTCTTCTGGACATGACACACTCTAGGCCTAAGGCTTCACTGCTTTCTTCCACAGCTGGGGATTAGGATGATTCATGAGCACAGATGTTGAGCTATCCATGGCCATGCGCTTTGGTCTTGTATAAACTGTTCATAAATGGTTTTTGGTCCAAAAGTCACACACTACACCACTGAGTCTGTGCCCATGATTTATACAACCACGATCAAATGAACCTCCTCTACTCATCTCTTCTACTCACAGTCCATCTGTGGCTTCTGTAGAGACAATAATAATCTCTCAAAAGTGCCCTGCTAGCACTAGGAAGGGGGAAAAAAAAGATCCTAAATCCCTTGATTTATCTGAAACATAAAATATGTACATATATATATATATGTATATGTGTATATATATATATATATATGTGGGGTGCATCAAGCACAACATTGCTAGCCGGCCGAGGGAAGTGATTGTCCTTGACTGCTTCTGCTTTGCACTGGTGTATCCTCATCTCAAGTACTGTGCGCAGTTTTGGACACCACAATATAAGAAGGACATAACTATCTGAAAGTGTCCAAGGAGGGCTACAACGATGGTGGAGGGTCTGGAGGGTAAGATGTTTGAGGAGTGGCTGAGGTCCCTGGGTTTGCTCAGCCCTGAGCAGAGCAGGCTGAGGGGAGGCCTCATGGCGGCCTGCAGCTCCCTCACGAGGGGAGCGGAGGGGCAGGCGCTGAGCTCTGCTCTCTGGGGACAGCGACAGGACCCGAGGGAACGGCATGGAGCTGGGACAGGGGAGGGTCAGGCTGGGAGTTAAGGAAAGGTTCTTCACTGGGAGCATGGTTGGGCACTGGAACAGGCTCCCCAGGGCAGTGGTCACAGCACTGAGCCTGCTGTAGTTCAAGTGTTTGGACAACGCTCTCAGACACATGGTTTGAATTTTGGTTGGTTCTGTGTGGAGCCAGGAGTTGGACTCAAAGATCCTTGTGGGTCCCTTCCGACTCAGAATATTCTACAATTCTGTGATTCTGTGTTATATGGTGGATTGGCTTTCTGAGATTTAACCCTACTCTCTTTCATAGGAGACTGTAACATCTTTTTGGAACTGTCATGTCAGCAGCTTAAAGGTAGCTATTAGAATCAGATTGTAACAGTGTCTTGGAACTTCAGATCACTGTGTCATTAAATAATTTTTAATGGATCCAGCTGAGATGAATTGTACGGCATGTTTTGTATTATTGGAACTCCAAAGCAGTGATGGTAGAGAAGAGGCTAGGAAAGTAAGAGCATTGCAAACATTGCTTTTTTAGCAATAACTCAGGGATTTGCTGTCTTCCTGAAAAGTGGGGATGAACATTCAGTCCCGTTTTCTTCTTGGATAGTCTCTGCTCTTTTGTCTTTGTGCTAAAAAATTCCACAGGTGCAGAAGCAGGGATGGTTGGAAGGGAACATCACTATATGTTTACATGAGAGAACAGAAATTATAGAGCAAATTCAAGTGTTGTTTTTTTCTTTTCAAGAGTGCGATACACTTGACTATATCTGTCAGTCTTTTGAAGGGAATTGGGTCAAGAAGAGAATGTATTTCTCAAGGACCTGCTTAGGAAAGTGTTTTACTCAGCAACAGCAGCAGACACTACAGTTATTTTAATAGCCAGTGTATGCTGCAGTGCTGAACTTCTCAACACCTTCACAATAGGGTAACCAAATGACAAAACACTCCTAGGAGGCAGAGCAGCTATACATGCTAATAACTCCTCTTATGATCTCTTTGACCATCTGGCAAATGCATTTCCCACCTCTTCTTTTGAGATTACTGCAGCCCCTCAAGTAGGTGCACTCTGTCCCACAACCACTACTTGCCCTTTAAGGTTCACGAGAACATGATTTGAAATATTCATACTCTAAAGCACTTGATTTTACTTGCTGTTTGCATGGAGGTAAGATTTAGGAGTCCAGCAATGCTAGATTTTTTTGTGACACCTCTCCATACTCTTCACCTAAACATAGTTTCCAGGCTGTAGGGTATAATAGCTAAGAGTAGAATAAGGGACAAAGTGAAAATAACACACAAAGACATGGGAAACCTGAGTTAAGAGTGAGAAAGCACACAGTGGTCTATCAAACCCAAGGTCACAACAGAGTGGCTGCCCCCACATTGGTATGACAGAGGACTGTCATATCCAGTTGTCCCCTTGACCTTTTTTCCATTCAAGAGTTAAAAGCCCCAAACTGTCAAAAACTATATCAAGAAATGCTTCAAAAAATCTTGTCCCTGGATATAAAAGCTGTCTCTTGTACCATAAAGGCAGTCTCTACACCTTTTTATTTCAGCCTTGAGCCACTTTTAATGTGATCACATCTTTCATGGGAGAAGGGCTTTTCATTTTAATGGATACCCTACTTCTGTGTTCAACAGGTAAAGCTGAAAGCAAATAATCAGAGCCTGTTAAAAGTCAAACTAAGTATGTACAATCACTTCAGCTTTCACCAATGCAAATCACTGGTTCTGCTGGTTAAAATATCTCTAGCAAATTTGAAAGCAAAAGCTAATTTTCAGCATTACACAAATGCACAAAAATGTGTGAAATCTGCAGGCATCTGAAGAAATTAGCACAACTTCCACAAACCACTGAAAATGACCTTAGCAGGCATTTAGTAAGAAGCCTGGGAATAGAGTTTGGGGCAGGACCTAGGCTCAGGCTGGGACTTGCTGAGAAACAGCTGGGGCTGAGCCCATGAGGACCACTGTGCTGCGATGTGGCCCCCTGGACACTGTTATTCCCATGCCATGGAGGATAAGACCCATGAGTGGGTGGCCAGCCCCACCACTGCTTTTTCCAGCCCATCCAAAGGTGAA
Source organism: Anas platyrhynchos (assembly GCF_047663525.1). Taxonomy (NCBI): domain Eukaryota; kingdom Metazoa; phylum Chordata; class Aves; order Anseriformes; family Anatidae; genus Anas; species Anas platyrhynchos. The sequence goes on from NC_092587.1 coordinate 180,145,356, forward strand.
TGCAGGACACATCAGAAAAAAATGAGAAATAAAGATCCTAATTCTACTGCCAATTTGAACCGTAATTCTTTTTCTTATTTAATGCATGTTGATATCCCATCCACATCATTTCCAAGACAAACAAACGAAAGGATAGAACAGTACAGTTCTGCTCCAATTTCACCGGGCTGTCTCTATACTACATCAGACTACTCTAGACTACTATTGCCAGGGAGCTGGGCTGGGGTTTCTCTTTGTCTGTTTTTAAGTCCCAAGCTGTCTCTATGGGCTCTAACCTCAGTCATTAATATCAATTACTGTAAGGACAGCTGCCTTGTTCTCCTTGTCAGAACTTCAGCATGGAGGGTAATAGACGGCTTCAGGCTGGCCTCCTGCCAAGAGGGCTCCATTGTGTTCATCTGTGATACATGAGGAAGAAAATAATGGGGTTAAATGAATTTGATTAGACTGAACTCAGCCTAGCATAGCATTTAGGCTCTAATTTTGCTCTTCTACAGTATGATTTTACATCCCTGAACTCAGCACAGGTTTAGACATTGATTTAAGGCTTGTTTAGAAGGTCAGTGACTCCTTTTAGGCTTTATAACTACCACCTAGACTCTCTCAGAGCTGGGTATGTTGATGTGTTTAGATTATATATAGTAATTTTTTGTTAACAAATACCAAATAAGTTTTGAAAGAATAAATGGACATCCATTATTTCCAGGCAATGACATTTATTTTTTCATCTTGGCAAAACACTGAGTAATTAACAAGTATTTAACATAGAAATTCTTTCTCCCGACACACATCACTTCTTTCTTTTTTTTTTTTTTTTTTTTTTTTTTTTTTAATCCACATTGTAGTATCTTCTGCCAATTCCTCACTTGTACCAGCCACAGGAGCCCCACACACCAGTGTGGCAAAAGCCTACAAAAGACCCAAATAAAAAATAGGGGAGAATGTGTAATACAGCTCTTCGTCACATATAAGAGAGCCACGGTGTGCATCAAAGAAGATAGTTTTGCTGGAAAAGAGAAGAAAAAAAAGAAAACAAAACATATCTTAATATATATACTGCTAAAGTTAATGGGAATCATCCAAATGGCTTTAATCAGTGTGATATGGGGCTCCAGTCTTTTATTACAGAGATTTTAGGTTCTAAAAGCTGTCCTCACTTGGCGTCAGTTGGCATAACTCCATCTGGAGCACCACCAGTCTACCCTTTTGAATGTCTAGCCCAGGGGAGGTGCTAGCTTTATTTCAACATTGAATGAGCTGATTAAAGAAGAAAACCACTGTATAAAATGCTCAAAGAAACCATGATGTTAAATCTGGCTCTGATGAAGATGCAGGAACTCCATAACAGCATTGTAAAAAGAGCTATTCAGGTTCAGATGCAGCGGCAGGCAGAAAAAAAAAAAAGAAAAAAAAAAAAGAAAAAAAAAGAAGAAAAAAAAGAAAAAAAAAAGAAAAAAAAAAAAGGTTGTGGCATAGTAAATAAAAAATATTTTGAGCATTTACAGAACCCAACTGAGGCCAACCTAAAGAAGTTTACATTTTAATTTTCAGTTGAAAGACTATTTTGTTTTTGTTTTGTTTTTCAATGTATTTGTATTTGTATTTTTTCGATGTATTTGTATTTGTATATATTCAATTACTATAACAAAACATACGTAATTCCACAATAACAGATATGACTGTTTTGACATAATTTTAATGCTGTTGTTTGTATTATATTAATGCTGGAAATCTGTAAGAGTAAAAGTAAATATATCTCAACACCTATCTTACTGGGAAGAACAACAGTATAGATGCTGAGATACAATGGCATGGAGGTCAATATCAGTACCACTAAATTAAGTAACAAATCTGGCCATTAGGCTGGGAACTCCCCTGACAAGACCTGCTCCATGGAGAATGGCCCCATAAATCTTTGTTCAAGTGGGCAAACATACTAAGCCAGGCTGGTCTACTTGGAGATGACTCTCCATGTTTGTTTGTTTGTTTTTTATTTTTTTAATTTTTATTTTATTTTATTTTTTTGAGAAGCAATGCCGAGCAAGGGAAACTATTTAGTAATTCAGTACAGTAATTCAGTAATGCAACAATACTTACAGACTTGCTTACCCTGTTATCTTGAATAAGGCACTACTCATGGTAGCAAAGTGAAGCATATATACAGGCATTTGTAGGTTTCAGCTCTCAGCTTTGAAATTCACATGTCAAGGATGAGTTTTTATTATGTGTGCAAAGCCAGCCTGCTGCAATGTGCTTCATCAAATCCTTATCAAAAGTTTTAGGGCAAGCATAAATAACTGAGTAGCCACTGCTTTCCTACCTGTTAGGACATGTAAAGCTGTGTATTCACAACAATGCTGAATTAGTTCAGCTCCTGAGCACATTTCACAGGCTGTGGAGAAAAAAAAAAAAAAAGGAAAAAAAAAAAGGAGATAGTTTTTCCCTACCACTATGAAATAACCAGAAATTGAAAGGTCTGACATGAATCTAAAGTTTCCTGACATCTTCCTTCCTGCTATCCAGACTGATGGTGAAATAACAAATACTTTAGCATGTTAAGCCTCAGTAGTAGTTTTTTTATAACTTCCAGGAGGTTCTGTGGGTGGATTTGTAACCATGTCGACTAGCTGAAGGACATTTAAGAGCAGATGTTTAAGCATAAATTTCTCTGTAATGTAAGACCTTGCCCAGCTGTAAAACCTATTCATGCTGAAAAACCACTGTGAGGTATCTGAGGATCTTTTGGAATTATAGTTACTATAAATTGAGTTCATTGGCTAGGTCTGAGTAAGGGAACAGCATTTGGGCTTTTTATATACAATGGAATTTGTAATAAGAGAAGTTCTGCCATCTTCGTTTTGTCCTGTATGTGTAGAGCCACATGTATGAAAACAACTGACACTTTAAAAATAGTGAAGCTGAAGGATGCAAGCCAGGGAGAAGTTTGTGACTACCCCCTACCCCTATAGTTTCCCGTTCAAGTAACATGGAGGAAGATAAAATGTCAGAACAGAGTCAAGAAAAGAAAAAGCATGAGGAGTGCCATCCCTTCTGCCTCAAGAGTCGATTTACCCACCCAACAACAGGGACCAGCAGGGAGCTCTCTATGTATTTTGTGGAGAAGCTTGAGGTTAAAAAAAAAAAATTAAAAATAAATAAATAAATAAATAAGAAAATGAAGCTGCAAACATGGCAAAGCCTCCTGGAAAGTAAACACCACACCGATAAAAACAGGTCCATTGAGAAACTGGAGGGGAAGAAAAAGATCAGTTATCTAGAGGAAAGCAAGTGCTGACTCAATTTCTTTCTATTTCTGGAAAAAAAATTATGGTTTCTGACTAAGCAGCTCATCAAATTGAAAAATAAATAAATAAATATCAGTGACATCAGATGATCAGGGGACGGCTACTGTTTTTTTACGGGTTTGTTACTGGTCCCCAGTGCCATGCAGACATTGCATTGCAGGTGAGGTGCCACTTGTTCTCCAGTGGTGCCTGGGAGTGGAGTGAGCCAGGGAAACATGCACATCCTGGTGGCTGCCCCGGTGCCTGATCCCAGATGGGTTTCCATGTGGCAGGAGGTCACAGCAATAGGTTTGGGATGGTAAGAGCCTGGGAGAGTTGGGGAATGTAGCTCCAGGCAAGATGAGGGTGCTGGGGAGCTGCCTGTCTCACTGGCAGAGACGAGAGGGAGCAGAGGGGAAGGACACGTGGTGCTGCAGAGCTGGCTGCCCTCCCCTGCCACCTTACAGGCTCCAAATGTGGCTTCTCCGTGTCCACCAGCCACAAGCTGCAGGGGCACAAAAAGCTCTCGGACCGACAGTTACACATCCTGCAACACATTCATTTAAAGGCTTTGCCTGTTTAGCATGGTTTGCTATAAAAATGTGTTTGCTATTTATCCTAGCTTGGATTTCCTTCTTATTGCAGAGAGGAGCCTTCAGCCTGGTGATGTGCAGTGGCGCTGGGTGCTGCACATCCCAGTAGTGGGAGTGAATCCATACAGATGGAAAGCATGGACCACGGGTGGGCATACCAGGAGGGACTGGAGGGAGCCTGCTCAGCAAGCAGCTTTACAGCCAGCTTTGCAGCCTCCACACTCCACCAACCTGGTGCTGGAGAGCTGCAAGCAAGAGCTGGCAGATGCGAGCACCTTACCTGCCTGCTGGTGCTGCCACACTGGGAATGCTTTTTAGGAGAAACAGCCTGCAGTCCTGCCGGGGGTTTTTGGAAGCTGTTCAAGATTATTTCCACATTGCCAGGAAAACACATGGCCCAAACTTACGAGCTTAATAATCACTTTAGCCCTCAACAGCAGCTGATAGTGGCTTATCTTCTCAGGCTTGTCTACATTGCCTACTAAACGATAATCCTAATTACAGCCCTAATTATGTTTCTGCCCAGAGTATTTGTAGATAACCTTAACTCTTGATCTGTTTAGTCTAGTTTTCCAGGTGGCAACAGATTTAAAAACAGGTTTTTAAACAAGATATGACTATTACATTTCTAATAATAGGAGAATGTGATCTCAACATTGCCTGTTATTTATGGACACGTGGTACAATTGGTTGACTGTGGTGGTTGTGAATGCAAGCTCATAAATCCAAGTTCACTTCTTACTTAGTTTGTGCCTGTGTTGCCTGATTTAAATCTTTACATAGTGAATTGGAAATGTCCTGGACTGAATTGGAAATACTTTAAGTATTTCAGATACAGGCAGCTCTCCCTAATGCCAGTTTGGAGCGGGCATCTGTCAGACATTGCTTTGAAACTTGCCTCTCAAGGAAACTCTCACCATTCCTGGGAAACAGATCCCTTTTTCATCCCAACACTCTTATCTCTTACAGAAGCATCTGAGGCAGAGTCACGCTCATGGGTTCAGCCCGCGCGCTTCAGAGGTTCCCTGGCGCGCAGTGTTTGTGTCCAAGGTCACAAAGAGAGACATAAAAATGATTTGTAGTCTGGAGAAAATGCCTTGGAGGGGAAACCTTAAAGAGTTAGGTCTAATTATCCAAAATAAGGCTTCAATATGACCCTGTTATAGGAGAAGTACCATAATGGGTACCACTGCCTCTTGGGACAGTGTAGCATTGAGCAAAAAAGATTTGTCTAGTTGAGAGCTCAGGCCAATGTCCAGATGCAGAAATCGGAGGACTTCAAATCAGAAAAAAGCCAAGATTTCAAATCAGAAATATGGTTATTCAGTGGAACCAGCTACATAAAGCAGTGATGGGTTTGCCATTGCTGGATACTGTTCTGAAAAATAAGCTTTCAGCCAGACCCAAGTTATTGAACTCAACTAAGGGTGATGGGATGCAACACTGTGTGTTGTTTCAGAAGGCTTGAATTTCCCCTGAGTTTTAAACTCTCTGAATCTGTTAAGCAGATTCATCATGCTTGTATAGTACTATCTAGGATGGAGTAGACTTCTGTGTCCTCAGAACTAGAGGGAATGTGTCCTTAAAGCTGTTACACCACTTCTCTGTATGGTCAAGAGCAGCATAACAGTAATTATTGCTAGTATTTTTCTTTTTTAAAGGGCACAGCATAAATTTGTGTATGACTTTTATTTTATTTTATTTTATTTTATTATTTTATTTTATTTTATTTTATTTTATTTTATTTTATTTTATTTTATTTTATTTTATTTTATTTTATTTTATTTTATTTTATTTTATTTTATTACTACAAAACTCCACAATGTTGTATGAAACTGATGAACTCAGGCTCCCGGAACAGGCAATAATGGGGCTTCCAAGCCCTCATGTTTCCCTGTGTAGCACCAAGCGCTCCTGTTTCCCTATGTTGCACTAATAGACTGCTTCAAGGTCTGTTCCAGACACACTGTGCCACTGGGATCAGTTTGAACCTCCCTTAAGGATGGCATGTGCAGAGCTGCACCGTATACTACCTTTGCTCAGCTCTTCGTGCCAAGGTGGGTTTTGAATATAGGCTGTATTGGCAAGGATGTCACTTGCATATGCCTCACATGAACACAGAAAAATACTGCTGTATTCTACTTAAAATACTGCTGTATTCTACTTCAAATTCAATTCGTAAAGCACATTTTATTACACTCTTAATCAGAAGGGAATTACATTCCACATGAGGTTTGTTATCTGGCCCCAGCCTGATGTTTGGCTCATTAAACAGCCCTCCAGGAAGAAAAAATTAGGAACCCCGGTCTAACATCTTGTAGTCTGAACCACTTGAGCACCAGTCTGAATGCTGGAGGAAGTGCTTTAGCTAGCTTCTCTGGTTCTGTGCCTCAGGGGACCTGTAGCCTTTCGAACTTTGTTGAAACACTAGTGACTCAACCAGGCTAATGAAGATTCGTATTTGTTTGTGCTTAATTCCTCCCAACCTACTGACTTACTATGGGTTATGTTGAGTTAAGGAAATAAGATTTGTCAAGGCATTTGAAATTTCCCTGACAAACACAGAGGGCTCACTTAATCATCATTTGTCATCAGCATCAGCATCCTATTACTATTACTACATACTAGCGCTCAAAGCCATGGAAAACTTTGTGGCCATGGTAAAAGTTTTCCATACACAGAAACTGATTAGTAGATCCAAATAAAGATTTGTACAGCTGAGCAATGAGGGTGCCATGATGTCCAGCTTTAAGACTTCAGGTTCAAAGTGTAATCCATAAACTTGTGTGAGATGTGTAGACCGTACACAGTGCTTGGGAGAGTTGGTCAAACCTCCAAAATAGCCAAACGCTAAGAGGGCTCTTTGAAGTTGCTAAACACTAGCCCAGAGATAGATGATGATAAAAGATCAATGGCAAGGATTGCTCCTTGAATTATTTCTCATTGACTAGAACAGGGGAATGACCTTGGACCAAGGTCTCCTTCCTCCAAAGTCAATGCCAGACCCACTGCCTCTTCTTGTGTTTTCTTTCTTCAATTTTTGTTTCACATTTTATGTCACTCCTGGGAGAGTGGAGAAAAGTGCAGCTTCTCAGGGGTGAATCTGGCTGATCAGGAGAGGCAGCGTTACACACATCAGTGCAGGATGGCACTGGGCTCTGCTCCCCAGCTGCCTGCAGACATGCACTAACCAACAGCTTCTACACTTACAAGTGGCACATCCAAATCACATGGGACTGAGTGCCACCAGGCACATGGCAGCAGAGCAACAGGTCAGATCCAAACTACTCGCAGGTGGGTAAGAACAGTGATGCCTAGAAATCTCAGGTTCTCTTGTAGGAATAAAACCGGTTCCTCATTTTCTGGGTCACTTCCACCTATAGCTAAAGAGATGGATTTCACATCAGCCTCTGCAGCATCTCAGTCCAGCTGTTGATGAGGTAACATCACCTCAACAATGGTCGTTTTCCTTAAATCCCTCAAGAGCCCTTCAGTCTGTGATGAGAAAGCCACAAGCTAGCCTTTTTCCCTTCCAGACAAAACAGTAGAAACTCACTGATGATAACAGGATAAACAACACCATCACAACATTAGCCTTCTTCTGAAGACCTGGAGGTCTCTGACATTGCCAGTTGTATTGCACTGATCTTAACACAAAATAGATATGCACTCATTAGGTGGGTTCCTCAAGCAGCCTAACCAAGAAAATTCCTGCTGTCTGCCCCGTGTCTGAGCTTAGACACCAAGTGCACCAGATGCCAAGCAGGAGGAAGAGTCCCTTTCATGGACTTACCTGGCTATGGTCAAGGTCCTGTTGGCCTTGTTGCCCACCAGATCCTCTTATGCAATTTGTTTCCCATACAAGCAGCCCCCCGACTGTCCTGTCTCCATCTCAGATGCAATACTTCCTCTTATTGAACTTTATGAGGTTTCTGTCAGTCTGTTTATCCAGCCTGTCCAGGTTCCTTCAAATGGTAGCCCAGCCATTGAAACAGTGTTGAATGTTTGGTGTTCACAAACTTGCTAAGAGTGTACTCTGTCCCATCACCCAGGTTGTTACTAAAGTCATGAGGAAGCAATACTGATCCTTGAGAGACCCCAGTACGTACTGGGCGTGAGCTGGCCTTTGCATCACTGACCACATCTCAAAACCAAGCAGCTCCTGCAGAAGTGAAAGTTTTTGTGTTTGGGAAGTTTTATTGCCCAGAACAGAGGCAGCTGTGGTACCTCAAGGGGTGCAGAAGACAAGCTGGGCCAACCTCCTCTCAAATCTCATGCTACACTCCCAGGCCATATACAGTGAAGCTGGAAGGGACAAGTTCTTAGCTTGTATCAACAAGGATACTTTGGTAAGGAGATCCTAATGAGGTAGAAATAACCCTAATTCTTCCACTCCTCCCAGCAGAGGGTTTATCCCAGCTATTTCCAAGGTTGATCTGGGCAGGATAAACCCCAGTGAAATTCATTTTTTAATCCTCTACTGTCATTTTAGGGGAGAAAAAAAATACACACGCTGTTTAAAAGACGACTTTCACTGTAGAGCTGCATTCTCCATTTCACTGCCTTTGGTTCTGTTTCCAATGTTTGGTATCTCCATTAACATGTTAGGTGCAGGTCTGACAGACAGCTGCTATTCTTGGTCTTGTCGACACATTTCACTGTACTAAAATGACAGTCACAGCTGTGACTCATTACAAGAAAATGGCCTAAATATAAAATTAAGGCTGGGTCAGAAAAGCCACAAGAGTTAAAAAGAGGCTGAGATTAACAGCTTGACTGGGAACAGGTCTAGGCTTGGTGAACCAGATGAGAGAGCCTGCTGTTGCTTTTCCTATCTTCCAAATAAGCACAGAGCGAGACTTTCCGAGAAAAGGTTTCCCTTCAAGGAGCGAGTCTGTCAGCCCTCACCAAACGCCTTCGAGCACCTGCGCATTGAGTTCCTGGATGTGCCCATGCAAAGTGCAGAAACAGACCGAATTATGGTAGAAAGGTAACAAAGTGACTATGTGCACCCACAAATTTGATCTCTTTTTATGGGAAGTTAGTCACGCTTTACAGTAGAGTGCATTCATTAATAGGTTAAGAAATGATTCTTGCACCTTTTAATAAATGACTAATTTTGTAGAGTCCAACAGTTTCTGAATCACTTAGCAGCAGAACTTGCAACCAACTTTAATAATTTCTTTCTGTTTTGGTAAACGTGCTTTAAATAGTCAAAATATTAAAGTCTGCAGCGATGTTTATAAACCATATTACAGTCCTGCTTAAAATAGAGACCAAAAATTCTGGCAACAAGTGGTTTAATGTCTAGGTCTCAGCATCACAGGTGCTAGACTGCTGTATGTGTCCTGCTAATGACTTACTGAAAGGTGCTGTCTGAGGAGTCATTTCGTTCTCGCTGCCCCCATGCCACCGTATCAGCAGTGAGGATGCATTACTAGGTGTGTGCATAACGCCTTGATTAAATAAAGCCTCAAATTTGAGGCTGTGGGCAAAATTCCTGGTTTTAAGGGAGAACAATGCAGAGCTATTTTATACTACAAAACTACTAGTCTTACCCTCTTCAGCTATAACTCAAAATTAAATAGGAAAGCAGATCTCCTATTCACCACATGCCACGGAAATTTTGGATACCATGAAAGCATTGCTATGACTGTGGCATGGGAGGAAGCTGGATGTGGATTTGCAGAGGAGCTGCCCTTCATCAAATTCCCTCCTTATATCTCATCTAAACCTTCACTCTTTTAGTTTAAAGCCATTACCCCTATTCTTCTCACTCCACTCCCTGACAAAGAGTCCCTCCCCAGCTTTCCTGTAGGCCCCTTTAGGTATTGGAAGGCTGCTGTAAGGTCTCCCCAGAGCCTTCTCTTCTGCAGGCTGAAAAACTCCAACTCCCTCAGCCTGTCTTCACATGAATGGTGCTCCAGCCCTCTGATCATCTTTGTGGCCCTCATCTGGACTCGGTCTAATACTTTTATGTCCTTCTTGTGCTGGGGACCCAGAGCTGATGGCAGGGCTCCAGGTGGGGTCTCATGAGAGCAGTGTAGAGGGGGAGAACCACCTGTTGGCCACACTGCTTTTGATACAGCCCAGGATATATTTGTCTTTCTAGGCTGCAAGCACATGTTGTTGAGCTTCTTGTCGACCAACACCCCCAGGTCCTTCTCCTCAGGGCTGCTCTGCTCTCAATCCATCTTCCACCCAGACTGTATTTGTGCTTGGGATTGCCCCGGCCCAGATGCAGGGGCTTGCCGCTGGTCTTATTGAACCTCATGAGGTTCACACTACCTGTAGACTCTTCACAGTGTCATTTTTGCCAGCATCAGAGCTAAACATACTGAGCAGGATGAGAAACCAAATACCATGTCATACCCCTAAGACATGCTTGGTGTCTCTCTAGGGACAGGCAGAAGGCAGGGTGCACCAAATGAGCAGCCAAACGTGCTGCTTAGCAGGGTGGAAGCTGAGGCTGTGCTTACTTCACCCTGCTTCTGGTCTGTATTAGGTTGTCCTCAAAGTGACCAAGGTCAAATCTTTGTCCCACAGTACACCTCAGGCCAAGCTTGTGATATTGAGAGATGCAAAGCACTGTATCTTTGGGGTGCCCTGGACTCTGAGGCTCCCATTTAGAGACAGCCTTAAATCCAGAGCTGGCTACAAATGTACAGCAGTGCCTGGTCTGGCATTTGCAGGAGCATGAACCTCCTTGCCTGTGTAGCCTCTTCCAACATAGAGTTACCCTTCTATTGCCTGGGAGTAAGGGGGAAGTAAACATAGCAGGATCAGACCCTGAGACTCAAGAGTATGTTCTTCATCTTAAAGAATCTCACTGTGGGAAATCAGAACCATACAGCAAAATAAATCAAAGTAACGTCTTATGCTTTGTACGAGACATGAATAGCCTGCTTTATGTAAGCTTCTTCAGTAGTGTGGGAACTGCTTCATCTTCTCTGATCGCTGCACTGTTATCTTCTTCTCTTTGCAGCAAGAGTGTTAAGCAGCAGAATAGCTAAGACTTTTTCTATTGTTCTGTAATACAAAACATTTTTAGGAGAGGATTGGTCACCTCATTAACTAGTATAACAACCTATATCCTAGTCCCTGTGTCAGAAGTGTGTTTCACTGCCAGCTCAGCCTTCCTGCAGCCACTCAGGCTTGGTGCAACTGAAGTGACATGGCAAACACATGAGAAGAAACTTGAGAAGAAAGGGATTGTTCTCATCCAGATCCTGTGAAAAGTGTGGTCACAGATGGAACCAGTTTTGCAAATTAAACTGCTCTTGTTGGCACTGCTGTGAGCAGAGGGTTTAGACTAGATGCTCTTCCGAGGACCCTTCCAAATGATTCTGTGATCTGCCAACCACTAAGAAACCAGGTAGAAATGGAAAATATCCTCTATGCTGATTTTGTGACTCTATCCCTTACTTTTCTTTTGTTTTTATTAAAAATAAAACAAAATGAAACATTTAGTTTCTGGTTGATCTCAATGTTCCTTTCAACCAGAAAATTATTATTATTATTTTTCATTTTGGCAAGAAAATCCCCAAAATATTGGTTTTGGCTTTTGCTGTGTTCTGCTGAACAGAAAAATCAATTATTTGCATAGCCCTAAGTGTAAGGTAAATCTCATCAATCTCTGTAAAGTAAAGAAACATAATGGCCAAATCTTTGCAATGAAAGGATACATTTACTGGCATAGATGTGATATATTAAGACTATTTTCCAGCAGTTAAAAGTCTTCAAATTCTGCAAAGCCCGTGAAAACCAGTACTGGAGGGCAAAGTAGCTCATGTGCTTTAATCTCATAATAGAAACTACAAATATAACCTCTGGAACTAAATATCACCCTGTGAATGTTGTTTCCTCAAGCTTGCATCTGCTGCTAAGAGGGAAAGAAGTAGAAATGTTCAGTAGCTTATAGTATCCTCATCACAATTTTTTAGTGTTTCTTACTTATGTGTATTTAAAGGGCTTACAGTATAACTTGATGAGACTATTATCTCTTAGCCGTAGCAGAAATAGCTGTCTTGAAAAGCTAGAGTCTTTGCAAAAGCAAAAGTGTTCTCTAAAATAGGCTGAGGAAAAAATATGATCATTCCTAGGGGCATTTTGATGTTAAAAATCCTCTATTTTTTACAAATTTTACATTTCCATAAGTAATTGCAGAGACAGGTTTTTTTTTTTTTTTGTTTGTTTGTTTTTTTTTTTTTAATTTTATGTTTCTGAATAGCAAAAGACAAAATATGGGAAAGTAAAGAGGAAACTAAAAATGCCATTGGCATCGCAAAATGCAAGGGAAGATCTTACCTGCCTGCTGGTGCCACGGACAGATACAGGTTCTGTAGGAAGGGCAGAGAGAGAAGGTGAGGAGAGGAGGCTTTAATGATACACAGAGGAGGGCTTTGAGAGCATTAAGCTTTGCTATGGAATGAGTAACAGACCAATCAATTGATTATTGACCAGAATCTTCCCAACATAGGGGAAAGGGGAAGGGAAGGGAAGGGAAGGGAAGGGAAGGGAAGGGAAGGGAAGGGAAGGGAAGGGAAGGGAAGGGAAGGGAAGGGAAGGGAAAGGAAGGGAAGGGAAGGGAAGGGAAGGGAAGGGAAGGGAACAGCTCAGTTGGAAGGAACCTTCAGAGATCATCTAGTCCAACCACCTGACCACTTCAGGTCTATCTGAAAGTTAAAGCATGTTATGAAGGGCATAGTCCAAGTGCCTCTTGAACAGTGATGGGCATGGGGCGTCAACCACCTTTGCTAGGAAGCCTGTTCCAGTGTTTGACCACCCTCACAGGAAAGAGTTTTTTCCTACTGTTCAGTCTAAACCTCCCCGGTGCAGCTTTGTGACATTCCCTCACATTCCAACATGAGTTATCAGGGGAAGAAACCAGCATCTCCCTCTCCACTTTCCCTAAGCAGAAAGGGGAGCACATCCTTATTGGAAGGAAAGTCTGGGAACATGAAGGAGAAAAAGATGACAGAGAATATCTAGCATGGATTTACCAAGAGCAAGTCATGCCTGACCAGCTTGATTGTGTTCTTTCATGAGATGACTGGCTCAGAAAGCAAGAGCACAGCATTATCAAGGCTTTAGTGAAGCTGAAGCTTTTGACACAGTTTCCTATAGCACTGTTGTGGTCAGACTGGGAAGATCTGGACTGTGTGTATGGACTACAAAGTTGGTGAAAAAATTTGGCTGAACTGCCCCCACTGAAAGAGTGAGGATCCTTGTCTTGAACTGGTGGCCAGTCATGAACGGCATTGCTTAGGGCTTAATAAAGGGGGGCTGATAGTGTTTAATATCTTTATTGATGTCAAGTGTGATGATACAGAATGAACCTGCAGCAAGTACACCAATGACACCAATCTGGAGGGAGAACTAGAAAGCAGGGTTTCCATTAAGCAGGATCATAGCAAGCTGATGAAACAAGCTGACAGAAACCTCATGAAATTCAACAACAGCATATGCAAAGGTGTAATAACCCCATGCACTGGTATAAGCTGGGGACAAACTGGCTGAAAAGCAGCTCTGTAGACATTAACCTGGCAGTCTGTGGACAACAAATTTGGGTGAAGAAGGCCATCAGGATCCTGAGCTGCATCAGCAAAAGCCAGATGGTCCAGGAAAGTGATTCTCCTTTCACAGGCACTCCTGTGGAACTGTGTACAGTTTTGTGTGTGTGGTCATTCTGAAGCAGGTTGCACAGAGAGGCTGGGGATATCTTCATCCCCAGATATAATCACATCTTGACAGGACAAGACCTTCCAGCTTCTGATCTAACTTTGAAGTCGGTCCTCAAAGGAGAAAAGGGCTGGATGAGGTGGTTGCAGAGGTCTCTTCCATCCTATATTTTTCTGTGAACACCTACTGGTAAATCTTATTTTGCTAGTCACATATTATTGTTTTAGGCCCCTGTTACAATATTGTTTCAAATACCTGGTGTTTTTCTGAGGGTGAGGGAGAAGAATTTGAAAAGAAAAGGAAGTGCTTGTAGATGCAAAAGATAATCAATGGATGCAGCCCGCTTCCTTGTTTAAGTGTACTCTTGCCCAGAAAAGCATCAAATATCTAATCACCTCCTTAAGCTGCCTTATAGAGTGAACAAAGTGTGTAACTGCTTTTCACCACGTGTTGCAAAAGATATCCTGGACCAGTGTGAGGAGGTTCAAATCATCACTTCCCACTGCCTGGGAAAGATCTCTATTCATCAACTTATCTGCTACTCTTGGTGTAGGCACTGCGAGTGAAGCCAAGGGGTCTCTAGGAAACTGAAGCATTTCCAGCCCACATGATTTATTGGATCAATCCTTTAGTGCCTTCTGAACAACACACATCTTAAGTTTTCAGATGAGTAGCAAATGAAGCATATTTTAACACAGTACTGCAAAAATGTCAGTGACACTTGATAAGCTCATCTGTCAAGCAAAAAGAAAAATCAGCAATAGCTGCTGAGAACAAAATGCTCTTTTACATCTACAAAAACCAAGTGCCACTGCTGTATCTCATCAAAACTAATTTTCCTCGGTTTTAAAGTGTTAAAAAAATTTTAAGAGTTTAACTCACAAAGAAATGATTAATTTTCTTTTTAATAAGCAGTTATGGCATTAGTCATCTCTTCTGATTCACAATGAAAGCTACGGGGCACAGTGGGATGTATTTACCAGGAGAGGTGTTGAATTTAGTCTGACATGTAGACTTTTTGAAGTATTATTTCTTGAAGTTTTATGTATGAAGGAAGAAAGGCACAAAGGCTTCGAAACTGGAAATGGCTGAGTACAGAGAAACAAATGGTAGGTAGGAAAAAAATTCTTCACAAAGTCCTGGCTTTTCTTACAGGCCTTCTGTGGTTTTTTTTGGTTGTTTGTTGGTTTTGTACACTTATACCGCCTTTGGGACTTACAGAAATGCCAGCTCTGGCTCTCCTTTCTGGGGGCATGTCCCTCAGTCATTGACTCACCATGATGTGGTCCTTGTTCTGCTTTTCTGATCCTGATCTGCTTCTCCCTCTTCTTTCAGGACTGCTGTACCTCAGGTTCAGTACCTCCATCAGGATATTTGAAGACAGAGGTGCTGGTCCTCTCACAGGAGGAATGGGTCATGTTGTGACAAGGATCTGTAGCAGACTATGCTTCTGTGCTCTCTGGTTTCTTGCTGAAGGATTAGGGGGGGCTTCAAAATCTCAAAGTTACCTTGAACATCACCAATTTTTCAACATATGTTATGCATAAGGTGGTAGGTATAATTATCTTCCCTTTAACTTTAAGCATAGCTCTGAAGTTAAGCTCTGACCTTTTCCATGTCTGTGCACATTCTAGAAAAAAGTAGATGGAGAGGAATTAAAAATTACTTAATACAGTATTATAGTAAGGAAAAACAGCTAAATAAAAATTACTCACAATACTCCATTGCCTGATGGAAGAGAAGCCTGATGGAAAAGAAGGAAGTGCTGAATGCAGTTTGCATTGCAATGGGTTGTGAAACAACATACAAAAACTTGAAAATGAGGACTGACTTTTCTGCTTCTCCTCAGCTTCCTCACAAGCCAGAGGAGTCAGAACAGTTACATTAGCCATGGTGAGAAAGTGGCTCAAACACAAGCTTCTGCTCTCATCTTCCTGCCTCCTTCAAGCAGTAACTTCCCTCAAGTCCCATCTCCTCTCTTATGTTATCATGCTTTGATCAATGTTTTAAGGGTTGTTTTTATAACTGTTTGCCTTAAAGGAGTGATGTACCCACTGAGTTTAGGTAATCTGAACCCCACAGGTTCAAATTAAGAAAGAGGCTGGACTGGATTACAACTAACAGGTAAGGCCCAGAATGAGACAAGTTATCACACTGTCTTTATAACTTTATACATCTGTAGGATGCCTCATGTTTTCAGGGTTTAGATCCTATGGTTTTACTTGTTTTTAAAAAACAAAACAAAACAAAACAAAACACGCACACACACAAACTTATTTCTTCTACTACCTTACCTGTTTTGTTTTGTTTTTAAGCTTGTTTTGCAATTTTTATCAGCCTGCAGACATTTTAGCTGGTTAGTCAGTTAAAAGATATGCACCTGAAATTTCAGAGCAGCTCAAAAGCTTGCAAAGTTTAGTGCTTACAAAAGTGAAAGAGCAACAGCGCTGGCCTGACTCATACCCTGTAGGAGTAGGTGCTAGCATAAACCTCCCCACATATATCTGCTGGTTCATCTCAGCCCTTTTAACAAGCTGCAGTCTGTTTTAACTCATTACAGCGCAGTACTAGCAAGCTTAGGTAGGAGACTGCTTTCCTGGGTTAAAATAGCTTCTTCAGCACCCACTGTTACAAGCAACAGTTTATATTATTATATACAATTGGACTACTTGAACCAAGCTATGGCAGTTTTTATGTTAAAGAATATTGTGTGTGTCAGCAGATGTATAGCTCAAGAACCCCTTGCCAGATTTGGGGCAGATGCTATATTTTTGTGTGGTATGTTCCCTGCCTCCTGAGTCTCTGTTGTGCCCTACAGATACAGCCTGACCTGTGGTGGAAGCCCTCTTTCAAAATCTGAACAAAAGGACTGTTTTTGCCTGAATACAACATAGATATGGGAGATATAACTGTATATGTGTTCTGTTATGCCTTTACTTTGCATTGTGTTGCAGGAGTGTAAGGGTAGGTGGTATGTGGTTGCCCCCAGGTACGGAGGCAGGCCAGCAGGGCAGAGTTAGGCTGTTTGTCTCAGACTTACGTTGTGCCTCTTGCTGGCATTGACCTACAAGGAATATTTATTGTGAATACCACTGTGCTCCTCTGGTCTGTGGCCAAGAGAGAAAAACAGGAGGAGGACCAGAAATCCTGTGCTTTGCTTTGTAAGTTCCTCTGTAGTTGTGTTTCCTCTTTGGTAGGCCCCTAACGCAGATGATACAAGCATATGTTTATGTTTCCCTGTTTTTCTCTGAAATGGTCTTCAGTAAAGTGCTCATTCCAACTTTGTCCATGTATTTTCATTTTGCTACCTGATATGTTCAAAGTTCTTTCGCCTTCACTCCCTCCTTGCTTTTACTTTTTTCTCTTTTTGTTATGTGAACAGGTGCTATGGAAATGATCCTGCTAGGACAAATCAATTTTTTTTCTCTCCCCTTGACATCCTAGATCCCTGTAGAACTGGTTCCAGGTGTGGAAGTGAACAGAGAAAACAGATGGAACAAAGGCTGCTTTTTGGGGATCCGAGAAGAACAAGGGTTCAGATCTCCCACAGGACTGAGGCACCTAGATAATTTTGGCAATCTTGGCTAGCCAGGAGATGGTATGCAGTGTGAAGTGCTACAATATGTTATGGAAGGCAAAATGGCAGAATCTTGTCTGGAGTAACATTCTGGGATAGTGCTGAATTTATAAACCATTCATGCCTTTCCACAAAAAGGCATGCAAAGGGACAGAAGTGTACTTAGCTGAACCACGAACAGCCTACTCCAGCGATACCTTGATTTGCTCATGCTGATACCATCTGCAAGGAGAGGGTGTTGGAAATGAGACCAAAGCATTTTGCAAAAAGAAAGAAGAAAAAAAAAAAAAAAGCATTCGTCAACTTGCAAGCAATATAACTTCTGGTATTTTCCCTTCAAATTAAAAACACTTGTCAGGCAGATTTCCAGCGTAGCGTGTGGTGAGTTTGTAGCAAGATTATGATGAACATAAAGAAAACACTGTCAAGTTCAGTTCAGCTCTATATCTGGGGTTTGGGGAAAAAAAAAAAAAAAAAAGTAAAACACACACACACACACACAAAAAAAAAAAAAAAGAAAAAAGAAAAAGGAAAGATTTATGGCTGGTGTGCTTTTTTAACAGTAATGAAAACGGTTAAGGAGAACAAGAATGCCAGCACGTCTTGCAGGGTGACCATTGACCATGAGCCATACTGTGGCTGTGTTGGTGCTGAGGTTCCCCAGCCACAGTATGGAGCATCTCCTGGGGCTCAGACCGCATCAAAGCCTACGTGACCCAGCACAGATCTGGGACATATTGCTTTCTCTGGTGTTACCTTTGCTCCCCCACCAAACAAACAAACAAACAAAGGTATTCTATAGGCACCTGTCTAAAATCATGGCTTAAAAAAGCAGCTGTTTGAGTCAGAGAGGAACCAGGGAGGGGGGCAATGCAAGCATAAGATGTGAGAGCTCTTTAATAACAATCAAATATTCAAATATTTTTATCCCAGCTCTCATCCTCAGGCTATGAGTCTGCTGTGCAGGTGGCACTACCCATGTCTAACAGCACGGCAAGTCCCCAAAACATGGAATTGCCTGGTGAGGAGACCCACAGGTGGGAAGTGGCCAGGGTTTGGAGAGACACAAAGTGTTTTTTTAATCAGGAAATGCCAGCATTTTAAACCCATCGCTTCCAGTGAAATTATGTTGGTGAGAGGCAGAAGAGAGGTTGGTGGGGAGAAGAACCCATCTCTCCACCCCAGGGGTGGTTGGAGACCTCACCCAGTCTCCTTAAGCATTTTCCAGGTTTCCTCTGTAAAAATAGTGAATGATGGCTTGGGTTGTATAAGTGGGTTAAAATAAATTCAAGTCCATTTTTAAAGACCTGGGCCCTTCCAGTCAATAACTCTATGACCATCCTGTAATCAAGCATGGCTATTTTAAAAGCTGACAGCTCCGGTGGGGCAGAGGCAGGCATCAATTCAGCCACTGTACCTTCCCCAGTCCCTGCCGAGCATCCCGAGGTGGGCCAGGGATGCGCTAATTAAAAGAAAATACAGCAGCCTCCAAAAACAGGATGCTACAAAAAGGGCATGAAAGAATCCACTGCATAACCATGTGAGTAATTTAAAAGACAAACTCGGAGTCCTGGCATGGTGAGAGCCAAATGTTCCTTTTCCTGTCATCAAATGTTATTTACTCTAATGTGCAAACAATGAACAGAAGCTTTTTTTTCCCCTCCCGAACTGTGTGAATTACTGTTTAAAAGAGTTTTCCAGTGCTGCTGATCAAGTCCACACACAGAGTTAAAACACAGCCCGCCACACTGTGGCATTTATTCCTCCTCATACCTGAAACACTTCCTCACTGGAGGCCACAGACTAAGTTTCTTCTCTTTGCATGTTGAAGAGAGTCTTTTGTCTTCCTAGCACGCACTATCAATCTGATCATTTAAAGACTACATGCACTAGTCAATTCACCCCCCTGAAACTGAAAGTGTATTCAGAAGAGCTTAGCAATAGCAGTAAAAGAAATGTTTCACTCAAGCTGTTAATTATATCCAGGACAGGCTGGGAAATTCTTCACAATAATCGTGAATGTTAAGAGCTTGAAAAATAAGCTGCTCAGGATAGTCTCCTGCAATTAGCACCAATGTGTGTGATTGAGAATCATGTATGCCAACAGCCACCCTATTACTCGACAAATCAAGACATTAAAAACCAGCTCAGTGGGATGCAGTTCTGCTTATCTGGCTCATACTTGAGATATTATGGAGAGCAGCCTGGAAATAATAATAATGAAGAGTGTGATCTGTTGTGTTACCACTCTGAAGGTCACTTGAAGGCGATCATTTCATGCAGCATTGCCAATAGAATGTGTTTATATTCTGTTGCAGACTCAACAATATCAAGGCTATCATGTTTTGGATGGTGTTTTAATGGCAGCGAAGAAGTTTTTATTTTGCAGCAGAAGCACCATAAAAATGTAACCAAAAAAAAAAAAAAAAAAGGTGACTTCTGTTTTCGTTCTTGAACATGCTGCACCTTTTAAGGTTACATGCCGATCTCCTTAAAGCCAGCAGCAAACCCCCCCCGACTTTCACAGTAAACCTCCTTCCACTTTTCTCGGATACTCTGAATATTTGTACTGCTACTCTCAAATATAAATTATTTTGTTATGTATCCAGTCCCAGTCTTATGTCTGATTCTCTGCATTAAACTTGTGAATAAAACAGCCTCTGACTGAGGATGAAGTTGTTATGATGATGATGAAATAAGAGATGCAGTGGTTGCTATCATATATCTGTGAAGCTGGGATGATGCCTCTGATTTATTTATTTTTTTATATATACTGCAGTTCTGGAGAATTTATCCGGCTGCAGGTCAGAGCAGTCAGAAACCGGTCTCCCAGATGTCCTGCCTCAATGAATTTACAGCACATTATTGAATTATATACCAGCTTCTACAGCCTGTCTCTAAGCTTGCTATAACTTTTATGTAAGTTTGCTCAACTTATGCAGTGCTCAGACCTGTCACTGCAGCAGCACTAAATCCCCATGGCAGCTTTCTTGCTCTGGCTGCGCGCATGTCATTGGAGAGGCAGAAAATGTGAGGGGTGGGAAGGTAGAAATTGGGTCCAGCATGAGGAGGCAGCTGTGGTGAGAATGAAAGGGAAGGCTGAGTAAATTGAATGCCCCTCAAAAGGGAAGCTGCATGCTGAAGAAGGAAATAATCTCTTATGGTTGGGTTGAGGGCCTCCTGTGGAAAAATCCAAGTGGGAATTTAGGCTGCCTGCCAAGGTTGCCAAACTTTGACACCTCTGCCAGTGCCCATCTCTTCAACAAAGCCTAGGAGAACATAACTGCAGATCCTGGGTGCATCCATCTTCTGTAGACCCCCATTGCACATAAGGGTACCTCTGGAGCCCATGCATGGTGGTTTCATGGTCAGTGTTCTCGGCAGGGTCTGGAGGACTTCTGCAGAAGATGGTTCCACCTATAACTGTGGGTTTTCCTGACAGGGGGCTTGGATCTCAGGGTCAATTCTTTTCACAATTGCAGTAAAATAAATGCTGAATTGAAATGTCTCAGAGGAAGAAATTTGAGCATGTACAAAACTCTGAAGGTTTTTGATTTTGCTGAGTTGGATGCCAACATAAATAGATGGTGTAAAAGGATGGACCTAGCCATTACTTCAGAGGAAGGGTAATATTTCAGCTGGAAATTGTATTTGCTGCTATGGCAATAATGAAAAAGCAACCAGGTGTGGATAAATTGTACCAACAGAGAGAAAGAAGACAGGGCATGTTAAATTAATTTGTATAACTATCTTCAGCTTTACTAGGTCCCTTTTACATGTAGAGAGGACGTAGTGCCAAGTAAGTCCCCTCATTTTATCTCCTAGGTTTGGGTACTTCCCACTTTTGCCGTCCAGGAAGTTCCATTGTGCCAGAACTGACAGATTCTCCCCAAGAAAGAAAAAGCTTTTGTTAATGATGTGCTGGCTTGAATGCAGACAGGTTCTCTGACATCTATCTCTAACACGTTGGCTTTGAGCTCATTAGTTTTTTTCCTTCCTAGTGAAGTCTCTGTGAGGCCAAGGACATATGCCACCTGTCTGTGTGAGGGCAGATCTTAAGCTCCTATTCACGTGTGCATTGGGGATCTAAGAACTGTGCTTCATCTCATGATGCCAACCATGGTTAGTATGAGTTCAAAGGCTCCAAAAACCACGTTATCATAGTCCTTGCTCCTAGCCAGCCTGCTCCCATGGCATGGCAAAGCTCATTACTCTGTACAGAGCAAAGAGAAAGCAGAAGTCTGGGGGTGGTGGACATGCTAATCTCTGGAGATAGTGAATAAAGAAGGAGGTGGGTGAGAAGAAAAGGGGCAAGATGTGTTTGGGCCTAAACTCTTTCTAGATGCATGGAGCAGGAGAGCTAGTGCAGTGCTGAAGACATTTGGCTTTTGCAGCTCCAGACAGTTCATAGCCCAAGGGGAAGGCAGGGCTGCTGGTGGAAGGACACGTGGCGGCATGCTTGGGCTTACTCTTGTCTCATTTAACGTTGGGCAAAAAGGCTCCTGCAACAAGCTGAGACTTTGCAAATGCACAGAGGAGCTCCACTGCTGGTTCTGGAAGCACTGCAAGCTCCTGCCTGAGCGCCAGCATTATCCAATGGACAAGTGTTGGCTTTGGAGCGGCAACAGGCTTCCCCCTCCCTGCACTCGGCCAAAAAATCAACTAGCTTGTCCCTTCTGGTCAAGGACACAGCTCCAAAACAGAGTCATTTGTCTGTCTGAGCCTGAGTCATAACCCTGCATGGTATAGATGGAGAGGGCCCAAGCCAGGTCCCTCAGGCTGAAACAGGTTTGCTTGTGTAAAAACAGCTTGGTGGCTATTCTAGCTGTATGTGTCATGTTTTGTATTTAGTAACAAAACAGTCTGTATATTTAACAGGAAGAGGAATCCTGTAGGTTTGAACCTTTAAAAAAAAAAAAAAAAAAAAAAAGGAAAGAGAAAAAAAAGTGAAGTTGTTTTTTGTGTCTGCTGAGTGTCCTTGTACAGGAAAGGACAAAGCTCTGACAGAAGGGAATTAGGGGGGAATTAGGGAATTCCTGCTTGATTAACTGGAGCTGAATCCACAGTGGAGATGTGGAGTGCCTATACTTCATGGATCTTTTTTTTAGTAGAAGTAGGTAGAGGAGGTGGATGGTTTCTCTGAAGTGTGGCATATATCTGGGTAAGAAAGGAGCTGGGAAAGGCTCTGAAGGATGAGGTGGAGGAGTGCTCTGGGATGGCAGCATTTTCTGTTAGTGCTCCTGCGGTGTGAGGTGAAGGCTAGGCTGACTGCCCTTGTCATGCAAGAAGTATGCTGCAGGATTCCTGGGTTTTGTAGCCATGAGATCTGGAAGTCCTTGCACAGCTAAATCAGAAGAAGGAAGCACCTACCCTTGCCTGACTCAGTTGTTGCCCAAGAGTTACTGCTGTAACAAAGTGGGCAATGGAACAGAGTAGAAAGGATCGTTCCTTGCACTTCCACATCTTCGTGCAGAGCTGAAATGATTATGACTCCTTCAGCTTTCTACAGACACTCCACTAAAGAATTGCTCCAAAGACTGTGACTAGGCAAGTTACAGCTAGCCCTTCTAAAATGTCTGTGAAGGATAGATGCCTACTGCAGAGGCAGCAGAACCCAGTGCCCATGGGAGCATGCTGCAGAGCTGGAGTCAATCAGCTTCTTTCCTGGTGTAGACCAAAATAAAGCTCATGCACCCTAAGTCCTTTTATTGAGCCATTTACTACTAATTGCATTATAATGATGAACCAGGCTTAGGAAGAGGAAAAATGTTTTACGCTCTGGTAAAAGATTTGCCAACAGGCTTAATTTCAGATTTCTATTCTTTGTTACGTAGCTTTTGCTTGGTGATTTATCTTATTTGGATAAAGCTCTTCTATACAGCTCTCAAGCTAATACATTATCTCTGAGATGTGCTGAATAATGGACTACACTTGATAGTTTCTTAAGATTTACAAACAGAATACCCTATGGAATTTCATTTGGCAGAAGTGTTCATGCACGTGGGATGAATTCACATTTCTTTAAACCACTCCTGAAGCAAGACAGTAGTTGAAGAACTCTAGGAAAATAAGATTTAGGAGTTATCTACATGGGGGAAATGACCAACAGATTGCACAATTTCATTATAGTTCCCTAGGTACACATTCTCTCCTGAAATAGAAGTGATTTTATCCTGGAAAAATTACTCCACTCTGATTCTAAAATTTAGTAGAAAAGGTCAAATATTCAGGGCTAGACACTCTTTTATGTTCTCATATTCCTTATGCCCTCTAAGGATGTGGATGGGGGAATTTATCCTATTATAATTACAAAGAATTAGCTTACATAAATAGCAATTAATTGCTTAGGGTTCTGCAAGCCAGAGAAAGGTTAAGCCCCCTTAATAAAAACCTCAGCAAAACATACTAGGAACGAATGTGCATCCCCTGGTGACTGCCTGAAGTTGGCTGTTTGCTTCCTAAATACAGTCACATGGGTGCCTGCAAGAATCTCCCAGAATGTTTAGAAATATTTTGGTCAGGGGAATGGCAGGACAGAAGATTTTTCAGTGACTCCCACAGGAAGTGGTGGGGTGGGCTGTGCATGGCTACAGGCTTTCCTGCTCCAGAATAAATTGGCCCAATGTGCACAAAACATTCTTATCTGATGAAGAATTGGAAACGGGACTGGCTTTTAATGTGCTGGAAAGACCATTGTGTTTTAGCTTTGTTCTTCTCTGGGTATTTGAAGAAGGGCTTTCTGCTCTAGTTGCTCCGGTTTCACCAAATTAAAGACCTCCTTGCCCAATTTTAATATCTCACTTCAATCTAAAGGTCAGTTTGCACAGTTTCTAGTGGGACCTTATGGAAGGGCAACGCTTGATTGCGTGAAGCATCTTGACTTTACACTGCCACTAAGAGCAGGACCATCTCACCAGTAGATGCAAACAGCAGAGACTGTATTTGGTCTGCTGAACCTTACCCCGATGCCTACATGGGGGCAGTTGGCATAATGATGGTGTTTTGCTATTCTCCTCCTGTCTCGTGCTCTTCTTCATTGTGTCTGTCCATGTGAGTAATATTTATTGTAAAATATAGCTGTAATAAAAGGCAGGGCAAGGTCTGTATGCAGAGATACTATCATCTCTCATTAAACAAACAACTATAGTTTGAAAAAGCAGGCAAGCTTTCAAACAAGCAAGCCATTTTTTCAGGGTTGAAATAGAAGCAGCAAATTCTGAAGCTGAATACAGATTGTGAACAATTGCCTGAGTGAAATCAGACAGGTATCAGAGGATCTGAGAGGAGGTAGTTGGGATCTGTGAAGAAGAACTCGTTTCATTATGAAAAGAGAGGCAATGTGTCTCCTGGAGAACAAAAAATAAGAAGGAAAATAAAGAAGGAAAGAAGGAAGGAAAGGAAGAATAAAGCAGGAAAGAAATAAAATAGAAAGAAAATAGGGAAAGGAGAGAAGGAAGGAAGGAAGGAAGGAAGGAAGGAAGGAAGGAAGGAAGGAAGGAAGGAAGGAAGGAAGGAAGGAAGAAAGAAAAAGAAAGAAAGAAAGAAAGAAAGAAAGAAAGAAAGAAAGAAAGAAAGAAAGAAAGAAAGAAAGAAAGAAAGAAAGAAAGAAAGAAAGAAAGAAAGAAAGAAAGAAAGAAAGAAAGAAAGAAAGAAAGAAAGAAAGAAAGAAAGAAAGAAAGAAAGAAAGAAAGAAGGAAAGAAGGGAAAAGCTAATTTACAGCCTACAGCCAGTGGGGAGAGCAGGATTATGAAGGGCTGCAAAGCTGGTATCTCCACCAAATCCATCCTATTTGATACTCAGTGGAGTTATGAATCTCTTGTCCCAGACCTAGTGGGAAGTGGGCTTTGAGGTTGGTGTGAGTCTGCTGTGAATGAGGAACAGAGGTCTAGAAACAATAGGGAGAACCAGCAAAGACTTGAGCAGGAAAGGAAAGCAAAATTAAATGAGATTTAAATCAGTTTTGTCTGGAAGGTCCTTATGGCAGGGACATTTGCTGAAACACATTCCCTCTACTAAAAAGGGCTGTGTGGAAAACAGTTTTTTGCATTTCAAAGGAAAGTTGGTGATTCAAAAAATTTTCCTGTTCGGAATGGAACCAAAAAGAAGAAGACGAAAAAGAATAAATTGTTTAGGAGACAAAACTGAAATGAGGAAAATAATGCTTCTGGTCAGATAATTTCTTTTTGCCAAAAGAAAAATACAATGTTTTGTGGGGAATTAGAACATCTGAAAAGTTCCTAATACAAAATTGAAGCATTGCTTTGAAATGGAAAAATCAAATTTTGTCTCAAAGAGACTGAAGAGAAATGCTTTTGACTGGTGGCTTTTGCTCAGTTTTTAGAAAACAACATTTTCTGCAAGGAGTGTTTTCCTTCATGGAACCAGCATTTTCCAGCTGAGAGACACTTCATCGCAGAAACAGATTAATTCATGGATTAAAAACAAAACAAAACAAAAACAAACAAACAAACAACAACAAAAAAAAACAGCATCCTGACTGACAATGCCTGGTAGGAGAGCAAGCACGAGGGTCCAGGACGCACTCACGTTAGCTGCTGCTGTCAGCCACCTCGGGTTTTGGAGCAAGGTTGGATTATAAATGAGTACAGAAATGCCTGAAGCCCACACCAGCCACCTGTCTGCAGCTGGCGTGGTGAGCAGACAGGCATGACCAAAGCTCCACGGCCAGATTAAATCCTCCCTACAGCTCCTGCAGGGAAGCTCAGCGTGCGGCACACAGGTACCGAACATCCTGCCATGGCCCCATGCTACTCCCAGCGCTCACCACGCAGCCCTGGGATGAAAAACACTCATGGCCATAGCAGGCAGATGTGGAAATGCAGTGAAGGCTCCAGATGAGAGCTGTGGTGGCAGCAATAACCGCTCAGAGACCTTTGCTCCAGCTGTCATTGAGAGACAAAGCGCTCCGTTTGCTGCTGTCATTTTTTTTTCCTTTTTATTTTATTTTATTTTATTTTTTCATAAGGAGCCTTTTTATATTTAGCCTTTGTAAGTGTATCAGTTAATTAAAGGCCAATAAAAACAAGCGACAACTACCACAGGGCTAAGTAATTCAGCAGCTAAGTGGTTTTCAAGCTTTTCTTCACGTACTTATGCTAATTAGAGTAACCAAATCATCTGCTCTGGCTAAATAGCTCAATCAGTTAGCCATCCAATCACTCCCTAATTTCTGGGAATTGGCTGATTATTTGTATGGATTACAGGAATGCTTTTTTTTGTGTAGGCTGCTCCTGCCCTGGATGTTTTAGATATACAATAGTTGCTCTTAATGAAGTGTAATCAGTCACTCAAATCATGTGGTATTTGTCCTATCCCTTCTTTAAATGGCTGCCACTCAGAAGCTAGAGAATATACAGATATGCACTTCATAGCAATAATATTTCTCTGAAATAACTATTTTTGAAAAAGTAATCTTTGAAACTCTTGGAATTCACAAGCAGGAGCTGATTCTGAAATTGCTAAGCAATAAAATAACATTATATCACACAGTAAACTTGTTTAGATTTTTTTTTTTTTTAACTATTCTTTCATCACTTTTTTATATTTCATCATTTTTGCTATCATTTGATGCCATGACCCTTAGCTCCTCATTTCCTGTCTTAAGCTTTTTGTTTTGTATTTGGGTTTGAAAGAGAGGAAAAGGAGCAGGGTGCCGAAAAGCCCATTTTCACAAATTCATGGAAGAAGAGTTCCTGGAGGTCTATTAAGTACAGCTTCAGTTCCCTGAGACATGGAGAGCCGGAATTTGGAAAGGAGCATCTGAGAAGTGCCTTCAGACTTTCCCCTTTCACTGAGGACCTTCAGATTATACCAGCAGAGAAACAATGCTGAGACACCGGGTGCTTCAGTCAGAGCCTATCTGGGCACTCTTATGGTTCAAACACCTTACAAATACCAGGAGATTTACTGAACAAAACCACCACTGAACCCTTCTGCTCTTGCTTTAGCACATTTCTCACCACCACTGTGTCTGAGAAAGGCCTTTCTGGAGCACCTCTGCAGCTGGCTGGACTCCTTTCAGTCTGTGGTCAGGGATGCTGATCTTACTGAGCCCCCCTGTCCACCGGTACCTTCAGAGAGAACTTGCCAGGGGTCCATATTTTTGAGTGCAAAAAATGTTACTGTTAAGTGTGGCTTGCTTTTTTTTTTTTTTTTTTTTTTTTAAGTAAAAGTAGAGTTAAGAAGGAAATGTGAAGGGGAAGGGAACCATGTAGAAAGACAAAGCTTTTGGGCAGGGGTCATGTGAAATCCATGGGGAACAAAATCTTTCCAAGCCAGGTAGAGCTACACTGCCTTTTTCCTTGATAAATCAAGTGCCAGAATGAAATGCTTAAGTAGACGTACAGTCAAGTTACCAAGCCTTGAAGTTCTGGAAAATCCCTCTAATTAACAGCTTCACAGCTGGGCTTCAGTGAACATAGGCTATTGCCTATTTTTACTTTTTCCAGGGCACACATTTCAGGGGAGGGGTCTGGTAAAGAAAAACAGAGCTGACCACTGCTGGGAGAATCTCTCCAAGCCACCAGTACCACCATAGAGGGCATCTGCGGGGACTTACTTAGGAATGCTCCTTAAATAAACAAAATGACACTGGTTTTGAACTCAAGTTTAAGGGGGAGCGAGAGCCATGGAAGTCCTTCTGCATTCAGGAGTCAGTGATGCTGTTTTTTCAAATAATCCTAGAAACCCTTTATCACTGTGTGTGCAAAGGCAGAAGACTCCCAGCCCACGTCCATTACATCCCTCTCAGTCCCGAGCTGCCTTTACAGTCATTCAGATGTGCTCCAGCCTGGACAGCATTCTTACACGTGCTCATCGCATTGGTATTTTACACAGCTGATACAAAATATTTACACTCTTAAGACTTTTTGAGAAGGTCATATCCGGTCTCCTCTCTGATCGGAGTGAATCTTTTATAATTCACTGTCTTGCAGCAGCTTGTAAAATTGTGTTTTCATGTCCTAGCTGCTTGAAACTGGTGTAGTTGATTTAGCCTTTTAAACCCTTTTTTGTAGGATCGTTATGGTGGAGTAAGTGACAGGGTAGCACTCTGATGAAAGATACACACAGGTATACTAAAAGTGATCAGCAGACTTGTGCAAATTCCACTAAAACTCGCAAGCTGTTTTTATAAAACACAATAAAATAGTATCACAGTACTGAAAAAGCATGTATTGAAAGCATCAGCCATGACATTCAGCTAATGCAATGTCTGCTTTCCCACTGCACAGCTCTCGAGGTTAGCCTCAGCCTTGTTCTTTGTCTCATGTTATCCATCTAAGCTAACATCTGATTCTGTGTGGTCCTGAACTCTCTTAACACCAGAGATGCAGGCCCACAAAGATTGGAGTGATAAGATGCAGCTGAACTGACATGCCTTTAGAGAGCAAGGCGGAAAGAAATGCAAGCTCTCTTCCAAGCGGGCTTGCTTGTCCTCCTGTGCTGAGGGGGAAAGGCAAGAAGCAGGATTTGATCACTCACTTGGACAGAGTTCAAGTATTTCTGCTGGGAAATCAACCCACAGCATTTTTGAAAGGTGCAAAACTGCCCTGTTACCTCCAGAGCTGGGCCAGGCCAGCTAAACTGGAAATCTTGCAGTACAATGTAGTTAATGATCTGTCTAGCTAAACGAAATTTCACTGCTAATCTTCTTGACCTCAGAAGCATTGCCTTTCTTAACCTCACTTCAAAATATACCTTTCTACCAAGGCTTGCGAGTGTGCTGAATAGCTACCGGAAAATTTGCAGGAATACCCAGCCACACGGAAACCAAGACACAAGGGAAGCTCTCTAAGCTGTGCCTGCCAATGCACAGGACAAATCAAGTTTATTTCTTGCAGGAAAATTGCCAGTTCAAGTTAAGAGAAAGACCTGCTTTCAAGTCCTTGAGATACATCCCTGTTGCCATGATATTGCCTTTGGCTCTTGGTGCTAGGAAGGGATTGTTTTTATTCCTCAGCAACTTTGGCCATGACCTACTTACGCTGAAAGGACCTAAGATGTAGATGACCCCTTCTTTCTTCTGACTGGGCTGCAGTGGAGTCTCTAAACATCCGAGCCTTTGTTACTGTAGTCTTCAAGCTTGTTTTAGCCGCTTGCACGGACTTCTGTGGCTTCTGCTATGAGGTGGCTGGAGCAGATGTCCTTGTGCTTGCTCCAGGCCCGAGTGGCTTACCACAGCTGCTGGCAGCCGCACCGAGCGGCCACAGCTCCCCTCCCAGCCCTCCATTTCTTCGTGAGGTCTAGAAGTGGAAGGAATGAATGGTCAAGTCATTTTTAGAAGACAGATGTTTGCAAAAAAGCCAGCCAGGCCCTTGCTGAGCAAGGGGCGTGGGGCAGCTGGGGTAGCTGGGGAAGCTGAGGGCCAATGTTGTTGTTGTGTCCCCGTTTTGGTGCAGCATTCATCTTCAGGGGCTGAACCCCTGTGTGAGAGGAGCTGCGGTGCTGACCCAAGGTTTGGGCAGTGTCTGGGGGCAGAAGGTGATGAGAAATGATGGTCGATGAGAGTCCAGGCCTGTAGGCCTTCACAAAAGTGTGCGGGACTGGCTTACTTTCAACTGTTTGCCATCTAGATAGCTCTCACAACAAAAACACCTGGATGCTGTTCCCTTTACTGATTTTGTCCCTTCACAGCAGGAGTTTGGGGCAGAGATGGGGAGTGGTGAATCCACCCCACCCACCTCAGTACTTGGCTCAGATGGGAAAATCTGGTTTGTCACAGGAAATTGTCATTTTGCTTCTTACACTGCTTGCTTTGTTCAAAGGACTACATCCATCCAACACAAGAGTTTTTCCTCCAGCTCCTCTGGCTTCAAAGGTTCATACATAAGAGCAAAGAATAATAAAAAAGGAAAGAAAAAAAAATAAGACGCACATGCACAAGCAAAATAATAACCAGTTTTAAAGTCTGACATAGAGACGCACAGACAGACTTGGACCCCAGAACCAAGCCCAAAAACATGGAGAAAGGAAGATTTCACAAACAATCAGAATACAAAATGATAAGATTATCAGGTGTCACCATACCTGATACATGCAATAGAGGATTATACCAATTCTCCACTGTTTCCAACTCGTAAAGAAACCTAGTATCTAATAAGAAATGTTCCCACACACAAACATTATCTTGCTGCATGAAGCTATCTTGAAAGGAAACATCTTTACATTTGCTCAGGGAAAAAAAAAAAAAAAAAAAAAAAAAAAAAAAGCAGCAAATGAGCAAAAAACAGTTGTATGTACCATAGCAAATGCATGTAATTGTCCTTGAGATTCTCCAACTGGAATGACCAGCTAGGTCATTCTCTAGGTCAACCTCTATAGAAAATGTTTTTCTTCATATGTTGGGATTTCTTGGGCTGTTGACCAGAAGTGTAGATAATGTGACAAATGCAGCTCATGCTCTGGTATACCTATAACTTGTAAGTTGGGCTGTAAATCTCTGCCAATGAAAGCCAGCCTTTTCTGGCTTGAGTCATATCAGAAATAATGCAAAGGTGGGCTGCCTCCCAGTACCGGAACAGTGGTTGAAAAAGCAGGGAAGGAAATGAAGACAAAGCAAGGACATGAAAAAGTAACGAAAAAGTAACTTAAAGCTTAAACAAACAAATGAAGACCTGTTCTATTTAATGCAAATTTGGAGTTGGCTTACTTTATCAAAAAGCTTCTGTAACTATTAAACAATTCAGGGAAATTTCCCTAAATCTGCACTGATTATTGGGTACATTCACTTTGGCCATTTCTGGAAAATATCAAATCTTCCTGCTGCTATGTGCTGAGGACCCTTCAGCTGGAGGGACTCAATGTTGCTATTGAGTCACAGGTAATACTGACCCTCGATAGGTACAGAGGCACCCCCTGGCCCTGAGTGTCTCTGCAGCTCTTCCTGTACTTTCTGCCCTCTCATCAGGCTTTGGGAGGGTGATGGAGTTGGACAAGCACACGGGCTTATGTGAGAACAGACAAATTCTCACCATGACAGAAGGCAGAGTGGAAGACCTAACATTGATGGTACTGCATCTTCACCACGAGGAGGAGTGTGGTACAAGGCTATGGGGCAGGGTTGCAAGGCACCCAGGCTTTCAGGATCTGAACTGCAGCCCAAGTCAACATTTCAGTGCACTAGACCAGTTTCCTAGGCCAGGTTCTGCTGTGCAAGGTTCACATGAGGCCAAAGAGGACTCCATTAAAAAAAAAAAAAAAAGTTGTCTGATAGCAATTTGAGTCCAAATATACCTGGTAGGTGCATCATTTGAGCTGACATAGGCATACTCTCACTGATGTGCTCTGCAGCGATGAGTGTTAGCCCACAGAGAGCAATTTCAGTGAGGTCTGACGTGACAGCATAAGAGGGTTTTGCAGGATGATACAAGTTTAGTGGTGAATCAGGGCATCTGAACTTCAGAGGTGAAGAGACTGTTGCTGTGCAGTCATGAGAGTGGGCAGGAAGGCAGCGTCTAACACCAAAACACACCCCCTTATCATCATCATCATCACCCATAGGTAGGGTGTGTGCGTGCCCTCGCCCTGTCACCCAGCAGCTCTGCCACCCTCAAGCACATCGAGCCATGATCACAAACAGACTGGGATGGGGGAGTGAGGAGGAGAGAAGGGAGCAAGCCCAGGCTGCATCACCAACACCACAACGTGATCCAAGTCCAGCTGCATCTTCTGCGTGGTCACAGCAGGAGCTTGTCTCTATTGGGCTGCCTGCAGGATGTGCTTGAGTACGATCATTTCTACTCTTCTTCTGCAGAATGTGTTTTACTCTTCCTTTTGGTAATGTATTTGCTCCTGGCACACTTGTGTTTGAACCAGAACCACTCCACAAGCAGATCACATAACATGTTTTTCCAGCCCAGAAGCTGATTCCTCTGTGCTAAATGAACTGCTGTAACCTCAGTGTTACCCTGGAGAGAATTCCTCTGTATTTTGCCTTGCAAATAATTCACATGGGCTGACACAGTCTGTGAGTAGAGTATGCAGCGTTTGGTACAGTATGTGTACAGTCTGTGGCTCTCTGCAAAGCGCCACTGCATGTACATGCCTGGGATCAATTATTTTCATTGAAACAAGAGAAGCCGCATGATGAGTAAACCATTAACTATGACATTTTATTCCCACACTTGATGAATATATGCAACAAAATATACTGCAAAAGGACTCTTTAAAAACAGACTTTAATGCCAAGCATACTGAAGTCATATTTCATCTCAGGAAAAGGAACTGGGGCAGATACTAATGCCTTTGCCTCAAATCATAATGTCAAACTTAAGAGGCAAAAAAAAAAAAGGTTTCTTTGCAGAATAAACACCATTCCCCAAATCATTTTGTTGCTGTCATTTCTCAAACCCTTTCAAACAACCCACTGCCACAGAGACTTTTATTTACAGCACCACAAACCCCCCACCCAGCAAGGGAGGTGTCCTGTGCTTGTACCCCCAGCACTGCCCTGCTCCCCAGGGCACCCCAGCTCCCCACATGTGGCCAGGCTGGGCACTAGCCACAAGTGCCACCAATGGTCTCAGCCATTTCTCACCCCTGTTTGTCAGGCTGACTTGCCCAGGGTGTATTTTTGAAGTGTTAAAGCTTTAAGAGGCTTAAAGTGATAAAGTATTTGGATAGGGTTTAAGAACATCTAAACCTTTGAATAGGATCAAGCTGTGTGCAAAGTACCAGCAGCCTGTGCCAGGCACACAATCTTATGTCTGCTGCCCTCCATATTATAACTGTCTTCATGTTCATTGTGTAATAACTGTAATGTGAATAAACAGAAAGAAATATCACTGCACCAGGGAACAAGTCTTCTGCTTTATTGTATTCCTGGCATCTACTAACACCTGTAAATAGACACACACCAGAAGGCATCCTCGATGAAGGAAATGTAGTGCTCCTCACTATGTATGTACAAGACCTCCCCAGAGCCTTCTCTTCTCCAGGCTGAACAACCCCAACTCTCAGCCTGTCTTTGTAGGAGAGTTGCTCCAGCCCTTTGACCATCCTTAAGGCCCTTCTCTGGACTCATACTTCCATGTCCTTCTTGTGCTGGGGGCTCCAGAGCTGAACACAGTGCTGCAGGTGGGGTCTCACAAGAACAGAGCAGAGGGGGACAATCACCTCCCACGTCCCGGTGGCCACACTGCTTTTGATGCAACCCAGGATATTTTTGGCTTTCTGGGCTGCAAGTGCACATTTCTGGCTCATGTTGGCAATAGTAAGTCAGGACCATAGTGTGTGGAAAGAAGTTGAAGTCCTTTGGTGGTCATGGTGGACACCTCCTGTAGAGTTTTCACTGCAGTTTCTGAGAGAAGGGAAACTGGGGAATTTGGTGATGATGTAAAGATGCATGAACAACATGGTGCACCTCCATCTACCTAACAGAAGAACAAATGAGTGAGCCTGCCAGAGCTTTGCTGAAGTTGTTGTTTAGACCAGCACAACTTGTCCCTTGCAGACATAAACCACTGCCGTATGCAGCACTGCATGAAGTGTGTGCAGAGCCACACAAGCGTTATGTGTACATGTATGACTTCAGTGTCCTGACTTTTGGAAAAATAGACCCCATCCAGATTCCCAACCAGCTCTGAAAAAAAAAATGAGAGATGAACTGTGGAGTTTTAGTATCACTGGCCAGCTCCCTTTATGGGGAGAGCTGCATTCAAGTGCATTGGTTCTGCACCTGTTTCAGCATCCTTAAGTTTGCTGTTACGAGAGGAGCCTGAGAGCTTGACACCTAGCTCCCATTGTGTTTTGACTCTTTTCTTTAAAACAAAACAAAACAAAACAAAACAAAACAAAACAAAACAAAAAAATGCCACCAACAAAAATGAACAAACCAAAAAAACAGCTCATTTTGCAATCTCAGTAAAACGAAAGTGCTACTGTGTAAATAAATGTACCTGAAGGATAAATGTACCTGGCATTTACCACAGGGACACTGCACTGCAGTAGACAGCTATATGGCAATAAAAGCAAAGTGACATTGAGGTAGAAGAGTTGTCTTTGGTGCCATTTCAAAGAGGGAACATGCATCCCAGGGGGAAAAAATTGGCATTAAACTACTCATGAGTATTCAGAAATGTTGATTATCATGTCTAGTTTTAGGATCAAACAGGTTGGTGGGTAAGAGAGAACTGGACCTCATACAGTAAAATCCAGAGAGCAAACACACTGAATTTTCCAAGTACTGAAAGACAAATACAAGATGTATTCATTTGACTGTCTGAAATAAAACCTGGGGGAAAAAAAATAAAAGAAAGCTTCTCAAAACAATATATGTATATATATTATTGGCTGACTGAAAAGAAATTGTTTCAATTCCATGTACTTACACTTACTTACTGTGTACTTTCACATGTGTGATTTCAAAACCTGAGGAGAGATTTCTCTTGCCCAGGGTGGCTGCTGATCACTTCCCAGCTGCCATGAGCCCTGCCATTGCTGTGGAAGTTATCTGATGTCCACAGCATCTGCAACAATGCACAGCATTCTGCTGTCCTCTAGAGGTTTGGTTTTAACCACGAGTAGTCCTGACACTGCCTTTGAGGAGTCCCAGACATGCAACATAAGAGATAAATAAACAAATACGCACCAAGGGGTTGGCTGCCTGTAGTAAGGTGCCGTAATACTGTTCTTCAGTTCTGAACTCACATGGTTTAGGCACTCATTCAGGGGATGAGAGGCAGGTCAAATCCTCACTGTGACTTGCATTTGGATTTGAGCCAAGTTACCTCTATCTTATAAATGCACCTCAACCATCTCTCTTGCAAGTGACCTCAGAAACCATACCTCTCCCACTTAAATATTTCTTAATAAAGAAAAACTATTTGATACTTAAATATTAAGTGAGAGATGTAGGAACAACAAACTGGCAGCTGGGGACCAGGATCTGCTCCAGTGATTACTGAAATACTATGCACCATATAGAATTACTGTACTATTACTGTACATTTATAATTACTCCAGGAAAAGACACCATGACACAGCCATGGAAAGTCCTCCTCATCTGGTGGCTGGCACATTGCTTGAGGAATGCAGGTTCAAGTTCTTCTATGCAGACAGAGCAATCCACCTAGAGAACCCCAAGGCATCCTGAGGGTCCACATGCTTATCATATGAGCAGAAAAGGAAAGGCCTGTTGCAGCTGTCCCAAAACACTCCCGTGGGCTGTTGCCTTAGTTTGCTTTATGGGGTCAGACCTCAAAGGGCCTACATTTGTGAAAAGTACCAGTATTTTCAGTGTGTCAGTTCACAAAAATACCTGTTCCTGCACTAACCACATCACATGCACATTTAAAGGGAGCCAAGAAGTGCCTCTGTGGCCCTGGGTATGCGGGCTGGTGTACGATGAGCTCTGTGAACGAGTGCTTCAGCGGACACCACAACCAGCAGGACCACACTGTGGCCGCACTGCCCACATGTGCAGGGCTTGCTCCAAGGCCTCTTAGAATTAATGGAAAAGATTGCACCCTTATTTACTTGGCATGGAAGGGAATTTTGAGGCAGAGCAGTGAAATTATTGTATACCAAGGTGAGCTGGGGTGAAGATTGCAGGAAAGTAGCCAATTACTTGCTATCCTGTTGATACAAGGGATGATTATACATTACCTCCAGTTCACTAGCTGCGCTGAGGCTTCATTTAAGGTAATTAGCTTCTTATTATGAAGTGGGATTCAGATATTACAGATAAAATCCTCCTCACCGAGTCTGCAGCAAGGGAATGAATCCCTGTGCCTCATACCTGGTCTCAGCCCTAACGCAGTAGAGCTGGGGGCCACCAGAAACACCTCTCAGCTTCAGGAGGTGCTGGTCACCAGGCCACTCATGAACACACAGATGTTCTCCATAAGAGTGACCCTGCATGCAGCCCACACCCCCTGTGGAAAGGAGCTTGGATGAGAAGAGCAAGTGTGGTTTTTTTCCTTCATTCCCTTACAGCACTGATGCCGTGATGCTCTTCTGTGGCATGGCTGGACGGGAGCTCTATATACACTTGGCTGTGCCGTGGACATGTGCGAGGTTTCCCACATAATCTTACCAAGTTTGTGGGCATGCACATGTATATCCTGTCTTTATGATGCCTGAACCCAGTGGCTTAACTTTTCAGTTTTGAGGTGTATGTGATTATAGAAGCATCTTGAAGTCAGCCCCTCCTTATGCACTAGGTCAGGCAATGGCTGATAAGCTTGTTGTTGTCCAGACATCAGAGAATCCACACAGGAAAGTGGTACTGAAGAGATTTTATTCACCTTTTCTTTATGGCATCAGTACTTAGTGGCCCACATATGTGGAAAGTGTCAGAATTTTCAGTGTCATTTCCCCAAAATATGCATTCCTGCTCTAATTCCACCCTGCTCAGCAAGCTCCATTTTTGCTTCTGCTTGCCTTAGGTAGTGCTTCGGATGTATGAGATGGTCCAGGCTATTTTATCCTTTTCTCTTGTATATATGAGAAGAAAATTTAGTAGTCATGGGCCTCAAAGTGATCATGAGCCCTACCTGGTGGGCGTTCTTTTGTGTTTGTTTGTCTTGTGTGAGTGCTTGTCCTTGTAAGAGGTGTCTCTGTAATCCCATATTACTGATGGAAATGGATTGCTGAAGAATTAGCAATTTAAGCATCCCATTCAGCAACAGCTATGCACATAAGCAAGTGGGGCCAGCTCTCACACAGCTTAGTCTTCTCCCTTCGGTTGTGAAACAAGAGCCTTGGTCTCTTCCAAAGGTTGGCAAACAGCCCCCGTCCAAAGAGCACAGAATCACACATTTACATACGTCACCCAGAGCAGGGGGCAGCAAGCAGAGCCCACAGGTCAGCATCCCGTGTGACCCATCAGAGAGATAGGCCGGGATGTTTGCTTTCCTTGGCTTCTTTATAAAAGGGAAAGCTCCTGCTGAGCCACAGCTTTGGAGGCTCCTAGTTCAGGTCAATTCAGTTTGGTACCCTCTGAGCCCTGTTTTGCAGGCTTTCTGGCTGGGAAATGGCAAACCAGGTCTCCTTAGAAATTCTGTAGGATGAGTTATACTCATTAAGCCCTGGTACTGGCTGGGAAATGAAGTGCAAGATGGAGCTTAGGACCAGGCTTATAAGTGGAGTGAGAGCCACTTCAACCCCTTGCTTAACTTTTGCTGCTTTGCTAAAAAGCACACTCTTCAACTAACAGCTCTAAAAAACAGAGCAGGGCATCCTGGGGACTGGTAAAACGGCTGGGCTGCAGTGACTTCAGAGTGTCACCTGCTTACATAAGCTGAGGGTGGACCAGCCATGAAAATAGTGCTTATCCCAGAAACACAGAAAATGCAAACTCTACCCATCTGTCTTCTGCAGTGCGAAGGCCGAGAGGGAATGTGGTTGTTTTCTTTGCTCTCTGAATCAGCGTGTTTGCTCTGTTTTACTTTTCTGGTCCCTTAAATGATCAGAATAGGCATTCTTCAAACCATAAAAAGCAAGTACCCGTTTTGCCGTGCTGTTGTTCTCTCTAGCATTTGTTGCCATCTATCTATTAAGGTACATCCTTTTAATAAAAACATCCAAGAAACCAGCCTTTGTTTGCTGATTATGCATTCAGGTATTCCAGATTTATAGCGCTCATTTAGCGTAATTGAAGCTTACGATGAGTACAAATTTTCTGCTAAAAGAAAAAGAGAAAATAGCAAAACGGTACGGGGCAGCATTCATGTAGAGATAAAGCAATGATTGTGTCATTTGTTTTGGAGGGTAGATTTGCTATTAAGCTGAAGTCTAAAGTAAGGTACATTGATTTACAGGAAATTGCTCACTTACACACATGTTAGACATTTACAAACCCTACTTCAGAAGCCCCTGAATACTGATAAGCCTTTGTGATTTCAGCCAAGTATGTCATCAGTAACATCAGTGTCTGTTTATAAACATTATTTTTTCCTGATTCAGGTAGTCAAAGTTCAGGAAAATATTTGTCTTAGGTCTCTGCAAATGAATGGCTTGAAATTCAGTGACATTGCCCTCTTCAAAGGGAACCGAAGGAACCCCATCCTATTTCCTAGAAAAGCCCCCGAGAAGCAAGCGAGTCAATGTGGCTTTCCTGAGAAGTGGCTCCCTTCTTTATGTTTTCACCATTTAGTGGAATATAAATAAATAAATAAATATTTCCTCTAATTGTCCCCTTGGATCTTGGGAGCTTTGAAAGATGTTTTCTTGGTGTCCTGGATTACTTGTGGAAGAGTTATGTACGTGAGTTGAAAGAATACATTAATAAATAAAATACCTTCCTACAATTAAGACAGAAAATTTGGACTTGGCCAGCATCCATCTGATAGCTGGCACTGGGACCTTTTTCCTGAAAGACTTTGCTTGATTATGAAGGGCCTGATTTAGCAAATCACTTCAACACACGCTGCTGCTAAGCAGATGTGCTTAAGATTTGCTGAAATGCATCCTAGACCTTGCACATCCTCTTGTGTGTAAAACCACAGAAAACAACCTGGTTTTTGTCTGTCCTGTGCGCTTAGGGAAAAAGCTCCCTGCAGAGCAGGTGCTGCCCCCGGCTGCATTTCAATACGAAGAACACATAATAATAGAATCTGGCACAAAGTCACAAATATGTGGCACAACTATCTGTTACTCTGAAGCAGGCGCTAGGAAGTGAATAATATAAATAATTACATACTAGAGGGCAGAGGACAGACCACCATGATGCAAGCTTCCTCTGCTCAGAGACAGCCGCCAGTGCTGCAGGGTTTCCTTCAGAGCTGGACACTGTCCTCCTTCCCTCAGATAGGCTTGGCTCTGAAATACCCCGCACTGTAAAAGCAGCATGGAGACAATCTTCATATGGTATACAGGGTGGTAATTTATTCGCTCCTTTGAGTTTCCATATCTCAACCCCACCTTGCAGTAGTGTGCTCTGCTTCCAGTCTCCAGCTGGGCAAAGCTCCAGATTTGGCTGAATGCAATATAATAACCAGAAATACATCAGTAACCAGCAGTGCATCTTGTTTTGCCTGGGGACAGGCTTTGCATCAGCTAAGCTGATGATGTGGCAGAGATGTGGCTATTCCTTTGCACTGCATTTATGCAGGGGTGTCCCATGGCACTGTCAGCTCATCCTGCTCAGGTGAGGTCCAATGCACTGATCTTTAGGAACACATGAACCACAAGGAGAAAATAAAAAATAAAAAAAAAATAAAAAAAACAACAACAAAAAACCACCTAGTTGATTTTGCCAAGCAGCACTGGCACTGTTGGATGGGGTTACTCTGGAGAGGACTTTCTGTTGTGTTTTCCTACTGGAGACCCTGAGATAGATGGGGACCACATAGTGCAGAAACGCTTGCATCAAACCAAAAATAATGCAAGATAATTTATCCAGATGTGCCCGTGTGCCTTTGTTGTGATGGCTGGGAGGGGAGCAAAAAGGTCCCTGGGGCTCCGTCAGTGGTGCACAGGCATGACCAGTGGTGGGCCACCTCCTTGCAGCTGTGGGGACAACTGCACAACCCACTGAGGGTATCTCTTCAGAGCACCTATTAGTTATGAGTTGGGTTTGCCCTGAAGCCTGAGCTCTGATATCCCTAAGCTTCTTATCTCATATAATTGTGTGTATTCTCATTAAGCACATTGGTGTCTTATCCTCATTAAGTGACACCAGCTTTTTTTTTTTTTTTCTTCCTGCACCCAAAAGCTGTTGGGGGGTACGGAATGTAGGGGAGGATTTACTGGTTTGTGGTTTATCCCCTTGTCAATCAATCAGCAACAATCCCATTCAGATAATAACAGAGGAATGTGTCTGTGCAGATCAGTAACTGCTCATCAGCCCTGTGAGAACCTGCTGGGACTGAGCTTGAAATCAGTGTATTGAAATACAGTGTGCTGGCTGAGCTAATGAGCTGTATGAGCAACGGGGAAGGGAATAAGGAGAGGATTTTTTTACCCATAGCCTTTCCCCATAGCCTTTCTAGACCTCTTCAGATCATCATCTTAGTTCTCAGCATCTCTCCAAAGCTCCATGCCTTAAGCAGATGTGAATACGTATACATATAGCTACCTATATGTACGTATATATGTATATATATACCCCGGGGATGCAATTGAATGGACAGCATTATGGTGCAGCTTTTGACGTGCAGTTTTGCACTCAGTCACACCTCTGCCATCAGCAGATAATTTGGGGGCTGCTGTAAGCTTCCAGACTGTGCACATGAGGTGCCAGCACTGACTGCCCCTTTTGAAGCAACAGCTCCTTGGGAGACACAGAAGCATCACCTGGGGGAATACCCTACTGTCTGTAGCTGTCCTTCAAATAAGGGGAACCCAGTTTTGGAGGTCATCTCCAGCATTTTGCAGGTAGCACAGGAGGAATAGTGCATTTGTTGCTTTCTCAGCTTCACAACAAAGCTATCCAGTTCTAAAATTATCAAAGTGAAATGGAGGCTTATGAAACGTGTGTGGGTGTTAATGGAGACAGAACCATTCTTATAACTGCCTTAAAAGCTATTCCATAAAATAGTTTCATTGTCAGGGACTTTAAACATACACGATTAATATCTTAACTGACTGTGCCTCGTTTTGCATTATCTCAAAGGACACATTTATGAGATGATACACACTATTTAGTCTTTATAATGCTTGCATCTGTAGCTGGCGTGCTTTGGGAGAGCTTTACTATCATTGCTAGTTATAGGAACATATTAACTTGCCATAAAAGACAAGAAATAAATTAATCAGATTCACAAATGTGTTAAGGAACTAGCTGCTATATATAAACCACCAAAACAACCTGAAATCTATATGAAGTGAGGTAAATATTGCTTAGAGATATTAAACAACACATGTATAAATTATCTTAGTTTAAAGCATCCTTGAGACTACCAATTCTGTTTTGACTTGTAACATAAGGTTGTATATTTTATCAAAATACTTTTACTGGAAATGTTTAGATTTTAAAAATATGTTACAAATATTTTACAGATTTCCCATTCCATGAATTTTCATTTTAAATTTTTGAATAGTATTATTAGGGCATCCATCCATTTTATGAGGTAGTCTTGGTATGTTCAGAAGGAAAAATAATAATAATAATAAAAAACTGATTATAGGATGCCTCAAAGCACAGTACTTTTTCAGAAATGTTTCATGCCAGGTTATAGTCTATGCACTTCAGTGTACACATAGGAATCCCTCTACTTGCTCATGTGTAACTCATTGTCATAATTGCGGGATGGTCAGGGTAATGAAAACTTTTCTGCAAATGGACAATGAAAGCTGGTGGCTTCCTTAGTCTTGAAAATCAAAGACAGAAAGATATATTTGGTACCTCTAAATACATTAAGGTAAAACACCTAAAAGATCTTTCATCTAGTGGGAAATATTGGCATAGTAATAAATACACACATGTTAAGAAGACAGGAATTGTACCCAAGGTCTATGCAGCCTAGACATCCTGCTTCTGATGTAGTAATGCTTAGGGAAAATATAAAACCTGTTCCTTTTGAGCTATCCCCAACACCCCTCAAATATTAAAGGAGTCAAGAATGATATTACAAAGCTCTGAGATTAAAGAATGTGATGCCCTGATTTTCTTAGAAAGAAAAGGTAAGCCATCCTTGTCTTCAAAGATCAGCACCAGACATCTCTCCACTGACCTGGCCGCAAGTCTCCAGGGCCCTGGGGGGAAGATCAGTCTTCAGTCTGGTCTGAAAGAGCATCTGGGCTGTCGTACAGAAAAGGCATTGAGATTCCTGACATCAGGAGGAGAATAAGAAGCAAGGAACGTGCTCCACAACAGGACCAACTCACACCCTGCGTTTCTATTAGCTAGATGTCTCCAGCACCCTGAACAATGTCTGGGGACATTAAATTAGCCTCTGAAGACTGCCCCCTGAGCCATAACATTGTTCTTAGACACCGACTCCATCCCACTAAGGCAAGGTACTAACCTTTAGACTATTCTAGTGTATTTGCTGGGCACCTGAAATACGCTTTCTGCCCAACACAGGATCTAGCAAACTCAGCTGGTTCCTCACTTTCCATTGCATGTCCTCCAAAATGCAAGTAGTGAGAACAATGGATAATCTACATGAACTTTTTCACTCTGTAGATACATTGCTATTTTGCCACAGGGCTTCTGAATGTACACAGCCTGTGTGATCTTGAATCATAAAGCTAGCCCTAGCCTTATCTAGCAAGGAATTAGCTGTCCTTATTACCATTTTTGGAGGCGAGAATATTTTGTACTTCCAGAGATCTAATTCTTAAAGATGTATTAAATTAATTCTTCATAATAAGTCTTTAAGACTGATGATACCTGCCTTCATGTTCATGTATCTTATATAGTGACAGTAAAATGTTAGAAGCCCATTTAAGACATCTTCATGTACTTAAGAGAGAGCTTTAAAGCATGTTAAGCAATTTATGTGTTTTGCAGTGACTCTTCAGCAATAATAATTTTTAATCATTATGGAAATTAAATAAGTTCAGTATGGCAGGCTGGAGAAATGAGCTGACAGGATCATCGTGCAGTTCAACAAAAGCAAATGCTGAGACCTGTACCTGGAGAGGAGAAATCTCATGTACGAGCAGATGCTGGAAGCCAGATGGCTGGAAGTGATGTTTGCAGAAAAGGTATTGGGGATCATGGTAGACACCATCCCTGGGGATGTTCAAGGAAAGGTTGGACATGGTCCTTAGGGACTTGGTTTAGTGGGTGACATTGGTGGTAGGGTGATGGCTGGACCAGATGATCTTGGAGGGCTTTTCCAACCTGAATGTTTCTATGATTCTGTGATTCTATGCCTCTTTGAGCTTGTTTTCAATATCTCAGTAAACCCAGGCACACGGCATACACAAAGCAACTGTTTCTAAAAGTACCATTTTCTCTTGTTTTTGGGGTTATGGGTGAAACCCAAAAGCCTGTTGTGGCAGGTGACATTCCTGTCACCCGCGTCCTTTGGAGGATGCTTGGATACACTGGTGAGAAAGACCTCAGAAGATCTTAGAAAGAATAGTAGAGAGATCTACTGGAAAACATGGCATCTACAGAAGTCTCTTCTGTAGAGCAGCTCTTGCTGCTCATGTACCAACCCATTTCCACTCCTTAGTATCCTTTACTGCTTTGATTTATACCTCTGCAGAACTGCATCTCCTGCTCTACCACTGCTGCCTTCTACCCTCTTCCAGAACAGCCTCCCAAACAATTTGTCCTACTTAAAATTAGACACCAAACAAGGTAACTAAATCACCAGTGTAGGTGCATAGTCAGTTAAAGGGAGACACCCCTCCAGAACAAGGTTGGGATGGGGTTTGGAGTTTCTTCCTTTTCCTTGACTGCAAGGTATATCTTAGGGTAATTACACCTCTAATTTAGATGCTGCTTCTGGGGTACTAATTGTAGCTAGGATGACTCATGCAGTATAAGAGAAAAGGTGTTATCAGCTGTCAATTAACTGTCACTGTGGTGGCATCTTTTTTAGCTGAGATGGTTTCAGGATTTATGTTTAAGGTTGCTCTTGCAAGCCCTGATGGCTCAGGGCCTACTTAAAGCCCCTCTTGCCACTCTTCCACCTCCCCTCTCTTCACTTTTGGGACACAGGGGCTTGGCCTTACTGAGCATGTTGTTTTGCCTGCTAGACATCTTCCAGACCCTCCTCCCACCTCTGTAAACGAATGCCCTTGCATTGGCTAGAAGTTATTTTCAAGTGCAGAAATGTCACGGTGGAGTTTTCTCAGTTCTGAGATACTTTATTTATTCATACCCCAACAGTTTGTTGCATCTGGGTACTTTGCAAAGTTGCTTTTAGGTGAGGTACCCCAATTCTTCATGCCTGCAGCTCTCCACCGTTTGAAGACAGTGACAGATTTATGGATTTAAATACAGAAAGTGTATTTTGAGAATAGCTAAAACATCTCCTTGTGAAAGTCCACATTGTCCAGCTGAATCATACAAAAAGGGCGGAGAAAAGAAGGGAATTGTTCACCTTGTCAAAGTTATGTCTTCAAAATGATCTTCAAATCTTCCTTCATCTTTGGGATTCTGTGTATTGGCATTGCTTAAACCTTGCCTTGAACTCACAGCTTCTCTTTGCCTCTACAGATTGCACTATTTTTCCACTCTGCTTGTCGGGGTAAGTCTCCT
Organism: Anas platyrhynchos; assembly: GCF_047663525.1. NCBI lineage: Eukaryota > Metazoa > Chordata > Aves > Anseriformes > Anatidae > Anas > Anas platyrhynchos. Next base: position 180,189,616 of record NC_092587.1, read on the forward strand.
GCTCATACACACAGGCTCAGAAATCCTAGTTGTTATTCAAGGCCAAAGCAAGAGACTTAAAAGGTAAGCAATCAACTGGATACTTGAGGTTAGACACTCTGATAGTAGCAATAGCCACCCTGCTCTAAAAATATCTTGTAAGACTACATTAAGAGCCCAAGGAGCCTGTGTGAGAGCTATTTTCACAGGCAAACAATGTCTGCGACTTTCAAGGCAAGCATATTTGTTGTTTTGCAAAAACCTTCATCTGCAGAACTTCTCTATCTTCTCCTGTTGCCTCCTGCTCACAACCCCCATCATATTTTTGTTCTTTGCACTGTTTAATGTTTACCTTCCTTTGCAAAAATAAAAGTCAGATGGGAAACTGTCTTTTCTGGCCATTCCCACAGTGCATATTTGCATATTTGAACGGTATCTCCATAGCAGAGTGTTCCTCAGATAATCTGAGATCACGGGGGCTATGCAGGTAGCAATCACAGCACTATGCACAACATAGTAAGTTACTGTGCCAAGCAAGAATCAACAGCCCAGAAACAAAACACATCTGCTGAGAGTGCAAATGTTAGCTGGCAACTTTGCCCGAATAAGTATGTGTGGTCCCGTCTTCTATGAACTGCAGGTTAAAGGGCAATGGCATCCTGGGATGGTGATTTCTTCCTCTGTTGTCCAACCCCAACTAATTTCAGGTATATTTTACAATGCTGTGTGGATCAGCAGCAGAGTGATATCAGTTTCCGAGGAAGCCTTTAATCTGAAGATACTTCAAAAGTTTCAGAAAACCTTGATCTAATCTGACAAATTGCAGCACCTCCAGAGGATTCATTCACCTTGAAGCATTCCTTTTTTCCTTTCCTTTTCTTTTTTTTTTTTTTTTATCCTCAGTCATGATGCGAGGAGGTGATAAAAGTGGCCCCCCACTGCTGACGTGAAAGGTATCCAGTTTCTCCAGTGCTGATGTTCTGACAGCTCACATAGTAAGCAACAAGGATTTATTTTACTGTTGTTACTTTGTTTTTTTTTTTTTTAATTTATTTATTTCCCTGCCTGCATGAGGGCTGGCACTGCATTCAAAAAGACACCACCAGCTTTAGACCACAGAAAATGACAGAGGGGGTCAGTGGTGAAATGACCAGCTGCTGCTGGAAACAGTCTGGTTCTTGGTGGGCCTTAAGTAACACAGGTGGGTGGAAGAGGTTTCTGTAGGAGAGGAAGATGCTAACACAAGCTTGTGTATTAAAGTAGGAGCCAGGTGTTATATTTTCACACCCTCTGGCTTGCATCCAGCTTTTAACCTCTCCATTCCCCCCTGATTCAGGAGTGCTTGGCTCTCGCTGAGCCTTGGCTGGCTTTTTGGACAACTTCATTCAGCCGTGTTGATGCCAAGCAAAGGTCCCTGCTTCAAGGTTTTCAACTGGAACCACACTTTCCTGGTGTATCTCTCTTGATAAACTAAAGCTAAGCAAACAGCCACTGAAACAGGTTTAAGGAGAACCAATATAAACAGGAACATTTTGCTGCTGTTTTTACTTGGCAGGATCAAATGCAGCTGCCTGCTGAACTGGGTAAATAGGGAACAGGGCAGGATTGCACTTCAACTCTTTATCAGGGTTCAAGGCAAACCTTTCCCTCCTTTTATTTATTTTATTTTTATTTCTATTTTTTCCCATTCTGTGTATATTTTGGAGCTGTTTTTAGAAGTTAATCTCTTTTTAAGTTTCAGTCTGGGTTTCTAGAAAATGAACTAGCTGAAACTGATTGTGAAATTATTCCCTGGCAAAAGGTAGGCAGAAATCATGCAGAAATTATGACAATAGAAAGAGGTTTCCAATCACACACGATAAAAATAAAATAAAAATAAAAATAAATATAAATAAAAATAGAAATAAAAAGAAAAAGAAACTTTTGTTTGTAAAAAGACTAATTTGTGGGGGCTACCAATTTTATGCTTGCATGTTTAACTTTCTATGTGTATCAAATATTGCAGAAATATTGCAAATCTGTTCTGTAATGTTTGCATTTAATGGACAGAAATTTGACAACAAAAGAGGTGAGCAGCCCCCCAGATCCCAGAGGAAGGCTGGATAAAACCAGGAAATGTCTTCAATCACTAATTATTCTTTTATGTGCAACTCATCTCCTGCAGCATAGTGCAAAATGTCTACAAAAATAGTGTAGGCTTAGAAGAACTTTACAGGTCTCAGTGTAAATCAGGACAGTGAGTACACTTCTAATTGAAATTTCTCAAGTTTTGTTTAGTATCTCTTGCTTTGTAAATATCTTCTACAAATACAGAAGTGCTATTCTGCTATTTTGTTTGTTTGATTTATTTTCCTCCCAATTACTCTTTAAAAGGAAGAAGCACAAAGCGTTCAGGAGTCTGGGGAAAGCCATTTGTCCTCCCTGAATAGCATGAGTCCTGTTTCTTGATGATCCTTGGCAATAAATGGGAAAGACAGGAACATGTTGGAAATGCCTTCCTGGCTGTCTGGGCTGGGCGATGTTGGAGGGGAAAGCACACAAATCTTGCTGCTACCCAAGGTCTGGTGTGCTGGGTGCCCCACACAGCAGTTGTAAGATTAGGGATGATATAGGGATATTGTGTGGTAAATAAATCATAGGTGGTTCCTCTGGACAAAGAGCCAGGAGACAGAAAACAACAGAAAGGGCTTCAGCAACTGCTGGGAGCAGAAGGGGAGGGAAAATAACTCCAAAACTTCTCTCCTAGGATTTGTGGCTTTTAAAGCAAAACAAAGGATGAGGTTAAGCAACAAGAATATCCTCTAGTACAGAGAATACAACTTAATGATTCACAAAGTAAAGAAGTTGTAGAAAAATCCACCCTGAACCCTATTTTTTTTTTTCAGTAGAAAGATGATTGAAAGTAGTAACAACAAACAGTAGAGCTACTTAAATTCAGATTACCACAGGCTAAAATCCCAGTGTAAATGTCTGTGATTTTATGAAAGCAATCTAATTAGTCACAAGTGACTAGGGATATGGATTAAAATCAGGCACTATGGGAGAAGGTTAAAAGATCCTGGCTCCAGTCTGTGACAGAAGATTGCTCCAGGAAGGGAGCAGGGGGGCAATGAGGCTTTACACGGGAAGCAGGGTTTATGGGGGAAACTGCTGCAGGGACAGAAGAGAGGAGTCAAAATTGCAAGATAAGTTCTGATAGATAATTCTGCAGGATAATTCTGATAGAGAGAAGATAAGGCCAGAAGAAGGTAAGAAAAGAGGAAAGGGTTTTAATATAGAAGGCAAAAGACCTTGAGGATTTATGAGGACGATGAAATAAATATCGAAGTGTCCCACCAGTACTCCCCATCACCAGCTTAGCAATGGTGTGGCAAAGTGGACCTAAAGAGCATGGGGCTGGAGAAAGCCAACTCTTCTCTGGTGTAGAAGAAACAATTATCTGGGTATTAGACATAGCTCTGAGTGAAAGCTTTTATCTGGCTGGGTGGAAAATAAAGAAATAATCCCTCTCCATGAACATAAACAACAGCCAGACAATAAGCAGGGCATTACACCTGCAGTTGCCTTAGGTGGGTGTTTAGGTAGGACCAAAGCTGTGTCCCTGTGGGAGCTGTTACCACTGGAGTTATGGTCCACTGAGGGCAAGCATTCAGGTTTTTGTCCTGGGCTACCTTCTGTGTTGTTTGATGTTAAGCATTTATTTTTTTTTCTTCTGGCATTAAGACCTGATCTGGCAGTTAAATGTACAGCTATCCTTACTGCCTTGCTACCTCCTAGTCCTTGCTAAGTGACATTTCAGATGAGGGCAGTGACCTGGCATCCATCCGAGACACCGCTGGAGAGGCAGAATAAGAAGGGCACGTAACCAGATTTAATCTTGTGCTGCCAGCGGGTGCTACGGGATGCGCGGTGCGGGCTGAGCGGAGCCTCCTCACCAGCCTCCTGCCGGCTGTGGCCAGATAAGGGCACAAACAGAGCGGAAAGATTCAGATTAGACCGACAGCATCGGGGTAATAAAAGATCTGCTTATTCAGTGCTGTGGTTTTGGATGGGAGAGCAAAGCACGGGGCCCCTTTCCTCGCACACGCCTGGGTTCAGCCCCCTCCATCCCGCCGGGGCCCACGGCTATTCTTGGCTCCAGCCGAGCTGTTCACGACACCCAGAGCGGGGGAACTGAAGCACAGAGATTAAAAGTGACTTCCCCACTGGTTGTGACCACCAGGAACGTAACCCGGATTTCCTGCTGTGCAGTTTGGGGCTTTAACCACAAAGATTTCCTGCAAAACTGTCCTTTGCTTATCCCCCCTCTCTCCAAGCAAGCTCATCAGCAAGCAAAGCCTGCTCCCAGCACGGCATTTAGCATGGCCTCACCTCCCTTTCTCTTCCCACATTGCCCAATAACTGCAGCCATCTGCCCCAGAGGCTCTCTGGAGCTGCCCACCTCCTGCACAGGGTCGGCACAGACCCCACATGGCCCCACGGCTTTGCAGGATGCAAAGTACAAGGATGCATCAGTGCAAGCTGCGTGGCTATCAGGTTTGTGCAAAGGGGAGCATAACTCTGACATTTTCTAAATAAATGCTTGACTTCTGGGTTGTTTTTTGTTTGCTTGCATCTGGCATGTAAACACCTGTAATATGGTATCTTAACATTTCTGCCTTCTCCTATAGATGGGCCTGTCTGAGGTGTCATTACCCAAAGACTGGAAAGCCTTTATTCCTGCACACTAGGCTCTATTTTTAATGCACACCATGATCCTTTGCTCTGGAAAGATCACCAGCTCCCATTTCATTCCTCCTCTCACTTCCACTTCTTAGAGCAGCTTTTGAAACATCTTGTCACTGCCCTGCAAGCAGTGTCAGGAGCATCCTGGTGCTATCTGCATCACACCCGCCCTGCTCGTGCTGCATCTGCTGGCCCTGCTCCATCCCTGTCCCTGTCACTGTCCCCTTTATCTGGGCTGCAACCGCCTCCTTTATCTGCCCCGAGCAGCCCTTCCTCCATCCTTGCACCCTGCCAGCAGGGTCTAGAGCAGCTTCCTGTTGTACTTTCTCTGCCACTTGTATTTTAATTCCTGCCTTGAGTAATCTCTGCCTCCGGTGAGCATCTGCCACGCCGTGTCTTTCTGCAGACCATATATCTTGCTCTGCCTCTGTCCCTCTCGCTTCCTCCTGTCCCGCTGAATCCCTTCTCTACCCACTTGGGATTTTAGTGTTTCCTGTCCTTGGGAGTCAGGATCTCTGTGCGGTATAGTACAGACTGCCAGAGCAATTTGCTTTTGATCTGATTAAGGTACTTCAGTTAACTCCATTGCACTCACAGCGTACCTTGCACGTGCTGGTTCCCCTGTTCCAGCACTGCCCATTGCTACATCGCTGCTTCCCAAACCTGCCTTTAATCGTGGCTTCAGCTCGGGCTGTTCACGAGGAATCAGGTATGTGGGCAACACATTTAGCAGCTGGGATATTAGATAACAGCATGTATATAAAGAGGATCAAAGAAGTTGCAAATATTTTATGCTTTAGTCCTTGAAAGTCTAAAGAAGAGGCTTCATAAGAAAATACACACATAAATTCACAATGCTCTATGTATTTCTATAGGCTTAGAGAAATCAGGACATCTAGTGAAGATTATGCTTAAATATATAGACCATTAAGAAATATGTTGTGTAAAGCAGATATATGGGAAAGGACCACATCTGAGGATTTCCATGTGTCATACTCTGTTATTTAACACAACATAGCATAAAAGGCCCAAATTAACACAGTTTATCATGAAATCCACCTCTTTTTTTTCTTTCAGGAGGGGATACAAAAATAATGCAGTGACTACATTAGTTTTAACTGAGGTTAATGAGAGATTCTTCAAAAGCAAAAATAGCAGTGGATAAACAAGTTTAAACTTTGTTTGTAATTTTAACACACTTAAAAGCAGTTTCTATTGGCTTGTTAGAAACCAGTCTGTCAATGATCTTTTCCACGGGGACGGCTGGATTGGGAGTTTTCCTCTAAGCACGTTTGTTAGACTTGCTAGTCCTCAGCCAGAAGAACATTATTTCTCCGACTTCAGTTGTGCTCAGAAGTAATTCAGATGTGCTGGGACACTCACAGAATCACAGAATCACAGAATTTCTAGGTTGGAAGAGACCTCAAGATCATCGAGTCCAACCTCTGACCTAGCGCTAAGAGTCCCCACTAAACCATATCCCTAAGCTCTACATCTCAACGTCTTTTAAAGACCTCCAGGGATGGTGACTCCACCACTTCCCTGGGCAGCCTGTTCCAATGTCTAACAACCCTTTCGGTCAAGAAGTTCTTCCAAATATCCAACCTAAAACTCCCCTGGCGCAACTTAAGCCCATTCCCCCTTGTCCTGTCACCAGGCACGTGGGAGAATAGACCAACCCCCAGCTCACTACAGCCTCCTTTAAGGTATCTGTAAAGAGCAATAAGGTCATAAGCATCTGTGATGTTCAAAAGCCATTAGACAGTAGCCGTGCTGCAAGGAATGGAGAAAGCAGATTTTGTACCTCATTAATATTTTCCTCTTTTGGATTTTTTCCCATCCTGCCGAGGGACTCCTGATGTGCTCTGGACTTAGTTCACTTTCAGAGGCCTGGGTATCCCGCTAACTTGGAGACATGCTTTAAGGACAAGATTAGTCTGCCTGTGCAGTGTCTGTCTATTAGCATGTTATGGAAGAACCTCAGCTACTTTTAAGGGGTGTTGTCCATTTTCCACTTGCAAAAATATTTCTACAGTGACCAACATGAAGTACCTAACTGTAATGCCTAGGAGGCTAGCCTGCAATTCTCTTGATGGTGATGTGGAACAGCGGTCTCCTCGTCTCCTCTGAATTGTCTTCTGGGGAAACTGCTCTCTCTCCCTTGATGATATAGCGAATTTTTCTTATCCAGGCACACGGTATTATATGTTTAATATCTTAAGTATCTTAGAATCATCAGGTCATAGAATTCTAGAAAGATTAAGGTTGGAAAAGACCTCCAAGGTCATCTGGGCCAACCATCACCCTACTACCAATGACACCCACTAAACCATGTCCCTAAGCGCCAAGTCCAAATTTTACTTTAACACCCCCAGGGATGTTGATGCAACCACCTCCCTGGTCAACCCGTTCAAATGCCTGACCACTCTTTCTGAGAAGAAACGTCTCCTACTTGTTTTAATTGTTGAAGAGGAGTGCTCTTTTTTCAATTCTTTTTTTTTTTTTTTTTTCCTTTATTTTCTTTTTTTTCTTCCTAATCATTGAAGAGTACAGGGCATGAAGTTTCCCTTCTTCCCCTCACCAGGAACATCACCTGACTGCCAGGACTTTTCAGCTATGATGGAAAGAGGCTTGGACACTACATCAGGCAGTTCCCTCAGGACCCTGGGATGCATGTCATCGGGTCCCATAGACTTGTACCTGTTTAGGTTCATCAGGTGGTCTCGAACCCGCTCTTCACTTACAGTTGGTGGGACTTTGAACCCCCAGCCTCCATCTACGGGTTCAGGGAAATGAAAGACTTGGGAAGATCGCCTACCAGTGTAGACGGAGGCAAAGAAGTTATTGAGTACCGCAGACTTCTCCATGTCTGTCATTACCAATTACTCAGATACAGAAACTCACTGATAATAGAAGAAACTAGCCACCTATAATCGCTGACACACTCCTATTTTCACCCCTCGGTGTATTTTCACAAATGTTAAAGGCGCACTGTGGCCCCTGGGGGCTCCTGCTGTCACCCCAGTGCAGCAGCCCAAAGGAAGCTGGGTCCTCTCTTGTGCTCTTCCACGAGGCTCTGTGCAGAAGGGATGCCACCTCTGGCACAAGGGCCGGGGGATGGGAAAAAAAGTACTCACACAAGCCCTGAGAACTGGCAACAGAGTGGTTTATTGCCGGCATGTCTATGGTGTCTGGGGGCTCCAAGCTAATGCTTGCGATGGAGCCTGTGCGACAACAAGTAGGGGGCTGGCCGGACACTCCTGCGACACAGTTTTTGTGCACCGAGAGCAGAGAGCAAAGATGCACCGCGGTAGTCCCGGGTCTGTTCTGGCCAAGGTATGTCCACTTCCATTGGTTCGTCCACGTTTGCTGGAGGTTCCACTTCCATGGGTTCCTCAGTGTTGGGCAGAAGGCTCAGCCAGTCCCTGCCTGGGACTGCCCAACCAGGATGCCTTCCATGCGTAAGGTTTCCAGGCTGGGGTGCCGAACCACGGGCTCGTCCAGTTCCATGCCTACGTGCACTGCCAGGTTGATTTCTGTGCGCGGCTCCGATGTTGCCATCTTGTTTGTGGCCGTGGCTGGGTCCCGCACTGTGGTATGGATGGTAGATGTGCCTGTGCTCCCCGCGGCTGTCTGCCTGGTCCTGCTGCCTTCTCCCCGTGCTGCCGTTGTGCCCCTGGTAGTAAGGCGCAGACCCGCTGTTGCTGTGTTGTCTGTCAGAAGGACTGTGCAGGGCGCGGAGTGGCTGATGACCGAGTCCATTGTTTCTTGGCACAGGACGCACAGTGTGCCTTCCATCTGGGAAGTTTTGAGATCGGGGTGCTGAACCGGAGGGTTGTCCACTTTCACGCCTAGGTGCCATGCCACTGTGTGTTTGTTTTCCGCGCGTGGGTCCGCTGCTGCCATCTCTGTTACGGCCGTGGCTGGGTCCCGCACTCTGTTGTGGACCATAGGCATGGCTGTGCTGCACACGGCTGCCTGCCTGATGCTCCTGCGTTGTCCCCGTGCCCCCGTTGTGCCGCTGGGAAGGCGCAGGCCCCCTGTTGTTGGATGGCTGAGGGGCCGGCCCGTTCCCTGCGTCCTTGCGGTGCCAATGGTAGCGCTTATAGGTGTTTGTGGGCTGCATGCCAGAGCTCCCTCCTCGGGCACTGGTGTCAGTTGTGCCGCCAGCGCTCTGCCTCCACCCGTAATGCTTCTCCTTCTCGTCAGCTGCCTTCTTTCTTGGTGCTTGCTGCGACTGCATAGCTGTCTGCTGACACCAAAAAGGGCTGCCTCTCGCTTCGCTGCTTTGGCTCTTCTTCGCCACACAAGTTGGCTCTCAGAGTGCCTAGAAGCTCAGCGAGTGGCGGGCCAGTGGCAGGGGGGGCTTCTTATAGGGCCCCGAGCAAAGGCGGGGCAGTGGTGGCCACTGTGACCTCAGCCAGCCTCTGTGACGGAGTTGCCCATGCGTGGCCAAAGGCAGCTGTGTTGGGAGCAGCCTGGAAGATGGCCTCAGGTGGAGGAAGGAGGAGGGTTGCGGGGGCTGAGGGCCCCTTTTCTGGGGCTGGGTCCCCCGGGCCATTTGGCTTGCCAGGGAGAAAGGCTGTCCTTTGGCCACAGGGACTGCCCTCCACCTCCCATCCTGTGCCCTGGCTTTATGTTTAACACTGATTTTTATGTAATTAATTATGTAATTTACAGAGAGGAACAGAAGCAAGGCGCATCTTCAGCCCTAATTTCCATGTGCGCTTTGTGTTCTGAGTGAAGAATTTCTTCCTCACATCACATCTAATCTAAGTCTTCCCTCCATTTACTCAAAGCCATCACTCCTTGTTCCGCTGCTACACTCCCTGACAGAGTCCGTCTCCAGCTTGCTTTTAGGCCGCCTTTCTAGATTAGGTTAGGTGGCAAAACCACAGGACCTTGCAAATTGCAGCCTGATCTACCTTGTTCCACATGTTCCACGCAACATTTTCCAGCTCAGGCTCGATCCTCTCTCTCACCAGTGTAACAGAGAAGCATAGAAACAGTCAGGTTGGAAAAGACCTCCAAGATCTTGCTTACAAGCTAGGAAGACACAGCACCATTTTCCAGTCTACATGTATGAAAACTTGTTTGGGTAGCAAATAAAGACACAAGTGTTATCCAGAGTTTAGCTGTAGGTTTTGTTCTTCAACTTCATCTTGCTGTAAGACAGACCTGGTTTCTCAGACACGCAGGAGAGCTCTCTAGAGAGCCTCTGGAATGGGCAAGTAGGTACAAGTGGGAAGGAATCCAGCCTGATGGTTGCCTTCATGCCGCATTACAGGGCTAACAGTTTGAAAAACCTTATAGTAACACCGTGTGCCTAAACTGAACCTGGCAGCCAGAGATGCTGTGACTCCAGACTGCCATGCTGCTCAATAAAAACAAGCAAACGAACAAAAGCAAAACAAAACAAACAACAACAACAACAAAACAGACAAAAAAAAAAAAAAGAAAAAAAGAAGAAAAAAAAAGAGACAACCAACCCACAAACAAATATGTCGTTTAGAGCAGAAAGACTTTTCGTATGTAGAATAGTCTGAGGGGGAGCAGTGTTTTGCTGAGAAGCATAAGGTGGCATGTTGTGCTTCCTTTCAAGGGTAAAACCTCCATCACTGCGTACCGTAAAAGTAACTTTTGTATTTTTCGGGAGGAAAAAAAGGTTTAGCAGTATCTTTGTCCTCCCATTCTCAAGACAGCACTGGGCACTGCAGCCCTGCAGTCATCCTTGTAGGAGCTCCAGCCTGTGCATTGCTCTATTGACACATATTGTGGTTTGTACATGCAGGTGAACAAAAGATGGCTTTAGTGTACTGTCTAGTTGTTGCATTCAAGTAAAGATGACAATGAAATTGAAGACTGTGGTAGAGTGGAGAAGCGTGAAGCAAGTTGCAGTATGTCAAATTGCTCAAGTGGTCATGTTTACCTTTGATTTCTGCTTGCAACATTACGGGACAGAAATAAAAACTATGCTGTGCAATATATCCTTTCTGCATGTGCATAACTTACCACTTCTAAAGCAACCATTCCATCTAACGTGAGATCTTTTCAGGTTCCAAGTTCAGAAAGCGGCTATTTTTATCACAGAATCACAGAATTTCTAGGTTGGAAGAGACCTCAAGATCATCGAGTCCAACCTCTGACCTAGCGCTAAGAGTCCCCACTAAACCATATCCCTAAGCTCTACATCTCAACGTCTTTTAAAGACCTCCAGGGATGGTGACTCCACCACTTCCCTGGGCAGCCTGTTCCAATGTCTAACAACCCTTTCGGTCAAGAAGTTCTTCCAAATATCCAACCTAAAACTCCCCTGGCGCAACTTAAGCCCATTCCCCCTCGTCCTGTCACCAGGCACGTGGGAGAATAGACCAACCCCCAGCTCACTACAGCCTCCTTTAAGGTATCTGTAAAGAGCAATAAGGTCATAAGCATCTGTGATGTTCAAAAGCCATTAGACAGTAGCCGTGCTGCAAGGAATGGAGAAAGCAGATTTTGTACCTCATTAATATTTTCCTCTTTTGGATTTTTTCCCATCCTGCCGAGGGACTCCTGATGTGCTCTGGACTTAGTTCACTTTCAGAGGCCTGGGTATCCCGCTAACTTGGAGACATGCTTTAAGGACAAGATTAGTCTGCCTGTGCAGTGTCTGTCTATTAGCATGTTATGGAAGAACCTCAGCTACTTTTAAGGGGTGTTGTCCATTTTCCACTTGCAAAAATATTTCTACAGTGACCAACATGAAGTACCTAACTGTAATGCCTAGGAGGCTAGCCTGCAATTCTCTTGATGGTGATGTGGAACAGCGGTCTCCTCGTCTCCTCTGAATTGTCTTCTGGGGAAACTGCTCTCTCTCCCTTGATGATATAGCGAATTTTTCTTATCCAGGCACACGGTATTATATGTTTAATATCTTAAGTATCTTAGAATCATCAGGTCATAGAATTCTAGAAAGATTAAGGTTGGAAAAAAACCTCCAAGGTCATCTGGGCCAACCATCACCCTACTACCAGTGACACCCACTAAACCATGTCCCTAAGCGCCAAGTCCAAATTTTACTTTAACACCCCCAGGGATGTTGATGCAACCACCTCCCTGGTCAACCCGTTCAAATGCCTGACCACTCTTTCTGAGAAGAAACGTCTCCTACTTGTTTTAATTGTTGAAGAGTAGTGCTCTTTTTTCCATTCTTTTTTTTTTTTTTTTCCTTTTGTTTCTTTTTTTTCTTCCTAATCATTGAAGAGTACAGGGCATGAAGTTTCCCTCCTTCCACTCACCAGGAACATCACCTGACTGCCAGGACTTTTCAACTATGATGGAAAGAGGCTTGGCAACTACATCAGGCAGCTCCCTCAGGACCCTGGGATGCATGTCATCGGGTCCCATAGACTTGTACCTGTTTAGGTTCATCAGGTGGTCTCGAACCCGCTCTTCACTTACAGTTGGTGGGACTTTGATCCCCCAGCCTCCATCTATGGGTTCAGGGAAATGAAAGACTTGGGAAGATCGCCTACCAGTGTAGACGGAGGCAAAGAAGTTATTGAGTACCGCAGACTTCTCCATGTCTGTCATTACCAATTACTCAGATACAGAAACTCACTGATAATAGAAGAAACTAGCCACCTATAATCGCTGACACACTCCTATTTTCACCCCTCGGTGTATTTTCACAAATGTTAAAGGCGCACTGTGGCCCCTGGGGGCTCCTGCTGTCACCCCAGTGCAGCAGCCCAAAGGAAGCTGGGTCCTCTCTTGTGCTCTTCCACGAGGCTCTGTGCAGAAGGGATGCCACCTCTGGCACAAGGGCCGGGGGATGGGAAAAAAAGTACTCACACAAGCCCTGAGAACTGGCAACAGAGTGGTTTATTGCCGGCATGTCTATGGTGTCTGGGGGCTCCAAGCTAATGCTTGCGATGGAGCCTGTGCGACAACAAGTAGGGGGCTGGCCGGACACTCCTGCGACACAGTTTTTGTGCACCGAGAGCAGAGAGCAAAGATGCACCGCGGTAGTCCCGGGTCTGTTCTGGCCAAGGTATGTCCACTTCCATTGGTTCGTCCACGTTTGCTGGAGGTTCCACTTCCATGGGTTCCTCAGTGTTGGGCAGAAGGCTCAGCCAGTCCCTGCCTGGGACTGCCCAACCAGGATGCCTTCCATGCGTAAGGTTTCCAGGCTGGGGTGCCGAACCACGGGCTCGTCCAGTTCCATGCCTACGTGCACTGCCAGGTTGATTTCTGTGCGCGGCTCCGATGTTGCCATCTTGTTTGTGGCCGTGGCTGGGTCCCGCACTGTGGTATGGATGGTAGATGTGCCTGTGCTCCCCGCGGCTGTCTGCCTGGTCCTGCTGCCTTCTCCCCGTGCTGCCGTTGTGCCCCTGGTAGTAAGGCGCAGACCCGCTGTTGCTGTGTTGTCTGTCAGAAGGACTGTGCAGGGCGCGGAGTGGCTGATGACCGAGTCCATTGTTTCTTGGCACAGGACGCACAGTGTGCCTTCCATCTGGGAAGTTTTGAGATCGGGGTGCTGAACCGGAGGGTTGTCCACTTTCACGCCTAGGTGCCATGCCACTGTGTGTTTGTTTTCCGCGCGTGGGTCCGCTGCTGCCATCTCTGTTACGGCCGTGGCTGGGTCCCGCACTCTGTTGTGGACCATAGGCATGGCTGTGCTGCACACGGCTGCCTGCCTGATGCTCCTGCGTTGTCCCCGTGCCCCCGTTGTGCCGCTGGGAAGGCGCAGGCCCCCTGTTGTTGGATGGCTGAGGGGCCGGCCCGTTCCCTGCGTCCTTGCGGTGCCAATGGTAGCGCTTATAGGTGTTTGTGGGCTGCATGCCAGAGCTCCCTCCTCGGGCACTGGTGTCAGTTGTGCCGCCAGCGCTCTGCCTCCACCCGTAATGCTTCTCCTTCTCGTCAGCTGCCTTCTTTCTTGGTGCTTGCTGCGACTGCATAGCTGTCTGCTGACACCAAAAAGGGCTGCCTCTCGCTTCGCTGCTTTGGCTCTTCTTCGCCACACAAGTTGGCTCTCAGAGTGCCTAGAAGCTCAGCGAGTGGCGGGCCAGTGGCAGGGGGGGCTTCTTATAGGGCCCCGAGCAAAGGCGGGGCAGTGGTGGCCACTGTGACCTCAGCCAGCCTCTGTGACGGAGTTGCCCATGCGTGGCCAAAGGCAGCTGTGTTGGGAGCAGCCTGGAAGATGGCCTCAGGTGGAGGAAGGAGGAGGGTTGCGGGGGCTGAGGGCCCCTTTTCTGGGGCTGGGTCCCCCGGGCCATTTGGCTTGCCAGGGAGAAAGGCTGTCCTTTGGCCACAGGGACTGCCCTCCACCTCCCATCCTGTGCCCTGGCTTTATGTTTAACACTGATTTTTATGTAATTAATTATGTAATTTACAGAGAGGAACAGAAGCAAGGCGCATCTTCAGCCCTAATTTCCATGTGCGCTTTGTGTTCTGAGTGAAGAATTTCTTCCTCACATCACATCTAATCTAAGTCTTCCCTCCATTTACTCAAAGCCATCACTCCTTGTTCCGCTGCTACACTCCCTGACAGAGTCCGTCTCCAGCTTGCTTTTAGGCCGCCTTTCTAGATTAGGTTAGGTGGCAAAACCACAGGACCTTGCAAATTGCAGCCTGATCTACCTTGTTCCACATGTTCCACGCAACATTTTCCAGCTCAGGCTCGATCCTCTCTCTCACCAGTGTAACAGAGAAGCATAGAAACAGTCAGGTTGGAAAAGACCTCCAAGATCTTGCTTACAAGCTAGGAAGACACAGCACCATTTTCCAGTCTACATGTATGAAAACTTGTTTGGGTAGCAAATAAAGACACAAGTGTTATCCAGAGTTTAGCTGTAGGTTTTGTTCTTCAACTTCATCTTGCTGTAAGACAGACCTGGTTTCTCAGACACGCAGGAGAGCTCTCTAGAGAGCCTCTGGAATGGGCAAGTAGGTACAAGTGGGAAGGAATCCAGCCTGATGGTTGCCTTCATGCCGCATTACAGGGCTAACAGTTTGAAAAACCTTATAGTAACACCGTGTGCCTAAACTGAACCTGGCAGCCAGAGATGCTGTGACTCCAGACTGCCATGCTGCTCAATAAAAACAAGCAAACGAACAAAAGCAAAACAAAACAAACAACAACAACAACAAAACAGACAAAAAAAAAAAAAAGAAAAAAAGAAGAAAAAAAAAGAGACAACCAACCCACAAACAAATATGTCGTTTAGAGCAGAAAGACTTTTCGTATGTAGAATAGTCTGAGGGGGAGCAGTGTTTTGCTGAGAAGCATAAGGTGGCATGTTGTGCTTCCTTTCAAGGGTAAAACCTCCATCACTGCGTACCGTAAAAGTAACTTTTGTATTTTTCGGGAGGAAAAAAAGGTTTAGCAGTATCTTTGTCCTCCCATTCTCAAGACAGCACTGGGCACTGCAGCCCTGCAGTCATCCTTGTAGGAGCTCCAGCCTGTGCATTGCTCTATTGACACATATTGTGGTTTGTACATGCAGGTGAACAAAAGATGGCTTTAGTGTACTGTCTAGTTGTTGCATTCAAGTAAAGATGACAATGAAATTGAAGACTGTGGTAGAGTGGAGAAGCGTGAAGCAAGTTGCAGTATGTCAAATTGCTCAAGTGGTCATGTTTACCTTTGATTTCTGCTTGCAACATTACGGGACAGAAATAAAAACTATGCTGTGCAATATATCCTTTCTGCATGTGCATAACTTACCACTTCTAAAGCAACCATTCCATCTAACGTGAGATCTTTTCAGGTTCCAAGTTCAGAAAGCGGCTATTTTTATCACAGAATCACAGAATTTCTAGGTTGGAAGAGACCTCAAGATCATCGAGTCCAACCTCTGACCTAGCGCTAAGAGTCCCCACTAAACCATATCCCTAAGCTCTACATCTCAACGTCTTTTAAAGACCTCCAGGGATGGTGACTCCACCACTTCCCTGGGCAGCCTGTTCCAATGTCTAACAACCCTTTCGGTCAAGAAGTTCTTCCAAATATCCAACCTAAAACTCCCCTGGCGCAACTTAAGCCCATTCCCCCTCGTCCTGTCACCAGGCACGTGGGAGAATAGACCAACCCCCAGCTCACTACAGCCTCCTTTAAGGTATCTGTAAAGAGCAATAAGGTCATAAGCATCTGTGATGTTCAAAAGCCATTAGACAGTAGCCGTGCTGCAAGGAATGGAGAAAGCAGATTTTGTACCTCATTAATATTTTCCTCTTTTGGATTTTTTCCCATCCTGCCGAGGGACTCCTGATGTGCTCTGGACTTAGTTCACTTTCAGAGGCCTGGGTATCCCGCTAACTTGGAGACATGCTTTAAGGACAAGATTAGTCTGCCTGTGCAGTGTCTGTCTATTAGCATGTTATGGAAGAACCTCAGCTACTTTTAAGGGGTGTTGTCCATTTTCCACTTGCAAAAATATTTCTACAGTGACCAACATGAAGTACCTAACTGTAATGCCTAGGAGGCTAGCCTGCAATTCTCTTGATGGTGATGTGGAACAGCGGTCTCCTCGTCTCCTCTGAATTGTCTTCTGGGGAAACTGCTCTCTCTCCCTTGATGATATAGCGAATTTTTCTTATCCAGGCACACGGTATTATATGTTTAATATCTTAAGTATCTTAGAATCATCAGGTCATAGAATTCTAGAAAGATTAAGGTTGGAAAAAAACCTCCAAGGTCATCTGGGCCAACCATCACCCTACTACCAGTGACACCCACTAAACCATGTCCCTAAGCGCCAAGTCCAAATTTTACTTTAACACCCCCAGGGATGTTGATGCAACCACCTCCCTGGTCAACCCGTTCAAATGCCTGACCACTCTTTCTGAGAAGAAACGTCTCCTACTTGTTTTAATTGTTGAAGAGTAGTGCTCTTTTTTCCATTCTTTTTTTTTTTTTTTTCCTTTTGTTTCTTTTTTTTCTTCCTAATCATTGAAGAGTACAGGGCATGAAGTTTCCCTCCTTCCACTCACCAGGAACATCACCTGACTGCCAGGACTTTTCAACTATGATGGAAAGAGGCTTGGCAACTACATCAGGCAGCTCCCTCAGGACCCTGGGATGCATGTCATCGGGTCCCATAGACTTGTACCTGTTTAGGTTCATCAGGTGGTCTCGAACCCGCTCTTCACTTACAGTTGGTGGGACTTTGATCCCCCAGCCTCCATCTATGGGTTCAGGGAAATGAAAGACTTGGGAAGATCGCCTACCAGTGTAGACGGAGGCAAAGAAGTTATTGAGTACCGCAGACTTCTCCATGTCTGTCATTACCAATTACTCAGATACAGAAACTCACTGATAATAGAAGAAACTAGCCACCTATAATCGCTGACACACTCCTATTTTCACCCCTCGGTGTATTTTCACAAATGTTAAAGGCGCACTGTGGCCCCTGGGGGCTCCTGCTGTCACCCCAGTGCAGCAGCCCAAAGGAAGCTGGGTCCTCTCTTGTGCTCTTCCACGAGGCTCTGTGCAGAAGGGATGCCACCTCTGGCACAAGGGCCGGGGGATGGGAAAAAAAGTACTCACACAAGCCCTGAGAACTGGCAACAGAGTGGTTTATTGCCGGCATGTCTATGGTGTCTGGGGGCTCCAAGCTAATGCTTGCGATGGAGCCTGTGCGACAACAAGTAGGGGGCTGGCCGGACACTCCTGCGACACGGTTTTTGTGCACCGAGAGCAGAGAGCAAAGATGCACCGCGGTAGTCCCGGGTCTGTTCTGGCCAAGGTATGTCCACTTCCATTGGTTCGTCCACGTTTGCTGGAGGTTCCACTTCCATGGGTTCCTCAGTGTTGGGCAGAAGGCTCAGCCAGTCCCTGCCTGGGACTGCCCAACCAGGATGCCTTCCATGCGTAAGGTTTCCAGGCTGGGGTGCCGAACCACGGGCTCGTCCAGTTCCATGCCTACGTGCACTGCCAGGTTGATTTCTGTGCGCGGCTCCGATGTTGCCATCTTGTTTGTGGCCGTGGCTGGGTCCCGCACTGTGGTATGGATGGTAGATGTGCCTGTGCTCCCCGCGGCTGTCTGCCTGGTCCTGCTGCCTTCTCCCCGTGCTGCCGTTGTGCCCCTGGTAGTAAGGCGCAGACCCGCTGTTGCTGTGTTGTCTGTCAGAAGGACTGTGCAGGGCGCGGAGTGGCTGATGACCGAGTCCATTGTTTCTTGGCACAGGACGCACAGTGTGCCTTCCATCTGGGAAGTTTTGAGATCGGGGTGCTGAACCGGAGGGTTGTCCACTTTCACGCCTAGGTGCCATGCCACTGTGTGTTTGTTTTCCGCGCGTGGGTCCGCTGCTGCCATCTCTGTTACGGCCGTGGCTGGGTCCCGCACTCTGTTGTGGACCATAGGCATGGCTGTGCTGCACACGGCTGCCTGCCTGATGCTCCTGCGTTGTCCCCGTGCCCCCGTTGTGCCGCTGGGAAGGCGCAGGCCCCCTGTTGTTGGATGGCTGAGGGGCCGGCCCGTTCCCTGCGTCCTTGCGGTGCCAATGGTAGCGCTTATAGGTGTTTGTGGGCTGCATGCCAGAGCTCCCTCCTCGGGCACTGGTGTCAGTTGTGCCGCCAGCGCTCTGCCTCCACCCGTAATGCTTCTCCTTCTCGTCAGCTGCCTTCTTTCTTGGTGCTTGCTGCGACTGCATAGCTGTCTGCTGACACCAAAAAGGGCTGCCTCTCGCTTCGCTGCTTTGGCTCTTCTTCGCCACACAAGTTGGCTCTCAGAGTGCCTAGAAGCTCAGCGAGTGGCGGGCCAGTGGCAGGGGGGGCTTCTTATAGGGCCCCGAGCAAAGGCGGGGCAGTGGTGGCCACTGTGACCTCAGCCAGCCTCTGTGACGGAGTTGCCCATGCGTGGCCAAAGGCAGCTGTGTTGGGAGCAGCCTGGAAGATGGCCTCAGGTGGAGGAAGGAGGAGGGTTGGGGGGGCTGAGGGCCCCTTTTCTGGGGCTGGGTCCCCCGGGCCATTTGGCTTGCCAGGGAGAAAGGCTGTCCTTTGGCCACAGGGACTGCCCTCCACCTCCCATCCTGTGCCCTGGCTTTATGTTTAACACTGATTTTTATGTAATTAATTATGTAATTTACAGAGAGGAACAGAAGCAAGGCGCATCTTCAGCCCTAATTTCCATGTGCGCTTTGTGTTCTGAGTGAAGAATTTCTTCCTCACATCACATCTAATCTAAGTCTTCCCTCCATTTACTCAAAGCCATCACTCCTTGTTCCGCTGCTACACTCCCTGACAGAGTCCGTCTCCAGCTTGCTTTTAGGCCGCCTTTCTAGATTAGGTTAGGTGGCAAAACCACAGGACCTTGCAAATTGCAGCCTGATCTACCTTGTTCCACATGTTCCACGCAACATTTTCCAGCTCAGGCTCGATCCTCTCTCTCACCAGTGTAACAGAGAAGCATAGAAACAGTCAGGTTGGAAAAGACCTCCAAGATCTTGCTTACAAGCTAGGAAGACACAGCACCATTTTCCAGTCTACATGTATGAAAACTTGTTTGGGTAGCAAATAAAGACACAAGTGTTATCCAGAGTTTAGCTGTAGGTTTTGTTCTTCAACTTCATCTTGCTGTAAGACAGACCTGGTTTCTCAGACACGCAGGAGAGCTCTCTAGAGAGCCTCTGGAATGGGCAAGTAGGTACAAGTGGGAAGGAATCCAGCCTGATGGTTGCCTTCATGCCGCATTACAGGGCTAACAGTTTGAAAAACCTTATAGTAACACCGTGTGCCTAAACTGAACCTGGCAGCCAGAGATGCTGTGACTCCAGACTGCCATGCTGCTCAATAAAAACAAGCAAACGAACAAAAGCAAAACAAAACAAACAACAACAACAACAAAACAGACAAAAAAAAAAAAAAGAAAAAAAGAAGAAAAAAAAAGAGACAACCAACCCACAAACAAATATGTCGTTTAGAGCAGAAAGACTTTTCGTATGTAGAATAGTCTGAGGGGGAGCAGTGTTTTGCTGAGAAGCATAAGGTGGCATGTTGTGCTTCCTTTCAAGGGTAAAACCTCCATCACTGCGTACCGTAAAAGTAACTTTTGTATTTTTCGGGAGGAAAAAAAGGTTTAGCAGTATCTTTGTCCTCCCATTCTCAAGACAGCACTGGGCACTGCAGCCCTGCAGTCATCCTTGTAGGAGCTCCAGCCTGTGCATTGCTCTATTGACACATATTGTGGTTTGTACATGCAGGTGAACAAAAGATGGCTTTAGTGTACTGTCTAGTTGTTGCATTCAAGTAAAGATGACAATGAAATTGAAGACTGTGGTAGAGTGGAGAAGCGTGAAGCAAGTTGCAGTATGTCAAATTGCTCAAGTGGTCATGTTTACCTTTGATTTCTGCTTGCAACATTACGGGACAGAAATAAAAACTATGCTGTGCAATATATCCTTTCTGCATGTGCATAACTTACCACTTCTAAAGCAACCATTCCATCTAACGTGAGATCTTTTCAGGTTCCAAGTTCAGAAAGCGGCTATTTTTATCACAGAATCACAGAATTTCTAGGTTGGAAGAGACCTCAAGATCATCGAGTCCAACCTCTGACCTAGCGCTAAGAGTCCCCACTAAACCATATCCCTAAGCTCTACATCTCAACGTCTTTTAAAGACCTCCAGGGATGGTGACTCCACCACTTCCCTGGGCAGCCTGTTCCAATGTCTAACAACCCTTTCGGTCAAGAAGTTCTTCCAAATATCCAACCTAAAACTCCCCTGGCGCAACTTAAGCCCATTCCCCCTCGTCCTGTCACCAGGCACGTGGGAGAATAGACCAACCCCCAGCTCACTACAGCCTCCTTTAAGGTATCTGTAAAGAGCAATAAGGTCATAAGCATCTGTGATGTTCAAAAGCCATTAGACAGTAGCCGTGCTGCAAGGAATGGAGAAAGCAGATTTTGTACCTCATTAATATTTTCCTCTTTTGGATTTTTTCCCATCCTGCCGAGGGACTCCTGATGTGCTCTGGACTTAGTTCACTTTCAGAGGCCTGGGTATCCCGCTAACTTGGAGACATGCTTTAAGGACAAGATTAGTCTGCCTGTGCAGTGTCTGTCTATTAGCATGTTATGGAAGAACCTCAGCTACTTTTAAGGGGTGTTGTCCATTTTCCACTTGCAAAAATATTTCTACAGTGACCAACATGAAGTACCTAACTGTAATGCCTAGGAGGCTAGCCTGCAATTCTCTTGATGGTGATGTGGAACAGCGGTCTCCTCGTCTCCTCTGAATTGTCTTCTGGGGAAACTGCTCTCTCTCCCTTGATGATATAGCGAATTTTTCTTATCCAGGCACACGGTATTATATGTTTAATATCTTAAGTATCTTAGAATCATCAGGTCATAGAATTCTAGAAAGATTAAGGTTGGAAAAAAACCTCCAAGGTCATCTGGGCCAACCATCACCCTACTACCAGTGACACCCACTAAACCATGTCCCTAAGCGCCAAGTCCAAATTTTACTTTAACACCCCCAGGGATGTTGATGCAACCACCTCCCTGGTCAACCCGTTCAAATGCCTGACCACTCTTTCTGAGAAGAAACGTCTCCTACTTGTTTTAATTGTTGAAGAGTAGTGCTCTTTTTTCCATTCTTTTTTTTTTTTTTTTCCTTTTGTTTCTTTTTTTTCTTCCTAATCATTGAAGAGTACAGGGCATGAAGTTTCCCTCCTTCCACTCACCAGGAACATCACCTGACTGCCAGGACTTTTCAACTATGATGGAAAGAGGCTTGGCAACTACATCAGGCAGCTCCCTCAGGACCCTGGGATGCATGTCATCGGGTCCCATAGACTTGTACCTGTTTAGGTTCATCAGGTGGTCTCGAACCCGCTCTTCACTTACAGTTGGTGGGACTTTGATCCCCCAGCCTCCATCTATGGGTTCAGGGAAATGAAAGACTTGGGAAGATCGCCTACCAGTGTAGACGGAGGCAAAGAAGTTATTGAGTACCGCAGACTTCTCCATGTCTGTCATTACCAATTACTCAGATACAGAAACTCACTGATAATAGAAGAAACTAGCCACCTATAATCGCTGACACACTCCTATTTTCACCCCTCGGTGTATTTTCACAAATGTTAAAGGCGCACTGTGGCCCCTGGGGGCTCCTGCTGTCACCCCAGTGCAGCAGCCCAAAGGAAGCTGGGTCCTCTCTTGTGCTCTTCCACGAGGCTCTGTGCAGAAGGGATGCCACCTCTGGCACAAGGGCCGGGGGATGGGAAAAAAAGTACTCACACAAGCCCTGAGAACTGGCAACAGAGTGGTTTATTGCCGGCATGTCTATGGTGTCTGGGGGCTCCAAGCTAATGCTTGCGATGGAGCCTGTGCGACAACAAGTAGGGGGCTGGCCGGACACTCCTGCGACACAGTTTTTGTGCACCGAGAGCAGAGAGCAAAGATGCACCGCGGTAGTCCCGGGTCTGTTCTGGCCAAGGTATGTCCACTTCCATTGGTTCGTCCACGTTTGCTGGAGGTTCCACTTCCATGGGTTCCTCAGTGTTGGGCAGAAGGCTCAGCCAGTCCCTGCCTGGGACTGCCCAACCAGGATGCCTTCCATGCGTAAGGTTTCCAGGCTGGGGTGCCGAACCACGGGCTCGTCCAGTTCCATGCCTACGTGCACTGCCAGGTTGATTTCTGTGCGCGGCTCCGATGTTGCCATCTTGTTTGTGGCCGTGGCTGGGTCCCGCACTGTGGTATGGATGGTAGATGTGCCTGTGCTCCCCGCGGCTGTCTGCCTGGTCCTGCTGCCTTCTCCCCGTGCTGCCGTTGTGCCCCTGGTAGTAAGGCGCAGACCCGCTGTTGCTGTGTTGTCTGTCAGAAGGACTGTGCAGGGCGCGGAGTGGCTGATGACCGAGTCCATTGTTTCTTGGCACAGGACGCACAGTGTGCCTTCCATCTGGGAAGTTTTGAGATCGGGGTGCTGAACCGGAGGGTTGTCCACTTTCACGCCTAGGTGCCATGCCACTGTGTGTTTGTTTTCCGCGCGTGGGTCCGCTGCTGCCATCTCTGTTACGGCCGTGGCTGGGTCCCGCACTCTGTTGTGGACCATAGGCATGGCTGTGCTGCACACGGCTGCCTGCCTGATGCTCCTGCGTTGTCCCCGTGCCCCCGTTGTGCCGCTGGGAAGGCGCAGGCCCCCTGTTGTTGGATGGCTGAGGGGCCGGCCCGTTCCCTGCGTCCTTGCGGTGCCAATGGTAGCGCTTATAGGTGTTTGTGGGCTGCATGCCAGAGCTCCCTCCTCGGGCACTGGTGTCAGTTGTGCCGCCAGCGCTCTGCCTCCACCCGTAATGCTTCTCCTTCTCGTCAGCTGCCTTCTTTCTTGGTGCTTGCTGCGACTGCATAGCTGTCTGCTGACACCAAAAAGGGCTGCCTCTCGCTTCGCTGCTTTGGCTCTTCTTCGCCACACAAGTTGGCTCTCAGAGTGCCTAGAAGCTCAGCGAGTGGCGGGCCAGTGGCAGGGGGGGCTTCTTATAGGGCCCCGAGCAAAGGCGGGGCAGTGGTGGCCACTGTGACCTCAGCCAGCCTCTGTGACGGAGTTGCCCATGCGTGGCCAAAGGCAGCTGTGTTGGGAGCAGCCTGGAAGATGGCCTCAGGTGGAGGAAGGAGGAGGGTTGGGGGGGCTGAGGGCCCCTTTTCTGGGGCTGGGTCCCCCGGGCCATTTGGCTTGCCAGGGAGAAAGGCTGTCCTTTGGCCACAGGGACTGCCCTCCACCTCCCATCCTGTGCCCTGGCTTTATGTTTAACACTGATTTTTATGTAATTAATTATGTAATTTACAGAGAGGAACAGAAGCAAGGCGCATCTTCAGCCCTAATTTCCATGTGCGCTTTGTGTTCTGAGTGAAGAATTTCTTCCTCACATCACATCTAATCTAAGTCTTCCCTCCATTTGCTCAAAGCCATCACTCCTTGTTCCGCTGCTACACTCCCTGACAGAGTCCGTCTCCAGCTTGCTTTTAGGCCGCCTTTCTAGATTAGGTTAGGTGGCAAAACCGCAGGACCTTGCAAATTGCAGCCTGATCTACCTTGTTCCACATGTTCCACGCAACATTTTCCAGCTCAGGCTCGATCCTCTCTCTCACCAGTGTAACAGAGAAGCATAGAAACAGTCAGGTTGGAAAAGACCTCCAAGATCTTGCTTACAAGCTAGGAAGACACAGCACCATTTTCCAGTCTACATGTATGAAAACTTGTTTGGGTAGCAAATAAAGACACAAGTGTTATCCAGAGTTTAGCTGTAGGTTTTGTTCTTCAACTTCATCTTGCTGTAAGACAGACCTGGTTTCTCAGACACGCAGGAGAGCTCTCTAGAGAGCCTCTGGAATGGGCAAGTAGGTACAAGTGGGAAGGAATCCAGCCTGATGGTTGCCTTC
Source organism: Anas platyrhynchos (assembly GCF_047663525.1). Classification (NCBI taxonomy): domain Eukaryota; kingdom Metazoa; phylum Chordata; class Aves; order Anseriformes; family Anatidae; genus Anas; species Anas platyrhynchos. The sequence goes on from NC_092587.1 coordinate 180,213,681, forward strand.
ATGCCGCATTACAGGGCTAACAGTTTGAAAAACCTTATAGTAACACCGTGTGCCTAAACTGAACCTGGCAGCCAGAGATGCTGTGACTCCAGACTGCCATGCTGCTCAATAAAAACAAGCAAACGAACAAAAGCAAAACAAAACAAACAACAACAACAACAACAAAACAGACAAAAAAAAAAAAAAAAGAAAAAAAGAAGAAAAAAAAAGAGACAACCAACCCACAAACAAATATGTCGTTTAGAGCAGAAAGACTTTTCGTATGTAGAATAGTCTGAGGGGGAGCAGTGTTTTGCTGAGAAGCATAAGGTGGCATGTTGTGCTTCCTTTCAAGGGTAAAACCTCCATCACTGCGTACCGTAAAAGTAACTTTTGTATTTTTCGGGAGGAAAAAAAGGTTTAGCAGTATCTTTGTCCTCCCATTCTCAAGACAGCACTGGGCACTGCAGCCCTGCAGTCATCCTTGTAGGAGCTCCAGCCTGTGCATTGCTCTATTGACACATATTGTGGTTTGTACATGCAGGTGAACAAAAGATGGCTTTAGTGTACTGTCTAGTTGTTGCATTCAAGTAAAGATGACAATGAAATTGAAGACTGTGGTAGAGTGGAGAAGCGTGAAGCAAGTTGCAGTATGTCAAATTGCTCAAGTGGTCATGTTTACCTTTGATTTCTGCTTGCAACATTACGGGACAGAAATAAAAACTATGCTGTGCAATATATCCTTTCTGCATGTGCATAACTTACCACTTCTAAAGCAACCATTCCATCTAACGTGAGATCTTTTCAGGTTCCAAGTTCAGAAAGCGGCTATTTTTATCACAGAATCACAGAATTTCTAGGTTGGAAGAGACCTCAAGATCATCGAGTCCAACCTCTGACCTAGCGCTAAGAGTCCCCACTAAACCATATCCCTAAGCTCTACATCTCAACGTCTTTTAAAGACCTCCAGGGATGGTGACTCCACCACTTCCCTGGGCAGCCTGTTCCAATGTCTAACAACCCTTTCGGTCAAGAAGTTCTTCCAAATATCCAACCTAAAACTCCCCTGGCGCAACTTAAGCCCATTCCCCCTCGTCCTGTCACCAGGCACGTGGGAGAATAGACCAACCCCCAGCTCACTACAGCCTCCTTTAAGGTATCTGTAAAGAGCAATAAGGTCATAAGCATCTGTGATGTTCAAAAGCCATTAGACAGTAGCCGTGCTGCAAGGAATGGAGAAAGCAGATTTTGTACCTCATTAATATTTTCCTCTTTTGGATTTTTTCCCATCCTGCCGAGGGACTCCTGATGTGCTCTGGACTTAGTTCACTTTCAGAGGCCTGGGTATCCCGCTAACTTGGAGACATGCTTTAAGGACAAGATTAGTCTGCCTGTGCAGTGTCTGTCTATTAGCATGTTATGGAAGAACCTCAGCTACTTTTAAGGGGTGTTGTCCATTTTCCACTTGCAAAAATATTTCTACAGTGACCAACATGAAGTACCTAACTGTAATGCCTAGGAGGCTAGCCTGCAATTCTCTTGATGGTGATGTGGAACAGCGGTCTCCTCGTCTCCTCTGAATTGTCTTCTGGGGAAACTGCTCTCTCTCCCTTGATGATATAGCGAATTTTTCTTATCCAGGCACACGGTATTATATGTTTAATATCTTAAGTATCTTAGAATCATCAGGTCATAGAATTCTAGAAAGATTAAGGTTGGAAAAAAACCTCCAAGGTCATCTGGGCCAACCATCACCCTACTACCAGTGACACCCACTAAACCATGTCCCTAAGCGCCAAGTCCAAATTTTACTTTAACACCCCCAGGGATGTTGATGCAACCACCTCCCTGGTCAACCCGTTCAAATGCCTGACCACTCTTTCTGAGAAGAAACGTCTCCTACTTGTTTTAATTGTTGAAGAGTAGTGCTCTTTTTTCCATTCTTTTTTTTTTTTTTTTCCTTTTGTTTCTTTTTTTTCTTCCTAATCATTGAAGAGTACAGGGCATGAAGTTTCCCTCCTTCCACTCACCAGGAACATCACCTGACTGCCAGGACTTTTCAACTATGATGGAAAGAGGCTTGGCAACTACATCAGGCAGCTCCCTCAGGACCCTGGGATGCATGTCATCGGGTCCCATAGACTTGTACCTGTTTAGGTTCATCAGGTGGTCTCGAACCCGCTCTTCACTTACAGTTGGTGGGACTTTGATCCCCCAGCCTCCATCTATGGGTTCAGGGAAATGAAAGACTTGGGAAGATCGCCTACCAGTGTAGACGGAGGCAAAGAAGTTATTGAGTACCGCAGACTTCTCCATGTCTGTCATTACCAATTACTCAGATACAGAAACTCACTGATAATAGAAGAAACTAGCCACCTATAATCGCTGACACACTCCTATTTTCACCCCTCGGTGTATTTTCACAAATGTTAAAGGCGCACTGTGGCCCCTGGGGGCTCCTGCTGTCACCCCAGTGCAGCAGCCCAAAGGAAGCTGGGTCCTCTCTTGTGCTCTTCCACGAGGCTCTGTGCAGAAGGGATGCCACCTCTGGCACAAGGGCCGGGGGATGGGAAAAAAAGTACTCACACAAGCCCTGAGAACTGGCAACAGAGTGGTTTATTGCCGGCATGTCTATGGTGTCTGGGGGCTCCAAGCTAATGCTTGCGATGGAGCCTGTGCGACAACAAGTAGGGGGCTGGCCGGACACTCCTGCGACACGGTTTTTGTGCACCGAGAGCAGAGAGCAAAGATGCACCGCGGTAGTCCCGGGTCTGTTCTGGCCAAGGTATGTCCACTTCCATTGGTTCGTCCACGTTTGCTGGAGGTTCCACTTCCATGGGTTCCTCAGTGTTGGGCAGAAGGCTCAGCCAGTCCCTGCCTGGGACTGCCCAACCAGGATGCCTTCCATGCGTAAGGTTTCCAGGCTGGGGTGCCGAACCACGGGCTCGTCCAGTTCCATGCCTACGTGCACTGCCAGGTTGATTTCTGTGCGCGGCTCCGATGTTGCCATCTTGTTTGTGGCCGTGGCTGGGTCCCGCACTGTGGTATGGATGGTAGATGTGCCTGTGCTCCCCGCGGCTGTCTGCCTGGTCCTGCTGCCTTCTCCCCGTGCTGCCGTTGTGCCCCTGGTAGTAAGGCGCAGACCCGCTGTTGCTGTGTTGTCTGTCAGAAGGACTGTGCAGGGCGCGGAGTGGCTGATGACCGAGTCCATTGTTTCTTGGCACAGGACGCACAGTGTGCCTTCCATCTGGGAAGTTTTGAGATCGGGGTGCTGAACCGGAGGGTTGTCCACTTTCACGCCTAGGTGCCATGCCACTGTGTGTTTGTTTTCCGCGCGTGGGTCCGCTGCTGCCATCTCTGTTACGGCCGTGGCTGGGTCCCGCACTCTGTTGTGGACCATAGGCATGGCTGTGCTGCACACGGCTGCCTGCCTGATGCTCCTGCGTTGTCCCCGTGCCCCCGTTGTGCCGCTGGGAAGGCGCAGGCCCCCTGTTGTTGGATGGCTGAGGGGCCGGCCCGTTCCCTGCGTCCTTGCGGTGCCAATGGTAGCGCTTATAGGTGTTTGTGGGCTGCATGCCAGAGCTCCCTCCTCGGGCACTGGTGTCAGTTGTGCCGCCAGCGCTCTGCCTCCACCCGTAATGCTTCTCCTTCTCGTCAGCTGCCTTCTTTCTTGGTGCTTGCTGCGACTGCATAGCTGTCTGCTGACACCAAAAAGGGCTGCCTCTCGCTTCGCTGCTTTGGCTCTTCTTCGCCACACAAGTTGGCTCTCAGAGTGCCTAGAAGCTCAGCGAGTGGCGGGCCAGTGGCAGGGGGGGCTTCTTATAGGGCCCCGAGCAAAGGCGGGGCAGTGGTGGCCACTGTGACCTCAGCCAGCCTCTGTGACGGAGTTGCCCATGCGTGGCCAAAGGCAGCTGTGTTGGGAGCAGCCTGGAAGATGGCCTCAGGTGGAGGAAGGAGGAGGGTTGGGGGGGCTGAGGGCCCCTTTTCTGGGGCTGGGTCCCCCGGGCCATTTGGCTTGCCAGGGAGAAAGGCTGTCCTTTGGCCACAGGGACTGCCCTCCACCTCCCATCCTGTGCCCTGGCTTTATGTTTAACACTGATTTTTATGTAATTAGCATTAATTTACAGAGAGGAACAGAAGCAAGGTGCATCTTCAGCCCTAATTTCCATGTGCGCTTTGTGTTCTGAGTGAAGAATTTCTTCCTCATATCACATCTAATCTAAGTCTTCCCTCCATTTACTCAAAGCCATCACTCCTTGTTCCACTGCTACACTCCCTGACAGAGTCCGTCTCCAGCTTGCTTTTAGGCCGCCTTTCTAGATTAGGTTAGGTGGCAAAACCGCAGGACCTTGCAAATTGCAGCCTGATCTACCTTGTTCCACATGTTCCACGCAACATTTTCCAGCTCAGGCTCGATCCTCTCTCTCACCAGTGTAACAGAGAAGCATAGAAACAGTCAGGTTGGAAAAGACCTCCAAGATCTTGCTTACAAGCTAGGAAGACACAGCACCATTTTCCAGTCTACATGTATGAAAACTTGTTTGGGTAGCAAATAAAGACACAAGTGTTATCCAGAGTTTAGCTGTAGGTTTTGTTCTTCAACTTCATCTTGCTGTAAGACAGACCTGGTTTCTCAGACACGCAGGAGAGCTCTCTAGAGAGCCTCTGGAATGGGCAAGTAGGTACAAGTGGGAAGGAATCCAGCCTGATGGTTGCCTTCATGCCGCATTACAGGGCTAACAGTTTGAAAAACCTTATAGTAACACCGTGTGCCTAAACTGAACCTGGCAGCCAGAGATGCTGTGACTCCAGACTGCCATGCTGCTCAATAAAAACAAGCAAACGAACAAAAGCAAAACAAAACAAACAACAACAACAACAAAACAGACAAAAAAAAAAAAAAGAAAAAAAGAAGAAAAAAAAAGAGACAACCAACCCACAAACAAATATGTCGTTTAGAGCAGAAAGACTTTTCGTATGTAGAATAGTCTGAGGGGGAGCAGTGTTTTGCTGAGAAGCATAAGGTGGCATGTTGTGCTTCCTTTCAAGGGTAAAACCTCCATCACTGCGTACCGTAAAAGTAACTTTTGTATTTTTCGGGAGGAAAAAAAGGTTTAGCAGTATCTTTGTCCTCCCATTCTCAAGACAGCACTGGGCACTGCAGCCCTGCAGTCATCCTTGTAGGAGCTCCAGCCTGTGCATTGCTCTATTGACACATATTGTGGTTTGTACATGCAGGTGAACAAAAGATGGCTTTAGTGTACTGTCTAGTTGTTGCATTCAAGTAAAGATGACAATGAAATTGAAGACTGTGGTAGAGTGGAGAAGCGTGAAGCAAGTTGCAGTATGTCAAATTGCTCAAGTGGTCATGTTTACCTTTGATTTCTGCTTGCAACATTACGGGACAGAAATAAAAACTATGCTGTGCAATATATCCTTTCTGCATGTGCATAACTTACCACTTCTAAAGCAACCATTCCATCTAACGTGAGATCTTTTCAGGTTCCAAGTTCAGAAAGCGGCTATTTTTATCACAGAATCACAGAATTTCTAGGTTGGAAGAGACCTCAAGATCATCGAGTCCAACCTCTGACCTAGCGCTAAGAGTCCCCACTAAACCATATCCCTAAGCTCTACATCTCAACGTCTTTTAAAGACCTCCAGGGATGGTGACTCCACCACTTCCCTGGGCAGCCTGTTCCAATGTCTAACAACCCTTTCGGTCAAGAAGTTCTTCCAAATATCCAACCTAAAACTCCCCTGGCGCAACTTAAGCCCATTCCCCCTCGTCCTGTCACCAGGCACGTGGGAGAATAGACCAACCCCCAGCTCACTACAGCCTCCTTTAAGGTATCTGTAAAGAGCAATAAGGTCATAAGCATCTGTGATGTTCAAAAGCCATTAGACAGTAGCCGTGCTGCAAGGAATGGAGAAAGCAGATTTTGTACCTCATTAATATTTTCCTCTTTTGGATTTTTTCCCATCCTGCCGAGGGACTCCTGATGTGCTCTGGACTTAGTTCACTTTCAGAGGCCTGGGTATCCCGCTAACTTGGAGACATGCTTTAAGGACAAGATTAGTCTGCCTGTGCAGTGTCTGTCTATTAGCATGTTATGGAAGAACCTCAGCTACTTTTAAGGGGTGTTGTCCATTTTCCACTTGCAAAAATATTTCTACAGTGACCAACATGAAGTACCTAACTGTAATGCCTAGGAGGCTAGCCTGCAATTCTCTTGATGGTGATGTGGAACAGCGGTCTCCTCGTCTCCTCTGAATTGTCTTCTGGGGAAACTGCTCTCTCTCCCTTGATGATATAGCGAATTTTTCTTATCCAGGCACACGGTATTATATGTTTAATATCTTAAGTATCTTAGAATCATCAGGTCATAGAATTCTAGAAAGATTAAGGTTGGAAAAAAACCTCCAAGGTCATCTGGGCCAACCATCACCCTACTACCAGTGACACCCACTAAACCATGTCCCTAAGCGCCAAGTCCAAATTTTACTTTAACACCCCCAGGGATGTTGATGCAACCACCTCCCTGGTCAACCCGTTCAAATGCCTGACCACTCTTTCTGAGAAGAAACGTCTCCTACTTGTTTTAATTGTTGAAGAGTAGTGCTCTTTTTTCCATTCTTTTTTTTTTTTTTTCCTTTTGTTTCTTTTTTTTCTTCCTAATCATTGAAGAGTACAGGGCATGAAGTTTCCCTCCTTCCACTCACCAGGAACATCACCTGACTGCCAGGACTTTTCAACTATGATGGAAAGAGGCTTGGCAACTACATCAGGCAGCTCCCTCAGGACCCTGGGATGCATGTCATCGGGTCCCATAGACTTGTACCTGTTTAGGTTCATCAGGTGGTCTCGAACCCGCTCTTCACTTACAGTTGGTGGGACTTTGATCCCCCAGCCTCCATCTATGGGTTCAGGGAAATGAAAGACTTGGGAAGATCGCCTACCAGTGTAGACGGAGGCAAAGAAGTTATTGAGTACCGCAGACTTCTCCATGTCTGTCATTACCAATTACTCAGATACAGAAACTCACTGATAATAGAAGAAACTAGCCACCTATAATCGCTGACACACTCCTATTTTCACCCCTCGGTGTATTTTCACAAATGTTAAAGGCGCACTGTGGCCCCTGGGGGCTCCTGCTGTCACCCCAGTGCAGCAGCCCAAAGGAAGCTGGGTCCTCTCTTGTGCTCTTCCACGAGGCTCTGTGCAGAAGGGATGCCACCTCTGGCACAAGGGCCGGGGGATGGGAAAAAAAGTACTCACACAAGCCCTGAGAACTGGCAACAGAGTGGTTTATTGCCGGCATGTCTATGGTGTCTGGGGGCTCCAAGCTAATGCTTGCGATGGAGCCTGTGCGACAACAAGTAGGGGGCTGGCCGGACACTCCTGCGACACGGTTTTTGTGCACCGAGAGCAGAGAGCAAAGATGCACCGCGGTAGTCCCGGGTCTGTTCTGGCCAAGGTATGTCCACTTCCATTGGTTCGTCCACGTTTGCTGGAGGTTCCACTTCCATGGGTTCCTCAGTGTTGGGCAGAAGGCTCAGCCAGTCCCTGCCTGGGACTGCCCAAACAGGATGCCTTCCATGCGTAAGGTTTCCAGGCTGGGGTGCCGAACCACGGGCTCGTCCAGTTCCATGCCTACGTGCACTGCCAGGTTGATTTCTGTGCGCGGCTCCGATGTTGCCATCTTGTTTGTGGCCGTGGCTGGGTCCCGCACTGTGGTATGGATGGTAGATGTGCCTGTGCTCCCCGCGGCTGTCTGCCTGGTCCTGCTGCCTTCTCCCCGTGCTGCCGTTGTGCCCCTGGTAGTAAGGCGCAGACCCGCTGTTGCTGTGTTGTCTGTCAGAAGGACTGTGCAGGGCGCGGAGTGGCTGATGACCGAGTCCATTGTTTCTTGGCACAGGACGCACAGTGTGCCTTCCATCTGGGAAGTTTTGAGATCGGGGTGCTGAACCGGAGGGTTGTCCACTTTCACGCCTAGGTGCCATGCCACTGTGTGTTTGTTTTCCGCGCGTGGGTCCGCTGCTGCCATCTCTGTTACGGCCGTGGCTGGGTCCCGCACTCTGTTGTGGACCATAGGCATGGCTGTGCTGCACACGGCTGCCTGCCTGATGCTCCTGCGTTGTCCCCGTGCCCCCGTTGTGCCGCTGGGAAGGCGCAGGCCCCCTGTTGTTGGATGGCTGAGGGGCCGGCCCGTTCCCTGCGTCCTTGCGGTGCCAATGGTAGCGCTTATAGGTGTTTGTGGGCTGCATGCCAGAGCTCCCTCCTCGGGCACTGGTGTCAGTTGTGCCGCCAGCGCTCTGCCTCCACCCGTAATGCTTCTCCTTCTCGTCAGCTGCCTTCTTTCTTGGTGCTTGCTGCGACTGCATAGCTGTCTGCTGACACCAAAAAGGGCTGCCTCTCGCTTCGCTGCTTTGGCTCTTCTTCGCCACACAAGTTGGCTCTCAGAGTGCCTAGAAGCTCAGCGAGTGGCGGGCCAGTGGCAGGGGGGGCTTCTTATAGGGCCCCGAGCAAAGGCGGGGCAGTGGTGGCCACTGTGACCTCAGCCAGCCTCTGTGACGGAGTTGCCCATGCGTGGCCAAAGGCAGCTGTGTTGGGAGCAGCCTGGAAGATGGCCTCAGGTGGAGGAAGGAGGAGGGTTGGGGGGGCTGAGGGCCCCTTTTCTGGGGCTGGGTCCCCCGGGCCATTTGGCTTGCCAGGGAGAAAGGCTGTCCTTTGGCCACAGGGACTGCCCTCCACCTCCCATCCTGTGCCCTGGCTTTATGTTTAACACTGATTTTTATGTAATTAATTATGTAATTTACAGAGAGGAACAGAAGCAAGGCGCATCTTCAGCCCTAATTTCCATGTGCGCTTTGTGTTCTGAGTGAAGAATTTCTTCCTCACATCACATCTAATCTAAGTCTTCCCTCCATTTACTCAAAGCCATCACTCCTTGTTCCGCTGCTACACTCCCTGACAGAGTCCGTCTCCAGCTTGCTTTTAGGCCGCCTTTCTAGATTAGGTTAGGTGGCAAAACCGCAGGACCTTGCAAATTGCAGCCTGATCTACCTTGTTCCACATGTTCCACGCAACATTTTCCAGCTCAGGCTCGATCCTCTCTCTCACCAGTGTAACAGAGAAGCATAGAAACAGTCAGGTTGGAAAAGACCTCCAAGATCTTGCTTACAAGCTAGGAAGACACAGCACCATTTTCCAGTCTACATGTATGAAAACTTGTTTGGGTAGCAAATAAAGACACAAGTGTTATCCAGAGTTTAGCTGTAGGTTTTGTTCTTCAACTTCATCTTGCTGTAAGACAGACCTGGTTTCTCAGACACGCAGGAGAGCTCTCTAGAGAGCCTCTGGAATGGGCAAGTAGGTACAAGTGGGAAGGAATCCAGCCTGATGGTTGCCTTCATGCCGCATTACAGGGCTAACAGTTTGAAAAACCTTATAGTAACACCGTGTGCCTAAACTGAACCTGGCAGCCAGAGATGCTGTGACTCCAGACTGCCATGCTGCTCAATAAAAACAAGCAAACGAACAAAAGCAAAACAAAACAAACAACAACAACAACAAAACAGACAAAAAAAAAAAAAAGAAAAAAAGAAGAAAAAAAAAGAGACAACCAACCCACAAACAAATATGTCGTTTAGAGCAGAAAGACTTTTCGTATGTAGAATAGTCTGAGGGGGAGCAGTGTTTTGCTGAGAAGCATAAGGTGGCATGTTGTGCTTCCTTTCAAGGGTAAAACCTCCATCACTGCGTACCGTAAAAGTAACTTTTGTATTTTTCGGGAGGAAAAAAAGGTTTAGCAGTATCTTTGTCCTCCCATTCTCAAGACAGCACTGGGCACTGCAGCCCTGCAGTCATCCTTGTAGGAGCTCCAGCCTGTGCATTGCTCTATTGACACATATTGTGGTTTGTACATGCAGGTGAACAAAAGATGGCTTTAGTGTACTGTCTAGTTGTTGCATTCAAGTAAAGATGACAATGAAATTGAAGACTGTGGTAGAGTGGAGAAGCGTGAAGCAAGTTGCAGTATGTCAAATTGCTCAAGTGGTCATGTTTACCTTTGATTTCTGCTTGCAACATTACGGGACAGAAATAAAAACTATGCTGTGCAATATATCCTTTCTGCATGTGCATAACTTACCACTTCTAAAGCAACCATTCCATCTAACGTGAGATCTTTTCAGGTTCCAAGTTCAGAAAGCGGCTATTTTTATCACAGAATCACAGAATTTCTAGGTTGGAAGAGACCTCAAGATCATCGAGTCCAACCTCTGACCTAGCGCTAAGAGTCCCCACTAAACCATATCCCTAAGCTCTACATCTCAACGTCTTTTAAAGACCTCCAGGGATGGTGACTCCACCACTTCCCTGGGCAGCCTGTTCCAATGTCTAACAACCCTTTCGGTCAAGAAGTTCTTCCAAATATCCAACCTAAAACTCCCCTGGCGCAACTTAAGCCCATTCCCCCTCGTCCTGTCACCAGGCACGTGGGAGAATAGACCAACCCCCAGCTCACTACAGCCTCCTTTAAGGTATCTGTAAAGAGCAATAAGGTCATAAGCATCTGTGATGTTCAAAAGCCATTAGACAGTAGCCGTGCTGCAAGGAATGGAGAAAGCAGATTTTGTACCTCATTAATATTTTCCTCTTTTGGATTTTTTCCCATCCTGCCGAGGGACTCCTGATGTGCTCTGGACTTAGTTCACTTTCAGAGGCCTGGGTATCCCGCTAACTTGGAGACATGCTTTAAGGACAAGATTAGTCTGCCTGTGCAGTGTCTGTCTATTAGCATGTTATGGAAGAACCTCAGCTACTTTTAAGGGGTGTTGTCCATTTTCCACTTGCAAAAATATTTCTACAGTGACCAACATGAAGTACCTAACTGTAATGCCTAGGAGGCTAGCCTGCAATTCTCTTGATGGTGATGTGGAACAGCGGTCTCCTCGTCTCCTCTGAATTGTCTTCTGGGGAAACTGCTCTCTCTCCCTTGATGATATAGCGAATTTTTCTTATCCAGGCACACGGTATTATATGTTTAATATCTTAAGTATCTTAGAATCATCAGGTCATAGAATTCTAGAAAGATTAAGGTTGGAAAAAAACCTCCAAGGTCATCTGGGCCAACCATCACCCTACTACCAGTGACACCCACTAAACCATGTCCCTAAGCGCCAAGTCCAAATTTTACTTTAACACCCCCAGGGATGTTGATGCAACCACCTCCCTGGTCAACCCGTTCAAATGCCTGACCACTCTTTCTGAGAAGAAACGTCTCCTACTTGTTTTAATTGTTGAAGAGTAGTGCTCTTTTTTCCATTCTTTTTTTTTTTTTTTTCCTTTTGTTTCTTTTTTTTCTTCCTAATCATTGAAGAGTACAGGGCATGAAGTTTCCCTCCTTCCACTCACCAGGAACATCACCTGACTGCCAGGACTTTTCAACTATGATGGAAAGAGGCTTGGCAACTACATCAGGCAGCTCCCTCAGGACCCTGGGATGCATGTCATCGGGTCCCATAGACTTGTACCTGTTTAGGTTCATCAGGTGGTCTCGAACCCGCTCTTCACTTACAGTTGGTGGGACTTTGATCCCCCAGCCTCCATCTATGGGTTCAGGGAAATGAAAGACTTGGGAAGATCGCCTACCAGTGTAGACGGAGGCAAAGAAGTTATTGAGTACCGCAGACTTCTCCATGTCTGTCATTACCAATTACTCAGATACAGAAACTCACTGATAATAGAAGAAACTAGCCACCTATAATCGCTGACACACTCCTATTTTCACCCCTCGGTGTATTTTCACAAATGTTAAAGGCGCACTGTGGCCCCTGGGGGCTCCTGCTGTCACCCCAGTGCAGCAGCCCAAAGGAAGCTGGGTCCTCTCTTGTGCTCTTCCACGAGGCTCTGTGCAGAAGGGATGCCACCTCTGGCACAAGGGCCGGGGGATGGGAAAAAAAGTACTCACACAAGCCCTGAGAACTGGCAACAGAGTGGTTTATTGCCGGCATGTCTATGGTGTCTGGGGGCTCCAAGCTAATGCTTGCGATGGAGCCTGTGCGACAACAAGTAGGGGGCTGGCCGGACACTCCTGCGACACGGTTTTTGTGCACCGAGAGCAGAGAGCAAAGATGCACCGCGGTAGTCCCGGGTCTGTTCTGGCCAAGGTATGTCCACTTCCATTGGTTCGTCCACGTTTGCTGGAGGTTCCACTTCCATGGGTTCCTCAGTGTTGGGCAGAAGGCTCAGCCAGTCCCTGCCTGGGACTGCCCAACCAGGATGCCTTCCATGCGTAAGGTTTCCAGGCTGGGGTGCCGAACCACGGGCTCGTCCAGTTCCATGCCTACGTGCACTGCCAGGTTGATTTCTGTGCGCGGCTCCGATGTTGCCATCTTGTTTGTGGCCGTGGCTGGGTCCCGCACTGTGGTATGGATGGTAGATGTGCCTGTGCTCCCCGCGGCTGTCTGCCTGGTCCTGCTGCCTTCTCCCCGTGCTGCCGTTGTGCCCCTGGTAGTAAGGCGCAGACCCGCTGTTGCTGTGTTGTCTGTCAGAAGGACTGTGCAGGGCGCGGAGTGGCTGATGACCGAGTCCATTGTTTCTTGGCACAGGACGCACAGTGTGCCTTCCATCTGGGAAGTTTTGAGATCGGGGTGCTGAACCGGAGGGTTGTCCACTTTCACGCCTAGGTGCCATGCCACTGTGTGTTTGTTTTCCGCGCGTGGGTCCGCTGCTGCCATCTCTGTTACGGCCGTGGCTGGGTCCCGCACTCTGTTGTGGACCATAGGCATGGCTGTGCTGCACACGGCTGCCTGCCTGATGCTCCTGCGTTCTCCCCGTGCCCCCGTTGTGCCGCTGGGAAGGCGCAGGCCCCCTGTTGTTGGATGGCTGAGGGGCCGGCCCGTTCCCTGCGTCCTTGCGGTGCCAATGGTAGCGCTTATAGGTGTTTGTGGGCTGCATGCCAGAGCTCCCTCCTCGGGCACTGGTGTCAGTTGTGCCGCCAGCGCTCTGCCTCCACCCGTAATGCTTCTCCTTCTCGTCAGCTGCCTTCTTTCTTGGTGCTTGCTGCGACTGCATAGCTGTCTGCTGACACCAAAAAGGGCTGCCTCTCGCTTCGCTGCTTTGGCTCTTCTTCGCCACACAAGTTGGCTCTCAGAGTGCCTAGAAGCTCAGCGAGTGGCGGGCCAGTGGCAGGGGGGGCTTCTTATAGGGCCCCGAGCAAAGGCGGGGCAGTGGTGGCCACTGTGACCTCAGCCAGCCTCTGTGACGGAGTTGCCCATGCGTGGCCAAAGGCAGCTGTGTTGGGAGCAGCCTGGAAGATGGCCTCAGGTGGAGGAAGGAGGAGGGTTGGGGGGGCTGAGGGCCCCTTTTCTGGGGCTGGGTCCCCCGGGCCATTTGGCTTGCCAGGGAGAAAGGCTGTCCTTTGGCCACAGGGACTGCCCTCCACCTCCCATCCTGTGCCCTGGCTTTATGTTTAACACTGATTTTTATGTAATTAGCATTAATTTACAGAGAGGAACAGAAGCAAGGTGCATCTTCAGCCCTAATTTCCATGTGCGCTTTGTGTTCTGAGTGAAGAATTTCTTCCTCATATCACATCTAATCTAAGTCTTCCCTCCATTTACTCAAAGCCATCACTCCTTGTTCCACTGCTACACTCCCTGACAGAGTCCGTCTCCAGCTTGCTTTTAGGCCGCCTTTCTAGATTAGGTTAGGTGGCAAAACCGCAGGACCTTGCAAATTGCAGCCTGATCTACCTTGTTCCACATGTTCCACGCAACATTTTCCAGCTCAGGCTCGATCCTCTCTCTCACCAGTGTAACAGAGAAGCATAGAAACAGTCAGGTTGGAAAAGACCTCCAAGATCTTGCTTACAAGCTGGGAAGACACAGCACCATTTTCCAGTCTACATGTATGAAAACTTGTTTGGGTAGCAAATAAAGACACAAGTGTTATCCAGAGTTTAGCTGTAGGTTTTGTTCTTCAACTTCATCTTGCTGTAAGACAGACCTGGTTTCTCAGACACGCAGGAGAGCTCTCTAGAGAGCCTCTGGAATGGGCAAGTAGGTACAAGTGGGAAGGAATCCAGCCTGATGGTTGCCTTCATGCCGCATTACAGGGCTAACAGTTTGAAAAACCTTATAGTAACACCGTGTGCCTAAACTGAACCTGGCAGCCAGAGATGCTGTGACTCCAGACTGCCATGCTGCTCAATAAAAACAAGCAAACGAACAAAAGCAAAACAAAACAAACAACAACAACAACAACAAAACAGACAAAAAAAAAAAAAAAAGAAAAAAAGAAGAAAAAAAAAGAGACAACCAACCCACAAACAAATATGTCGTTTAGAGCAGAAAGACTTTTCGTATGTAGAATAGTCTGAGGGGGAGCAGTGTTTTGCTGAGAAGCATAAGGTGGCATGTTGTGCTTCCTTTCAAGGGTAAAACCTCCATCACTGCGTACCGTAAAAGTAACTTTTGTATTTTTCGGGAGGAAAAAAAGGTTTAGCAGTATCTTTGTCCTCCCATTCTCAAGACAGCACTGGGCACTGCAGCCCTGCAGTCATCCTTGTAGGAGCTCCAGCCTGTGCATTGCTCTATTGACACATATTGTGGTTTGTACATGCAGGTGAACAAAAGATGGCTTTAGTGTACTGTCTAGTTGTTGCATTCAAGTAAAGATGACAATGAAATTGAAGACTGTGGTAGAGTGGAGAAGCGTGAAGCAAGTTGCAGTATGTCAAATTGCTCAAGTGGTCATGTTTACCTTTGATTTCTGCTTGCAACATTACGGGACAGAAATAAAAACTATGCTGTGCAATATATCCTTTCTGCATGTGCATAACTTACCACTTCTAAAGCAACCATTCCATCTAACGTGAGATCTTTTCAGGTTCCAAGTTCAGAAAGCGGCTATTTTTATCACAGAATCACAGAATTTCTAGGTTGGAAGAGACCTCAAGATCATCGAGTCCAACCTCTGACCTAGCGCTAAGAGTCCCCACTAAACCATATCCCTAAGCTCTACATCTCAACGTCTTTTAAAGACCTCCAGGGATGGTGACTCCACCACTTCCCTGGGCAGCCTGTTCCAATGTCTAACAACCCTTTCGGTCAAGAAGTTCTTCCAAATATCCAACCTAAAACTCCCCTGGCGCAACTTAAGCCCATTCCCCCTCGTCCTGTCACCAGGCACGTGGGAGAATAGACCAACCCCCAGCTCACTACAGCCTCCTTTAAGGTATCTGTAAAGAGCAATAAGGTCATAAGCATCTGTGATGTTCAAAAGCCATTAGACAGTAGCCGTGCTGCAAGGAATGGAGAAAGCAGATTTTGTACCTCATTAATATTTTCCTCTTTTGGATTTTTTCCCATCCTGCCGAGGGACTCCTGATGTGCTCTGGACTTAGTTCACTTTCAGAGGCCTGGGTATCCCGCTAACTTGGAGACATGCTTTAAGGACAAGATTAGTCTGCCTGTGCAGTGTCTGTCTATTAGCATGTTATGGAAGAACCTCAGCTACTTTTAAGGGGTGTTGTCCATTTTCCACTTGCAAAAATATTTCTACAGTGACCAACATGAAGTACCTAACTGTAATGCCTAGGAGGCTAGCCTGCAATTCTCTTGATGGTGATGTGGAACAGCGGTCTCCTCGTCTCCTCTGAATTGTCTTCTGGGGAAACTGCTCTCTCTCCCTTGATGATATAGCGAATTTTTCTTATCCAGGCACACGGTATTATATGTTTAATATCTTAAGTATCTTAGAATCATCAGGTCATAGAATTCTAGAAAGATTAAGGTTGGAAAAAAACCTCCAAGGTCATCTGGGCCAACCATCACCCTACTACCAGTGACACCCACTAAACCATGTCCCTAAGCGCCAAGTCCAAATTTTACTTTAACACCCCCAGGGATGTTGATGCAACCACCTCCCTGGTCAACCCGTTCAAATGCCTGACCACTCTTTCTGAGAAGAAACGTCTCCTACTTGTTTTAATTGTTGAAGAGTAGTGCTCTTTTTTCCATTCTTTTTTTTTTTTTTTTCCTTTTGTTTCTTTTTTTTCTTCCTAATCATTGAAGAGTACAGGGCATGAAGTTTCCCTCCTTCCACTCACCAGGAACATCACCTGACTGCCAGGACTTTTCAACTATGATGGAAAGAGGCTTGGCAACTACATCAGGCAGCTCCCTCAGGACCCTGGGATGCATGTCATCGGGTCCCATAGACTTGTACCTGTTTAGGTTCATCAGGTGGTCTCGAACCCGCTCTTCACTTACAGTTGGTGGGACTTTGATCCCCCAGCCTCCATCTATGGGTTCAGGGAAATGAAAGACTTGGGAAGATCGCCTACCAGTGTAGACGGAGGCAAAGAAGTTATTGAGTACCGCAGACTTCTCCATGTCTGTCATTACCAATTACTCAGATACAGAAACTCACTGATAATAGAAGAAACTAGCCACCTATAATCGCTGACACACTCCTATTTTCACCCCTCGGTGTATTTTCACAAATGTTAAAGGCGCACTGTGGCCCCTGGGGGCTCCTGCTGTCACCCCAGTGCAGCAGCCCAAAGGAAGCTGGGTCCTCTCTTGTGCTCTTCCACGAGGCTCTGTGCAGAAGGGATGCCACCTCTGGCACAAGGGCCGGGGGATGGGAAAAAAAGTACTCACACAAGCCCTGAGAACTGGCAACAGAGTGGTTTATTGCCGGCATGTCTATGGTGTCTGGGGGCTCCAAGCTAATGCTTGCGATGGAGCCTGTGCGACAACAAGTAGGGGGCTGGCCGGACACTCCTGCGACACGGTTTTTGTGCACCGAGAGCAGAGAGCAAAGATGCACCGCGGTAGTCCCGGGTCTGTTCTGGCCAAGGTATGTCCACTTCCATTGGTTCGTCCACGTTTGCTGGAGGTTCCACTTCCATGGGTTCCTCAGTGTTGGGCAGAAGGCTCAGCCAGTCCCTGCCTGGGACTGCCCAACCAGGATGCCTTCCATGCGTAAGGTTTCCAGGCTGGGGTGCCGAACCACGGGCTCGTCCAGTTCCATGCCTACGTGCACTGCCAGGTTGATTTCTGTGCGCGGCTCCGATGTTGCCATCTTGTTTGTGGCCGTGGCTGGGTCCCGCACTGTGGTATGGATGGTAGATGTGCCTGTGCTCCCCGCGGCTGTCTGCCTGGTCCTGCTGCCTTCTCCCCGTGCTGCCGTTGTGCCCCTGGTAGTAAGGCGCAGACCCGCTGTTGCTGTGTTGTCTGTCAGAAGGACTGTGCAGGGCGCGGAGTGGCTGATGACCGAGTCCATTGTTTCTTGGCACAGGACGCACAGTGTGCCTTCCATCTGGGAAGTTTTGAGATCGGGGTGCTGAACCGGAGGGTTGTCCACTTTCACGCCTAGGTGCCATGCCACTGTGTGTTTGTTTTCCGCGCGTGGGTCCGCTGCTGCCATCTCTGTTACGGCCGTGGCTGGGTCCCGCACTCTGTTGTGGACCATAGGCATGGCTGTGCTGCACACGGCTGCCTGCCTGATGCTCCTGCGTTGTCCCCGTGCCCCCGTTGTGCCGCTGGGAAGGCGCAGGCCCCCTGTTGTTGGATGGCTGAGGGGCCGGCCCGTTCCCTGCGTCCTTGCGGTGCCAATGGTAGCGCTTATAGGTGTTTGTGGGCTGCATGCCAGAGCTCCCTCCTCGGGCACTGGTGTCAGTTGTGCCGCCAGCGCTCTGCCTCCACCCGTAATGCTTCTCCTTCTCGTCAGCTGCCTTCTTTCTTGGTGCTTGCTGCGACTGCATAGCTGTCTGCTGACACCAAAAAGGGCTGCCTCTCGCTTCGCTGCTTTGGCTCTTCTTCGCCACACAAGTTGGCTCTCAGAGTGCCTAGAAGCTCAGCGAGTGGCGGGCCAGTGGCAGGGGGGGCTTCTTATAGGGCCCCGAGCAAAGGCGGGGCAGTGGTGGCCACTGTGACCTCAGCCAGCCTCTGTGACGGAGTTGCCCATGCGTGGCCAAAGGCAGCTGTGTTGGGAGCAGCCTGGAAGATGGCCTCAGGTGGAGGAAGGAGGAGGGTTGGGGGGGCTGAGGGCCCCTTTTCTGGGGCTGGGTCCCCCGGGCCATTTGGCTTGCCAGGGAGAAAGGCTGTCCTTTGGCCACAGGGACTGCCCTCCACCTCCCATCCTGTGCCCTGGCTTTATGTTTAACACTGATTTTTATGTAATTAGCATTAATTTACAGAGAGGAACAGAAGCAAGGTGCATCTTCAGCCCTAATTTCCATGTGCGCTTTGTGTTCTGAGTGAAGAATTTCTTCCTCATATCACATCTAATCTAAGTCTTCCCTCCATTTACTCAAAGCCATCACTCCTTGTTCCACTGCTACACTCCCTGACAGAGTCCGTCTCCAGCTTGCTTTTAGGCCGCCTTTCTAGATTAGGTTAGGTGGCAAAACCGCAGGACCTTGCAAATTGCAGCCTGATCTACCTTGTTCCACATGTTCCACGCAACATTTTCCAGCTCAGGCTCGATCCTCTCTCTCACCAGTGTAACAGAGAAGCATAGAAACAGTCAGGTTGGAAAAGACCTCCAAGATCTTGCTTACAAGCTGGGAAGACACAGCACCATTTTCCAGTCTACATGTATGAAAACTTGTTTGGGTAGCAAATAAAGACACAAGTGTTATCCAGAGTTTAGCTGTAGGTTTTGTTCTTCAACTTCATCTTGCTGTAAGACAGACCTGGTTTCTCAGACACGCAGGAGAGCTCTCTAGAGAGCCTCTGGAATGGGCAAGTAGGTACAAGTGGGAAGGAATCCAGCCTGATGGTTGCCTTCATGCCGCATTACAGGGCTAACAGTTTGAAAAACCTTATAGTAACACCGTGTGCCTAAACTGAACCTGGCAGCCAGAGATGCTGTGACTCCAGACTGCCATGCTGCTCAATAAAAACAAGCAAACGAACAAAAGCAAAACAAAACAAACAACAACAACAACAACAAAACAGACAAAAAAAAAAAAAAAAGAAAAAAAGAAGAAAAAAAAAGAGACAACCAACCCACAAACAAATATGTCGTTTAGAGCAGAAAGACTTTTCGTATGTAGAATAGTCTGAGGGGGAGCAGTGTTTTGCTGAGAAGCATAAGGTGGCATGTTGTGCTTCCTTTCAAGGGTAAAACCTCCATCACTGCGTACCGTAAAAGTAACTTTTGTATTTTTCGGGAGGAAAAAAAGGTTTAGCAGTATCTTTGTCCTCCCATTCTCAAGACAGCACTGGGCACTGCAGCCCTGCAGTCATCCTTGTAGGAGCTCCAGCCTGTGCATTGCTCTATTGACACATATTGTGGTTTGTACATGCAGGTGAACAAAAGATGGCTTTAGTGTACTGTCTAGTTGTTGCATTCAAGTAAAGATGACAATGAAATTGAAGACTGTGGTAGAGTGGAGAAGCGTGAAGCAAGTTGCAGTATGTCAAATTGCTCAAGTGGTCATGTTTACCTTTGATTTCTGCTTGCAACATTACGGGACAGAAATAAAAACTATGCTGTGCAATATATCCTTTCTGCATGTGCATAACTTACCACTTCTAAAGCAACCATTCCATCTAACATGAGATCTTTTCAGGTTCCAAGTTCAGAAAGCGGCTATTTTTATCACAGAATCACAGAATCTCTAGGTTGGAAGAGACCTCAAGATCATCGAGTCCAACCTCTGACCTAACACTAACAGTCCCCACTAAACCATATCCCTAAGCTCTACATCTCAACGTCTTTTAAAGACCTCCAGGGATGGTGACTCCACCACTTCCCTGGGCAGCCTGTTCCAATGTCTAACAACCCTTTCGGTCAAGAAGTTCTTCCTAAGATCCAACCTAAAACTCCCCTGGTGCAACTTAAGCCCATTCCCCCTCGTCCTGTCACCAGGCACATGGGAGAACAGGCCAACCCCCAGCTCACTACAGCCTCCTTTAAGGTATCTGTAGAGAGCGATAAGGTCGCCCCTGAGCCTCCTCTTCTCCAGGCTGAACAAGCCCAGCTCCTTCAGCCGCTCCTCGTAGGACTTGTTCTCCAGGCCCCTCACCAGCTTCGTCGCCCTTCTTTGGACTCGGTCAAGCACCTCGATGTCCTTCTTGTAGCGAGGGGCCCACTCTCAGAGGTTGCTCCTAGAGCATGCCTCTGCTGAGAGCCCGAACCTCAAATGAGCTCCAGCATCACTCATCCCTGGTAGTAGAATTCATGAGAACACACATGCAGATGCCACCTTCTTTTGAAACCCCCTGTTTAATTTGAAACATATACACACAATAGAATTACTCATGTACTAAAATGTATGCCTAAATTTCTACAGTATCAGGAACTTACTGAAGAAATAAATTATTAAAAAAAAAAAAAAAAAAATCTGATGCTCCCAGCCTTCATGCTCTGCCATCCCTCCCAGGGCAGAGGCACCTGTAACAGAGCCCTGGGCTGACTTTAGTGCCCGCTTAGGCAACACTTTTAACAACGTTTCTAGGCCAGCCTCTTTTAGACCCATCATGTCTCCAGAAAATACATTGAGGGTGAGTGTTGTGGTTTAACCCGGCCGGCAGCTAAACACCACGCAGCCGTTCGCTCACCCTCCCCCCTCCCTCTCTGGGACGGGGGAGAGAAATGGAAAGTGAAGCCCGTGAGTTGAGATAAAGACAGTTTAATAAGACAGGAAAATAATAATAACAAAATAATAATAAAAATAATAACAATAATAATACAATGATGATAATAGGAAAGTAATAATAGTATGTACAAACAAGTGATGCACAATGCAATTGCTCACCACTCGCTGACCGATGCCCAGCCTAACCCCGAGCAGTCCGGCCCCTTCCCCCCCAGCTAGCCACCCCTATATATTGTTTAGCATGACGTCAGATGGTATGGAATACCCCTTTGGCTAGTTTGGGTCACCTGTCCTGGGTCTGTCCCCTCCCAGCTCTTACTGCACCCCCAGCCTGCCCGTTGGCAGGACAGAGCAAAAGGCTGAGATGTCCTTGGCTTAGTATAAGCACTGCTCTGCAACAATTAAAGCATCGGGGTGTTATCAGCACTCTTCTCATCCTAAGCCAAAACACAGCATTCCACCAGCTACTAGGAAGAAAATTAATTCTGTGCTAACTGAAACCAGGACATCTATCCACCCCTTATTCCATACCATTTATGTCATGCTCAGGTTACACTCTTTTCCATACATTCTAATTAGTCACCTATAGTAATCATGGTAGTGATAACATACAGTATAATATACTATTTAACATGGTACAATTCAGTTCATGGGCTATTCTCACCCAGTATTAAATCTCCTTGAGGTACACACCGGACCTCTCCGTTCTTTTGCATCACCCACCAAGTGTATCCAGGTCCCTGAGCGAAAACAATTCCACGAATAGGTTTGCCTTTTCCTGAGGCAGGAGTAGCCCAGACTGTTTTACCCAGCATATTTTTTACATGCACTACAGGAACTTTATCCCCATCTACAGTACGTAACAGGTTTGATTGGGCAGGTCCAGCTCGGTTGGTAGATCCCCTAGTATTGACTAACCAAGTGGCCTTTGCTAAATGCGTATCCCAGTTTTTGAACGTCCCAGCGCCCATTGCTTTCAAGGTAGTCTTTAACAGGCCATTGTATCGTTCAACTTTCCCGGAGGCTGGTGCATGACAGGGGATGTGATACACCCATTCAATACCATGTTCTTTGGCCCAAGTGTCTATAAGGTTGTTTCGGAAGTGAGTCCCATTGTCTGATTCTATTCTTTCTGGGGTGCCATGTCGCCATAGGACTTGCTTTTCAAGGCCCAGGATGGTGTTCCGGGCGGTGGCATGAGGCACAGGATATGTTTCCAGCCATCCGGTGGTTGCTTCCACCATTGTAAGTACGTGGCGCTTGCCATTGCGAGTTTGAGGGAGTGTGATGTAATCAATCTGCCAGGCCTCTCCATATTTATATTTCAGCCATCGTCCTCCATACCAAAGAGGCTTTGACCGTTTGGCTTGCTTGATTGCAGCACATGTTTCACAGTCATGAATAACCTGTGCTATAGCATCCATGGTCAAGTCCACCCCTCGATCACGAGCCCATCTGTATGTTGCGTCTCTACCTTGATGGCCTGAGGTGTCATGGGCCCATCGGGCTATAAATAATTCACCTTTATGCTGCCAATCCAAGTCCACCTGAGCTACTTCAATCTTAGCAGCCTGATCCACCTGCTGGTTGTTTTGATGTTCTTCAGTAGCCCGATTTTTGGGCACATGAGCATCTACGTGGCGTACTTTCACAGCCAGGTTCTCTACCCGAGCAGCAATATCTTGCCACAATGCAGCAGCCCAGATGGGTTTGCCCCTACGCTGCCAGTTGTTTTGCTTCCATTGCTGTAACCATCCCCACAGGGCATTTGCTACCATCCATGAATCGGTGTAGAGATAGAGAACTGGCCATTTTTCTCGTTCAGCAATGTCTAAAGCCAGCTGAATGGCTTTCACTTCTGCAAACTGACTCGATTCACCTTCTCCCTCAGCAGCTTCTGCAACTCGTCGCGTAGGACTCCATACAGCAGCCTTCCATCTCCGATGCTTCCCCACAATACGACAGGATCCATCAGTGAACAGGGCATATTTCTTTTCATTCTCTGGCAACTGGTTGTACAGTGGGGCTTCTTCAGCACGACCCACCTCCTCCTCTGATGATATCCCAAAGTATTTGCCTTCTGGCCAGTCCATGATCACTTCCAATATTCCTGGGCGACTGGGGTTTCCTATTCGAGCCCGCTGAGTAATCAATGCAACCCACTTGCTCCATGTAGCATCAGTTGCATGATGCGTAGAGGGGACCCTTCCCTTGAACATCCAGCCTAGTACCGGCAATCGGGGTGCTAGGAGGAGCTGCGCTTCAGTACCGACCACCTCCGAAGCAGATCGAACTCCTTCATATGCTGCCAATATCTCCTTTTCAGTTGGAGTATAGCGGGCCTCAGATCCTCTGTATCCCCGACTCCAAAACCCCAGGGGCCGACCTCGAGTTTCCCCAGGTTCTTTCTGCCAGAGGCTCCAGGTGGGGCCGTTCTCCCCGGCTGCAGTGTAGAGCACATTCTTTACATCTGGTCCTGTTCGAACTGGCCCAAGGGCTACTGCATGGACTATTTCCTGCTTGATTTGTTCAAAGGCTTGTCGTTGTTCAGGGCCCCATTCAAACTCATTCTTCTTACGGGTTACTTGGTAGAGCGGGTTTACAATCAGACTGTAATTTGGGATGTGCATTCTCCAAAACCCCACAACACCTAGGAAAGTCTGTGTTTCCTTTTTGTTAGTTGGTGGAGACATAGCTGTTATTTTGTTGATCACATCCATTGGGATTTGACGACGTCCATCTTGCCATTTTATTCCTAAAAACTGGATCTCTCGTGCAGGTCCTTTGACTTTATTCTGTTTTATGGCAAAACCGGCTTTCAGAAGGATTTGGACTATTTTCTTCCCTTTCTCGAAAACTTCCTCTGCTGTGTCACCCCACACAATAATGTCATCGATGTACTGCAGGTGTTCAGGAGCTTCCCCCTGCTCTAGCGCAGACTGGATCAGCCCATGGCAAATGGTAGGGCTGTGTTTCCACCCCTGGGGCAGCCTATTCCAAGTATATTGAACTCCCCTCCAAGTGAAGGCAAATTGTGGCCTGCACTCTGCTGCTAGAGGGATGGAGAAAAATGCATTAGCGATATCAATTGTGGCGTACCACTTGGCTGCCCTCGATTCAAGTTCATACTGAAGTTCCAGCATGTCTGGCACTGCAGCACTCAGTGGTGGCGTGACTTCGTTCAGGCCACGATAGTCCACTGTTAGTCTCCACTCGCCATTAGACTTTCGCACTGGCCATATGGGGCTATTGAAAGGTGAATGGGTCTTGCTGATCACTCCTTGGCTCTCCAATTGACGAATTAGCTTATGGATGGGAATCAGGGAGTCTCGGTTAGTGCGATATTGCCGCCGGTGCACAGTTGTGGTAGCGATTGGCACTTGCTGTTCTTCGACCCTCAGCAACCCCACAACAGAGGGGTCCTCTGAGAGACCAGGCAAGGTAGATAATTGTTTAATGCTCTCTGTCTCTAAGGCAGCTATACCAAAAGCCCACCGGAACCCTTTTGGGTCCTTGCAATATCCTCTTCTAAGATAGTCTATGCCAAGGATACATGGAGCATCCGGGCCAGTCACAATACGGTGCTTTTCCCACTCATTCCCAGTCAGACTTACTTCAGCCTCCAATACAGTCAACTGCTGAGATCCTCCTGTCACTCCACAAATATAGATGGGCTCTGGTCCTTTATAGCTCGATGGCATTATAGTACATTGTGCACCGGTGTCTACTAAAGCCTTATACTTCTGTGCGCGTGATGTGCCAGGCCATCGAATCCACACAGTCCAATAAACTCGATTGTCCCTTTCCTCCCCCTGGCTGGAGGCAGGGCCCCCCTAATCCTGGTCAGAATCTTCTTCGTTTCTGTGTTTGAAGGATTGTCTGCTGGAAGTTGGAGCAGCAAACTTTTCGGAGAATCCTTTTTTCCTGATTGTTTTCTTTTGCAACTCACGTACCCGTGCCTCTAGGGTCGCGGTAGATTTTCCATCCCATTTTCTCATGTCCTCTCCATGGTCTCGTAAGTAAAACCACAGGGTGGCACGGGGTGAGTACCCACTATATCGTCTTCCTTGTGTGGATGAACGCCTACCCCTGATAGCTGAGACACTGCTTTGTACAGGTGCGGAGGAGAATAATCTCTCTTCAAGTTGGTGAAACTTTTCAGAAAGTTTCTCCCAGGTGTTCTCTTTCGGTCGTTGGACACTGGTTGGTTCAGGTTGGGGGGAAGATAGATTCTCTTTAAGTTGGTGGACCTCTTCAGACAGTTTCTCCACAGCTGAGACGCAGGCCTGTAAGGAAGAGGAGAGACTTTCTTCGTACTGCCGGAGTTGTTTAGCCGCTTCATCCACTGTGGGTTCCTCATCCTCTTTCCAGGCCATTACTGCCAATGAGCTGGCATATGATGATGGTGCACTCCGTACAAACTTCCGCCACATGGGTCGTGTACACTTGACTTCATCTGGATCTTTGGATGTTTGTGTCTGGTCTGGATCCTCATAAATCACTTCCCGTACGGCTAATTCCCTCAGGTACTGGATTCCCTTCTCCATAGTGGTCCACTTGCCTGGTACACATAAAATATCTTCCTTGAAGGGATACCTTTCCCTCACAGCTGAGAGGAGACGCCTCCAGAGGCTGGTGGGTCGTGCTCCATCTGCAATTGCTTTGTCAATGCCGGCGTCTCGAGCAAGGGATCCCAACCGTCTGGCTTCCCTGCCGTCTAATTCCACACAATTGGCTCCAGAGTCCCAGCACCGGAGCAGCCAGGTGACAAGCTGCTCACCTATACAGCGACCAAAATCTTTTCGCACATCTCGTAGCTCGCGCTCGTTTAGGCTTCGCGTAGTTACTGTTGCTCTTTCGGCATCCTCATCTTCCTCCTCCTGAATCCTTGATGGCCCAGCGTCGTCATCATCTTCGTCATCTCTATACTTAGTTTTGGCAGAAGCCTTACCTGGATTGGCAGAAGACTCTCTGCGTTCTAAACGACTTGAATTTCTGTACCATATTTTCACCTTCTCTACAGGGGCAGCTTGCACTGCTACTGCTCGTTTCTCTGACTTTGTTACAGGGTCTGCCACAGGGGTTGGAATACCCTCTGCAGGGTCAACTTGCACTGCTACAGCTCGTTTCTCTGACACGGCCACAGGAGCTGGAGCGGCTGCAGGAGCTGGAGCAGTTGCAGGAACCGGAGCTGTAGCGGCTACAGGAGCTGGAGCTGGAGCTGGAGCAGTTGCAGGAGCTGGGACTGGAGCAGCAGTAGGAGCTGGAGCTGGAGCGGCTGCAGGAGCTGGAGCTGGAGCTGGAGCAGTTGCAGGAGCTGGGACTGGAGCAGCAGTAGGAGCTGAAGCTGGAGCGGCTACAGGAGCTGGAGCTGGAGCTGGAGCAGTTGCAGGAACTGGGACTGGAGTAGCGGCCGGAGCTGAAACTGGAGCGACTGCAGGAACTGGGACTGGAGCGGCTGCAGGAGCTGGAGCTGGAGCGGCTGCAGGAACTGGAGCTGGAGCGGCTGCAGGAGCTGGAGCTGGAGCGGCTGCAGGAGCTGGAACTGGAGCGGCTGCAGGAACTGGAACTGGAGCGGCTGCAGGAGCTGGAACTGGAGCGGCTGCAGGAGCTGGGACTGGAGCGGCTGCAGGAGCTGGGACTGGAGCGGCTGCAGGAGCTGGGACTGGAGCGGCTGCAGGAACCGGATCTGGAGCGGCTGCAGGAGCTGGGACTGGAGCGGCTGCAGGAGCTGGAACTGGAGCGGCTGCAGGAGCTGGAGCTGGGGCGGCTGCAGGAGCTGGAGCTGGGGCGGCTGCAGGAACCGGATCTGGAGCGGCTGCAGGAACCGGATCTGGAGCGGCTGCCGAGTCCACCGTAGGGGTCACAGTGGCCGTTGGATCTGTCACAGGGCTTGGAGTGGCCGCAGGGTCTGTCACTAAGTTGATAGCAGTATCAATGGCAGCTCGATAGGCATGAGCCAGGCCCCAGCACGTTACAATGATTTGTGTTACTTTAGAACTGCCAGAATCATGACACCTTTTTTTCAAGCATTCTGCCAGTTTTTGAGGATTTTGCCATTGTTCAGGGGTGAATTTCCAACACACTGGGGGTGCCAACTGCTCTAGATGCCTGCCCATATCCGCCCATACTCCCTGCCACCCACAACTATCCTGCCCCCGGGCAGATCTCCAGAAGAGCTTCCCAAGTAGTTGTTTAACTTTAAGCAGAACCTGAAGTGCATTCATGAGGCAGAACAACAAGACTATGGTACTCTGAGTATTCCAAAAATATTCAATATCTTGGAGAGCTATTGTGACAAGCTCAGGGGATAAGAGGGTGGTGAAGGAGGAAGGCAGAGTGACCCAGGAGGATACAGGGGTGGTGAAGGAGAAAGGGAGAGTAAGCAAGTAAGGAAAAATATCCTCCCCTTTCCCCTCCACAGATTGACTCCTTAATGGAAAAAAAACAATAGGTATAATTGCTAATAGTTTCCAAGATACAGTTTCCAAAGTACAGAGTCGACGATGTTACTGAATACAAATAACAAGTTAGAGTCATGACCACATATTTCATCGTCTCATAAGCCATTGCTACAACACACAGCACCATAATGATCTGAAACCAGGGCCCGGAGAGGATAAACAACACGACAGAGAGTAAATACGGAAAATAATGTACTATAATACTCAATTTGGAAAACAGGCGCAGCAAAGTTGAGATTAAAGCAATCAGCATTATGACAAGTGACTATTAAGCAGGTCTAATCCTTACACCAATTTTAGTTTAACACACTCTGGTCAGATCTGCCGTTATCTCAACCTTTCGGGCCCCACGTTGGGCGCCAAAAAGGCTGTTGTGGTTTAACCCGGCCGGCAGCTAAACACCACGCAGCCGTTCGCTCACCCTCCCCCCTCCCTCTCTGGGACGGGGGAGAGAAATGGAAAGTGAAGCCCGTGAGTTGAGATAAAGACAGTTTAATAAGACAGGAAAATAATAATAACAAAATAATAATAAAAATAATAACAATAATAATACAATGATGATAATAGGAAAGTAATAATAGTATGTACAAACAAGTGATGCACAATGCAATTGCTCACCACTCGCTGACCGATGCCCAGCCTAACCCCGAGCAGTCCGGCCCCTTCCCCCCCAGCTAGCCACCCCTATATATTGTTTAGCATGACGTCAGATGGTATGGAATACCCCTTTGGCTAGTTTGGGTCACCTGTCCTGGGTCTGTCCCCTCCCAGCTCTTACTGCACCCCCAGCCTGCCCGTTGGCAGGACAGAGCAAAAGGCTGAGATGTCCTTGGCTTAGTATAAGCACTGCTCTGCAACAATTAAAGCATCGGGGTGTTATCAGCACTCTTCTCATCCTAAGCCAAAACACAGCATTCCACCAGCTACTAGGAAGAAAATTAATTCTGTGCTAACTGAAACCAGGACAGTGAGTATGCCTAGGAAGCTAATATTCATTTGCTTCTAGTCTTAGGACATAACCAACACATTTCTGCACCCAGAAAATCAGGAAAATAAAATTCAGAAAGGCTGGTGCACTGTTCCCAGAAACATGTGCTTACCTGGTGAGAAAATGTGACTTTAGGGGGTTGGGAGAAATGATACCTGCCAAATCCATGTCAAGCAATCCCTACCCGGCTTTATACACTGCACAATCCCTACAGCTTTATACACTGGCATCAACTTTTTATATACACTTTTCTTTTTTTTTTTTAATATAAAGTTTATATCAACTTTATATACAACAATATACACTTTTTATATAAAAGTTTATATCAACTTTTTTTTATACCCTGGCATCAACATTTATTTTATATGGTAATTAAAGGCTCTCACCCTCATTTTTTGCTGTACGTACTCCATGGCTGAGACTTGCAATGCTCAGGTTAAGTGGCATCCCAGGTGTGCTGGGGAAAACAGTGCTCCAAAGGATCCTGGAGAGGTCACAATGTTCGCTTTCTATCCAGAAAAATGCAGGCAGGAGTGTATTCATGTAGCTGGCTGGCTAAGTGCCCAGTGAATTATTTCATTTCTGCTGTGCCTGTGGCATTTAAGGTCATTTTAGGCCATGACCTGGGGCTCAGGGCTCAGTCCCACCCAGGGCAGGTGGCTTGCTCTAAACTTGTCTTCTCTGCATTGTCTGAGGGAGTAAATTAGCACTTTTGCAGCACTGTCAGTCTCTTCTGAAATATTCTCCATCTGATCAGAAAAGCACCACTTTGAGCCCCAGCCCTGTGCTGCTGAACTCTTTGGGAGCTATGCCTCAAACAGGAGCTGTCTTTGGCTCTTGGCACCTATCGGACTAAAAGTTAAAAATTACAGCACAGTGAAAATTTGAAGTCACTTGTATATATTAAGTACATGTTTAATGACACCAGCCCTTGAAAGGTTGTTGCCGGTGTTCAGTTGTAGCAGGAGGGAATGTGGTAACTGCAACAGAGAGTCAGAAAAAGTGGAGTTACTCTCCACACAGAAGCCTTGTTGTATTCTTTATTCCCAGTTTAACTTATGAATCTGCCTGGTGGGTGAAGTTTTGGTTTTCAGCTCTTTCCCTTGTGATCTCCCTGCCTGTTTTCTCTCCCTAAAGTTAGCCTGAGTAAATGTTTGACTTTGTCCCCTAAGCCCCCGCATACCGTTGTGTAACCTAATAAACCCTTTTATTTCATTAGCACCAGTTTACCCAATGTTCCCGACTAATTGAGAGTGGATTTCCAAGAAGAAAAAGGAAGAACATGTTCACAACCACAGACACCTCTTCACCTGTTTACGAAAGACAACGCGGTTTCTGTGGCACAGAAAAAAATATTGGCAAAAAAAAAAAAAAATCGCATCTCACCTTACTGCAATTTTGTCAGTCCCTATCAGTTCCCTGAACTGAAAGCCGCATCATTCAGTGTTCAAATGAAAGGTAAAAATGCAGGTGGCTGTTTTCCTCTGCGCACTGGGGATTAGTGGAGCAAATTCTGCACGTAGAGTTGCGGAGGGCACCTCACTCTCCAGGCTCTGTTTTTTATGCGGGGAGGGGGCGGCTGCACAGAAGCACAGGGGAAACGCAGGCTGCTGCTCTCTTGCGTTTAGCCACCTGCTTCAGCACTCTGTCATCTTTATAGGGAATGAGGAATCACAGGGAAAAAGCAAAATAGTGTTAGAAGGGATGGGCCTGCATCCCAAGTCAGTATCCTGCTGAAATCTCCTTGACCTCCAGCACTACAAGATCTGCCATGGCCAAATAACCCCTCCCAAACCTCCAAATTGTCTCAAACAAAATTTGAAAGGGCAGAAGGAGCTTGTACAGTTTCTCATCATGGGCCCATAGTAGCTCTGACATGATACTGGCATCCAAAAAGCTGATTTGTTGTCTCAAGGCAGCCTTCAGAGGTCTCCAGAGGCGACCTGGCTCTCTGTGTTGGTTCTATAAGATGCTCAAATCCACTCTGTAAGTGCCCTGAATCACCTTCAGTATTACAGCTTTATGTTCAGGCATTACCATACAGGGGCTGCACCTGAAGGAGGGGGATTGAAAATAGCCTCAGATCTCATAAAAAATGAATAAAATACAAATAAATAAATAAAATAAAACAACCACAAGGACTAATGGGTAGCACTCCTCATTCTGCTGTCTAATTCATATGCTATTTGTGAAACAGCTTTTGGTCCTCCTGTCATTCCGGATGATATAAAAAAAAACCATCAAATGCCTCCCTAAAGTGATCCCATGTAAGGGGAAAGCCGACATGCTTTTATCATTGCTGTGATTCCCTTGTACATCGCCAAGCTCACTTCCATTTTCTGGCATGGCCTGACTCGATGCAGGGCCCTGCCCTGTACTTCTGGCTAGCTGAAAACCCCTCTGGGCAGCCAGCCCGGCAGGCCAGCCTCAGAGGCACCCTGTCCTCAAACGGGGGACAGCATCTCTGGGGTCAGAGCCTTTTGGAGCATTGCTCCCAAGTGCGCTGGATGCTGAGCTCAGGTCATTGTGCTGGAAGTCCTGCGAATCTGCTCTGTGAGCTTGCCAGTGGGGCTGTGGGAGCTGGAAGCTAGGGCCTGTCCTCACCAGCATGTCCAGGAGATCCAAGGACTTGCAAAACTTCTGGATGCAGTGTTTCAAGATCAGAAGTGTTATATTTGGACAGTTTCTACAATGCAGGGCACAAAGAGAACCAAGGAACTGGAACGACCAGGCAGAACTGATAAGCCAGTAGGGACAAGACCCCTCCTTAAGGATTTCTCCACAACTTGGCCCTTCTGAGGCCATTTTCTGAACCATTTCTAAGGGAGAAGGATCTTTAAGAGCTTAGCTGGTCTTTGGAGAGCAGCGAGTCATCTTCTGCAAATCATTCATAAATTCCTATTTAAAGTTCATGAGGCTGCTAGGCTACAAACAAGGACACCAAAAACATTAAGAAGAAAAAAAAAAAAGAGTTAATAAAATGTGTCCTCTTCTGACTCTTGCCCACTTCTGACTCTGTTCTTTCAAGGTCAGCAGCAGATCCAGGGGATGAGCTCACGTCCTGCCTGCAGCCTGGCACTGCCCTGGGTCCCCTCGCAGAGCCAAGCCCAGGCCCGGCCTCAGCCAGCACCAACCTGCCCTCGCTCCATGTGCATGGCCAGGGCCCGACGCAGGGAGCACTGAGGCCGTTCTGTTTTCTTCCCTCTTCGCCTTCTCCACAGCTCCTGGAATGTGTTTGCCTATGGTGGAAAAAATGCAAGGAGCAGCGAGAGGCGGCCGGGAACGCCGCCCTCCCCGGCAGCGCTGGGTGCCAGAGCCAGGCCATGGCCAGGGCCACCACCAGCCCGGAGGTCAGGGGAGCCCCTGGTGCTTGCAGGGACGAGCTGAATAATTTTTGGAGTGTTTTGTTCCGGAATTTAAAAAGGCAGATGTGTCTTCTGCACTGTCTCCATGAACACAGGCTCGCAGCGAAGCCTGTTTCGGTCCGAAGGCCGGCTGGCAAGGCACACAGTCTGGTGTACAAACCTTCGAGCCCATCTTCTCCTCCCCGTTCCGTTAACGGGTATCTTTTATCCTGTCCTAAGCAACAGCAACAAGACTAATTAGTTTAACGAGTACAACAAATGGTTTTATTGACAAGAAAGAACCCTTTGAAATATACATTACATTCACAAAGGATTAAATTACGCCCTATTATCCATTTTCCATAAAATAAAGATTACTTTGATAAATCACGACTAATGTTATCTTTGGCTGATAAGAACCCTGTGCTTATTTGTGTGGCTTCTATAAATAGTGTGTGCTGAATTTTTTTTCTCCCTAAATATAGTTGATGATACAGTCTGCCAAGCATTTTCCTGCAATTTGACAATACCACATCTGTGAACGAGGCAGCAAATGAAAGCTTCATTGTCTGAATATGAAACATGCAACAGGATTTTTTTTTTGTCAGCCCCTCTACAGTAATCTATCAAACATATTTCAGCCATATCTTGCTTAAGCAATGTTTCTTTACCGCTAAAACAAGGTAGTCAAAATAAGCTTTTTTTTTTTTTAAGAGAAAACCCTTTTTGGTTTGTCTTTCCATTGTATGCCGAGCCTGTTGTATCATGAGGGCTTTGTACCCTGATTCAGGCCATAATGTAGGGCTAAATGCCCATTGCCAGGTGTCTTTTGCACTTTGTCTTTCCATCAGCTTGCACCGGTGGATTCTGGAGATTACCAACGCCTTACCCACGTTACCTTTGAGGGTTTGGACAGTCGGTCAAGCAATGCCTTGGGTTTTAATCCATTTCTCCCCACACCACCTCAATGTCTCTTCACACAAAATTGCGAGCAGCTGGGATATCAGCAGACCTTTGTGTGGCAAGAGGCACACCTACCTCTTCAGCAGAATTCAACTTTTTGAAAAAATAGCTTAATTCTGACAAACGAAGCTGGTTCCCCACCATGCAATGGATGGCTGGATACCCGTGGATTTGTTTGTTTTTTTTTCAGGTGTGCCACCAGCACTGTGACAGCAGCGAGCCTGCTCCCAGCCCTACAGCCTGCTCGGTGCGCTCCCGGAAACACAGGGTGCCCCGGGAATCCTGGCTACAGAGCTGCAGCTATTCAGTAGCCTGATCTGAGGGTTTCTGAGCTCTCCCAGGGCCCATCGACACACAGCATCAGGCCACATCCATTTCACAGAAAACATTGGTTTTTGTTTGGAATTGGAATAAAAAAATAGGGCCCAAAGCCCTTCCTCCATGAAGGATGCTGTATGAAGGGCACGGCCTCCCTTGCCCTGGGGGACAAACATCCAGGTTTAAGTTACACTCCCCAGTTTTTGAAATCCTCTCAAGAAACTAATTGGCGGCTCCAAGTTCAACTACTGCTTTGTATGTCACCGGATGCCTCAACGAACCTCATTTTACTCAGCTAGAGCTGGTACCACAGTCGCAGGATTGTCCTGAGGTCTAACTTGTGAAGTCTTTAAATGCAACAGGGGAGAGGATGTGGAGAGACTCCGAAAACCTTTAGCAAGGAATCCCAGTGCGTGAAGGAGTTAAGGTCTGCAGCGTACCTTTCACTTCTTCTGCCAGTTTCTTTCTCCTGACTCGTCAAACATAACATGGGCCTAGCATTGATTTATGGTAGCGAGCCCTTCGTGGCTGTTCTGGATCGGTGCCCTCGTCACACGCAAATGGCTCTTTTCGGCGTTTTTCCCTCAGAAGCAGGTGGCAGCAGACTTCAAACAAACCCACACCCGTGTCTGTGCTGCTTCTAAAGGGTGTGTTTTACTCATGGAAATACGTCTGAGCCCTCCATTTCGTTTTCAAAATTTGCTAAGCTCCCCACCCCCTGGGTTGACTGCAAAGTGACTCAGCAAGGCAAGCAAAGGGATTAAATAGCAGCTAGAGGTTTTTTGAAATGAATGGAGAAGTTTAGTGGTTCTGAAAGTATTTTCCTCTAACACACATTTCAAAAACTTTAATAAAAATAATTACAGCAGAGTCTATTAACAAACAAAATTCAGGGCTAGAGTAAATCTTAGAGAATAAGGAGGAGCACTTAAATGCTACAAAACAAATGTATTATCACCTTTCTAAACCTCCTTAAGTTTCTCTTTTCCTCCATTAGAAAAGAAAAAATCACCGTGGCTGGGCTGCTGTAATTAAAACAAGGTTCAAGTTTTAGTTTTAGTATGGTGTACGTATCTAGAGAGAGGCGATGAGAAAGCTTCACAGAAAAGATTGAAGACAGAGACATTGTCACCAATGCTGGTGTACAACCTCGGGTCCAACTCAGACTCAGCTCTCTTTGCTTGATACTTCTGTGCATGATAAAGTCCTGGGATATTGATTCTGTTTCTGGGACTCATGTAATTGGAGGTCAAAGATAAGGTCCCTAAGTAACAACTGGCTGAAGATCTAGCCCTTGGACTCCTCAGGAGAGCTCTCACATACACGTCACAGATCCAAACCCCTCCTTGCTTGTTCTATCTCGTGCCTCCCATGCTTTGCACTGATTTCTGTGCAGCTGCTATATTCAGGAGAGAAGCATCAGAGCTGTCCCATTTCACGCTGCACAACAAGCGAGGGGTTTGGGTGCTCTCCAGGAATGAGAGGGATGTTGATTCCAAACTCCTTTGGCCCAGAACCCAGTTTTCCCACTTCCCACAAAAGC
Source organism: Anas platyrhynchos (assembly GCF_047663525.1). Taxonomy (NCBI): domain Eukaryota; kingdom Metazoa; phylum Chordata; class Aves; order Anseriformes; family Anatidae; genus Anas; species Anas platyrhynchos. The sequence goes on from NC_092587.1 coordinate 180,247,904, forward strand.
GCTCGAAGCCCTTTACTCACCTACTTTCAGAACTGGGTCGTCTGAATGTCAAACGCAGAGCGCGCTGCCTACTAGTGCCAGTATTCAAACACCTCTTTTTGCAGTTTTCCCAAGCACAGTGCAGCTCAGCACAGAATAAGACTCACTCTATGAAGGCAAGCCCCTCTGTATGAAGTGTTTAAGGCCCAACAGCAGATGTGCTGACTAAACCAGCCCAGGTGAGCATCCCTTCATGCACTGTGATACTCAAGTCAGCTCTACAACTGGGGTGTATATGGAACCAGTACGGCCACCCACCACGATCCCATTCACTGCAACACTTACAGGTCAGCCGTTAAACTAAGCAACTGGAAGACCGAAGCATCACGAGTCCTGGTGTGGAAATCCTGGGGTGGTATTTGTAAAATGAAAGTGCCATTTCTGGCATGGCAGTTCAGACAAGTCAAAATCTCAACATCTTTTCCTTCCTCCTTGTAGGAAGGCAGGCAGAGGAAACACACAGAAGACAGAAGTCAGTACATCAAATGCCTTTTATTGATGTATTTGCTCACTTGTGACCCTCTGTCATGTACTTTAACTGCACAGACCAAAATTAGTGATTGATTTTAGTTTTTACAAGTTACAACTTCTATAGCTTTTGCATTATTGCTCAGTGAAGATAAAATCATGGATAAGTCTCTAGGTGGACTCAAAGACAGGAAGCAACTTCATACTAATCCTCATGCAAACTACTGACTGATTACTTGAGACGGAGGCTGAGTGTAATTTGAGGAAAAAGTTCATTCTTAAGAGTATGTTAATCTAATAACAAGCTAATTCATAACCCTTTCACAACTAATTTAATTCTCACATATTAGATAATAATTACAGGCATATTAAGCAATATTAACATTATTAAACAACAATGAACAGCCTTCTGAATATATACTACGGTAACACAAACTCTGAATAATTTAAGTGCGTTACCTAGTAAAAGCATAATTTTCCAATACAATTTTCCTAAGCTTCTAGATTTTTTTTTCTCTTACAGCTCTAGTGTATTCGAACAGAATAAACCTAACATCCACATTTACAAAAGAATTTATGCCTGATCCACAAACTCCAGGGACACTTGCAATTTCAAATCTTTTTATAATATACTAACAAATTATGCCCATAAAGAAGATATTATAGTGTGGTATTGCCACCAAAGCTAATTTCTAACTCGTGCAATGAGCTTTCCAGGAGACTAAAAGGCATTGTTGCTGCTATTCTCTATTTCGTGCTATTTCACGAGCATACACTAACGTGCAGACTTGACTGCCACTAAGCATACGTTTTATATGGGGAATATAGTTATTAATAAAAGCATCCATCTTAGGTATATAACTGATTCAATATGAATGACTGCTCATCTCCCCCTTGATGCATGCAAATAACTAATGGCCACACCGCTGTGCAAATGATCTTCCTAACCTACACTGTTACTGGTCCCAACCTTAAGAGATCTGCACGCTTCAACTGATAAAAGGATTGCTACAGAACAACTGCACTAAAAAAAATCTTTCTAGTAAAATAAAATTATAAAAATAACTTAAAGCATGAAGTTCCAGGTTATGTACATGCAAATTATTCAAGTATTCCTTTTTCTTACAAAAAACCACCAGAGTAGCAACAAAAACAATGGATTTTATATATATATATATATATATATATACACATACATATATATATGAATTTTGCTTCAAAGATTTAATCAACAGCTTTGAAAAAATACATTTAATATTCTAAAATGATTTATGAGCTGCAAAAGACTTCAGACATTCAAAGCATATCAGCTGTATTAAAATGAAACAGTATCAGTGTGTACTGATGATAGGCTGAGAAAAAGAGTGAAAGCACAGGGAAAAAGAGCAAATAAAAATATTGGTGAGGTCATAAGAGACACTGGTTCAACATCTGGTCAAAAGGATTATGCATGGCAAAGAAAAGGCTTCTCTCTCCTTTACTCTTTTTCAAAGAAATTGCATATTGTCAAGGTCCATTTCCATTAGAGGAATACATCAAAATAATTTTTAATCTATATTCTATTTTCTGGCCTACAGAAGGCATTCAAAGACACAGGAAAGACTCGACTTTTGCCAAACAGATTAAACAAAACTGCATTCCTACATATTTTAAGCATATAGTTATACATCAAAATTCAAAACAGAAAAATAACTCAATTTAAATACTCAAAGACAGAATTATGGATTCAAATAAATCTGGGTGAAGCAAGACTATGAGAGAAGTGCCTGAACTTGATGAGGCGATCTGTGTAGTATGGTTTCTGGATCCTTATACTTATTTGAAGGATCCATCACAGCTGCATATATCTCACTGTAAGCTCTGCAGACCAGTTCTGTTGACTGCTTTATTATCTGCTCTCTAAAAAATAAAAACAAAACAAACATCCACATAATTTGCAAATTGTAGGGAATGTAACAGTACTACATGCAAGGAATTCACAGTATATAATACAAATATACGTTAAAAATTCAGCGTCAATTACATTAAAAGCTATTTTGCTTCAAATATGAAAAAATAAAGTTTTACAATGAAAGACTTTCATCTGTTTGTATTGTACACACATGAACTCAGATATATGATCTTGATAAACAAGAAGCTTTTTTTTTTATTTCTGCAATCGTGAAACAAATGTAGAAGGAAACAACTGCAGAAGGTTAATTTAGTTTTTAATTTGCATACATTAGTTGTTCACCTGCACTCTCCTGCAATTTTTAAGACTGATATTCTTAGTAATCTACTTTCTACTTTTTGTCATTTCTTGCTGACCTTTGTAGTTGTTTTTGTTCCTCCCTCCCTCCCCATCTACCAGCAAATATATTCTATTTGCTTTATCTTGACAGCACCTATTCCATAATCTCTCAGAGGAAGAGCTGAAAGAGATAGCGGTGAGAGATTTAAAACCTACTACAGGCTTTTACCAGCAACGCTATGAAATCTGTATCGTGTTTGCTTTTGTCGGATCTAAACAAGTAACAATGCATGTAGATTGCATGCTAAAATTAACAGGAAAGTTTAATACTTTTTGAAGAAAAACAAATATTTTTATTTTATGTTACCTGTTGAATATTTGCTTAAATCACCATGGCAATGTGTTTACAGTTCCACCTGCATTTTTATCTAACAAAACGGTAACTACAACTATTTTACAGCCAAGCCCATGCAAGTGGAACACCAGGAGAAGCTAAGGAAACGGAGGTAATCATGAATCCAGACTCATCAGCCCTGCTGAACTATGCAGCCAAGGAACAAAGTCACCAGAACTTCATCCACTGAAATCAGGGCTAAATTTACCAGCTCTGACCACAACGAGTGTGGACTGAAAAGTTAAAGGAGTCTCGAATACCAAGTGTGTAGAACCTTGTATTTTCAGGAAATATTAGCAAAAGGAAGCTATGAGAAAGAAGATGAAGAGACAAATACTGCACTCGATTCTGATGCAAAGTATCCACTTTTTCAATAAACATGATCAACTGCCCCTATTACTAGGTTATTTGAATACCTGAAAGAGAGACTGTCTTTATAATAGCAAATCTAGGAAGACTGTTATAATGTATTCAGCATTTTCAGGTAAACAACTGTCTCTGAACACCGTCTAGGATCACTAAGCTACTGTAACGTGACAACCCTTTAAGAAAGTATTGCACACAGAATTTGCATAAGACTAACTGTATTGCACAAAATAATCCTAAATTAAAAGAAAAAGTTTATTAAAATATTCCTTAGGACTGAACAGCATCAAACGAGTCTCTCCATCAACTAATGTCAATGTCATTAATCAGTACATGAGGATTTCAGTTGCCATAACAACATGATACATTTTATCACTAACACAAATGGCAGCACTCTCTAAAAATAGTAATTCCAGCATTCAGTTTCTGTGATCCAATGCAAACAAAAAGAGCTTTACAAGACCAACAACCATGTAAACAAATAGTGTAAAGCTTCGTTTTAAATGAACAAAGGAATTTGAAAAGCAAATGTTGGAGGGAATGCTCTTCATGGTCATAAAGCTTAAATTATTTTGCCACTGAGTATATAGCATTCCCTTAACAAAAGCATGTGGTCTGGTTTTGAGAATTGAACTGTCGGCTTCCAGCTCAACAACTGGAACAGGAGATTATAATTATGTGACTTCAATGAAGAAGTCTTCAAAATGGACCACCAATATCTGCACAACTAGCTTGAAAATTTGAGCTACTAAAGTCATTAAAATGATAGCACTGGTTAAATGTTTTACTTGAATTTTGAGAAACTTCAGAGTTTTGCAGGTTTATTTACTACAGAAAATACTGAATACTGAATCCTACAAGCATCCATCTGTGTAAATATGTATCTTCGAAAGTTTTTGTTATTAATTCTGTGCAGAAGCTAACCTGTAACATTGTTACAGGAGGTTAATAAACTCCTTTGTAGGCTGAGCTGTAGCAGCTATAGCAATCATCCTCACATAAGCTCCTCACTCACCTCTCAGCTGCCCACTGTTACAAGATAGCACAATTTAAACCAAATTCAGGGTTAGAGAGGTTTAAAAAGCTCATAAAGGGGGTAAGTCTAAGAGTGGGAGTGCATACGTGACCAGTTTATCTTGGTTCATCTGATAGAAAGAAATGATTAAGTCAAGGTACTTTCACCACATGTCTGAGTCTTTATGGTAGCATAAAATCTGCCTCTATAAAACAGGTTTTGTGTTAGCAATGTAAAAACAGAGGCTTTCCAAATTCACCTACTATGATTGTTAATTGGACCTACATTAAAAAAATACATATCAAGAGACAAAATACAAATTTAAGAGCTTGACACCCAGACGTGGAAGTTCCAGTGCATCTATTACATTACTGCTCAAGCTGCCCTGTTTGAGCTGTATCAGTACAGGGCAACTCTTACACGACAGGGTCAGCTCTGCTGGCTGAGCTGTGAGAACAGTGACCCAAGCAGAGACACCCAACAAAGTGATGGAAAAAACCAACAGGCCAAACCGTGCACCAGGCATGCGGCAGGAAACTGGAAGTCTCTGCATGAGGAGAACGTGAGCAGCAAGTTTGCAGCACTAAGTAGTTTTTTCCCTTGACATATGTCACTTTTTTTAATCACAAGTTGCCATAATGCAACCCCATTTGGAGAACAGGTAGCAGTAATGAGAATCCGAATGTTAAGAATGTTACACCAAAATGTGACGTGCTAGTTGCAATTTCTTGGATGTTCTGTAACCTGCATTCTTGACAAAAATACAAAAAATAATGTCAAGAAAACTTTTGGATCACTGCAGCATATAATTCTCTGAATTTAAATACTACAAATTGCCTTCATATGGTTCACATTTAATTGGAAATAAATTCTTGGCATTTTCCCTGGCCTTAAGTTCAGTTGGCCCTTATTTTTCTTATTATACAATATATTCATGAAACAAGAGAAGAGATAAATAATACAGTTCTTACTTTTACACGTTTTTTAGTGATTTTTTCCTTTGAAGCGTAGAAGTCATTTCAGCACAATATTCAATGGCACAATGTCAATACTTCATAGTACAGACAACAAATTTGATAATTTTAGACTTGATGGTGCGGTGGAGATAAAAGAAATCTTGAGCAGAGAATTAAATATTTCATCTATCTTTGGAATGCTTACAAAATAGTTCTAAAACAATTTACAACTAAATTGACAAAGAATGCTGACACAGCATAACACGTTCAAAATAGGTAATTCATTTTGACAGTATTAAGTCAAGAGTAACTACTTCAGAAAGTTACAAAATTACATATTCCTGTTTGTTCAAAAAGAGGACAGTCGAAACTAAATTGAATTGCGAACTGAAGTACAATGCAAATGTGATTACAGCTGATAACTTGAATTCTCATCACGATCCGCTAAAACCTAATCAAATTCATCTTTCTGATTATTATACAGGCATAATAGAAATTCAAAGTTAAGATACTTACTTCACAGTGGCACTCAGAAGGAAATTCAGCTGGGACATTAACAGACTATCTGGAGCAGACAGATAGCGATCAAACTGAGCCTAGGGGTGGGAAAAAGAATATGAGATCAACATACAAAGAACTTGCTGTTACATGTGGATAGATAAAAATACAGATCTCTGAAAAAGGACTACTTTAAAATGGCGTCTTCTTACTTGATAAAGTTTTCTATTTTAATGTATTTAAAACTGAAGGTAACATAATATACAGATGTTTAAGGAGGAGCTTAATACAATACCAAAAGCAAACGTCTAATTTCAGCACCTCTGTCACCAACATTTCAAGTTTCTGACTCTGGGAAGTACAGATTGAGGAGCAAAAAAATGAGAAAACGGTTTCTACAACTACCCAAGTTTTCTATGTAGCTGGTGCATATTGAAGATCACCACTGAAGAGCAGACCTACTCTGTTCAGTGGAATCACAGAATCACTTAGGTTGGAAAAGACCTTTAAAATCTAGTCTGTCCAAGTTGGACATATTACTTTCATATTTTTTTACATGAAGCCACTGCTTAATAATCTAGTGAGCAGTTATGCTGGGAGAAACGAGACCAACTGACCTAGTTCAGGCTCCATGAACTGCTTCTAGGCTTACTTCTCCTGCTCCACATAACAGTGGAAAATACCACAGCACTCTGATTTCTGTTAAGCTGGGAGGCAGTGAACCTACCTGTAAGTATTCCCTCCCTGCTATGGTTTAAATTCTAAGCAGAATACATTGACAGATGGGATTTATGTGGGTTTGATTTCAGCATACTGGGTTCCATTCTGGTTCAAGTGTGTTCACACAAGCATACATTAAACAAAGTTACGAAGAAAATAAAAGTTGGATTCTTTTCTAACTTTTCAAGTAGAATTATTATGTATGACTATACATCTGTAATATATATACAAATTAAAAAATGGTCTCCAAGCTGCAGTCTTTAGATTTCTTGTAGATCAACAAGGCTGTGATAAGGTGAAGATATTTTAAACGTAAAATGTATAAATATTGGTAAGAATGCATGCTGATCTAAGTAAACCACTGAGTGCTCTGTGCCAGAGCTCTGTTCTTCCAAGGAGCTTAGGATTCCCTGGTTTGGAGCTTTAATGGAGGAAAATAGGCTATACTGACATGTCAAGAAGGGATTCAACATACGATTTTTAAGAAGACCCACTTAATTAAAAAAAATAAACAAACTGCCTTTCCCCTCCCTGAAATTCAAGCCACTGTGTGATGTCTAGATTTATACTAGAACTTTTTCATGGTGTACGTGTGCACTGCTGGCTGAGCGGCCCTTATTTACAGCTAAATTTTCAGAATAAAGCTAAACTTGACTAAGCAAGAAGAGTGACAGATCATATGCTACCGTCTACTGAACTGTGATATTGCAATCTCTATGCAAAGTACCCTTCACACACATTAAGAAAAAACATCAGCTAATAATCTGTTTTAAAATATATTGCAGCTTTCAGCTTAAAGAAATATACATTTAACTGTGGCATATGCCCAGCACCTAACTCCTTAGTTTAGCTGAAATACTTGCATAAAATCAAAGCCTTAGGACCAAAATTATAAATGATAGCAGAACCTATATTTCAAAGCATTCAGGCAAAAAATAAATTTTGATGATTAAAACTAATTAGAGCTAAGTATTTGCTTTTAGCAATTTAAGATGACTCATGGGATAACGTTCTTACAAATAAAGTCCTGCTTCTTAAGACTTAGAAATTAATATTCTATTACTACCAGCTCATACATAATTTATGAATTTATTACTTCAAGTGGTCAAATTACTACAAATGAAGAAAGTATTCCCAGACATGTAATTTAGCTATTCTTGAAGAGTACGGCTTGTTAGATGAATGTCTACTACATAACACAATTAACAGAATTCTTTCCCATGTCACAGCTACACTGCTACATTACGAAATTGTAAAATGCTTACCATCGCTACCTTCAGGGACACGGAATCCAAACTTGGCAAATTTGAAAGAGGACCCTAAGAATCAGTAATCAAAAGGGGGAAAAAAAAGAAGTCAATCTAGCATAAGGAAAAAGACAAAAAACTATAAATTCTACAGTCAGTTCAGTACTAAATCATTACTGGGTCCTGCTACAAGATATTACATTTTTGGAAACTGAATCACCACACCAATACTGGAAGTGCTGTAACAGTTCATTTATATTCCACCACTCCCTTGAATCAAAGACTTAAAATACTGACTTTTTCATGTGTGCTTTCAAGTTCTTTTCTTCCTTTTTCACCATTAGATGACAAAAATGCAGGAAAATGCTTTCTACAAGGTCTGTAATGAAAACTAAACTGGCAACTGTTCAAATCCCCTTGGTGTTCCAGAATCACATAGGACAACTTCCACCTCTTTCTCTGTTCCAGGACCATGCAAAATTCAACTCTGCTCCCTAGTAACTCTCCTGTGTTTACAAGGCATTGCATGCTGCCTAACCTCCTGGCAAATCCTCTAAGAACCTCACCCCTGCAGCCAGGGAGAAGGACAGATGTGAAAGAAAATTGCTACTGGAAAGTCTGTCCACATTCCGTTAAACAATCTGCTCTGGTCTGTTTGAAATTGGTTTTAGAAGAGGAGATAGGCTCATGAAAAGGAAACCAAGCTGAGTTACTAATCAGATTATTTCTGCACTTCTAATTGTTCTCTAAAAATCTGTTGAGCTTGGGCACTTCATGTAAAAATATCGGCCACAGAAAAATCATGAAGCTCTCTAACATAGTACTGCTTTCTCCAGAAAACACCATTATTCACCTTCTTTGCAAAAGATCTTAGGCACAGGGAAGAGGGGATGTATTAATGTCTATCATGCATGAAAGGTTGTTTGAAAGAAAAAACAGCACAAGCTCTAAATTCCAGTTTTCAACTTGTCCGAAGAAACGTGATGTTTTCACTCTGAGAATCACACTGTCTTGGTCCTCAAATAGGTAGAGCAGTGAATAAAGACAAAAAGCTACATGATTTCAAATTACTATTAAACTCTTCCAACATTTTTTCACAGAGGAAAAATGCAGTAAATGTCTAATGCATGCAAGGCATCCACTCTTGTCTATGGTACAATAGCATGCACTTGAAAAAAACCTTGAATGCCACATACCCAGTAGGTCTGATACATTCTAGATGGAAGTGGTACACACACTCACTACTTGTGTTTTAGACCCAGCTTCGTTCTAATACATTCTGAGGGATATTACACTAGCTATGCAGTTATTCTAAGAATGCACAGGATGCTCTGGTGTGCAGAGCCTGTTGATGGTACACAGATAAGCTGCACAGAAGGACTGATGCATCCCAAACCTGCTATAACACAGAGCATGGGGAAAACCTGTACTTCCAAGGTACCTTTGTCTAATAGCCATGGTCCCACATGAAAAATCAACAGATAGTATGGAGTTTTTGCTTTCAAAGGAAAATTAATTTGTAAAAATCACAGTGCCAGAATTCTTCTACTAGGCAGGAATGCACTATCATCTGAGTACATCCAGTAAATAATCTTACCTGTTCTGGTTTGTGTTGCTGCACGGAGTTATATATGTAACTCAGACCAGCTCTAGTTAAGACGTAGGAAGCTTGTTCATTTATGAGCGTATCTAAATGAGCTTCAATCTGAAATTTTAAGCATCAGGTATTTATAAAATGGGCATGAGAATATTAAATATAATCACGTCTGGAGTTAAAAGGTCTAGAAACACAAATAATACGAGAATTATAAACAAACAAGGAAAAAGCACAAGTACGAACAGCATAATTTACTCATTTACATCTTCCATATTATGAGAAGCCAATAAAAACAGAGCCTATTCTTTCTGTGTAACAGAAGAGACTATTTTTTTCGCATTTGTAAATTCAGCAGCACTAAAAATTAAGAAAAACCAAAACCCTTATACACTGTTATTTTTTTTTTTTTATACTATAATTATTTGAAAATATTGACAACAGCATGGAAGCTTTATAATAAACAAAAGGAAAAAAATGCCAGTGTTTCACAAGGAAAATTAAATTGAAACCAAGCATGATCAGTAAGGCTTCTACATTCAATACTGATAGCTGTGTGTTTGAAAAAAAAAAAAAAAAAGTTGACAACAACAGACAATGAAGTTACAGCTATTAATTTTGCTTTAATTACCTTCATAAAAAAATATATGTATATACATTTTATATTCTGAATATAATCGTCAGTTTGCCAAGAAACCTAATAAATAAATCCAGTTATAGCAGAAGCAACCACCTTTGAGTAGTCTCAGGAAGATTGGGGAATATATACATTATTACTTTTTTTTTTTTTTTTACAGAAAACTACCCCATGCTTGTTTAGTTCTATTCTCTTAAAAAAAAAAAAAAAAAAAAAAAAAAGCTGGAATTCATAATATATCAAACTCTAGTAAAATGCAAGTTTTCTGTGTGATATTTTAAGAGTTCACATATTTACTTCCTGAAATTGTTTAGAAAAATGTACTTTGCCTTATACATTAGGAGGGAAGTCATAATCTTTCAGTTTGGAGATTTTAACTGTCTTCAGGAGTTCTTTTCTCCCATGATTTTTTTTTCCTCTTACTTAATATGCCGTTCTACCTCCGCTTTATTAATCTACTTAGGTATAATCTTAAAGATTTTTTCAATCTATTCCTGTATTTGTAAAACGTGTGAAGAAAGCAAATGATATTAAATGCATAACCTTCAGCTCTACTGCTTATTTTAGGAATAAATCAATTGCAACACTTACTGTGAAAAAGGAGCTCTGATAAAGGAGATTCAAAATGCCCCAGACAGTTTGGTGGGGTTGTCTGTTTGTTTGTTTCTGTGCTAAAAGGTGCTAGAAATTCTAATTAGGAGCAGATAGGGAAAAATGTCTTGCACCCCATCTTTACGGATGCCTTCAAATAAGCAGTTGTGACCTTTTTCAAAGCCCTCAAGCTCCAAAAGCTCTCCTGAGATGTATTGCAGAGATGTTCATATAGCAAAACTATAAATGGGTAGCGCCTAGGTTTTTCCAAGTGAATGGTTTATAAACTACATTTCCATTTCAAAATGGTACCAAATATGAACTACTACCCTGGCACGTGAGGTGAAACCAAACGAATGGGAAAGGAAAGGTAGAAAGAAACACTAGCAGTAACCCTCAGCTATACCGTATTAAAACCCCACATGAGCATAGCCAGCCATTTGACCAAGCTTTCAACTACTATGTGTTTCAAGTTGCAGGTATGTTTTAGAACAATTTGGATAACGAAAATTTTTCACTAATAGGGATTTATCTGCAACTAAAACAAAACAAAACATTTCTATTAATTTTGCGTATAAAAGATGCTGAGTACCATCATCAGCTCTAATAGCTGGTATTTGCTTATGATCTGTGGCAAGAACCTCTCCCTCTTATCCCATTTCCTTGATTTAGCATTGACCCAAAACAATCAAAGATAACTATGTTCACATCACGACTTACAGTCTGGAAAAAAAATGAAAACAGTAATAAGTTTATTTTCTATTGGGGTTGGTTATGCTCACCTGAAACTGTAACATTTCTAGACGTTTGTCAGTGAATTCAAAGAGAGCCAAAGTAGTCTTCATCATATAAAGCGAATTTACCATGAAGGTTGCCATATCTGCTGTGCCCAAATTACTGGCAGACATAGTACACATCTGTAACAATGGATCTAGCACACAAGATAGAACCTAAAATAGAAAACATACAGAAAAGAGGGAGAGGAGGGAGGAAATCATGTCACACAGGGCTTCTAAGATCATTCTGTCTCTATCATGTATTTATTCCCCAAAGAAGAATAAAGAGAAATGAGAGTTTCCAACTGTGAAAGGAGTTTTCTACTGGATTTGTCAGCAGGTGATCGGCTACCATAGTGATGGGGAAAGTATAAAAACCTGAGAAGAACAGATTCTAACCTAGCAGGAGGAAGAATAACCCAGATTAGATAATTGGCAATTGTGCGATCTTGATGGAGTATTTACTTAATGGAGTAGTAATTGGATAACAGAATTTAGACACTGTGCTAAGAGTAGCACTCCATACTGTACTGTAATTATCCACTTAGTTAGTCACCATCTTATTCACATTAAAAACTCAGGTTTGGTAGAAGGCTCCAAAATGGGACTAGACAAAAAAGATTAATGGACCGAGACTAACTTAAATGTACTTCTTTTTTCCTTCTCTCAAAGAAGTCAAAATCCCTCGTACCTGCACAAAGTCAGCCTGACGAGCATCCAATGGAACAACCGATGAGTCGTGAGATGCCAGAACCTCGCGTAGCAAATTAAGTGTCTGATTTAGTGCAGAGCTTGGGCCCAGATCAGGAGGTGGGAGTTCAACCTAAAGAACAAAATTATCTGTTTTTGTTTGTTTTAAATTCTATTTAGAGCAAACACCATCAAATCTGATAACACAGATACAACCACCTAACTGAAAAATTACATGTAGCCATGCAGAGAAGAATTTTATGTTTCAGATTATAACTGCCTGCAACTTTCAGAATAACCACCCCATTCAGTGACAAACAAGCAAAACTGAATTTCTCCTTTCACTCAAAGCATGCCTACCTTATGATCTGTAGAAACACAAACGCTACAGGTTTTGGTAGCAAAAAAAATACATTTGCTAGATTAAGTACCAGAGAACAGCAACATTACTGGCAGCACTGAGTTCACTTTGAGCAAGGCTTCCTTTAAATGGTCCATAATCTAGTGCAAGCAGAGCTCTAGGATATTAGGGCCATACTGAAACAGTCAAATGAAGTCATCTTCTTGACAAGACTGCGTAGCCCCTGTCATGCAGAGTGGCTGGGTATGAGAGCCGTGCCAGGCTTCAGTAGTCATAGATGCAACAGGCTTAATCCCTAGCAAGCTTGTGCCACAAATTACCAGTACACAAAATAACTAACACAAGCTAACTCAAGTACACTCAAGGAACTGCAATGAATCCTTTTTTCACTAGGAATGTAGCTGTATCTTCCTGTCTTCAGTGATACCTCAAACTGGCTTCCTGCTGCATCCAGACCCTTACCACAACCCAAACTGCCGATCCTGTTTCCTTCTGCCAACCTGTCTTCCTCTCTCCCATCTCCTGACTATTCAAGGGTAAACACAAGTCTGGCTGGATCACGTGGGAGTAAGGAGACTCCCAGGAACACAGACCAAGCGGACACATCAAAGCATAATCTCTTTCCAAAAGGGTGTGAGAACGAAGTTTGGCTTGGCCTGGGACTAGCCTGTGCCACTCAAGATGTGTGGGAGCAGCAGAAGTAGGCAGTATGCACCTCTGCAAAGCTCTTAAGACTCCTGCTCAGCAAGAAAGGAAGGCAGCTCTGGATGGACCCGTAAGCCACGGTTAACAGGCTCCAAAGCTGTCGCTAACAAGAACTCTTTTGCATCCTTCTGAATACAAAATGTTCCTCTGCACTCACTTTCCAAGAGATGGTATAGTGAATTCGAGGAACTAATGGAGAACTGGAACTAATAAGCTCAGAGAACAGTTGTTGTTCAGCATAAATAGTCCTGAAATTTTAAAATAAATACTCTCCTAGCAATGAAGTAACTAATCTGGAAAAAGGCACTTACTCAGCGGTGATTAGTAGTAAAGTCTACTGAAATTTACAGCAGTGACTTCCTCCTTGTTTATTCCTGTTATTATTAGGGGTATTGATCGTGCCCTGAACAGCCTGTTCTCAGACCTGAACTGGACCGTGTTCAGGGATATTTTGGCATTAATTTGAGAGTAGAGACTGATAGGGCTTTCACTTCCAATACACACACAGATCATGGCAATGATAATCTCAGGCTTCTTTGCAGAGAATTTTTGTCCCTTGAAGTAGGTGATGGTCAGAAGTTTCTAAATTAGCTTCATCTTTCATTTAACCTGTTCTTTTGAAGTCCACTGTTTTCTAGATGGGAACAAGGAACAACACTGCTGGAGAATAAACCACCACAAGGAAGAGAGGCTTAGATCATTAGATTCTATTAGGGTTAGCTTGAAATTCCCGACTACTTCAACAGAGGCAGAATTATCAGTAAGTGTAAGGAAAATTAAAGCAGTGCTATATTCACATTGAGAATTCCAACCTTTTGCACATAAATATAGGGTGGTATTTTCAGAATTAAAAAAAAAAAAAATGAAGTTTTAAAGCAGATGTATCTTAATTTATAGATGAAGCTACTGACATCAATTTGTGAGAACTAAATTGCTGCTCTAATTAAAAAAAAAATCATGTCCTGAATGTTTTTACATGAACTAAAAAATGATTATAAATAACGCTATTTCCAGAGAAATAGATTTGAAATGCACCCTTTGAAGTACCTGGTTCACACACAAGCCAGACAAGAACTAGCTAAAAAATTCTCAGAAGAGTTCAGTTCAATAGCATTAAAACACACTCTAACAGTATTTAAGTGTCTAATCAGCTGTAACTAGCAGTTCAGACATGCCAGAAGTAGTCCAACCAGCTGTTCGTCCAAAGAAAACAAGAAAAAAAAAATCCCAATTTTTAAAATTTAATACACAAAACAGAAACTAGTTATCCTAAAATAACAATGGATGCTACAAGTTGCATGTGAGGCTTAGTATAAAAGGTTGTATCTTCATTTAAACTTTACAGCTTAGAAGTTCTGCATATCAGTCAGTGGGGAATAATTACCAAGAAAGTAATCTTGCACGATTTTTGTTTCTACTGACTACATAGACTACTGACGTACTACTAGTAAGTACTGGAGCAGGCATCAATGAGAGCAGTGTTCTTAGAAGCCCATATACGCACCTGAAAACACTCTATAGGCACACAATCAGAACTATTTACATACTACCCTACCTGACCATTAGAAAGTTAAGAGCGCAGAAAGACATGGACTTACTGGAGCAAGTCCAGTGAAGGTCCACAAAGATTGTGAAGGCACTGGAATGTCTCTCATACAACGACTGGTCAGCCCCAAGAAGAGAAGGCTTGGGGGAAATGTTATCAATGTGTATAAATGCTTCACAGGAGGAGGAAAGAAGAGGGAGACAAAGCTCTTCCTGGCAATGACTTGTGACAATTCGAGAGGCGATGTGAACCAACTGAAACACAAGAAATTCCACTGGATTACAGAAAACAATTTTTCAGTGTGAAATTAGTCAAACACTGGAGACAGTTGCACTACTAGGTTCTGCAGTCTCCTCCATCCTCGGAGGCACTCGATGGGACAGAGTTCTCAGCAACCTGCTCTAGATGACATTGTTTGAGCAGGATGGTTGGACTCGATGATCTCCAGAGGTTCCTGCTGACCTCATCTGACCTTTCTGTGATAGCAGTGTTAAATAAAAGACAACAGTAATTTTAAGTATACAGCTCCTCCAAGAATGCACTGCTAAGAGGGAGAATGAAAATGTTAGTGGCTTTTTAAAGGGCCTAATCAGCTTTTAAATTGGACTTTCAAAACCCTCAGTGGCAAGGAGGCAGAGACAAAGCGCTAAAGATGTGCAACCCTGTAAAAATATATCAGGGTATTTCACCCGTTCAGTTACAACAGGTTCATATCAGCAGATGCTTCATTCTAGAAAATGAGACAACTTTCACCACGGTTAAACAGCAGCAGCATAAGAAACGTGTGCATGTCTGCCAGAGAAGCTTCAGAGCAGCTGTCTAAGCTCTCCTCAGCCCTGCTAGAATCCTATCACAAATTCCAAAGGAGAATGCCTAATGGCATGCTTTTCTTTCTACCTTTAAGTTGGACTTGGAAGAACAGACAACAGAAAAATTCTTGTTAGCTTTCCTTTGTTCACATGGATCCACTCAGACCACAACATCACTCAGACCACATCAACCTACCTCGTTTCATCTGTCCCACAGCTGTTTTCCCAGAAACCCAAGAGGCCTCATTCTGATGGGAACCAAATTATGAGGGAGAAGTTTGCAGTTATTCCCATGCAATACTTTAATACCTCTCCCACTTTCCAACTTAATAGATAATGCAATTGTAACATTTAACTTGCATACATGTAGTATGCATGGTAAAAGACCAGCATTAAGTAACAAAAATCCCAAAGCCTGGCCTTGTGTTCTCTACTAATAATCATCCTTTTCAGACAGCAGCTGACAGGTTAGCTTGGCGTAACCTCTCTTCAGTATGATACCTTTCATTTGATTCACTCCAGTGTTTTAAATTACTCATAGAATCATAAAGGTCGGAAAAGACCTCCAAGATCATCTAGTCCAACTGTCCCCCTATCACCAATATTACCCACTAAATTCTTTCCTTTAATAATTGTTCTGGAGTACTACTGAAACCAGAGTAAGGACAGGTGTGCTTGAAAATTCCCTTATTGCAAGCTGGTCTAATAAAACATGCTGTCATAATGAGCCATGTGTGAGAGGCTCATTAAAGTGCCTCACCAGTGGAGTCGTGATTTCAAATGCCAATTCTCTCAGCATGAGAGAACTGAAGAGTGTCCATCCACTCCAGTGCACTAGGTGTTATTAACTTTGCTTCCAGTTTCATTGGACCGGTTTGTTTTCTGATAATTATTTGCATTTAGTATTTTCCCCTGGATTTATTATCATCTGTAAAATGGTAACCTGTACCAGGTTGGTTTTATTTAGGTCTAGACAGCGATTAACACAATCAGAATCCCAAATTCCTGAACATTTCACACACACAGACACACACAGAATTTCTAGGTTGGAAGAGACCTCAAGATCATCGAGTCCAACCTCTAACCTAACACTAACAGTCCCCACTAAACCATATCCCTAAGCTCTACATCTCAACGTCTTTTAAAGACTTCCAGGGATGGTGACTCCACCACCTCCCTGGGCAGCCCGTTCCAGTGCCTCACAACCCTTTCAGTAAAGAAGTTCTTCCTAACATCTAACCTAAAACTCCCCTGGCGCAACTTTAGCCCATTCCCCCTCGTCCTGTCACCAGGCACGTGGGAGAACAGGCCAACCCCCACCTCACTACAGCCTCCTTTGAGGTATCTGTAGAGAGCGATAAGGTCGCCCCTGAGCCTCCTCTTCTCCAGGCTGATTTCGTTTATCAGTGCATGGGCAAAGGAAACACAAAGGATATTTAAAGACTGAACCCACAGTTCTAAATCACTTCCCTTGCATGTTTTTTGGGGTTCGAGAAAGCTATAAAGAAACAAACACCAACAAGATTTTCTGACTGGAGACACTAACGTGGGCCAAACCCCATTTGGGTTCAATAAGGAAGGTGTTCTAAGTCAGAACCTAAACATATTGTTACCAGAGCTCAAAAGCACTGGAATGACTGCCTCTGAAGGATAAAAGCCCATAGAATAAAAGTCGATGCACTGAACTTTCAATGACACAGAAGGCTAATGATGCACAGCTTCTATATGATGCCAGCGTTGAGTCCTATGACAATCCAAGAATCTCAGAGCTGTGGATTGCATTTCAGACCCTGAAAACAAAGTAGCTTTGGAATTTCTGTCACCAAGCTTCACAGCAGCTTTCAAGGAGTACAGGAGACAAAGACTCCCTTGCATACTTACTGCCTTTATTTTGATAAAAATGAACTTACACTTAGACAGTAAGCTTAGATTTCAGATCCTAAGGAGGATCCTCCTGAGAAGTGTGACCATGAACAAGATAAGTCTTCAGTCTCAGACTGAAGAATCTGAAGTTGTGAGAACTGCTGACTCTGTTATTTTCAGACTACAACCAGAATGCTTGAGGTTTTCGGATGTAATGAAAAAAACCTTTACAGGAAAGTACATCTGAGCAAGCCAATGAGCAAGCCAATAAGTACTCTGAAATAACTAGGGATTTTCCTGTATCATCTACAATGATGATTTGACAACCAAAGAAGGAGAATCTTGATCTAAGACTGCCTTCAAGTTTCCATACAGCCCTGTGCCTGTGAAACTTGTTATGCAATATGGGACTCTTCCTCAAAAACAGATGTGAACAGGAAGCTGCTTTCTTGTCCTAGAAAGAACATCTTGAAGTCTCAGTTTCCCATTGTGCTTCAGAAACAAAACGCCAGCCAGCTTTGAAGGCAACGCTCTACCCAGCATAATCAACAACCCAGGGAATTAAGTTTTCTGTGGTAATGAGGACAGAGACAAATCTGTCCTGTCATTCCTCTACATTCAAAGGAGATGGTCTAGAGGAGTTAGCATATTTAGTGAAACCTTCTTTGTCTAAAAAGTTCACAACTAGCTCTACTTAAGAGCAAGTTTTGCTTAAATACCGCTCACCTATCAACTATTAAATTGTAGATACTAGAAAAAAATATCATAGCAAGACACAATAACAACATATCAATTTAATCTAGACAGTTCTCCCCACATTATAGCACAAGAAAATTTTCACATGGCTGAAGAAACCCCTGTCAAGTTACAAATTCATCAGTAATGATGACTAAATCTTCTGGAATTGAGTAGCTATGCACAGTAATTACAAAAACACTTACATTCTCTTTAAATGAAATAAAAATTGTAGAACTGATTTCCATTTCAAATTATTTGCTCGTGATTTCTAGATTATTATCAACAACTGCTGATATTGAGGGAATACTATCATCAAAATGGTGATCTAATCAAAGTAACGGACAGTCGATATTCTTTGAAACAGGCTTATCAACTGCTTAAGATGCAAAATGTAAGCAGAAATATGAAAAAAACATGGTTTCCAGACTGTAGAAGTGAAAAGTAATTTAATAATTTTACAAGTGAGTATCCTCTTTGTGCATAATGGATCAGCAGCAAAGCCTTTGCAATCATATATGTAAGCACAAATGTCTGTTCTCCAGTACTTTACTCTTTGAAACTAAAAAACAGAAAATCTGGAAACGGATGCAGTGGGATGCATAGCAAAAAGCTAGTTGGGATGTGAAGAGACTCGTACTCACACACATGCATTGTTTGGGTCTGAACACACGTTAGCAACAAAAAATAAAAACCCTAGATGATAAAAAGCAGTCTTGAGAGTCCTCAAAATATAAAACCATTGTGACTTCTAGTGCTATATTAATGGAGACGTATGAAAAGGCATAAAAGTTGGTTATCTGCGTATTAACACAATAAAGTAACAGGAAAATAAAATTTATGACAAAATAAAGGTCTATATCAACTGAAAACTAATATTTCTGAGTGTAATTCAGCCTACTAATTTTGCATTTTTTGTGAAGTAAAACTAATTTTAGTCATGAGAAAATAGGACATGATTCTATCAATTTAGTAGCCCATTTATAAAGGGAAATAATATAAAGTGATTCACTGGCTAAAACTCTGTTACAAATACTACACATCACTACAGTCAGGCTTCTTCTCACCCTAATGGTTACCAGAGCTGCTAACTCTTAAAGTGCATATTAATAAATAATTGCAAAAGCCTTTGTTACTCATACATCTAATCAACTTCTGAGTCTCTTTAATCCATTGACCTCAATTATATCCTGAGGAAAGATCTTCAGAGTACATATATGCAAAGTACAACTGACAATTTCAGATTTAATATACAGAATGTGTTTACAAGAAAGAACAATACTACGATCTTATGGGATACACAGTAGGCTGGGTATGCCACTTCATCCTGAATGACTTGCACTGAAATGCCATTGAAGGTTGCACGCACAACCACCATCTTCATTTAAAGTCAGTAAACCCAAATTCAACTCCTTTATGAAACAAGGCAGCGTCTAGAGGCAGCTACATCCAGGCCAGAGACTGGGGGAATGGAACTAAGAGGCCAAAGAGGATTACACAACCTTCCCTTAGTGACCACAAAAAGAACAGACACCATTAATTGGGGGATCACAATTTCTTTATCACCCCTCCTTAATTCTACTCATCTCCAAACTGAAAACAGCCTACTGTCCAAACCAAAAGTACAAAGATTGTGAGTTATGTAAGCAGAAAAATTATGCTGGATCCTGTTTGAGTAAGATGCAAGACCCAGAAAGTTAAATACAACAGAGCTAAATATAACAGAGATGAATACAGCCCAAAGCCAAGAAAACTTCTGTTAAATACTACTTTGCACACTCTTTCTAAGCAGTTGTAGCTCTTTGCTAAGGTCCATTACTGATTTCTCTTCATAAAAAGAGCAAATACACAAACAAATAGTTTGTTTCAGATTAGGCATTAGGAAAGAAAATATTCTGAGGAACTCATATGCAGCTAGCATACGCCATAAGCTTTATTTGTTCATACTTGGGTAAAATCACATGGTCTCTGTTCATTGTACTTTTCATGAACTCACCATCAGTAGTAGAGGAACTACTGTTCTGATGACACTATATTGAAATGGAAACACCCCATGACAACAAACAATGTGCTAGGTGGACTTGGCAGTAAGGACTGGGGGACCAGCAGCAACCAATGACTCATCTGATGAAGGGTATAAAACCACTGAAAGGAGTCACTGAAATATAAGGAAGGAAAGAAGAAGAGGAACAACTATTCCCTTGAGAAAGACATTCCTCAGACTTTGCAGAAGGGCAAGGAAGCAGAACCAGAGGCAAACAGCAGAATGAGAAAACTACCTTGGGACCACAGAACAACATTAACCAAACTCAGAACATCCCAGTGACTGCTCGGGGAACTACGAGGTTTTGCACAAACATCAGCTTCTGCAAATCTACATATATTCTGTGCTTTTCCATTGGGTTAAATACAACTAATTCAGAAATGCATTTACAAAACTTCAGTGTTTGTTTTCCACTTTCAAACAGCATTTCTAAGCAGAAAAAACAGAAACGTGGGGACTTCTTTGCCAAACTCTGTGATTGTGCAATGCCTTGGAAAAGTCACCTCTTCCTGATTCTCAGACCTAGGCAACCTACCACATCTCAAATAGGGATGTTGGATAAAGATCAGATCCCTAGCAAATGGAAAAGGATATGCAGCCTAACAATTTGCTTTTACTTTGCTTAGATCTCAGGAAGGTGAGATTTATCAGGTGGATCCACCATCAGCAACCAGATACGAATACAGCGGGCAGAGCTTAACAAGAACTGTATTAGGTACTGAAGAATGGAAAGTTCATTGAAATGCAAACAGGAGAAGAAAATATACCAAGGAAGTGATGCTGGCTTAGGGACAGGTGCTTTTTTGGTTTAACAAAAGTATATTCTCCTTTTAACAACAGCAATGTTCACGGTATAGAATTGTTTTTATAAAAGACAGAAAAGTTTAAGTTTTGCTTTTACTCAGCTTAGCTTCCTGGGATATATTCATAACTTCAAGAAAGGAATTACACACATGAGTAATTAACTACTGATCTGATGATGCATTAATGCAAGTTATCTAGCTCAATCAGCTGACCTTGCTTTACTGCACTTTGGGAAATTTCCCAATCAGTACTTTTGTTGGTTGTAGATTTCAGAACTATGTAAACTTCTCTGCCGCTCTGTTATCAAATGCTGCTAATAACATTATTTTTAAACATATTTACCAACAGTAATTAAAGAATTAAAAAACTTCTTAAGTTTTAACGATATCCCTTCTCTAGAATATAGACACAACATAACTGATTTTGGGAAAAGCTGAAGTCTAAAACAGCTATTCATCTAATACTCTTACTAGACAAAACAGAAATGAAAGTTTTGGTTTTGAAATATGAAAGCCGCATGATGTTGAAACAAACCTTGTCCATGAGTTTACTTGCATGAAGGCTCAGACTATTAAAGAATATCTTCTTACTCAACAAATGCATTTCTTCAATTGTTGTCAACAGTGTGGCTGCACTGTTTCCCACAATACCACTGAAAACAAAATTAAGATTAACTACATAATCTGAAGGGAGGGAGGAATAAAACAGGATCAGAAACTTCAGACAGCATTTCAAACACAAATTTTTCAGAGTTCAAAACGTACAACAAATCACTGTAGGAAACAGTTCTCCATATTGGCTTTCTGAGAGATTCACTCATAAGATGACTGCGAGAACAAGCATTATCAAAAGTAACATCTGCTTGATGACATGGTTAAGTACAGTCTATCTGAAGTTGAGCACAAACATTTTAGTATAATTCTAACATTTACTGGATTTTTGTTTTGTTATTATGCAAATCTATTTGTTATACAAAACAGATTACATAAACAAAAAGGGTTGATAACTTTATTCTATCATACTGTCCTCTAGGGATAGCATCCTACCTCTATTCAGTGTGATGTGAGGCATCTCCAGTGATACAAGAATTCATGCCTTGCTGTTCTGAGTGTCAGGCTATTACATTTAACATAACTACTGCATAAACCTTAAACTACCTTACCTGACTATGAACGTCTCACTAATCTACCTTTTGTCTAAAGTAAAAACACTTCTACACTACCAAAATGGCAGGTTAAAAATTAATTGCATCATAATGGAGCTAATTCTTGTAGCTTAATTTTCAGAACATAATCTTGTTGCATTTAATGGGTCATTTCTCCAAGTGGGTTTTCCCTTCATTACTTGGGTGGACTTCCTGTATACAGAGGAAATTACTCAGCTGACAGAAGGTGCTTCAGTGGTCTTTAGGCAATGCATCATAGCACGAGAGAAAGCAACAGATTTCCTAAGGAGGGTCTGCCTAAGACCCTCCTCCATTTTAACATCACATATTCAATTGCTTTACTACCACCGGGAAACAGACTTTGGAGACAGAGAAACAGCAAAAATATTGAAACTGTTTTTGACAACAAAATTAGGAATAAAACATTTTGCTCAATATTATAAAAGAAAAAAGGTCTGATATGTGTTCTACCATAGACCTGTAGTGCCATCACACGTGAAGACTTGAGGAGATGCCCATGAACCATTTATTATTAAGCAATATATAAATACCAGAAAATAGTCGTTATATTAGTGACTCAAATTCTCAGCAGTTCAGTCCAGGGCTGCGGATGAAAATTTTCCTGCTACTGCTGTTTCTAACCAATATGAACTACTGTGAATGCCACAATCTATAAAAAACAGAGGTTCTGGCTTGTCTCTTGGTTCACTGATCTTGGTGGCACCTGACAGGTTGGAAGATGATTGGTGCACCTTGAACAGCCAGATACAGAATAAGGCAAGCATCTTCGCAACAGGAAAATGCAAGTGCACAGTCAGAAAAAATCGTATCCAAACATAGCTGTTTGAGGAAGAAAAATTGAATTTCAAGAGAGAATTTAATTCTATCACTTTCTCAAAGGGATACTTTGTCATCTTAGGCATATATATCTATATATACATATATAGATATAAATAAAACATCTATCAACACAATAAAATGTATTTATCAATTTCTAAAAATTGATGCCATATTCCAAAGCAGACTCCATATGAATTGATGGGAGTGAACAGATAAATGGCATCTGCTAAGGCCAAGAATACCCTTTTTAATATAGTAATCTTCATGCTTAAAATAAATAATAGTAATAAAAATTATATCCTTAACATACTTTGTAGTTTGTATACCTGATTGTATGGTGGTAGAACTTGAGAAGATTGGAAATCTTGTACAGTAAAACTGCTCCTGGCTCAGCAACAATCACCTGCTCAATTCTAACCTGCAGAAAAAGCAAACATCCTTCAGGTCAAACACCCTAAAAGCCAACCTCTATGATTTTATATACAATACAATGCTGACTTCTGAGAAATAAATTTGAACAGAAATAAATTTAATAAGAGACGATGCCCAGTTAACTCTAGCTTTCTGCTTGAACCAAAGTATTTCTTGGGTGCAAAGCCTCTGGGTAGAAAACAAGCAGGTATATTCTTAAAAACTAAACTAAAGTAATCCCACTGCTGCGAATATTTCTCTATAGGATTTTGTTGCAACTTGTTATTGAAAATTTCAAAATAATGAGATCACTTTATGGATTAAC
This sequence comes from Anas platyrhynchos, assembly GCF_047663525.1. Lineage (NCBI taxonomy): Eukaryota > Metazoa > Chordata > Aves > Anseriformes > Anatidae > Anas > Anas platyrhynchos. The sequence continues at coordinate 180,271,733 of NC_092587.1, forward strand.
ACCAGTACATACTGGAATTCTCCCCAGCACTGAACAGAGCAAGAACAGCTGCAGAATCCCTAATCTGATCATTAGCATCATGCAGCAATTCCGAACATCCGAAGTATGAGGTATTTTACCCAAAAGACAAAACTTCACCTGGATTAATCTCTCCTTTATTAAAGGAAATATCATGTACCTGCTACCAGTATGTAATTATTTATTACTAACAGCTATGTTGCCTGTTTATCTCAACCAGGAGATATTGGTTAGGCAGACCAAAACAGTGCTGACTTTCTTTACACTTGGACAGTCGATGTCTTGTCTTGTCTCCATGGTACACACAGTCTCAATTCACTCATAAAAGGCTGCGCCAAGGTCAAGCTCTGGGCACTCATGAAGCAGTGATAGTCAGTGACTTATCACTGCCCTATTCTCCCACGTGCCTGTGTGTGAAAGGGCTACACACAAATCACCCGCCGCCACCCGCCCTCCCAAGTTATTTGTCTGCTGTTCAAAGGAGCGCAATGTGCAGCAGTGCCTTCTTGTCACCGCCAGCTGCACAGAGAAGGAACTAAGATTATGCTCCCTTGGCATCTAGGTCAGAGACCAAAAATGCAGAATATTTGTTGACTCTAATTTGCAAAGCTCGATGCACGAAGTTAATTTCAACATTCAGGTGTACTTTGTTCTTCAAAGCATGCATATGTACAGACGTACATATACAAATACCCATTTCCATTGTGTGAAAGGACATTTGGGCAGGGGCATAGTACTGAGTACAGTCTCTTGGCCTGAGTATAGCCTAAAGATTTTAAAGAATACCACAGAAGTAAAAAAAGGTCCAGAGAAGGGTAACAAGATGATCAAAGATTTTGAAAATTGTTTCTGTACTGTTCTGGTGACAGTAAACTAAGGCGAAGCTGTGGAAGGATATGCCAGTCATACAGCAAATCAGGTGGGCACAAAGATGATAACTAGGAAATGATTTTTCACAGTCTCTTTCAATACAAGAGCTGGAGTTATTAAACATAACAAACCCAAAAGGAGCTGGCTTTTCAAACAGTACAGTTGAACTGTGCACTTCCCTCCTGCTGGACATGTTGTGAACATCATTTCATACCAACTTGACATATTCAAGGAAGAAAAATATATTGTGGTGTATCAAATACAAAGGAGTAGCTATGGCTCAGTAAGTCCTCAATAAGTCCACAAACAGGCGAAGAAACTATTCCACAGAAGTATCTTGACGCACTTGCACAAACTGTACACTCTTCCCCTAAGCATATAAAATAGACAGTAGAAAAACCAGGGTACTAAGCTAAAATGATTTTTCATATGACCCACTACAGTCATTCCTATACCCTTATCCTAAAGCTAAATTTTTGCACCTAAGCATCATTAAACTTTAAGAAAAGTAAAAGAAAATCAAGATACAGATTTACTATCCTAGTATCTCTCACTATACAACTATTTATTATCATACCATGAAATACCTATCTGTGAGCTACTGGACCTTTAATTTTGAAGGGTTTTATGATTTTTAAAGCTAATAACCTAACACAACCAAGGAAAATGAAAATACATTGTAGAGATAGGGCATGGGACCTGGAAAAACCCTACAGAACATTTTTTATAATTATTTTTAGAGTTCTAAGAAAAGCAATACATCTCACCTTTAGAGGTCTGCAGACACCTTCTGTGATGTGCCCAACTACTTCTTGAATATTTTCTTCCACACCTATAGTTAAAGCAAGCACATGCTAAGAATATGCAAATCTAATTCTCTTTTCGTCTATTATAAAACAAATAAACACATGTAAGAGCTATTCTTCCATAAAAAAGCATTATGAATTACATGTCCTTTTCTCCACAGGACTAGTTTACACCTCCACTGAACTTCACATCTAGCCATCAAGAAATGGTTGCATGACAAACCACAGTCCTGAAGAGTCACTGCTTTATGCTATGTGATTGCTTCCTAGCACAATGCAGTGCTAGGGGATTTGAGGCAGAAGGAAAAAAGGAAAGAGTAAATGATCTAGCCAGAAGCTGTCACAGTAAGGCTCAAGATCAACAGTTCTCAAAACTAAACAGGAAAAAAAAAGGGCACTGGGATGTTCAAGGAGCAACAGTACTTATCATTTTGAAAGGCCCGAGCTATAAGTACATGCATCTATCAGTGTTGGGTAGTGACGTGCTTGTTGTAGTGTTACAAATTAAATCACACATGTACCTGCACACTGCAGTGTACTACTACAGCATTACCAAATGCTTCCTCTCTAGCAGCAGCTGAAACTGATCTTTCAGAGAACAAACTATATACAAAAGAGAATATTGCCCTATCTTATTGTGAAACACAAATGAATTGTTGCATGGCAACCAGCACTGTCATAAATCAATCAAACTGAAAGCAACAGATCTTCAAGCTCTCACTTCAGTAACAACTCAGAATAGATTTATGGAGACAGCAATACTTTAATTCTAATTTAAAACTTGTCAACAGGAGTTCATCTTCAGATGGGACCCATGCAATGAACAGTAAACAAACTGACTGTGACATGTGATAAAAATCAGGTGACCTGAAGCTATATTTTGCAGATCTCATTTCACACTAGCAGAGAATACCTCTAAGAGAAAAAAAAAACATATAAAAGATTAAAGATGTGTGACAAAGCCTCTTTAGACCAAAATACATGAAAAGCCACATAAGCACAAACAACTAAATTCGGTGTGGTGGTTGTCTTGAAGCATACTACGTTGGTAAGTAATAAAAATATGTTTGTATATTGAAGTATCAATACTAAGGAAGATAGCAAGATTACAAACCACAAGATTTGTGGCCTGTTATGTAATGGCTAACTCCCAGACACACCCTAATAATTTAGGCAATTTTTGGTAGGAGCAGGCACTTTTGTTCGAGCACACATTTGCAGTCGTGTATCTAGACCAGATTGACTTAATAACGAATTCTTGGATATGAAAGTTTTAGCTGCAAAAATATACAAGTTTAAATACCAAGGGAGATGGAATTACAATTTTGATATATCACATGCTTGTGCTGTCAAATACACTTTCATGTCCAATTAGAATATTTTAGACTCAGCAAACAGGAAAAATAAATCTTCCAACATGGTTGATTATATAACTGTTGCGAGTATTAGCACACAACAGTGACGTGGAAGAATTATGGATTAAACAATCCTTATGGACTCAAAATCACTTTTAGGAAACAGTTCATTACTGAACATATGCTTTTGGCTGCCTGCTACACCATATATAATTTTTCTCTGCATACCCTTCTGTAAGAGACATCTTTCTTGTACCTTCATGTGACTTCTGCTCTCCAGTTAGCTTCTTGTAACTCCATGAAAAACAGGTTTCTACTGCTTCTCCTAAACATAATGCCTGCAATTCTCCCTTCTTTTCAAGTACAAGTCCTCTACAGGACTGGAAAGCTCCCTACCAGCAGCATACCTGAGCTCCACAGAAGAGAACCAGATGCTTTATGTCTGTCCAGTACGATACAAAATCATTAATCTTTTCTGAATGTGTTTTAAATGCTTAAAATTTTGGAAGTATTTTGGTCAGGTTAATTTTCAAGGGTTAACATTTGCAAGCTTATAAAACTTTTTAGAAGTTATTCTTGAATATTTATTTGTGGGCTATTTAGATCATTCTCTCTACACTCAAAACTGTGAACATCTCTCCAAAATAGCATTCACACAGTTTTGCTTCCACTGGGATCAAACCTACATCTGCCTCCATCTGTAGATAGCTAGATGTGTCTTTTCTTTTCTCTCTCTTTTTTTTTTTTTTTTTTTTTTTTTTTTACAGAAAAGGGGAATATTTTTGTTTAGATGCAATTTACCACCTTCTCCACAGTCCTGAAATTATATAGACTTTATAGGAGAATTTAAACAATAATCTGAACTCAGAGAATCCTGATTTCAAATTACAAAAATGGTTCTACTTCCATAAAAGATCTCCAAGCTGAAACTGAAGTTAAAACATTTTACTGACCTATGACAGAGAAAGCTTATTTCACCTAAATTTTGCCTTCAAATTTACTTGCCTACTCTATGCTAGCTTCTTGGGCTCCCTCTATAGGAAACAGGGAAAAAACAGAACGGAACAAACAGTTTTGATGAAGCCTATGAAAATGCCTCTATCAGACCTACCTTTTGTTAGGAAGATTTGATTTCTGGAGACACAAATCACTCTCATGATTTATCATCAAAATCAACAAGATGCCCACTTTTTAAATGGGCAAGTTAAACTAACTTAACTTTTCCTGTAGCCTGTGCAACAAGACACCTGAAGACTGTATAACAATACAGATAATTCACCTTGAATCTCTCAGTACAATACATGCTGTGCTCACTGGATTAGTCAGCACCAACTCAGGATTTATAGCTATATGATGCATATCACCTTAATCTACTTAATCTGAATCATAATGCTGCACATTCCACTTAATGGTCCTTGTTAAACGCAGTAGTATCCCATTAAATACTGTTTCATCTTCAAGACCTTATCCTACAACTATCATCATCAGTATTTCTCCCAGAGATGCAGAGGAACAGTTAATGGATGCATCCTCTAGGCTTTGTTGCTCCCACTGTGAAGGTAAGAATCCCTCCCTAGGTTTCCTGAAAACTGGGCAACAGTGATGGCAAAGTCATTCCTGATAAGCTCTCAAAAACATTTTTGCTTCAGACAAACAGTGAAACTCTTGTTTATAACAGTCCCTTGGGAAAAAAAAAGCTTTGTCTTGGTGATATTTTTGGAAATTTTTTCTCCAAAACATTTCTACTCCGTGTATTCTCAAGTAGTTTACCCTGGCCTATGGCTGAAATTCTCAAAACATATCTATATTAGAAGGACATAGTATCTGAGCCTGACTTCCTGCCATAAGACCAGAGCACTTAATAGCTAAACAAAGCACTGCACAAAGGAGGAGAACTTCAGAACAGAATGGAAGACTGGGCAATAGCACAGTCAGCTGCAGAACCAGATGCAGTAACATTCTCTGTGTGGCCAGCTTTTCCTGAACAACTCCCTGTTTACAGCAAAAGCATCAGATTTTCATGTACAGAATTACCATGTCTTTTTCTCCACCATGCAGGCATCACGAGGTCTACGTTCTTGACTCTCTGAGATATTATCACTGTGTAAAATTAAATTCACTTCTACAGTATGCTGTAACTGTAGCTAAAACCCAACAACATTCCTTTGGTTTGATTTACAACAGTCCTACTTTAAACAGCCTACTTGCTCATATACCTTTAATTACAAAAGCTATTTAATACTTCCAGCAGCAAGGAAAATGAGAATGCATATTAACTTTAAATCCCAGAGCATGACTCAATTAAGACATACAATCTGAGAAACTCACCAAAAATACAGATTAAACATCAGCTCTTACGCTGAGGTTTGTTACAACTGAACATACGTGTTTTATTCGTTTAGTAAGTCTTTGGCTTAAGCCATACAGGCTAAACATATTACAGCTTCTACATGAAATGTTTCTTAAAAGCATGGTTCAATCTACTTAAAAGACAGCAAAGGGGCTGAAGAATCTGTGTTAGAATCTGCAGATGCATTAATAAAGGAGAGCTTTATTAAAAAGCTTCACACATCTATGAGTGGCCTGCTTTGACCTTCAGAAACCTACACTGATATGCTACAAGACAGAAGAAAACTCCATTTTACTTGTAGGAAGGAAGGAACACAATTATTGAAATAAATTACTAAGCAAATGATCAAGGGATAATAATCCTCAACAGATCAACAAGTAATCTATCACAATATTTTCAGAGAGACAATTTTGAACTCTTTGTCCCTTTATAAATTTAGCGTAAACCTATTGTGAGTAAAATGAAAAGAGTAAAATTTGAAGTACTCTTCTTTGCTGAGGGCTTTCTTCTGGCAAAATGCAACCTACGCTATTCTGGAGTTAATTCCAGGAAAATGAAAGTTCAACTCTCATATCTTATGCCCAGTCTAAGAAATTACTCACACTTTTTAACTTATTTTCTTATCACTTCCCAATATATGTTTCAAAATCTAGTACTACCTTGAATAGTTACAAGCTTTAGCATAGCTTCTAGGTGTTCTTTTTCAGATGCTGTAGCTTGATGCAGCCAGGCCAGCATGTCCCCGACATACCTAAACAAAGACAGAAATTTCTGTGTAAATCAGGGGTTCATGGTGTGAGAGATTTAAAGTGTGAAAAGAAGAATTATTTCTTATACATTCTTACTAGTACAGTACCTCAGAGGATCGTGGGAGTGCATTTCAATAGGGCGGGGAGTACCTCCTAGACCTCCTCTAGTAAGAGCATCTATAAAGCCTCGGACTACAGCACTCCTTCGAGCTGTTCCGAACTCATCCAGAGTGTACCTGTTATCAAAACATGAAAATGAGTAAAATAAAATAGTTCACCTCATCGCACTTGATTAGTTCAGCTTTACAGTTAAAGCAAGTAACTGTTTCTACAGTTCCAGGCAACTTGCACCAATGCTTCTACTATAAAGCATTCAAAACTTCCTGATTTTCTTGACTCCTCATTAACAGATACTAAGGATGGCTTTTCCTTGACCCTTCCCTTTGCTTATCACACACAAATAAATAAATGAAAAATCATCTTTTTCAGTTTTGCACATAAAAGCATGTATTGACGGGTCTAGAAGTCCTGTTCACATATGGTTCACAGCTAAATGGCAGAAGCAGCAACTTACTCCACCACAACACAAGGCTTTCCATCTCCTTCTTCTAGGCCACCAGATGAATAATGGTGACAGTTATTTATTTGATGGTTTCTCTATGTCAATCAACTAAGTCTTACTTAAGATACTTAATGGACACTACAGACCAGACTGGTTAACACCAAATGGCATGCTGGTAAAAGAGGAGGTACCCAAGGGATACACACAGCTCAGTTTTGGAGCAGGCTACTTTCCTGTTGGGGCTGAAGCACAATAACAAACGATGGGAAATGAACATTGCTAATATCCTTGCTTATTTGCTTAGAAACAGGACATTTGCAAGCAATGGAACACTTTTTTTTTTTTTTCAATCAACAGAATTTAAGTATTTTGAACAAAGCACACAAATTACAATGGCAAAAAAAAAAAAGAAAAAAAAAAGAAAAAAAACACAACAGCTTATTTTTCCCATATAACTGAAGAAATGCCACAGAGTAGGCTTGGTGTCACTTACCCATGACACCCAGCAGCTGAACAGATGTAAAAATAAAATAATAATAATAGAAAGCACGTTACTCACTGACTGAAGTTAAATGAGCACTATGCTCGCAATTAAACAGATGCGGAGGACAAAATACAAAAGGAAATAATAACTTGAAACATTTTTGACACAGTGTAAGTTCAATTAGATTTCTCTTATGCTATAAATAATCTAATGGATCCCTCATTATTTTTTTTGCTCTGTTACTATTTAAGGGAGAATAAGGAGGGAACACAGTGAAGAATCAGGAAATTTCTTTTTACATCTTTTTTCTCCCCACACACTGTACTTGCTCACTTGCAGAGTAAAGATCAATCTATCTATACTTTAAAGGCTGGTAAGCCTATAACAAATCACTACTCACGAAAATTATGCAATTAAGAGTGGAAGAGTTCTGGGATCTGCTGACTACCCATAGTCCAGGAATAGCAGCACCGCAGTGAAAAACCTCAAGTGTTTGGAGAAACCAGTTAAGCTCCCCACCACACTCCAATAAACAGCCGTATCATTAAAAATACAGCAGCATAATAGCACGATGTTTGTTTTGAAAACAGCAGTTAGTAATGATAATTTTGTTTAAAAAGAAAAAAAGACTCATTTTGCTTTTGCTCTCAGTAGAAAAGGGTATTGCTATGACAAAATCCTGCATGCATAAAAAATCATTAGTAACTATTATTTACACTAGAAACACAGTATTTAATACTATGTTATTACATGTGTTCATGATAGGGTAAGAAAACAACATTTGTATTCTTTTCAGCTCTGCTCCAATTTTTCCAGAACCCAGTGAAGTAATAATCATTAGTGGGGAGAGGAAGAAGGCAGTGGAAAAGCTCTGAAAATCAGAGTGGAGGATGGAAGAAGCACACTGCTTCCAGCTATGACTCCATGCACTATCTATGAAACAGTTTTCATTTTTTCTGTTAGAAACAGGAAGTAAAAGCAAACATTTTAGATCCCTACTGGCTGCAGTTTCCAAAAGTCCATGAATGGTACAATCTTTCTTCCACCTTAAAGTTAAGGAAACATAACTCAAAATAAGTAAACAAGAATTTGTAGTCTTGTTTCTAAACTCCTGTCCTTCTCCATTTTATTTTCATCCAACCAAATCACAACCTTTATCAGATGCAAGGACTGTGATTTGGAAGAAAAAGTAAGTTTAGCAGCAGTGCTTAAATGCATAAGAACAACAACAAACTGAAGTTTTCTCCTATGAGATAATTGTTATATTTTGATCTCAGCAGTTGGAATGTACAAAGGCATATAAATAATCTTTAGATTTCAACTATAAAGCATGAGTTCTGTTATTTTGGCAATACTGCTGTAGAAAGTGATTAAGCATGGTTATCTGTGGTGGGAGACACGGCTCCATCTTCTACAGTAATGTTTACTTTTGCCTTTGAGAGAAAAGAAGTCCTATCACTGTCCTACTTCAGGTTACATTAGTATTGCTTTTCGTAAGGAAGACGTCAGATGAAAAATGAAGTCTCTTTAGCAGATTCATTTTAAACTGGACAGATGTGAGTTCAAACAGAAGATAGTTTAGTTTTATTTTTAAGTGTTAAGAAAGCAAAACTATAGTTTTGTAAAGTCTGAAAGTAACCTCATAAAACAAAATATTTGTTGCAGAAACTACTTATTTATAAAGAATCCTATAAAATGTTGTGAACAATCCTATGCAGCTGTGAAAAAGGGCTTGGTGGACAGGCTGCAAAAAGGGGTCTGCAACCCTCAGCTCTGGCCTAATACAGGAGCTGGCTGTAGAGCATGTACGGAGCATTAGCTGGAGAGGTCAAGTGGCACCAACTTTTCCTATAACTACTAGCAGATCTGACAGAGCCTGTAGAGATGTGCACTGTCTCTTGTACTGACAGAATGTTTAATGTCCATTCACACTACACATTTTACCCATGAAAATGTACAGTATGACACAGCTAAAGACAAAGATAGCCTTTGAAAGACAGCTGAGTGTTCTGTTCTCCTGCATGCCTGCGGCTAAGAGTAATTTGCAATAGTTGCAAAATACGGTAAATGCATTTAAATTAAAAACAAAAATCAAACCAAATCAAAGAATCAAACCTTTGCTCAAAAGCAAAGAAGCTAAATGTACTAGGATTAACGATAAAACAGTTCCTCCTCAGGTGTATGGTCACCCCAATATAAAACGTTCTTAGAGTGCCACCTCGTGGTTACGTTGTCTACTTACTAGCTGTGAACTACTTCATTCAAGTTAACAATCCCTTCAGCAAATTCTGGACAAGAACTAAAAACTAGTATGTAATGTACATATCTAAGTACCCCTATGCTTCGGAGGCCCAAATTTAGTAGACTTTTTTTAATATATACTGAACAACTCATAATGGAAGACATTCTCACTACCAGGAGCACTTCAGTTAAAGATAATTAGCATTTGTCAAATTTTTACTTTGGGATTTTAAAGGAGACACCCATATGCTTTGCATTGCTTTTTTTTTTTTTCCTTCGGAAAAACCCTACAAGGAGAGCAGCAGAAATTCACAATTCTTTTAAGTTAAAATCAAAATTCTGACAGTTTACTTTAATTTCAAAGCAGTAAGTTGGAGAAAGTCCAACATTTACGGTATCATAATTATGTCAAAAAGACTTTTGAATTTAGAGAAGTGTGATTTTATATTAATTTTTAAATCTGATGCTAACTAAATTGTCACTGTCCTTTGCACTGCAACTCATGGAGATATAACTTAAGTTTCACAGGCTGAAAATGCTCATTTCTGTTAGAGATGATGATGAACATTTACTTACTTATACAGGACAGGTCTATCTTGTAAGGCTTCCATGGCTTGAGCAAGAACTGGAGAAATGTCACACGACTCTTGTGTCAAAGTCCTGCACTCATCTATAAAATAACAGTGGTAAAAGTGCTTTCTTTACACTGCAATATCTTTTTATACCAGGCTGATAAACAAGAAAATGGGTTAAAAACTCAAAGGCTTCTGATTTTGAATTGTAGAATATGCTACCTGCCCTTGTTTGTGCTAAGGTAATTAAACTCTCTCCTTAAATACTACTTTGACTAAAATGGATGCCCATCGCTAATCTCAAGAATAAAAATGAAAATAAGCTTATTATGTGGTTGCACCCACGTGTAAGTGTTAACTCATTCAACCATCAACACTCTGTTAGGCTCCTTTATAAAAGGCTGACACTTTACAGGTAAATTACTGAGAAAAAAAGGAAGCAAGTATGCAACCAAGCTGTGAGGGCTTTTTGTTTGTTTTGCTTTAGTGTTGTAACTATATAATCTTGTACATTCCATACAAGAATGTGGAAATCGCATATGCTAAATCACACAACAGCACAATAATGCTTAATTTTCATTAAGGAGAAATTACAACCATTATCTGAGACTTTGGTATCCACAGAAGAATAGCCAATTAAATTAATCTCCTATTGCACCAGCTTTTTTCACACCTCTTCCTGTCAACAGAGAAGAGAGACATAATTCAAAAGCATCTACATTTTACACTATCAAGATGTTTTATCAACCACTGAGACTTGGATCCAGAAAACATGTGAAAAAATAATCACCTACAATCAATCAAAAAATCATGCGATCCAATATGGTTTTGTTTGTTTTTAAACAATAAGCCACTCCTCACACTAAACTAAATGTTACTAGCAAATTGTCAAAAACAAGAACTTCCTTGTGACCTGCAAGAAAATGAAATGCAATACACTTCATAATTGGCTTAGAATACCAAATTGTAAATATTGTTCTCTGTGGAAAAACATCTGAAAACAGAAATAAATAATACAGATTTACAAACAGGACAAAAAGGGGTGAATCTCCAGCTAATCATTTAGTTTACAAAAGCAAACACAAAGCTTCATTAATGAATCTTGGAAAGGGTTTTTACTGAGTTCAATCCACATCAAGAAATTAAAGGAACCATTATCATAATATTCATAAACATAAAAACAATTGTAGTCCTACTTTGAGTCCATCTGTAAAGTCGTTCATAGGACGTCTCTTGCAGTAAAGCCATCTGTTCCATAATTTCCAACCTACATGATAAAAATATTTTATTTGCAAATACTATTTTTAGTAGTACTACCATAGGCATGTGAAAATATAAGGAGTACCACTAGAAAAATATGAAAATTTAAAAACATTATTACTCTTCATTTTGATGTGAAATACTCTATACAGATATATAAAGTAAAAATGACACCTTGCTCTAACTTCTGCTTGTAACTACCAAACAGTTGTCTCGCATTCTTCCAAGTAACACTCACCCTGCCCTTTGCTGATTTGTCCGGAGGAGAATCTTGACATCATCATGAATTTGCTTTACTCGTCCTAAGGCCTTGAAAAAATCCTAAACCAATACATAAAATAAAAAGAGGGTCAAGAAGTAGTAACACCTCGTTCACACCTCTAGCGCTCTGTACTTTCCATTTCACATACAGACTAAACTGAGAATTTCAGGGATGTTTCCACCCCAAATAACTTATTGCTATCAGTGAAAAAAAAAATACTCTAGAAGAACTCTAGATGGACATTTGTACAAAAAGGTTACTTTGTTACTGTTTGAGAGCCTTCATAGAAATATACTAACATTATCAAACAGGGGTCTTATGAATGAAGTCATCTTTCAGACATTAGGAAACAGTCCAGAAAATTCAGATGTAACTGCATGTTTCTTTTTTGACCTGAACACAGTTTACCTCAGAAAAATGGAGTTCTGTTCTGGTTCAAGTCACGTAAAAATACATATTTTCTCTAAGTGAAGTACTCAATGATTTAACATACTGCCTTGCACCACCTATGTTGAAGACCATGTGTTTATAAAAACCCAAATCACTCTTTCTTCAGGAAAAAATAAATCTCCCCAAAACAGGAGTCTGACTTACATGATGTTCTAAACACAGTGGTTGATTCTATCCTAGGTGAAAAGCACCTACATGACTTTACTGAAGTCTGCAACTTCAGTAGCACAGCTAGGATCATACCTCAGTTACTTCTGCATATTTTTTTTTTTTTTTTTTTTTTTAGGTATCTCAAGGTATCACAAGGCCTAATACTTGTTCTGCTGCAAACCAAGCACTGAATATATGGCACGGTGTTGCTTGAATATTCTTTCATGGTAGTAGTTGGTACAAAAGCATACAGCAATTATTCAAGTGCATAATCATTTAACACATTCCATTTATGCTTTCATTAGCATTGTTTATAGTTATCTGTTCCATGTCTTTAATAATGCTTTAACTGCAAACAGGATGCCTGTGGAAATGAGATACTGCATCTCAGCAGATAGTCTGAGTTAAAGCAAAGGTTTCCATGCAACTACAATAATAAAATCTATTAATGATACTCAATGCTTGAGTTTGCTTGTACTGCAGAACAATAAGCCTTCTTATAAAAAAAAAAAAAAAAGAACAGATTCGAAAACTTGTTTTGGAAGGTTGCTAAAAGTGAATGGGTACCTAATAGCTTCATCAACAAAATAATAATAAGAGAAAATTCTAAATTCTATTATTTCAAGTTCCTGAATACTGATATATACATATAGATGCACATGGACAAGGGCAGTACTACATATTACCGAAGACAACCAAATTTCTCTTTTGCTTTAGTTGAGCGTGTAGTAATTTTAAAACATCTTAGCTAAAAATTGAGGTTCCATAAAAGCCTTTTTGAAGTGTAGAAACATGATAGCTCTTATTGCCCCATAAACTCATTATATAAACTAGAATTTAACGCTGATTTTCTTTCTTGTTACTAGAATCTTTCATTGCACATTTCAAACTCATCAGAAACTTACCACTGTGTTAAAAGGTACATTCCCCCATAAAAAAAAAGAAGCTACAAAACTGATAATAAGATCTCATGTACAATTCAGCTAGGATGTTTTTTATATTTAAGTTCAGGGCAAAGCTTTTAATGTTTGCTGAGTTACCTCAGTAATTGGCTCATCTTTTGTGCCTCGAAGGAGGTTCATTTCATCTGGTGTCAGCTGGAATTTTGCTATGAATGCATCTGCAACTTGTGCTTTCATTTCTAGTCGCTGACTGCAATAAAAAAAAGTGAAAAGGACATTAGCTTTTAATCCTTATCTCCGACTCATTTTGCATATTCATACCTTTGGAAACATAATAAGCATTAGAAACCAATGCTATTAAATTCTAATAGTACATTTGCCATCAAATACTTGAGTTGCATCTTCATGTACAATTTTCCATTACCTTAAATATATTACTAAGTAAAACAACGCAAAGTTAACGCATCTGAAAACTAGGAAGTTCTTTACAAATATTCCCTTAGCATTTGTAACACAAGATATCTAATCCTGATACTTTGTGCTTCTACAATTTAATGCTTGCAATTATCTCCTTTCAAATTCATCCAGGAAAGAATGAGCTTTCAGCTCATGTTCTCAGAAAGACACAAAAAGCTGCAGCATCCAAAATGAGAAAATGATCATTAGATTAATCTACTCTTCTGCAGAAGAGATGCATTTCTGTTTAACAATATACTGATGGGATACAAATGTACTAATCTCACAAGCAATCAAAATGTAATGGCTAATTGCCTTCTTAGTTACCCTTCCTGAAATAAACACAACAGGGATTTAATATCCAAACTCCATCTTGTGAGTAGCATGTGTTTTGTCACACACCTTACAACCACAGAAGGACCCAAATGAATTTCGCTTTATTCCACAGGAAGGGACTGGAATTCCACTAGCAACAGAAATTCAAACTGTGTTTTGGGTCCAGATTATTCCATGAAATAAATACTTTAGTCTTCTAGGCACAGAAACAAGTGTTGTCACAACATTAAGACCATTTCAGCTTCTAGTGTACTTATTGCGAGATAAATACACTACTATAATAGAGTGGTAAGACAGAAAGGTCCACTTCTACTACTGGCTGCCATAATTAAATTTTCTTACAAGACCAAAGCTTGAAAATGAAGCTTTTACTTATTTACCAATTCTCTACTATCCAACTATTCTCTGGACTGCATTCAGCTGAAGCAGCACAGAAAACAGACTTCCCTTCTGTAGATGTCAATGACTTTCCCACCCTGCAGTTGTGCAAACTTTTTCGGAGGTCAAACAAAATGTTTTGCAATTGTCATAGCATACAGAAAACCAAAAAAGAAAGGAGTATAAAATCCAAAACTGCTTAACAGAAAAGAAAACAAACAAAAAGCCCAGTATTTAAGTTACATAGAAAAAATGTAAACAAAACAGAAAACCAAAACCTCTCATGATTTAATACCGCATCTTTAAATGACAAGTCAGGTTTCACAAGGGTCCTATGCAGATGTGGCTGTTAGGCCTTTACATTGACAACTTCCCAATGCATAGAGACATAAACTAAATGCATGTGCCTTGGCTACTCAAATTGGAAATCAGGCATGGACACTTCAGATTTCATGAAATGATGGTGCTTTCAGCAATGCGTTGCTGCTGCACGCTACTGTGATGAGGAATTGTAATCCATCAATGTCACCAGCACTGGATTCAGTTGAAACAACAGCCAATGTTGCTCAGTGAATTACCTTTAATTAGTTGCTCTCTTCTCTTGTGAGGGAGGTTCCTATTTTATATTTAACTACAAATCTGAGTAGATTTACAATGGACTATTCTTCCCTTTAGGGAAGAGAAAGAAAATAAAAAAGAGAAAGAAAATAAAAAAGACTGGAAAAAGCAAATGCAAAATTATCTTTGGTTTCAGCTGAAGAAATGAGATCTCCTGTAAACACAGGAACAACTGGGATGTAGAGGCATTTGGTCTGAGCATAAAGATGTTTAACAGTTCTTACAAAATATTTCCATTTACAATTATATCTCATTTGTCAGATTTTTAAAATATATTTTTACAGGAGCTTTCAGCAGTAGTCTGTAGAGTTTCACTGAATTGAGGCAGGGTGAAATCTGGTTTTAAGAAGTGCAGTATATCAGAGATACAGGTTTTTTTTTCAGTTTGTTTTGCTTATTTGTTGGAATTAGTGTTGTAGACTTCCAAAGTACAAGGCCCAGAGTCAGGAGACATACATAAAGGCACTGTTAGTCAGCTCTGGGATTCTGTGCCCCATTTACTCCTGTAAAGAAAAATCCTGTAAATGAAAAATCACACAGAAATTCACTACCAAATCTCTCTCCTTCTGCAAGACCTCACTCTACACAGTCCTCCTATTTTTTTTTTCTTTTTTTTTCCTGCTGCTACAAAGAACAAGGCTCCATCAAAATTCGTGCTCTAAAGCCATTCCCATCTCTGGTTGTGTCTTGGCTAACCCCTGCCATAACTGTTCATTGGCCCACTCTGCACATTCTCAGCAATCTACTTACAAAAAAAAAAAAAAGTCAATACATTGTTCTCTAACATACTGCTAAGTTAAAAGTTCCACGATGTAAGCCTAAGATAACCACCTCAAGGTGGCAGCAATGCTTCATGCATTTTTCTTAAGACTGTGATTTGGAGGTGATGAAAAGCATCTATCCTAAATCCACAAGCACACATCTTTGACTTTTGATAAAGCCCGTTCATTTAGGCTCTGCACAAAAGACACGGGATTTCAACAAACTACTTGAATCCAGTTTCAAAAACTGGGTTAGCCACCTCTGCTTACACTTACTGTGTAAGTTGTCTTGATTATCAATCTGCATGAGAAAGAGATAGTAAATAAGTAAAAGTAAAGTAAAAGTAGTAAAAGTAGCAAAACATGCGTGTTTTGTACCCTTGCCTTCTACCTGGCAGCACCCAGTATTAATGAGATCAACACACTCACACGGGTATTAAATGACATCGGTATTTCCTCAGAGATAACCAAACAGATTTTTAACTAGAATTTAATGAATATTATTAAACCAGGGAAATTGATTACAGTATCTCTCAAGCTTGCTACAGTTATTTCACTGGGTAAAGTGCTGTGCAAAGCCCAGAATGCAGGCCCCAAGAAAAGCTGGAATAAGGCCACTTTGCCTACATCCCACAGGAACCGGGATCCGTGGAAACATTCGGGGACTTCGAGACCCCCAGCCCTGTCTGTCAACCTAAACATTTCTACACTGTTCTTGGCATGCACAGTATAGAAGAAGAAAAGCCGAAGTGTGTTGTCATCCCGGAGGATGGTTGGTTGTTTTCCTACAAAAGTTACCCCTGCATAAAGGCTCACAGGGCGCGGGAGCACAGCGCTGATGCAAAGCAGGGAAGTGCCAAGCACTGGTGGACTTTTGAGCTTGGATGGGGGACAGGACTCCAACAAAGAGCAATTTCCCCTGTTTTAATCGTTACCACGGAGACAGAATTCTTTTGCAAGAGAACTCAAAAGGCTGGGAAAACTATGCACTTCATGCACTTTTCCCTCAAACTAAATACAAATGCACACTGTTTGTTAGGATTATCACCTAGACAGCTCGAAAAATGAGGTGGAGGAGAAACAGACTTCTCCAAAATTTAATTCTATCTCACCACCAAAGCATACTATAACAATTTACTAGTGTCCTTTTCTTAGGAAGGCAGAGCATAATTTTCTGAAAGTCCTTTATTTTGCACTCCTGAGGGCTCAACGTTCATATTTTTAAAGACTCAAAAGATATCTTTAGTATTTTTAACTCAAAAAAATAACAACCATCTTCAACAGATATAAGTGCTCTTCAGCAGAAGCTGGAAAAATTACTTTTCTATGATGTTTTTGTGGAAGGCAAATATATGCAATTATACAACAAAAAACCTACACACAAGTATCCATTCCTAAAAAAAAAAAAAGTACCAGCTGCATAAGTAAAAATGCATTTGTAGAACAAATGTTTATGGCACATTTTGACTGTCAAACAGACATCTTTTATTGAAAAGAGAACACAGTCATTATGTGAAGATGTTTGGTGACCAATTCCATCTTAGAATATAATTATTATATTTTCTGCCAGAGTAAAAACCAGGAAGGCACACAGTGAATTGTCTAACCTATTTCCAGGATAAAGAAAAATAGCATTATTATTACAGAAAGCTTTAGTGAGAGCTCATCTGGAAAACATCATAAACCCAATTATCATTGTTCAAGAACAATGGACTCCCATCAGACCAGAGCTAGCAGGGACAGTGGGAATGGAGAACCTGTTTTATGAGAGGAGACTTCAAGATGGTCTGCCTAAGAATCTTCCCCAGATGGAAGCTGAGAGGACAGATGACTGTTGACTGAAGACATATAAGGAAAAAAATAAAATACACGTATCCTTTAAGATCAAGAACAAGATGAGCAAATGGTTGATTTACATCTAAGAATTAAGTGGGAAATGAGGAAAAGGCTTGAAAGACCAACAAGCTTTTAAGGTAAGTGTTCCAAGAACAGCAGCAGGAATAAAATGCAAAAATAATTAAGTACTTCTCTGTTGATGAGTTTCTGAAAGACGTTATG
Organism: Anas platyrhynchos; assembly: GCF_047663525.1. Taxonomy (NCBI): domain Eukaryota; kingdom Metazoa; phylum Chordata; class Aves; order Anseriformes; family Anatidae; genus Anas; species Anas platyrhynchos. The sequence goes on from NC_092587.1 coordinate 180,289,371, forward strand.
CAAATGAGAGCTGACAGCAGGAAAGTGGACTTGAACTTAGGTTTCTCCAAGCTGAAGTCCCAATCTAAAGACAGTAAACCTGCAATGCAGTAGCTGTGCTATATAATACATTACACTCTAAAAACAAATGGATTTAAAGAATAAAATCAAAAATGGTAAATGGAAAGGTTAACAACGTAAGATATTAACTGCACCAAAATGATTCAAATCTTGTCCGATTACTAGACACTAGAATTAAAAAGCTTATATGCTCTAAATAAAGTCACAGAGCTTTTTGTTCTTGCTTTTCCCTGACATAACCATCAGGCTTTCTAAGGACATCATCTGTGTTTACAGAATAGTCTGGCTAAGATTTTCACATGCAGAACTTCACAGCAGTCATTTGAGGTATATACTTACTAGATATATCAGTGTTTAGCAATCGTTAAGATACAATACATGGTTTCTAACCTGTGAAGAGAGATTAAATTTAAAGAAGCATGTTTCCAGTAGATAGATTCTTTTGCATCTTGTAGAGGTGAGATACTGTCACATCAAACAGACTGATATCTTCAGCACATTTTGTATATGATCTGATAGAAAGGCATTTGAAATGGGACTGCTGAATTTGTTATCAAATTGTAAAATGTCACCAAAGGCATGGAAACAGCACGCTGTTCTCTGTATCGACTTGGAGCAGTATCAGAGCTTAACCAGCAGCAAAAGGAAAACTAAATCAGATATTAGGGAAACAACAAAAGAACCCAAATCAATTTCCAGGGAACACCATGGGCTCTCTGCTCGGGGACTTTTCTCCTAAGAGCAGATCACACAAATATCAGTCAGGAATGCTATCGTATAACTGACTGCACACTTCTGAGAAATGTTTCTCCATCTGTAAATCCATGCCTCATTTCATATTGATCAAGAATATGCCTCATGCGAATACAGGATTGAGCACATAGGAAACCAAATCAGGCCCTTTTTTTTTTTTTCCCCTTTTGCTGCTCATGGCCAGAATGTGACAAATTAGTTTTGTTTTTTTTTGCCTTCAGGTTCATTACAGCTGCTTTGATTCCTGCGTTATGCCCTATCGCCTATGCTTTACTGTGGTACAAATCAGGAAAGAAAATCAGGCACACAATTTCAAACATTCACACGCACACACCCCAAATTATAATTCAGTTTAGGCAATTACTGCTTTTCCTCATGAAGAATTTTCACAGGAATAAATGTAACTACAAGTTTCAAAAGGTCATGCCATGAAGTATATCTCCTTAACGCAAACCACCAGATCACCACTTTTCTCAGCATACCTCTCTAAACCTCCTACAAATAGTGCTGAACTGCCTGAATCACTTCCAAATTGACTATGACAAAAAAGTTGTTTCTGAAAACAGAAAAGAAAATGGAAAAGTATCCCTAAGAGACAAGCATGAGAGACCTGTAGTATATTGAAGCAGCGCTATTGAAGCAGCAGATGTTCACTGAGAAGCATTTTTCCTAAGACTTTTGACCTTGCACTGATCACTGAGGTGACACTCAAATCATTCAGTGAACTCCAAGAACCGTGGCTGTTGAATTTAAATAAATAGCAAGTTTCAACATAATTCAATTAAGACAAATAGAAGTACATGCTGCATTTCAAGATAGGCTCAGAAACCACTTTTTTTTAAAGCAAAACAATACTAGTACTACAAAAACTGATTTTCCAGAATCAACAGAACTAATAAGGACTCTAACACTGAAACACATTTTGCTCCATTGAAGATTACAATTAATAGAAATTAGCAACGTAAGATAATGTATAAAGGTGTTCAAGGGCATAATCTCAATGAAAGCCCTGCAATCTTCTAGCCTGTCTCAAAAACAACTGTCCAATCTATTTCCATTCTCATTCTTTTATACAGTTTTCAGACTATGGTCTTCCTTCTTTACAGAAGAAATCTCCCTGTAATCTCCCTGCACACATGCATACGCTCACATAATCACTTTTATTTACTTTTATAAGTCTTCTTACTTGTATTTACTTTTACATTGTAACTTATCTTCTGGTGTCACTCTTCAGTTGTTAAGTCCACAACTGTCATTCGTGGCTAATCTCAAAAACAATCCTGCAAAACACCTTACATTAAACAGCTGGTAGCACTACTATGAAGCCAGGCTTCTGCCATTCTGCACACAAAATTTTGGAACTGCACTGTAATTTCTTTGGTTCTGGAACTGTATTGAGCTCCAGGAAACTTGCTCCCAGTGTAAGGTAAAGAAGTTTGTACTGCAAGTAGGCTTTTGGCTTCATACAAAGAAGAAAAAAAGAATTAAACTTGCATACAGCAGGAGAACTGACAAGTCATAGGAATCTTTTATAAAAAAAAAAAATCACACTTCAAGGAACATGATCATTTTTCTGTCAGCCTATTAGCAAAGGGAATAAACAAACCCACATATTTTAAGAAACAGCAGATGTTGTTTGAAAACAAATTACTCTTTACTATACATACAAAGCCTAATGCAACCTGAAAGCAATATTAGCCTGCTAAAGTAAATGTACAGCAATTTACTGAAGATACTGAAGAGGATTTTCAGCAGTTCACAGAAATTGCCAAAATTAACTACTGCAGTTTTTCTTTATTATTGAAGGTTATTATGAAATACATTAAAGCATTCTATTAAACACTCCACATCACTGAACATCAATAAATTAATCCTATGTTGTAGAGAGATGGGCTAAATGGTTTAGACTACATTATTTCACATTGCGTGGTTCTATCAAGTTGTGATCTCAATTTCTAAAGACACTAGAGAAAAAAAAAAAGAACTAGTTCCTACATTAAGCAAATTCCATAACTTAAATAATGTGAAGGAAAACTGCTCTGCTTCTAATGTACAATACAACTATTTCAACTAGCAAACAATTTGAGAATGCCAAAGCTTTAACTGAAATCCGAGATGAGCATCTTATTTTCTTCCCCAGCTATTTAACCAAGTGTCTTAATCGTGCATGTTACCAACATAGGAAGTCCCAAATAGCTCATTACCTACATGATGCTGCGGAGGGACCACTACACCTTCAAATCACAAATTCGAGAGGCTAGAAAAAGCAACCAGGAATTCAAGTAAGAAGCTTAGGAACATGAAAATGGAACTTAGGACATGAAGTACAGCTAACAATAGTGATAAAACTATGCAAAAAAATAACAAGGGGAGCATTATAAACCAATACCCTGCATGGAACCACTGACGCAGCCATTCCTCAGCAAGTATTGCAGGAGAGAAAGAACACCTGGCAAAGCCAAAAGCATGAATAAGCATTCTCAGTTAAAGTGTTCATATTTCACTGTTATCGTACTGTTCTTGGAGAAAAAAAAAAAAAAAAAAAAAAAGAAAGAAGAAAAAAATCACACTATGCAGGTTAAAATGCCACATATGGAAAAAATTCTGAAGAGATACTTACATTTGCAAGGTCAAAAACCACCACAACCTAAGAAAACAGACTACAGTATTTCAATGCTTCCTTTACGTATTTGCTTTGTGTATCTCAGGGAATAAAGTTGCAACTGCAGTTAGAAAGCCTTTCCCTGATTTTGCAGTGAACATTGTTCTAATTGCAATTTGATTTAAACTTGATACTAATTGCAACACTTTTTGACAAAATTTAGTTCCCTGAGAACAGGTCAGGCATGAAGAGTGCTTACCCAAGTCAAAGGTTCCACCTGTCATTTACTGAAAACAGCCCTAAGAGTACAAAAAGATGAGACATCTTTGTTCAAACCAAGGGCTAACAGAGTTACACAAAACTATGTTCTTTGAAAATGAAGGGAAGTAAATAAAACTCTGAACTACTAACTCTATTAGTTGCCTAACACAGGTAACTTGCTAACTTCATCAGGTTATCTGAGTGAAGATACCAGCTCATTTTCTCTAAAATTTGTCAGATACAAAAATAACACATTTTAAAAAAGGTAAATCCCTAATTGCTTTAAATATATGGAATTCATCTGAAAGTTTACTGCCTTCTTTCAATTTTAGAACAATGAATCAAATCAAAACATTTTCCGAGGAGGAGGAAACAGCTGAAGTAAATCAGATAAATGCTAATCATGATAGAAGGAATTATTTTTTTCATCTATAGCTAGTACAGCAAACCCAGTATGGTGTGATTTCTGAAGTTATAAAAAAAAAAAAGCTAAAAAGGTAAAAAGAGATGAGGACTTAATGTAGAACTTTGTGAGAAGGTCGGAGCCAAAATAACTTTCCTCAAGGACAGCATAAACATCTGGTTCAGCAAAATGAAAGATTTATCTCTGCTATTACAAAATGTTCAGTAACTACTAGTGGGAAAAAGAAGTATAGAACTAATATAAAAAAGAATAACACCATTAATTTCATTTTTCAGGGCAACGTTTAAAAACATTTAATTCAAAAGCACTGATTTAAGAACTTAAAGAATTCATAAATACAAATTTGTAGTATGCAAAATGGAATTTGGTTTTGAAAAAATATTTAGATGTTAAAAATTACACAGAAAAATCTATTATAGTAATCCTATTTGAATACAAATACACATTATACTGAACTTTCACCAACTTCTAACTCATTTTCTTGTGAAAAGCATATAATAAAATAAACGGTAGGACCACAGAGGGTAGAAGTAGAAATTTGGGACTGATGAAATCTGCAGATGAGTTCTGTAACTTCCGCAGTAAGGTAAGAAAAGAGACATCTTCATTCTTATAGGAAGAATTCTGAAGAATGAATATCCTCAACAGCTACTGCCACTTTCTAGACTGACTGTTCTTGCTTTAGACTCACTGTTTCAGTTGCCCTGGTTTTGGATGGGCCCAGCTTTTACTTTCTCTGCATTTCAATCAGCATTTTAGGACAACCCTCAGAAGAGAAGGTATGGCCTCCCAGTTTCACCTTTTATTCTTTTTCTGTCTAAGAAATGTTGCCTGTTAATGTGAAAGGTTGAAAATACAAGACCTGTATTTTTTCGGACTGTAGGCAAGTTTTCAGCTTTTCAAGAAACCCCTAACATTTGATCGAAGAGGTCTCTTCGTGTGCCTGATTTAAATCACAGAGATGCGTAAGAAGAAACAATGAGTCAAAAGAAGAAATGACTCAGGTATCTCACATGGAACAAAACAGCCTTCTCTTTGTGGCTTGACAAAATAAAATTAATAACAACAGCAACTCTTCTTTAAAATTGCCATAAATTTAGCCAGGGAAAAAAAAAAGTTAACCTTGTTAATAAATAGCACTGTGAGTCTTCCACAACCATTACATTGTAAAATGACAAATACTGTTTGGCTTCTGCTAGTGTGAGTGCTTTTATGGTACGCTTACAGAATTGGCTTTCAAAAGATAACTTTTTCCTAGGTGTGCACTCTGAGGTCACAGAGTGCCTTAAGGACAGGCTACTTCCTTTACATTTTTTTCTCCTCATGCTAGAGGGATGTTCAGTACCTGACATGTTAGTTTGCAGGAAGCCTTTTAAGTAAGTTATTTTGTAAGGAATATATTGTAGAAGTACTGATGTACAGTCTGCATAATCTCCTTTAATGGACTTTAAGACCAGTTAGACATACTGCACGTGGGATGTGTCTTGGTATCTTTCCACTCTGCTTCGGAATAAGGAATCAAAGCAGAATTCCTTTTCCTGAGACTACACAAAAATATAGGACCACTTCTCTATCTTACTGCCTCACGCACTCATCTTCAAAATAGCAAGTTTTCTAAGCCCCGACTTCTGCTCACTTACTTAAACCATCACTTTGCCAAATCCTTCATTTTATACCAACCAGTACTGTACTTTATGCAGTTATTGTACATTCGACTTTATCCTAGGTACAGATTACACTCTAACCTCACATTCAGACTCTCACAGGAGGTAATCCACTTGCTACTGAAGTCCACAACATGAACCCATTAATTTTGAAAGTGCACCCAGAGCTATCCAATGTCATAACTTCTACTAGAAACTTATCACTGGAAATAATTACTTCTAATCTCTAGTGAGCTATATATAATGTTCAGAAGAAAGTTTGTAAAGGAAGGAGATTCATCCTTCTAAACTGACAAAGGCTAAAGCTGTAAAACAAGATGCCTTAGCCATAAAAACGATAAAGATTACATGAACCTGTCATGGGCTATTATTATCTTCTTCCTATGAATAAAAATACTGAAAATAGCAAAATACAGATCTTTCACAAGAAGCTGGAGAACCAAGGAAAAAGTGGTCTACATTAGGCTCATTAAGGTACTTATATATTTCACAGTTAGCTTTAAAGATGGAAAAGTAGGTCATAAACCAACTCTCTTCTTATGTCCAGTCCCTGCACAAGAGTGATTTCTAACGGATGCAAAGCATTAACACCACCACAAAGCCCACAAAACTAATGCAAGACTTAGTGCTGAACTACTTTTGGTAAGGTCTCATCAGTACAGGAATTACCCCAAGGTCACAAACTTTTTAAAAGTACAAATCCCAGTTCCTTCCCTCCCTGCTACCTTTCCTGTGAAGTCTAAAGAATTTTGATTATTTAAATCAAAGAATTGTTTAAACAATTTTGATCTTGTAGGACTGTATCTATTAGAAAATTATTTAACTTACATCATCAACTGACATAGGTAAAGCAAATCCCTACTCAGCACACTGTACAACTATAATTGTTTCTCTTCCCTAAAAGGTCAATTTTTATGACAATAAGCATTAACATATTCTTAACTTTTTGTATCCTTTAGTAATAAACTTAAGAATTCTACATTTTTATTCTAATTGAGCTACGAACACAGGAGAGTGTTAAAAACAACATGCAAATGCAAAAAAAAAAACCACCAACAGTCCTTACACAAAAATAAAAGTGGCAGTACCAGACCTAAAATAAAATTACACCAGTATTTTCATGTTTTCAAGAAATAAATGAGGTGGCATACATACTTTTCTGCTTGGAGCTTTGTTGTTTTTACTATCAAGTCCTGGGTTTGTTCCTTTGCTGCCTAGAATACAATTAGAATCATCAAGAATGTGAAAAACACAAACATGTCAAATGCATTACACAACTTCTAAAATATATAATACATTTGAAGTATTTCTCAAGTCTCCCAATTTTCAGGCATTAAAAAGAAGACAACAATCTTATCTATACATATTTTTATCATTATATATATTCATATTTGCACACCAGTCTGTTGTTTGGACTGCATGATACCACAACCTTACAAAACAATAAAGGTAAAGAGCTTTCTGATTAATGAATACAGTCCCTTTCATATCTTGTATTTGTTCTGCTCTCTTAATATGCTACTTTTTAAGCACTCTTATGCCTTATATGCTATGGATATTCCTATTCATATGTTGTTTTCTCTCTATTCTTAGTACATTGATGCCTTCTTATTCAACTATAACACATGCTTGGAAGTCTTGATGTCCTATTACAGATAAAACAGCAGAATGTTTGACAACCAAGTGCTAATTCCTGGCCCTGTTAACTTACTTTCTATTCGTACAGCTAAAGAAAACATGTGTTGAATTAAGACAAGTTATGAGTGCTAAAGGGCACTAGCAGAAACCTCCTCTGGGGCACAGCACAAAACTACCTACTGATTTTAACAGAAAAAGAGATCGCCGTGGGATGGCTCTAGTGTAAAAAGAAAAAAAAATCACAGATGACAGCTACACTTCATGATCTAAAGACAGAAAAGAACAAAAAGCCGCATGGACACTCAACTCATTTCCACATCTGACAGTTTAGTCAAACTGTTCCTGAACTGCATTAGGGAATACATCCAGATTAACAGCATTCAAAGAGATGTGAGACCTCAGAGCTACATTACTCATCGCTTTCCAAAACTGAAAATTAAGTACTGCAGCAGGCTAACTGTATTCTCACACTTTTTGGCACAAGTTCATCAAACTACAAGCATTCTCAGGAGGATTACATATCATTTCCATGAAACCTCTTCACTTAATTACCTTTTGAGTACACATCAGGGGAAAAAGGAAAGGTTATCACAGGAGACTTTAGTGAAGAATCCTCATTCACACGCTACAATTTATGTGCTGTACTCAGAACAGATTTGGTTTGGCAAACATCTACACTTCAGTATCCATAATCCTTTTAAACTCATGACTGTTCTGAATATTGAACTTGTACATTGAAACCAGATAAGATTTAGCAATGTGTTATGAAACACCTACATCGTGGCTTCGGGATTAATATGGAACAAATTGCTTTTGTTGCACAAAGGCATCCTGAGACATGTTATGAAACAAAACCAACAGAATCAAGATGGTACACTAGAGTGTTCTTGCTCAATGGATAACAAGATAATTTCTTATAAATATACTTGATGTATTTATGCGAACATGTAATTCAACAGCTTTAGTCGGTGTGAATGATTCAAATTTTAAATCAAAAACCACGAAAATAGTTAACCCTTTAATCTATCACACATGTAGTCTAATGAAATATTTTCTCTCCACTCAAACACAAATACTACCTTGATACTCTCAGAGAAGTGTATCGCTATGTTCAAAATTTGAACTTGGAAGAAAGCAAAATAATTTCCTCAACACATTTTTCAAGTAAAAAGAAACATTAATATTTTAAAATACATAATACACATACTAGTGAAACATCTGTGTCACTGTTAATCCTCCAAAATAACTATTCTTCTAAAAGAAAATAGTTAAATCCTAAAAAGAAAAATACGCAGAGCACATTTGTTCATATATTACCTTTAAACGACTGGACATATCTTCACAGCAGCTGCTCATCGCTTGAACATCTTCATTTATACTCTCAAGCTCCTAAATAAGTTAAAATAACAGTAAGAGAGAGTCCAAGAACAGAGAGAGTCCAAAGGAAGGCCATGAAGACAACCAAAGGGCTGGAGAACCTGCCCTCTGCAGAAAAACTGAAGGAGTTAGTTCTGTTCACCTAGAAAAATCAATGGTTCAGTGGATATCTCATCACTGTATTGCAGTACTTAAAGGCTGGCTACAGAGAGGACAGATGCTCTCTCTTCACAAGGACCCACATGGAAAAGATAAAGGGCAAGAGGCACAAATTGTTTGGGAGAAGTTTCCTCTTGATAGAAGAAAGAATTTTTTTTACAGTGAGAACAATCAATCACTTGGGCAATCTTCCCAAGTACATGGCAGATCCCCTTTACTGGAGGTTTACAAGATGCAATTGGACCGGGTGCCAGATAATCTCATCTAGGCCCTCCTTTTCCCATGAAAGGTTGGACCTGATGATCTTCTGAAGTGTCTTCCAACCTGAGTTGGTCTTATGATTCTACAGTTACTCTATATAATCAATGGAGAGAAAGCACCCCTAAAGATCAATGTTCACCTGAATCTTTTTTTGTTTGTTTGAAATATCACCTGTGTGCAATGTTTTCATCAAATGGTATGAACAATTAAACATTTTTATTGTAAATGTATTTGTCTAGGAAAAAATCATGATTACTCATAACCCTTTTTTCTTTTTTAAATCATACTCTGACAAGATAGCTAATCAAACTGTAAAACTGCTACCTCTTTAACTTGCTTGAATATGTGGACAAATTCTTCATTTATGGCTAAGCTTCGTCGTTCAATGTCTCCACGCAAATTTCTTCGGGTCCGCAAGCTATTTTCAACAAAAAAGGTTGAGAGAGCCTTGAGTGCTTCCAGCATTTCCTAAAAAGTAGAAAGGCAAATTAAATTAACATTTCACTAGGTTATAAAGAAGCACATTGCACAGTCTGCAGCCACCCCAAATTCACTGCTTTAGACAAAAAGGTACAGTATAGAATCACAGGATCATGAAGGTTGGAAAAGACCTTCAAGATCAATTGGTCCAACCATCCCCCTACCACCAATGTCACCCACCAAACCATGTCCCCAGGCACCACGTCCAACCTCTTCTTGAATACCCCCAGGGACGGTGACTCCACCACCTCCCTGGGCAACCCGTCCCAGTGCCTGACTGCTCTTTCTGAGCAGAAATGTCTCCTCACTGCCAACCTGAACCTCCCCTGGCACAGCTTGAGGCCATTCCCTCTGGTCCTGTCACTGGTTACCTGTGAGCAGAGGCCGACCCCCAGCTCCCCACCCCTTCCTTTCAGGCAGTTGCAGAGAGCAATGAGGTCTGCCCTGAGCCTCCTCTTCCCCAGCCCAAACACCCCCAGCTCCCTCAGCCGCTCCTCACAGGCCTTGTGCTCCAGGCCCCTCACCAGCTCCGTAGCCCTGCTCTGGACACGCTCCAGGGCCTCCATGTCCTTGTAGCGAGGGGCCCAAAACTGAACACAGTACTCGAGGTGCGGCCTCACCTGAGCCAAATACAGGGGGACGATCACCTCCCTGCTCCTGCTGGCCATACTGCTCCCGACACAAGCCAGGATGCCGTTGGCCTCCTTGGCCACCTGGCCACACTGCCGGCTCAGGTCTCTCGTCTTTGTATATGTTTTAACAGACTCTTATCTATTTATTTTTTTCCTTTATAACTGCTTTAACCAGAAAGCTCACAGCTGGTTAAAGCACGACTACAAAACACCTCAACCAGGAGAAGCCTCAGCGGTGCCACCCCAACTACGTGGCACCAGCGTCCCCAGCACGGGCAGCGATGCGGGGCATACCCCGAGGGGCCAAAACCCAACTTTTATCCCCAATTCCCACTGCAGACCCCTGCCTGCCCCCGGGGACAGCGCCGGGGGCTCCCTTCTCCCTTCGGGGAGCCTGCGGGGGCCCTGCGGCCCCCGGCCCGGCTCTGCCGCCCCCTTGGCCCCCCTCAGCGGCGGTGCCGGAGCCCGGCTCCCCACCTTGTCGTTGTCCAGCCGTGTCTCCAGGATTTTATTGAGCTTTCGGGCCAGCGGGTTGATGCCGGGGCCCGCCGGGGCTGCGACCTGCGGCGGGGCGGCGGTGTCGGCCATGGCTGCGTGCGGCGGCGGAGCGGCTCCCGAGGAAACGCGCTCCCCGGGCTTTGGTTCCTCCTGCAAGGCTGGCGCTGTGTGACAGGCAGACAGACAGACAGGCACCGACAGACACACAGAAAGTCACCCTCTGCCTGCTCCACAAGCGTGGTGCCGGCTACGGTCCCGAGATCCTGCAGCTTGCAGGGCGGGAGCCGAGTTGAGTCCGTCTGGGGGGCGCGGAGGGGACACGGGCTCACAGAGGCCGCCGAGGGGCTTTGAAAGATTAACCTTTTAAAGTTGGAATTGTAAAAGATTTCTCTGTTTTACTTACACGCTGCATTCCTGGAATACCTATCTGTAATCCTGCAAACATACTTTGTTAGTATCTGAAATGGGGTTCGTTACCATTCGGGTTGGTTATGAGACCAAAATACACGACCCCTGGTACCTGCAGTTCTTAGGGAACAAGGAAAATTTGGAGATTTGTGATAAGAAAAAAGATTATCTTCCTGAGGTCGCATGGCTGTATTCATTTCATGCTTGCTGTGTAAATGAGTGTAACTAAAAAAAGAAATGTAAAAGAAATGGGCTATTGTTATACAAATGAAAGTAAAAGCATGTCAAAATGGGGAGATCTTACATTGGCCATTCATTTACTGAAACAGATTATAGCTCTGAGGTTTGTTTTCTTCTTGTCATGTCATTTTCTTCTTGTAGATAGTCAGCAAACAGATCTTCATGTGTTTTTAGACACCTAGTTTCCCTCCTTAGCTTCTGTGTCTCTGCCCTATTTTGTTGGTATTACCTCTTCCCAGACGTCCCTTACTTCTGACCAAGCTTCCAGGAGCCAGGATCTCCCTTCTCCATGTTAGGAATCTGCTTTAAAAAGATTAGACAGATTTAGACAGGTTTAATTTTTTAAAAAATTAAGAGATAAAACATGCAGTCACAGGTGCATGCCATCACAGATGTGAGCAATTATATTTAAGCATGTAAAGAAAACTCCATTATTAGAAAGATCGCATCCCAACTTGAAATTGGATATTGCTACCAGCCTGAACAAAAATTCCAATGCCATTAACCTGTTGGATGAGTTGACACAGCAAAGGCACACCTTGAACTCAGAAGGACTTTAACATCTAAAGAACCACAAGTGTCAAGATAAGATCATTGCCAAGCCTCATCCAGCAAGTTATACCACAGACATATAAGGAACCACAAACGTTTTCCTCTGTCAGTTGGTGCATGTACTGTCTTTTGAAGCATCCACTTTTGCTTTCAGACGCTCCTTGATGGAAGTGTATCTTTTCATGAATTTGTTTCAGGAGCCAGGTTACTTCTAGATAAGTCAGTAACCTATAGGATTTTGAAACAGTATGTGTTTATCTGTGCATGTGTTCCCCAAGAAAAATAAAAAGAAATAATCAAGGGAACACATTTTAATCTCCTATAACTGAGAGAAGCATTTGTATAAGAGCACCAGGGCTTATATATATATACACACATATATATTGTGTGTGTGTCTAGGAATATTAGATGCATCTACAAAGACAATGACAAGCAAATAAATCATTTATTTTAATGTTTACAGGCTAGATTTTTCCTCAAAAAGGATTTAAAAAAAAATATTCAAATGTGATCATGTAATGAGATCACTGCCTAAAACTCAGCTGCTGTCTCACGGCTCGTAAACGTCGTAGTGTCATGAGGGAACTTTTGACATGGCATTCTTACTGACTTACTTGTCCACCAGCAAATTGTTTCCTGTTAAGTCAACTAGATGAATATTGTGGGATAAAATGACTGGGTGTTTGTGATCTGTAACTGCCAGAGGGTGCTTTGGTTTCAGATAGCAGTCTCTGTGTGCCAGTAGAAGACACTTTGTGTATTGTGCATAATTTAAGCAAGCATAATTCTCCTCTCTAAAGCTAGATATGGCAGCAAAGCTATAGGTGTCAGCAAAGAAATGTCTGGTACATAGTGTTTTCTGTTAATTCGCTTATCTCGGTTCCTTATTATGGTGAAAGTGTTCACAAAACACACATTTGGTGCGCAACAGATAGGAGCAGAGTTTATCCTGTGGAACAACTCCTGTGGAATGCCACCTGCTGTTTAAGTAGCCCAAGCTAATATTGCAATCGTATCTTCAAACGCTTGGAGTTACACGTGTGTTTGAAAGGGAAAGACAAAAGCATTTGCAGTAGTCACCTGAATCTGTTTCTCAAAAGGCTAAATAAGAGGAAAAATCCACTGGATAGATAGATTGGCTAGGATCAGACAAAGATGTGGACAGAGCTGGTATTTCACTGCCCCTAGTATTTCCCTAGCATTTCCCTACCTGTGGTAAAAGATGTGTGACAGAGCACGACATAAAGATAATGTTTCCTTAAATATGGAGAGGGGAGAATAGCTCTTGCTATAAATGTCATGAGAAGCAAATGACAGTGAGAAAGGAGAATTTTGGTGACGAAGGAAGAAGAGAATGTAAAAATGCATTGAAAGTAGATTAATAGAAGAGACTGAGGAATATTTGGGGGAGGTAGAGAAGGAGGAGGGAAGTGAGAACAAAGGAGGAAAGACAGAAGGAGGGAAGGAGGGAAGGAGGGAAGGAGGGAAGGAGGGAAGGAGGGAAGGAAGGAAGGAAGGAAGGAAGGAAGGAAGGAAGGAAGGAAGGAAGGAAGGAAGGAAGGAAGGAAGGAAGGAAGGAAGGAAGGAAGGAAGGAAGGAAGGAAGAACAGGAAGACTGTTATAGAGTTTGCCTCAGTATGATGCATAATTAGTAGTATTTTCTCACAGTGTAATAGATAAAAAGACTATTGACAATGCTACTGTTACATACAGTTTGTAGGCCTTTCAGATGAATCAAGGAAGAGTCTCTGCAGGAAGCTGGCCATTGTAACTTGCTGCTCAGCTACCCCATCCCTGGTGAGGTGACAGCAGCCCTCTGTGTCATGGTCCCCAGAGAAACTCACAGAATCATAGAATGGTTCGAGTTGGAAAGGACCCTAAAGATCCCCTAGTTCCAGTCCTCCTGTCATGTGCCTGGATACCTTCCGCTAGATTAGGTTGCTTACAAGAATATCAGGTGAGTCGAACTCGGCTCCGCCAGGCTCTCCAAATGCAGGGTCCTGCATTGGGCTGGGACAATCCCAAGCACAAACACAGGCTGGGCAGATAATGTACTGAAAGAAGCCCTACTGAGAAGGACCTGGGGGTATTGGTTGATGAGAAGCTTGACATGAGCCAGCAATGTGCACTTTCAGTCCAGTAACCAACTATATCCTGGGCTGCATCAAAAGCAGGGTGGCCAGCAGGGCAAGGGAGGGGATTCTCCCCCTCTGCTCTGCTCTTGTGAGACCCCACCTGGAGTTTTGCCTTCAGCTCTGGGGTCCCCAGCACAAGAAGGACATAGATATATTAGAATGAGTCCAGAGGAGGGCCATGAAGATGATCAGAGGGCCAGAGTACCTTTCCTATGAAGACAGGCTGAGGGAGCTGGAGATGTTCAGCCTGGACAAGAGAAGGCTCTGGGGAGACCTTACAGTGGCCTTCCCATCCCTAAAGGGGGCCTACAGGAAAGCTGGGGAGGGACTCTTTGTCAAGAAAGAGGTTACTATTGGAGATACTTTTCACCAGACCAAACCAACCCATTCCTTAAGCTAACCACTTTTCAAAAGCTCAGACAGCATTGACCTGATCTGATCTGACCTGATCTGTAAATTAAGGTATGACTCTGTGAGTGATTTGGCCAGAGATCACCCTGACAGCAACCTGTAGTCATGTAGCAAAACATGTCTGCATCCCTCAAAGCTCCAGAAAAATGTAAAGTTCTGCAGTTTTTGGTTAGCTCATGCTATCTCACTTGAGGATTTATTGTCATACCTCACGGTCAGCAGCATTGGCTATAATATATGTGATGCTGAATCAGCCACCTGGTTGAGGAGCTGTAAAACTCCTGTTTGTTATAACTCACTGAAAAAGATAACGCTAGCAGTACAGTATGCACTTTAATGCATACCAAACCTATGAAATCTTGCTGTTCATCTCCTGCTAAAAAAACAACCATTGATTTCAGGGGAAATACTGTGTCAGCAAAGCTAACAGGATTTGGTCAAAATATATTCAGCTCTAGACCTCTACTGGACTTCTCCAAGGAAGCTCTTGTCTAGATTATGTGGCCAAATTCCCCGCAAAGCCAATAACATTGGTCATGGCACTGCCACTAACTTCAGTGAGAACCAGACTTGCATCTAGAAAAAGGAAGAAAAATTTTCTGAAGAAACAAATGGCTTAGATGGTGGAGCCAAGAGCACTAGTATCTTCTTGTGGCTCTGTGCTCAGGTATAAAGCTTATCATTCTTTGCATATGCCTTTAGCATGTTGATAAGAACTTTAATATGGAAGATTATTATTAACATGATAATAAAAATGTAGTAATGAAGGGGATTTTTTTTTTTTTTTTTTTTTTTTTTTTGGGTGGGAGGAGGCAGGGGGAAGAAAAAGTAGAAACAGGATATGATTAATACATGCTGTAATGCTAATGTTGTATACCAGACCTGCTATACTTTCTCTTCTAACAATGTCCACCTATGTCCTGCTACTAAAAAGTCTCTGGAATGCGTTCTCTTTTTACAGATGAAGTAAAAGTATTCCAAACATCTGAACAATATGAACAACAACAACAAAATATTCACCATCAGGTAAAGAAACAGCTCTCTTCACTATGGTTCTGATCTCAGCTGAGGTCAGTCTCTGGCAAAGAAAACCTAGATAATGATAGAGAATGATACTTAAATTACAGGGCACTGCCTTTGCATCAGCCCATCAGTGTGAGGCCATCTATAGGATCATAACATGGCCATGACATGGATCATGAGAAGCCAACGGCAGGTAGATAAATCATAGCAATGGGCCTAACCAACTGCATGGATTTCTAATAGGAGCAGAAAAAATGCCTTTTGAGCAAATACATCATCAGCACAAGTTTTAACACGGACCATACCTGCTGCAAACTTGGCAGAGTTCCCTTTTCAGACAGCTCCTCAAGCTGCTGTATTTAAACCCAAACTTGTGGGTCAAATTGTCCCTGTCTTAAGCATGTCAGTAGAATCTTACTTTTTCTTCCCTTGAATTTTCTGCCATGTTTCCTGTGAACAGCCTGTTTGTTGTGATCTCTTTATGGAAATTGAAGTCCATACCACTACCTTAAGCTCCCATAGATAGTGATGAACCATGACTATTCATCACTGAAATGCCTGCAAAGCTTAGGTGTTCTTACTTTCCCCAGAACCCAATTACGGTTGCTTTGTGTTTACAGTTCAGGTTGCTGGACACAAACAATAAAAGTAGCATATATTGTGTCATTCAGGATTCCAAAATACTATTACTTTACTTGCCAGGACAAGAGATGTACGAATATATCACAGAATCACAGAATCACAGAATTTCTAGGTTGGAAGAGACCTCAAGATCATCGAGTCCAACCTCTAAGCTAACACTAACAGTCCCCACTAAACCATATCCCTAAGCTCTACATCTAAACGTCTTTTGAAGACTTCCAGGGATGGTGACTCCACCACCTCCCTGGGCAGCCCGTTCCAGTGCCTCACAACCCTTTCAGTAAAGAAATTCTTCCTAACATCTAACCTAAAACTCCCCTGGCGTAACTTTAGCCCATTCCCCCTCGTCCTGTCACCAGGCACATGGGAGAACAGGCCAACCCCCACCTCTCTACAGCCTCCTTTAATGTACTTATACAGAGCAATAAGGTCACCCCTGAGCCTCCTCTTCTCTAGGCTGAACAAGCCCAGCTCCTTCAGCCGCTCCTCATAGGACTTGCTCTCCAGGCCCCTCACCAGCTTCGTCGCCCTTCTTTGGACCCGAAACAATAAATATACCTAAATAAATATACCTAACAATAAAATGCGTGATGAAGTGCTTTTTGCAGACTTCCTCCATTTCATTTTCTCTGTTGTGTTCATTAGTTGGTCTCTGTTTTGAAACCTGTTTGTCTTTTCCAGAGCCTCATTTTAAACCCCTGTTGTGTAACTTCTTCCCTTTTGGCCTTTTCCTGCACACTTCTGCCATGCAGGCAGGGTGCAATGACTGGCTTTTCTCAGCTCTGGACAATTTCTTTACCACAGGAAGTATTCAAAGTACAGTCTTTTGTATTAATAACTGCTATACTGGGTCCAGTAGCTGATGTAGTTGCATAAAACGATAGATTTCTCACCTTAGTGTCCCAGCAAATCCTGCACAAATGCAAGTATTGGCAAAGAAGAGATAAGAGTATACGGTTAGGAACACCTTGGGTATAGGACTTCCCTTTTAAATGGCAGCTGACAATTTTGCCAAGAAAAAGTGAATCCGGAACCATGAGGGAAGAAGGAACTTTTGAAGGAACAAGCAATGGCGTGGCATAGTGGCAAAAGTGGAGCAGCTTCACCACAAAGGCCATTATCTTGTGAAACTGCACCTTAGAGATGTTGCCAGAGCAGGTCACAAAAACTGTTCACAAACATGGCCATTTTTATTACAGCATTATGACATAAACCTAACTGTGCATATACGGGTGCAAAAAACAGGCTTCCCCAGTACTCAATACAATTCTGTTTGGGAGAATTTAATGGAACTTCTTTGCTATAGCAGCAAAAGTAAGTTTCCAAAATGCCAGGAGAAGTCACACTCTGTGTCATCTCTCAGGAGGGAAGCAAAAAACACCTCTCAGCAACTCCGCTGTGGAACTACCTGGTATATTTAGACTTGATTCCCTCTGTAAAGTTGTCTCAGAAGTGTCCTCCAGGCTTGCCTCAACAATTCATCTTTGTGTGTCAGCTGAAGCAGCCTTTCCAAAGCCTTGGCGAGATGCCATCACCCTCAGAGATGCTGGAGAGCTGCAGTGGATAAAAATAACTTATTACTTAATGGCTGACACTGGTCTCAGTCACTGCAGATGAGCTGCAAACAATTTCTCTGCAAAGATCTCCCCACCTCCAGAAGAAGTGTATTTAAGCCTGCGTTTTCTTGCTAAAATGATCTGCCATCCCTTTCTGGTGGTCATTTCTGCCTTCATGGCATTATTGCAGGGCTGGCATCCCTACAGCTGGCACACTGGAAGCCAATAATTATGTCCCTGGAGGACGGCAAAGGTTGTAGGAAGCAACTTTCTTCTAAACTTCAGTGTCTTTGGTACATCTGTGTGCATTTGCGATCTGTAATAGTGAAGCTGGACTTGGCCTGGGCAGCTCTGCCAGGAATAGACAGGAATAGCCTGATCCTGGCCTCGCCGTGTGGCTATGGGATGGCTGGTGGAAGCCTAGTAATGCTGACAGGCTGCCTACCATGAAATGCAGAGGGAGGACAGCTCAGCCTTGCCACCCTGGCTGCTGTCAGATGGCTGGATGGTATTGATGTCACTCTGTGATTACATCTGAAGGAACAAGTGTTGCACATTTCACTGCTCACACGAGCATTTTGCCAACGCAGGGGTTCTGTGTAAGCATGTACAGCAGCCGAGTAGGTTGCTTCGGCTGGTGTACAGCACAGCCTCAACAGCTTTGTGAAACACTCACATTCCCTGGCAGGAACTCAACGAGCATTTCCAGCACCTCCAATTATGGTATTAATTACAAGAAATTATCAACTTCCCCAGGATAGACCCCAAGCTTCCTTTTGCATGCCAACCAGCAAGGACTATCCTGTCCATGCAGGTAGAGCTGTCTGCAGAACAACGTCAGCCTGCCTATACCTCATGCATCAGGTAACTTCATGTCAGCATTGAGACCTTAAACCACTGTTGTGCATGCAGCGCACATGCCTTTCTGAAAGCCAAGTTCATGCTGGGTGAACCGCCAGTCTGGAGGTTTTGAATATTTTAATGTTAATTTTAATGGTTAGTGGCTTCTTTCTACTTCTGTCCCATACATGGCCCTTTGTATGATAAAATCCAGAGCCCTGGTAATATAGGCAGAGTAACACCGTAAAATGAAACATCAGGTGCCTTAAGCAGCAGCAGGCTGCAGCACTAACTGGCAGAAATTAGCAGGCTGTCTTCAAGCAATATTTGTGCCTCACTGTGGAAATGTGAAGGCAAGAAATGCTGATGCTGATGTGGAGTTAGGCTTTCCTCCCACTTGTCAAAAAGCAGACTGTTTGGGGGCTTTAGCAGTGGTGTGACTGCTGATATAGGGAGCTCTGAATAGGATCTGAGTCTCTTCTCTCTTGAGCCTGTATGCCTGAAGACATAATTGGTGGGATGCATCTCACCGACCTTCTACCATCTAAAAGTCCATGGTGAAGGCTAATTGTCCAGGCCTCGTATCTATCAAAGGAGTGAAATACACAGATGGTTAGAAGTCATTTCATCCTAAGGTTCTTACCCAGTCCTCTCAACTAGGAGCCTAGTACATTTGTATGGTAGATCATTGACCTCATTTACCCCTACTAGGTCTGACTGTGGCTTTTGACTTCGCTGCAAATGATACAGAGAATATGCCCCAGCATCAGCGCAGTGGAAATGACATCCTGTATGTGAATGCTGTTCTTATACTCATGGGGAAGGGAGTGAAAAAAAAAATAAAACAAACAGAATGTTTTATTTTGCAATAAAGTAAATGGAAAGTCTTATTTTCACAGTAAAATGATCCACTTGGTGCCTGTGGGCATGTGACATATCAGGCAGATGCATATCATCTTGGGTGACATATCATTGACTTGCCAGTTGCGAAGGTGGAACTGCCCAAAGGCTAGTTTATTTTTTGCACCTGAATCACAAAAACTTCTAGATATTCATTCATAAATCAATGGTATAATCTAGTTCATACCTGCTTCTTCTCTTTCCTCTTCTTCTCTATCTCATTTTTTCACTCACTTTGTCACCTCCTCTCCATCTTCCTATCCAAATCCATCTCTCAGAGGCATGTGTTTCACTCTATCATAGATAAGCCTACTTGGGATGCGTGACTCCCTTTCTCGGATACCAATATTAATCCATTTTTCTTTTAGCGTGGTGAGATTTGGGCACAATTTTTTATTATCTGTAACAGAGATAATGTGCCAGCACAGCTCCACAGGGATATCAGCTTATGTTTGATTCATTGAAATGAATAGCTGTTTTACTAGAAGCTTGAGAGAGAGCAGGAATATGTGTGTTGAGCTTCATTCTCCAAAGTGTCGGGCACTGGCTTGAAGATGTGCGTAAGTGCTTGGTGACTCACGGCCGGCGTTTCTGTGCTTTCCAAGGTTGAGCCAAAGTTCCTTTATTTTGTCAGTCGCTGAAGTTAGCAGAAGAACTCATGTATGCATATTGCAGTGTAAATCAACTTCAGCTGAAGAAATGAGATGGTTGTGAACAGGGAAGACAACTCTCACTGCATCAATCAAAGAGAAAGGATGCATTGCCTTCCTGAATTTGGAGGTAGAGGGTAAGGATTAATTCCCTGCTCAGCATTGTCTCGGCCCCATTCTGCCTCATTTTGCTCCAGATCATTAAACATCCATAGGACGGGCAGTTCTTTAATATTCAGAGCTACCACAGAGTCCTCTCATCTCAGACAAACACGTGAAAGTGGCTTACAAAATATCTAGCTTTTCTAAGGACAGCCTGTGGTGTATAGTTAAGTAAGGGATTTTTTATTTTTTTTTAAAGAGTCTTCAGTTTAATGGGTAATTTCCTTTGAAAATGGTAAACTGCAAATTAAATGGCAAAAAGCAATTAATTATTGAAATGATAATATCCTTGTAAAGGTTAAGAGGTAATATAAATGAAGTTCCTGTGAGCACATTAATGGTATTACTATCTTCCCCTTTACAAGTGGCAACTGTAACGACCTAGCTAATTAGCTTTTTCATCACAAAAAGGAATATTGAAATATGTAGTTATATTGCAGAAGCACAGTCTATGACTACGTTATTTTGCTACAACAAAATATAGAGAAAACCTTTTTACGTGCTGCTAAGAGCTCTTTCCAGAGCACACAGCTTTTGATGGAAGGAGGAAAAAGTGTTTTTTAATGACACAGGATGAACAACTTGTAACATGGAAGGAAAACACGGGCCAAAGCCAAAGATTAACGGAGATACATCCCTCTTTGGCTTGCTGCAGCTGCCCTGTGCACGCGAGACTTGGCTAGAATATGTGGCTGAATAGGGGCCTGACCCCCCCCATCTGCAGCAGAGGTCAGGTAGCTTGGGGTCTACAGCTACACAGAGTGAATCTGGGTCTCACCGACTCCCTCTGCAGTATTTTTATTATATACATGTGTGTAGGTGTAGTTATATATGCTGCATAACACATCAATGCATACACATATACATATGTGGATGCTATTTATTGACTTTTAGACAGCTTTATAAAAACTGAACTTGTTTCTTCCCCTGCTGAGCGCATCCACTGTGTTTTGGATGGGGATAAACCAGAAAGGGGGCACTGCTTGGGTTTCACGTCAGTGTTAGTGTGACATTTTTTCCAGGAATGAAGCCATGAGAGAGTCCAGAGGTTCCAGCTTCTCAGAGGGCCTGAGAGCCGTATGAACCTCTGTGTGTGATCTGGGGAAAATGAGCTTCCACTTGTACGATGAATTGCCCTTTGTCCCCAACAAGAGGATTTTCAGCTTTCCTTTCAAACCCACCAGAAAACATTAGCCTCATCCTTGGGAATGTGATCTAATATGGTGACCTAGATGCAGGCGATTGCTGCAGCTCGGGGGGAGAGGCAGCTCAGCTCCAGTCCTGCAGCAAAAAGCTGGGGGGAGAAACACGGCGACGCCTTGCATCCTGTTCACACAGACACAGTTTATGCAAAACATGCCAGGGAAGGCAGCCTCACATGTTCTGCAAACGCAGCTCATGAACCTTAGGACTGGAATAGGGTAGTTATGAATCAGATAAATTTTGTGGCGAACACAAAGAAGCTCAGATCCCTGCCCCCACCTTTCCCACACCCACCCTGCCCCACCAGCAGCCTGCAAAACTGGTGGCAGGAGCACCAAACCCTTCAGGGGCAGCGACCGAGTCACCTCCCACCCAAGCAGGGACATGAGGGCATGCAGTCTCCCCATGCTGGCATACTAGCCCCCCTCTACCCTTGTGGACTTGGGCACTGTCACTTTCCACCCCTGATTTCTAAATGCGATGAAAACCAATCTCTAACCATGGCTTTAAATTCAAAGGGAAAATCTTCATCCCGTTAGGTGAGTGCTTAAACAACCATTTCTCTGAACATGTGCTCCCAAAAGGGCAAGAAGGCACCGTGGCAGAACCTGCACTTGGGACATTCCCTGGATCTTTCTTCCATGCTGTTGAAACAACGTCTGGGGAAGGTAGACAAATTCCCTTGGTAAATAAGATGCCACGATTAAATTGCTCACATCAGTCTATATGCACAGAGAATGGGCTGCCAGTAAATGAGTGTCTGAGAAATCGCTTGTTCACAATCCAGACTTTCCTTGTTTTTCCAAGCCTGCTTGGGAAAAGTGGAAATTTAGTATTAAAATCACCCGTGCAGTTCTCCTCCATCTGTGCAGGGACTAAGCCAATTCCCTGTTGAAGGAGGACAGGTCTGGGACCTTGCACCCCCGAGCTCCATTGCCTTGGTAGAGTTTGTGAGGGCAGAGCAAGCTTTTCCCCTCCTTGGCCGTGGAGTTGGTACAGAATGAACCTCCCCAGCTTCTCCCGCAGTCACCAGGCTCATTAGCAACAGGACATGAAAGAGATAATCAGGAGCTTGATTTGCTGTAGCTGCTATTTGGGAGCACCTGGTGGCTTTTATGTAATACATAATAAGTAATAACGGTATAAAGATGAAACAGCATAAGGAGGGCTTATTGCACATAACGAAGGATGCTTCCCTTTTTTTTCTTATTCATTGACATGTTGTTTGTAGGTCCAGAGATCACGACTGATGTTAGCAACAGGAGCAGTGTTTCCAGTGAGACAGCTGTGCTTCAGAAATGCGTCCTGTTCATGAATTTTCAGTAATGTGATCTGTAAAATTTACCACCATAACCACCATAAAAATAGATCCTAATCATAATATAGCATTGGAAAGGAACTGGAGAGAGGATGTTTTGCCTAGAGCTAAGTTTTTAGGCCAGGATTTAGGTTCAAGTGTGACAGCCCCAACTCTCTGGAGTCCACTTCCACCCACGCTAGAAAACATACAATGTGTTTGATTTGGAAGAGATACCATACAGATGTATGATGATTTAGTGACTTGAGTTTCTTTTCTTACGTTCCTCTGGCTGAGAAATTTGCAGGTGTTAGACTTGAGATTCTACTTTTTTTTCCCCCCTGATTAGTTGTTGTTTCTTTCCTACCGCTGTGCAGAATTTAAAGTAAATGTATTAATTATCAGATGGCTCCCTGTAATACTTGTCTGCTTGGTCTGTAGTGACTATATTTGAATAATTGAGTTGACTTTCTGTTGCTCCCAGTACATAGCCTCAAGTCTGTTGTTGTGCCTACACCTTTCTTTTTCATTTAAAATCGAGTACAGACATGACCTGAAGATCCAGTTTTGTAAGATGCTCGGAACCATGTAGACGCTATCACTCTCCTATGGACCACACAAGAGAAAACCAGATGGTGGCCTGCAAAAGAAAAGCTTCTTTTTTTCCTTTTTCTTGTTAAAGATTAAAAAAAGAGATGGAGGTTCAGTATCTGTTTCATTTTCAGGAACATACGTACTCCCCTATGGCATTTTATATGGTGGTGGATTGTCTTACAGGATACGCTATAATGAAAGATTCTTTGGCCGAGGCTGTGGTGTGTGTGAGCTGGATTGATTTAGGTGCCCTGACAGGATTTTTTCTCTCTTTATTCTACTGCACTGATTAGCTCCATCAAGGCTGGAGGACCCCAGATGTAACAGCAGCTTAGTCAATGGATCAGGGAGAAGAGAGACGGTAAAATCTATAAGCATATTTTCCCATCTCCCTGCTACGGCAGTTTTCTGACAGTGTGTTCGTGGGCGTTTGATCCAGTCTGATTTCTGGTGGTTCCAGCAGTGGGAATTCCACATCTCGCATTCCTGCACCAGCTCTGAGGCTCTATCAAAAGAGGATTCTCTTAAATATCAAAACACCTGAACAATTCTAAAGCCAGTTGCTATTTCAGTATAGACAAGACCCCAGGGACCAGGACTTTTGTTATTGCTCTGCTCTGAGGAGGTGTCTGCTTTTGTGGTTACAAGAAAGACCGTGGGTCCAGAAGCGCCATGTAGCAACCCCCTTTTTCTTTCAGACAGGTTAGATGTCGGCTGAAATATTTTGGTTTCCACAGTGAAAATACATCTAAGCACAATGTTCCCTGAAAAGGGCAGCAAATGTTGATATAGTTGAAGCATGTTGAATTGCAAACATTAGAAAAAAAAAAAAGGAATAAGAATTTGGATGTTAACTTATACATGCGATGTGTTTAATTTGTCCCTAATCAAAACAAAACTACTTGTCTCTCTGACAGAAAATGGATGGTGAAAAAAAGCTTATTCCCCCACAAGTGAGTATGCCATGCGGCCAGCTTGCGGGGGCACTCGGAGACAGTTGGCAAGATAAGATGCTCCAGGAGAGATGCAGAACGCAGTGTGCAGTCTCCATGAGGGAATGTGGAATGGCAGCAGCTCAGGGAGTGAATATAAAGGCCATATAAGGGAAGCAAATGGACTGCTGTAGAGATGCCATTAGCAAAGCAAACACTGACTTGGGGACCTTGGCATATACCATGGAAGAGATAAATTGCATGAATAAATGCAGACTTGTTTGCCTCTCCCTAGGTTTACAAAGTTAGTTTTAACTGAGAGGCTTTACATGCGTGAAATAGAGTTTTTGCACACTCACTGTGCTGCCAAGCAATTTCTACCCATATCTAATCCCAACGTGCACCTAATTTAGATACATTTATCATTGTTTCATTCTAATCAAGGCCTTTGGCTAAAGACAGAATGTAAGACCAGGTCTTTAGGCAATTGCAAACGTAATAATGGTACACTGAACTCTTTCTTTATACCAAGTATCACAGCATTAGCTTCATACCCCTGTCATTTCCCACATTGGGAAAATGACCAGCAGGAGATGAAACTCCCGAGCCAAGTGCTGGCTAAAGGCATGAGAGCAGTCACTGAAGAACACCTGTGTTCATCGGGAAGTGCACAGCTCTTTGCAAAAGTGGAGCTGGGTGCTGGTGCACTTTCTGGGTGGAGGCTTGGCACCAGGCAGAAAGGTGATGTGAGGGGAGGGTGCTAGCAAGGTATGTGGCAGAGCAGGCTCCGTCTCTCACCCCTGGGAAAGTCATCCTGGCGCCCTTTCACTAAGTCACCCGATGGGCACATCCCCATTCGTGTTTTGGCGTGGATCAAGGGCACACTTTCGGGGCGAGTCTCCAGATCATCCTCCCTTAACCATGTTTTGGTTTACCCTGCAGTGATGTGTACACAAAGAGGATGCTGTTCAGATGAGACTAAACAAGAAGACAGGTTTTGGAAGGGCATCTAATGAGTCTTGAGTGCTAGAGTGAATCAGAAGACACATGAATATCCATCAGGTCTTTGAACACCAACCGGTTTGCTGCACAGATTGGGTCAGGCTGATCCACAACAGTTGCTAATACAGATGTAGGCTTTGTGGATGTAGCTGGGGGTGGGGGGGGAGGCATGGCTATTTTGGAGGTATGCCTTTATTGTCTGCCTTGTGAAGCACATCACCGCATAGCTTCCAGCACTGAACCTATAAGTAACCTACTTCTTTTATTTGAAGCACTTTTCCTCAAAGAATATGCTAGAGTGGAAAACTAGCTCTTGCTATGTACTTCCCCATCCATTTTTTATCCCTTGAGAAAACACACATTTTCAGTAGTGTTCTGATTTTAAGACTTTGCATTACAGGGAAAAAATGGAGAATCTTTTTTTTTTTTTAAATCCAATAAAGTGGCTTTATAATTTAATTCCCAACATGACTGTTGTTACTATTAAATGGTGTAAATACAGACTGAGCGCAATAAACCTCACTTCCATTTAGCATTAATAATATTAATGATCAGTACTTAAATCACACGCCATGTTCCCGGACTGTAAAAGAAACATTACCAAAGAGATTTTGCGCGTCTGGTGCCGCCATAAATTAAACGCGGCATAAAATTGTCTTCTGTCTGCGGGAATTTGTTCAAGCTGCGGGGAGGAGAGGAAGGAGCAGGAGGAGGAAATCTCCGTCTCCCAGCGGCTCTGCCCGCACCATCCCTCCCCAAAAGTTTCCCACTTGAGGCGGTGGGAAGGGAAGGGAGCGGGGCTCCCCTCTCCGCCTGGCCCTGGCGCAGCCGGGCTGAGCTGCTTGGTACTCCGCTCACATTTGCTCTCGCCTCCCAAAACTGTTGCGATCAAAACGCTGGATCAGCAGCAGCTCGCACGCACACGCCATCGGCAGATTTCCCCATTTTTTTTTTTTTTCCCCCATCTAAGGGCTGCAGCCTCCCTTTTTTGACACCCTCCCACCCCTCTGGCTTTTTCCCCCTCGCCCCCCGGCTCCAGCGCCCCGCTCACCCCGGGGGAGGGCTGGGGGAGCCGGGACCCCCCCGGGCCGGCCCCACGGAGCCGGGACCCTCCAGTTCCTCCCGGGGAGGGCTCGGGGAGGCTCCCCCCGACCCCCCGACCCCTCGCCCCCGGCCCCGATCGCGGCGGGTCCCGCCCGGGGAGGCGGCGGCGGGGGAAGTGGGAGGAGAGGCGGCGGAGCGCCTTGCCTCCCGAGGCATCAGACGTGGGGAAAGGGAGGGGAGAGAGGGAGAGAAAGAGAGAAACGCGCCGAGGAAGGCAGGGAAGGACTGGGGAGGCCGGGCTGGGGAGGGTCCCGCTCCCTCCCGTGTCCGGAGGACCAAGGGGACAGTCGCTTTGGGGCGGCCACCCCCGCGCCCCCCCCTCCTCGGCGGGGCTCTCCCATGTGCTGCCGGCACCGGCCTGCGAGTAAGTACCCGGCTGCCCCCGGAGCCCCGGGATCCCCTTCCTTTCCCCCACCGCCTTCTTTCCCCTTCCCTTCCCCGCAGCGACACCCGGCTGCATCCCCTCCCCGTCCCAGCGGACCCCCCGGTCCCCCTTCCCCTCCTGCCCTCCCAACCCCACACCTTCCCGCATCCCTTCCCCTCCTCGCCCCCCGTCTTTCCCGGATCCCCCAGCCGCTCCGGACCTCTCTCCCTTCCCCTCTCCCCTCTCTGTCCTCCTGCTCCCCCCCGGACCCCCCTGCAGCCCTGCCAGCCCCTCGCCCCCCTCCCGCCCCGCAGCCTTCCCCTCGCATCACCCCGGCGAGTTTCGCTTCCCGGCCCCCGCCTTCCCTCGGCCCCCCCCCCCCCCCCCAGCTCTCCACCGCCCCCTCCTGCTTTAGGGCTGGGGTTTTGGGGCCAAATTGGCGAGTCCCGCTCCCCAGAGAGAGTCCCGGGCGTTGGCTGGCAGCCCGCGGGAGGTGGGGGGTCCTGCTGGGGGATTTGTAGGGTCCTGCTGGATTTGTAGGGTCCTGCCACTGGAAGCCTCCATGTTGTCCCCTATTTCCAGCCGTGTCTCCTCTGCCGGTTGAGGGAACGCTTTCCCCGCGTGCCGTGACCCACTTTGCCATAGCCGCTTGGTGCCACGCCAAGGCACGGGCGGATCCTTCCCCGAGAAGATGCCTCTGGAGGGATGGGGGCAGCCCGTGCCCTCCGCCAAGTTTCTGTCCCTCGGGGTTTGGGGCTTTTGCAGGTTGGGAGGCATTTCTGCAGATGGGCTACGTCTGCGAGGAGGTAGGCGTGTGCTTCTTGGGAAGCGGCACAGGCCTTTGCCAACGTTAGGGAAAAGACTTCTTTTTCGCCGTGTTGTAAAAGTAAACAAAACTTTTGTGCGGTGCACATGCTTAATTTCACTTCCAGACTCTTCCCCTACGTTCCCTCCTTGTGCAGAAGGAGTTTTAATTTTATTGCCGGCGCATTAATTGCGTTCGCTGATTGGCATCTAATCATGCTTAGAAAAAAAGCCCCTGTAAATAGCTATCGGGATTAATTTGGCAGCAACGGTGAGAGATGATCATAAATTTACAAATGTGCTAGGAACAGCGATCCAGCATGGATTGAACAAGAAATGTGCCCCCAGCCTCTGGGGAGCAGCGTTTCTGTGACAGCCAAAAGCGCTCGGTCGTGCCGGTACAGAGCTCGGAGGCTGGGAATTTTCTGAGGAGGAAGCAGAGGAGTTAAAGGTCCTGGCTTTGGGCTGGGAAGAGGCAAAAAACAGGAGGCTTTGTGTTAGCGAGGTTTTCTGCTGCCACAGGGGTCCGGGCTTGAAAAGCCATGGACGGTTTTGCACTGAAGCTGCAGGGCCCCATCTAAAGTACATTCCCCAGGCGTTGCGGGAGGAAGGATAACAACTGAGACCTCGCCTGGGAAAGATGAAGATGTACGGGGGCGAGAAGTGAGCGGGGAAGTAGGCAGGGAAGCCCTGGCGGTGGCTGCACAGCCTGCACGGCCGCACCGCCTCCCGTCACCGTCCCCACAGCCGCCAGCAGCGGTGCTAGTGGCTGCTCGCAAGGATGGGACAGAGGCGTGAGATGTCTTCATGAAAAGTGCTGCAGGAAGAAACGCTCTGGCAGATAAACGTTGATTTTCCCTAATCTCAATGGTTCTGAACTTGCCTTTTTCTCCTTTTTTTTTTTTTGTTGTTGTTCTTTCATCAGGGACCTTTGTCTTCATGATGGGAGGAAACATCCCCCTTGCTGTTCGGATCCGGGCTTCTCCCAGCGCAAGGATTTGTCAAGGCTGAGAGACTCTGGATTATCCGCAAACCTCCTCTAAAACACACAGGGGCTTTCCTGTCCCCCCATCGTGAGAGGGGGCTTGGCGCACACGCAAAGATGGCCTCCAGCCTCACCTGCGCCGGCGTGGTCTGGGCTTTCCTCTCCTTCCTTTGTGCTGCGGCCTCCTGCGTGGGCTTCTTCATGCCCTACTGGCTCTTGGGGTCCCAGCTGGAGAAGTCTGTTTCCTTCGGCACTTTCCGGCGGTGTTCCTACCCGGTGCGGGATGAGAGCCGCCAGACGACCGTGATGGTGGAGCAGTGCGGCCGCTACGCCTCCTTCCAGGCCATCCCCAGCGCCGAGTGGAGGATCTGCACGGTGGTGACGGGGCTGGGCTGCGGGCTGCTCCTCCTGGTGGCCCTGACGGCCCTCATGGGCTGCTGCGTGTCCGAGCTCATCTCCAGGACCGTGGGCAGGGTGGCAGGAGGCATCCAGTTCCTGGGGGGTAAGTGCTGCCTGCTCGTGCGGGGACGGGGGTGTCTTCAGGCTGCAGGTATCCACGTGTGGTGCTTTGGGGAGAGGAGGGATTGATGCCAAGTTTCCACTAGTGAAGGAGACCACTTGGCTCCCTTGACCATTGAGCTGGTTGTCTGGATGGCTTGAACGTGACCTAAAGGCTTGGTCACCTGTGGTCGCTCTCTTGCGCATAAATCCCTGCTCGGTTGTTGTATGACCTTTGAGACTTGTACAACAGGTTCAGCTTGCTGGGTGCAGCTCTTTGTGCCGAAGACCAACTAACTTGTGTCTTCTTGGAGGTTTTTTTGTAGGCTTTGTAGGCTTGCAGCAGAGCTTAGCTCAGGTGGTGGCACCTGGAGGAGTGTGGGGGCCGCAGAGCCCTGCAAAGTGTTGCAGAGTAGAGGCTGTGTGACTGTGAGGACAGCCCTGGCTCTCCTTCTCCTTCCCACTCCTGTCACCAACAGCTCCCTCCACCATCTGGCAACAAGTCTGTGGCCCCCGTTGGAAGCAGGGAACCTTGATCCCTGGTAGATGTGGCCCACGAGCTGCCAGGAGGAGCCCTGCCAGGTCCACGCTGCCTGGTGGGGCGTGGGGTTTGTGGAGCCTGTGGTCTAGACAGTGCGTGGGAGAATTACCTCCCCTCCTTTTTTTAGCCTGCGAACTGCACGGCCTTAGCCGTGGAGTGTTTGAAGGGTACGAGACAATAAGCAGGATCCTCCAGTGTGTTTTTTATAGGGCTGTTTTCCGAGTAAATCATCACGCTCCTGTCATCGCTGACACGCGTCTCGGTGGCACTCACTGTCACCTCGTGCTGCTCGGCGTGCGCTCGCCCCTGTAAGGGGACAGGTTTCTCTGCCCAGGCACCAGCATTTGGGATGTGCCTCTGGGTCTGTTTCCAGCTCGGGGGGGGGTTCTGCCTCTCTGCCCTGCAAACTGGGATGCACCCAGGCAGGGCAGCACATGCACATCACCAGCATGCAGCCAGGAGGAGGCACAAGATGAAAACGGTGCGGCTTGGGGGACACAGCCGAGGCTCTGGAAGGGACCTGTGCCAAGCCCGCAGCCAGGCCATGTTGGCACAGCTCTCTCCTGACTGCCAGGAGCCCTGGCTCTGACTTTTTGTGCGTTTTCCGTGCTTTACAGCATACTGCCCCTGTCACTTCGCCCTTCACTCGGTGCTGCATTCCTGTGTTTAATCTGGCTGACAATTGGAAAATGCAGCAGCTGCTTGAGAGTTAACTCTGCTGGAAGCTGCTGCTTCATGAAGGCTGCTCCTTTATAAAACTCCGGTCGGGCAGCTGGGGGGTGGAGAGGATTTTCGATTCAGTGACGCTCTGCAAGTCCACTCGGTCTGGCTGTTCTCACCGAGAACCATCACAGGCTCTGCTTGTGCTTTAACCGCCCCCCTCCTTCCAATTGCTGCCTCTGCTCATCTGGTTTTAATTTGCGTTTGGTGGTGCTGCATGCCTGGGTCTGGTTACAGCCACCTTGGTGAAAGGCGACAGCCCAAGGGGTGGCCGGACAAACAGACAAGGGACAGGGGAGGTATGGGGAAACCTGTGCCCACGGTGTGGACTGAAGGTGTGCACCCTTCTGCCAGGCAGGATGCTCAAGGAGGACTCTTCAGACCATGCCATGACCGCTCCTGGAGCTTGCCCCAGGTGACTGCGCAGCATCCTTTCCCTCCAGGAAGGGTGTGAGCATGTAGTGCTTCTCCTCAGTCGGTGACAATTCAAAGATCCGTGAACCTGTGGTAGAAAATCAGAATTGCCAACAACTTTATTCACAGATCAGAAATTATTTACACAGCATGTCCAATTTTCCCCTCTGCTGGGTTTTATGGTTGTCTCTCATTTCGCTCAGCGCTGCTGGAAATGTGTGAGAAATGAACAAAGCGAGAACCCATCATTTCTTAACCTGCTTAAAAACTGACTCTGGGGTCATCAGGGAGAGAGGCCAGGTGGTGCAGGCAATAATTTGGCTGAACTGAAGGCACAGATTAAGGTAAAGTTCAGATCCTTACATCCTTCATCAGATCTTTAGCTGCCATCAGTCAGCATAGCTTCATTGCTTAAATGACATGACAACATTTATCCAGATGTTGAAATTAGGCTCTGTAATTATTAGGTTGTTTTAAATCAAGAGAGTCATGAGCTGTTCAGATTACTTGCTATCTAGGAATGCCAGGTCTTTGTTCCCTGTGTAACCATTATAGATTTAGTTATATACCATGGGGTGTGCTTTGACTGTGGCTCAGTGGCACTTTTGTGATTGTCACTTTAATTGGCCTCCAGCTGGAGATCTAACCAAATAAAACCCTCACAAATATTTTTCTTGGGGGTAAAAGAACCCCCTGCCATCTTTATTGTGAAGAAAAAGCCTGCGGAAAAATAAGCAGAGCACTGAGAGATGCTGTTAATTCATCCTCTGTGCCTTTCTCTGCGTTGGGCAAGGAGATGGGGAGGCAGTTTCACTTTCTGTTTCTTCTCATCTGAGTCACCTGCACCAACACGATTGCTGCTTTCAGTGGTGGAGGGTGGGTGTCTGAATAAACTGTATTTTTCTTGAATTTAGAAACTAGCACAGCCATGCTCGGCATAGCTAGTTTAAAGTTTTAATGGTGTTCTGTTAGTCCGGGATCTAAATAATTTTCTCAGCATGATTTAAGAACATGGACTTGATGAAGAACTTAGCCAATTGACAGTGGCATATTACAGGAGGCCCGTGGGTGGGTGAGATGTATGCTGCCCTGCAGCTGTGGTGGGCCAGAGCACCAGGGCTGCTAAAACTAACTTAATCCAATACTGGAGACATGTTTACTGCTGTGAAGAGGTGGCAGGGAGGTGTAATCTCCAGAGGTGGCAAGCAAACAGCCTGATTCTCTTCTTCCAGCAGGGCAAGGGAAAAGTAACTCCAAGTAGGTCAGTGGAATAGCACCTGTACAGAAGTAGCGCGAGCTAAGTGGTGCCAAGGTTTTACAGCTGGGATTTCCCCCAGTTGTATGTGGCAACTCATGCGAGTGAATTATTCATGAGTGCTTATACCATAAATCTGCTCTTATGAAAAATTGAGTGGCAGAGCCTGCAGGAAACTGCAGATCTGTGCAGAGTCAGAAGAGCTCTGTAGATACTCGTTGTTTTTACATCCTTAGCCCGTGTGTGCTATTTCAGATAATCCCGGCTACAGAGCACACGTATATTTTAAGATGACTCTGGGATGCACTGAGTCTATGTCTCTAATAGAAAGGTTGCATCATGACTTTTCCTCCCATTTGCAATTATAGGAACCACTTCCTTTCCCATGGATGATCACGTGGCAGCTCTGTAGCCATTGCAGCAACTGCTTCCACGAAAAACAATGCTATTTTGAGCCTCTTCCAAGGCAAAACATGGTAGCGGGCGACGAGAAGCAGCCAACACCCCAAGGCTGGCCATTTCTTCAGTGGCTGTCAGCGGCCTGCAGTTTATGGTCTGCAAACTGCTGCTGCAGTATCTCAGCAGCATGCTTCGTGAACATTGCTGCTGAAGTGCTTCGAAGAGCTGACAACCGAGGTGAAAGTTATGCTGTCTGTAACCTCTTGAGGGCACAGTTATGTAGATGGATACAGTCTTCACTGATAGCAGTAAGTGCAGTGTTTCCAGCTGGTTTCCTTTGAATGTTTGGAAGACAGAGAGATATGTAATCTAGCTAGAACAGATTGCAGGGATGCATCTCTGACCATAACTATTGAGGGCATGACAGCAGGAAGTGAAGTTTAACAAATCTATGGCAAATTGGAGTCTGTAATTATTGATCTTCTTTTCATTGTGCGTTGGCAAGTCAATTCCACTTAAGTGAGGAGACCAGAAATTTGCGGGTAGGTAGCTCAGATATGACATACTAATTTGGTGAATAGCTTCACTCTGTGAATGCAGAGCAATGATTTTAAGAACAGAGCAATAATTTTAAGAACATAATGAACTGAAAGGTTAGCCAGTTTTATGTGAGGCAGTGGATCAAAAGACGCAAGCGTTGCAAGGATGGTCAATTTAAAGAGCGTTATGCTGGCAAGGTGAAGTTTTTCATTAAAATGGTCAGCGCGCAGGAATTATGGCTGAAATCTGCAGTTGCTCAGGATTCCCTTCAGCTCTGTAGGGCAGCTAAGCCAAGCTCAGAGGGGCAAGAATCCAAGGGGACAGAGCATGAAATAGCCTCCTGACTTGGAGACCTCTCTGAATCTTACACTTTGACCTTGATTCTGAGCGACATGTGAGAAGCGAGCACTCTCCGTAATTGTGGGTAGCCATGTGGTCTGTCATCTTTAGTGCTCATCACTCACTCTTTGTACCCATGAAATGCACAAGTTTTGCTGCTCCTTTTAGTAAAGTTTTCAACAGCACTTTCTCTTCCTCTCCTTATTTCTCTGTCTTGTTTCCCTTGTGTCTCATGGGAGTGCTAAAATTCCCGAAACAATGGTCCTTTAATTGCTGGTTAGAAAATACGGAGAGCTCTTAAGTGGGCAGTGGTAAAAGGAGCATTTAGTTAGAGAAGAAGAAGATGCAGAGCCTAGCAACTTCTGATTTTGTCTCTGAAAAATGTGGCCTTCTGGAGGCCTGCTCACAAGTAGTTTTTGCTGAGTGTGGGGTTATGAATAATAACTAGTGCTTGATCAAGAGAGAATACTGAGTGTGGGTGATGGCTCTGTGTTGCCTGTCAGGAAATCACAGAGAAACCCTTTGAGGTTTAAAAGAGACAGAGCCAAAGGAAATCTTCAAATTGTCATATTAGTGGCTGGGTCTGATTTAGCAGGTGAGATGCTGAAGCTCTAAAATACAGGGGAAAAAAAGGGGAAGAGGACTAAGGTCAGGGCACTGTGGGACCATGTAGAGAAGCTGTCCCTCAAAGGAAATGCTTGTGGAAACAGCTGAAGAAGAAAGAGGAGCTCTTGGGAGAGGTGGAGTCACTGAACCTAAGGGACAGTCAAGCTTCAGGAAACGTGGCTTGCAGTCAAAGGCATCCCATGGGCAAGGAGAATGAAGGCAGCCTCGGTTTGGAGACTGGCTAAGAAGTCAGCAGTGGCTTTGGTGAGGGTAGTTCCAGTTCACTACAGGGACTAGAAACTGTCCTGGGGGAGGTTTGCGTGGAGCTGTAGGGAAAGAACTGCAGGCAGTGACCAGTAACCATTATTTTGTCTGACAGCTGAAGTGAGACTTTCTGCCTGGAAGACTAAGGTCAGGATCATTTTCTGCCTATAGGGAGAAAATGTAAGCACGAGAAAACAGCATGGAGAAAATGAACCTCGATGGGGGAAGGAAGGTTCTAAGATGGTCCAGAGGCTTCCAGGAAGCAAATGGTTACCCCAAACTCATTTACAGTTCTTCTAAGCCTATCTCATCCATTTCCTCCCTCTATACATGGTCCTCCAAATTCCTGAAATTTGCACCTAAAAAAAAAAAAAAAAAGCAGTCATAAGAACACACAAAAAGAGCTTTTTAGTTCTTATATCCTCTTTAGCTTAAAATATTTTTCAAAGGGTAACTTTTAGGGAGAGGGTAGGGAGCAGCATCTGTTTGTGCCCAAAGCCAAGCTCTCTTCTTCCCCTGCAAGTTAGCTGCTCACGGCTGTTTTGCCACGTCTTCTCCTCTCTTTCCTCTTGTCAGATGGAAAGCTTCAGTGACTTTGCTTGTGTAGACATGTGACAGGGCAATCCTCATCCTAGACAAAGACAAACTGCATGCTAGGTATTAATCCAATGTATTCATGCACCTATACAGGCACAGCAAGAGGGGCATTTTTAAGAAACAGATGCCTCACCAGGAGGTAACAGAAGAACATACAAGGAACAGGCCACCATCAAATGTGGCTTGTGAGTGATTATATGTCATGTCATAGCCTCGTAGATTCAGCAGTAATAAGGTCAGCAGAGAGCACTGTGACTATTTAGACTAAGGTCTGCTGTAGCATAGGTCATAGGACAGCCTTCATATAATTCCTGTTTAAACAAGAGTATATCTCTGAGAGGAAGAAAACCGCACACACACACAAAAATAGCCCCAAAATCTCTCCTTCTAGTCTGAATTTAATTACTTACAGAAAAGCAGGATCTTCATAAGTTGTTCCAGTGGAGAATTACCCTGACTGCTTTTCCTCCAGATCATTAATGCAAATATTAAAAAGTGTAGCACCAAGAATAGATCACTGCAAAATCACATTTGCTTAAGGATCATTACAATTATTATTTATTTTTCAAGATTCATCAGTTAGTTTGCTTTTAATCCCTTTAAACTGTGTTATGCTGTGCTTTCCTTACCAAAACCAGTATAGAGGCAGCTTCATAGCTGCTGTGTTTCACACCAGCTATCACTCCATTTTTCTACAGGTATCCCCCAAGAGATTAAGTGCAGTGTATAGTTTTGCAGCTTCATCCCTTTTTAGCTTGACTGTGCTTCACTTTGTCTTGCTGAACTGCATCCTGTGACTGCTAATGCTGATGCTCAGTATTTGCTTCCCAGCACTACAAGGCGCCTTCATATACTGTGATACAGCACAGAGTCAAATTCTTGGATTTGGGTTTGGAGTCCAGCTGAGTAAGGCATGGAAGTGTTTGGGAAGATGTTCAGAACAGGGGAATTTAGAAGGTGATGTTATCTTTAGCGGATTTTGTAGCATATGTTCTGTTGAAGATTAGCCCGCTCTCTCTGCTGTAGTCAGACAGAAAGGAGTTAAAATACGAGACAAATTCAGGACCAAAGCTGAACTGATGCAATATGTGTCCTCTGTTGCTCTTGGCTTATCAATGACATTACTTAAGAGTTCTACTCACTTAATTGGGTGTAGCCTGTATTGCTTGAATCTTTCATCTGTGCATGGGCCACCAAATCTGACTGGAGGAGAATCAAAGTTAGCAGGTACTTGGATGCAGTGCGTTTACAAAAACATGCAGACTGACATTCAGCATATTCTCAAGAGACAATCCCCTTTCCCGTGGCTGCCTTCACCTTGGTTCAGTCCTCTGTGGAGCCCTGCTAAAGGCTGCTGCCCTGCCAGATCTACCAGCACAGCTCTTTGTGCAATTGTTCCCCAAGGAGTTCAAGCGAAGGAGACCTGAGTTAGCGATGATTTCCTGTTGAAGCTAACACCAACCATTTTAATGGGGCAGGTTAGCAAGCAAGAATCAGTAATAAATGTTACCGGTCACAAAGTGCAGAATCAGAGGACATCCCTGCCAGCAAGGTCACGAGCAGCACAGAGCAAGTAGGGAGTTGTAATGCTCTTGGAATATCGGAAATGCAACCTGAAGAAGAAAAACGATGCTGATAGTAGTCTTCATACATAGGTCTTTGTTCTTTTTGTCACCAGCCAGTTGAGCTATCCTGACTTTTTTTTTTTTTTTTTTTTTTTTCAAAATCTTGCTAAAAAAGTGGCAAGGCCCTTCTCAGCTGCAGATTTCCATAGGTCCTTTGAAGTCAATGATGCTTAGTGCAAATCACGT
This sequence comes from Anas platyrhynchos, assembly GCF_047663525.1. Taxonomy (NCBI): domain Eukaryota; kingdom Metazoa; phylum Chordata; class Aves; order Anseriformes; family Anatidae; genus Anas; species Anas platyrhynchos. The sequence goes on from NC_092587.1 coordinate 180,325,968, forward strand.
CAGTATTTCTTAGAAGATTATTTGTTTGCAACATTACTTTAAAATGGGTGAGGCTCCAAGGCTGAGTTTCTTCTCAAGAGCTACCCAAGTGAATTAGTTTGTTTATAGTGAATTATGCACCCCAAACAGGCCTTCTTTTTATTTTTTTTTTCCCCCAATTATTTCAATTAATTCACTTCTAATATAATATTCAGCTAAATACAGAGGAAAAAACATGCTAAGTTTCAGCCTGGAGCAAGTTAGATTTTAGATGCCTTGAAAGCACATTTAAAATGGAAATGCTGATGTATTAGGAAAAAATAAAAGATGCTGCTAAAATATTGGAAAGAGTCACTTGACTTCTCTTGGCTTTCCTATTGATGTTGAATAAAAAAGTGATGTTTTGAATATTGTTGCAGCTGTGTTGGGTTAAAGTAGATTTTTGCATTAAGAACAGAATTTTTGATCTAAAGAAGTCCTGGAGTGCTGTTTTATTTATCTGCAGTTCAGGCTTCTTGATTTTTTTTTCTTTTTGTCCTCTTTCATTAGAAAGGAACAATGATGCTCAGCACTTCTGTGATGCTCTTCATTTCAAAGGGCTTTGCTTGCGTAACCCAGTGAAACTTCAGGAAATGTGAGGCAGGGGAGCAAATAATCTATTTTGCTGGTGCAGTCAAAGTAAACTCAGAGTTATTTCACTTCAGATCCTCCGCATTTGTGTTGATTAGAGCAAAATTTGGGGAGGGGAGTTGACACTTTTGTTTCTGTGTTGAAAGATCTGGCTTGTTTTGGTTCCTGAGCTCCGTGAGATATTTGAACATTGCTGGGAGCTTCACTCAGATATCAAAGTGTTGCAATATTTTCCAGTGCAGATGAAGTCATATTCCCCACAGACAGGATGGGATTGTTCCCAACGGTGCATTTTCCAGGATTTTGTCCAGTCTGGTGTTAAGTGTCTATGTAATGGTTTTCTTCCATCTCTCAGGAAACACAACTTAAGGCTGTGAAAAAAATTACATTTGGAATTTTTTCATGATATTCAACCTGAGTTTTCCTTTCTTTGCTCATATCCTTTTACTTATCCAATGCACATTTTTACCTCCTGAGCTCTTTGACTTTGGCTTTATAAAGTAGAATAAGACAACTGAGGTATGGTTTGCATGCAGTAAGGAGTTGGAAGGAGCATGCCATGATGAAGAAACCTGGAATATGTGTACCACCTAAACTTCACCACAGCCACAAGCCTTGCAGTGGCCATTATTTTGCCTGTCTCCCTGTTCAAGGATTTCCTTTGTCTCTCTGAAATATCTTTGCTGGCTTTAGAGTTGTGAAGCTTTCTCTGTTGCTCAAGTCTAAGGCTCAAAGTGACATTCAGACCATATGGAGGTAGCCTTAAGTTGCAGAGGACCAAGAAGGGCATCCTCTCCTCGGTCTTGGGATGGCTCTGCCACCACAAGACATTGCAGGTCAGAGAGGCAATATTGCTTTTGACAAATCTCTTCTAGCAGCTGTCCTGTATCTTCTCAGGCATGAGAAATTGGGCATGGTCAATGCACGCTGACAATGCTGGTGGTATGGCTGACTCACTCGGCCTGATTAGATCTCATTTACATTGTTTGTTCACTGTCAGTCCCCTGATGTCACAGGTACCTCTGAGAACAGACGCAGACATTTTCCCCCTCTGGATTGGCCTTCCTCTCTAAGGAAAACCTTAGAGCCTGGTCTGTTGAAATCAACAACAATATTCCTCCATGGGAACCAGGGCAGGGCAGGACCAAGAGCTCAGTGCTGTTGCTACTCATTGAGCTAGTGGGATTTGGAGGAGGTTGGTGTTGCATAGCAATGCAGAGAACTTTATGGGATGCCAGATCCTACCTAATTCTCTGGATACTAAATAGTAATTGCATCAGGACTAAAAGCAAACAAATAAAAACCTTCTTCTGTTTAAAGGGTTGCTGCACCACGAACTGAGTCCACCTGTTTCTGCATAAGCCTGATAAACCCCAATCTCTCCTGAAGACTGACAACTCTGAATTTATTTGTAGGTAAAATTTGTAGGCTAACAGACTTTTAAGTGAGTTTGGGAGTAGCTGGAAGGAAAATAAAGAAAATGTTAATGAAAGAAAACCTAAACAATTACAACCTATTACAAATTGTTGTTATTTTTATCTTTTAACTTGATCCAAAAAGCTCCGGAGAGAATGAAGCAGAAAATGCAGCGTTCTGCTAAACACCATATCATTTCTGTAGTAATGTAAAGATTTCATCCTTCCCTTTGCAATCTGACAGTTCAGTTGTCTCGCATTGTCTCCCAATAAAGATGCCTTTGTAATATAAAGTGAAATTGTTGATTTGAGGAGAATGGTTTTCTAATAAACGCGCAGGGTCACAGCACTTGTCCCTTGCATTGAGGAGAAAGGATTTGAGATAAAGCCGTGAATGATCAATCTGAAATAACAAAAGCTGCTTCTGAAATACAGCACGCTGTGAAAGGATACGGAACCCACGAGCACAGTGGAGTGTAAGAAGTAGCCCTAAGGCCTCGTAAGAATGTGCTTCATGACTTCTTCACAAGTTGGAGCTTTCGTCTGAGTCTGCAGCTAACTGAAGGCCTATTTATAAATGCATTACAAAAATCAGAATAAACTTGATATTCAGAGCATCACAAGCAATTTAGGTCAGGCACTACACAGCTGAACGCCAATTATTGGAATGGATTACCAGGACATGTTAAAAAGCACTTAGCTTCAAAAATATGTAGAAACTGGGGTAGCATGATGTTTCTGAGTGCATGTGTAACACTCTTTGGATTTTGTTTCGAGCTTTGCCTTGACTTGGCCCAGATGCTGCTGTATGACTACAACTTCATCTGTCCTTTGGAGATTTGTACGACTGCCTGGCAAATTTGTGCAAAAACCACCCTCAGTCATACAGTGTTGCTGCTGTCGTTCTGGTGGTGGTTGTCGTAACGTAGGCGGTTCCAGAAACTCCTCGTGCAGAGCACTAGGGGAGGAGAGACAGCTGCTACTGCAAAGAAATCAGAAGCAAACTCAGGCCAGGAAACTGGGGGCGCTTTGAGTTCACAACATCTTTAAATACCTTCAGACATACGTCTTGTGTGCTACTGCTGAGCTGCAGAGGGGTTTTCAGGTGCTGTATGGGTTGCGTGTAGGAAAATACAAAACTTCAGAGCTGGCCTGTGCTGTCCAGCACCTACTGCCCGCTCCCTCCTCTCCTTGTGCTTTAGCTTTCAAGGAATTCCATTCGTTTTCAATCATTTTTCTGCCACAGCAGTAAAAACATGATGAACAGCACTAAACACTGTCATAAAGCTCTTTACAGCCAAGACAAACCCCCAAACTGTTGCAGGCACATTCTGCAAAATCAAGAGGTTGTTATAAAAGTTATTTTTTACAAGAATTCCTTTTATAGGAATCCCAATGGCTGGTTTTGGAGAGCTTTGTTCAGTCCCCAGACTCTCTCTAACCAGAAGCTTTCTCTCTGTGCAGTATTTAAGGGTGAGCAGGGTCTGGCAGGGTCTGGCTGCTCAGGCCAGGTCACTGTTGATGAAACCCGTCAGTGAGGCAAAGCTGCAGACCCTGAGCATCGCTGTGTGGCTGGGGTCCAAGGCAAATACCAATGTGCTCTTTCCATCCATCCTCCAAGCTACTTATCACTCTGCAAAGCCCTGAAATAAGGAATGTAGGGAAAGCCGTGTCCAACAAACAAGATGGGCTGCGCAGCTTTATAGTTCCTTGTGGTGCCGTGGTGTGAGGGACTGCTCCCATAAATGAACGTAAGCGTAGTTCTGTTTGACAGATCAGGCTTTTTCTTAAGTGTTTCAAAATAATGCTGTGTAATTAAGGAGCAAATTGGTTTCTTAACTTCCTACAGGGCGGTGATGTTTTGGAAACCATTCTCCTTGTGAGCACCGAGCCATCTGCTGAAAGTTGTCCATTGCTTCCTTCTTCTCTTGTGTTTGCATTATATTTATATTCTCTTCTCTTCCATTGGCTTCAATTCCCTTCCCAGGCGGTGGAAACGGACACCATGGCTGAAGACAGTTTATGCTGAGCCATTAAAGACTCTGTTTAGCTCGCTCCCCTTTTCCATAACCATTTGCAATAAAAACTGTGTCAGGAAAGAGCCCTTTTGTGTACCGCTCAGTGACCTGCAAGGGCTGGGACCAGCCTTGCGCTGGGGATGGCAAATTCCCTTTGAGGCCACTAAGCCGGAGATCCGGTGCTAAGAACACAGGAAGCTGGGAGGATATATACTGTAACTTTTCATCTCATGCATAAGAATTGCCGTCTGTTTTGATCTCGTGATAGAGAAAAGTCATTCTGCTTATCTCATCTAACACAGTGGCTAGTCCGATTACAAGCTTCCCTGCCTGGCACCTTTTTAAATTCAATTTGGCTGCCTGTGCCTTTGGCACACAGTAGGTTTCATTAAATTTCACAGCAGTTAGTTTTCATTCCCTCTGTGACACCTTTTTATCAACATTTGACTCTAGTGTAATTTCAAGAAATTGTACTTTTTTTTTCTTTTTTTTTTTTTCCAAAGTGCTTGTACCATAATAATTCAGCAGAGCAGGTGGGGGAAGAAGATGCAGATACTGTTGCAAATCCATGTAGAAAACTAATATATGGGATGGCAGGTCAGCTTGCAAGTGTTTTTTGCATGCAATGATAACAAAAAGGAGCTGCTTCCCTTCCTTCTCAGTCGTTATCATCCAAGACTGTCAAAAGCGCAGTTTAAGAACTTGCTGTAAAAGGCAAATTTCATTTCTTTCAGGTTAATCACAGCTTTATTTTAAAAGCAGAGCTCTCGGAGTGCTGCTGAATTGACAGTGTAAGGTTGTGAGACAAGCCTTGTGAAACCTCGGCTAGGTAACGATGGGAGTTTTCTTTTCAAAACCAGATGAGGAAGCTGGTTTGCAAGGAAGGTGTGTGTGCAGGTATGTGTGCAGGATCACAGAGAGCAAACGTGGTGGTTTTCCATTTAGTATGCGATGCCTGGTCCCTGGTAAGCGGGTTGAGGGAAGGTGGGCACCCCAGCACAGACCTGGCACCTCTTGGTCACATCACCTCTACCTCCTCCCCAGCACAGAGCAGTGTTTTCTCAAGTCTGTGCCCAAGGCAGGTGCTGGGCAGGTTTGTGTCAGTAGAGGTGGTTTTGAGGTTCTCTCTGAAAGGTCTTCATTTGCAGAGCGTCAGCCTGTCTGAAATGCCAGCCTTTTGTAGTCTGCTGGGGTAATAAGAACATGCAAAACCAGTGTGTCATGGCTTCTCAGTAAAATTTAAAAAAGCTAATTAAAATGAAGCTTAAAAGTGCCTAAAAGTGAGCTATGCATGCAGGCATAACTCAGAGACTGACAGAGCCGTGTCTCACTGCAAGCCAAGGGCAGCCGGGCGTGGGAGGCCATAAATCATTTTCAGAATGAGACTTCTGATTGATGAAACTTTTCCTTCTGTCCTTTCAAAGGAATTAGTTTAACAAATGGAGCAGCTTACTTCCCTCTACCCAACGGTCTCCATAATTCCCGTTGCTGATAAAGTATTTCCAAATCCATACAATCTTGGGCAGGACCTTGAACACCCTGGGGAAGCTGGAGGCTATGGGCAGCGCCCCACCTCCCTCTCAGAGAAAGGTTTCCCCTGGGTTTCCCATGTATTTCCCACTGGTCAGCCTATACATATATAATGTATATTTTTGGTGGGTTGGCAGGCTGTAATTTCCATCTCAGGCAGCGGCTTGAGTTGTTGGGGAGTGCCAAGGAAGCAAGGGTGCCTTGCTAGCAGAGTCTCCACATGTCCCCTGCTGTCTCCAGAGAGCAGCGGCTGTCAGAGAGCTGCGGAAGCCTTGCAACCAGGGAGCCGGATAAACGGTGTGTCTAAGTCGGCATGGTGCTGCTGAAGTGAGCCCTGGCTCACAGCTGGCTGGAAGAGGTGGCCTCATTCTTTCTTCTGGGGGTGGAAAATGTCTTTCCAGAGCACAGCTTGAGCGCACGGACCTCTGGCTACAGACTGAAATCTTGCTTGTTTTTTCCAGGTTGGCTGAGTGTGTTCACTTAAGGGTGAAGGCACAAGTAAGAGTTCCTGTTAGCTTTGTTTTTCCTACTAAGCTGAACATAAGAATAAGGATTATTCCTTCGTCTTAGTATGAAGGCACAGAGTTGAGGATCTTTATTGTTTCCAGCACAAAATGGTCCAGTGTAATTAGCAGGCATCCTACAAGCAGACTGCTCAACAACAGGTAGCTCTGGGGGATGTTTCTTCCCATTTCAGATAATTAATCATTATTTTATGTCCTGAAGTCTTGAGATTCCTCTAAATTGTATATCTGGTGTAATGGTGGAGGTTTACATCACAGCAATCACATTATGATTAACATGTAATTATGCAGGTATTCAATCGACAGGATTAGCTGAGACATCCATAATTTCTAAAAATGTGTTTCCAGTGTGGCCAGTGGCAGGTCTGAAAGAGTAAAGAGTAATCAGAAGATTATTTGAGAATGCAGGTAAGTATAAATCCTAGAAGAGTTTTAATCTTCATATTTTATGACTTATTAAGACTTTAAAACAGGACTGCTTCCTATTGTTTCAAGATGACATATTCCAGTATCAGTGCTGATGAACACATGACTTGGTGGCCCTTCAGCTGGAATGAGGCAGGACTGCTAATGATATACGGCTTCTGACAGGTTCCTCTGAGTATTTATGGGCCTCAATATGTATGCAATCTATGGATATTTCAAAACTGATTAACATTTCTGAACCTAAGTTAAAGTTTATAGTTGGCATTTCAATGGTGTCAAAGCAAAATTAATCAGAGCTCAAAAGATATGCAGTCTTCCTGACATGCTGGTGACAGCGAAAATATAAACCACTGAGAAATAGCTTGCTGAAAGACAGAACGTAGCCTGGATTTTGGAAAGAGATCCGCAAAAATGGCTTACTGCCACAGACAGACTGTGAGGGTGTGTGCGATGGTGGAGCTGGTATTTACTATGGCACTAGCTTAAAAAACTCAAGACTCTGTGCCGAGTTACTTGTCCCGTAATAAGTTACTTGGAAATCTTATCTGTGAAACTTTAGCATATTTAATATGCAAACTAATCTCTTGAAACAGTTCAGATAAGCAGCGTTCTTAAATGTACCCTGTCAAGACATTTTTGAGTCAATGAAGCTTAGCAAGCAAATGCTTTCATTTCAGTGGCCCTCATGAGAATAGTCAAAATTTATACTTTGTTGTGATGTTAGGCTGCATGGCTGTCTGTCTGTAATGAAAATGGAACAAACTGTCACGGAGTTTTTTTTCTTTTTTTTTTTTTTCTGTGTTTATCTCTGTTTTAAATAGGTCAGTGATGGCCTTTCTGCATTTCGAAAGATTGCTAACAGCCTCAGTGAAAGCTTTTAGGATCCAGTTTGAAAAGCATCAGAACAAATAACTAGGTTTTATTTGTTCTGTAAAAAGAAAACTATAAATCATAAAACCGTAGAATGGTTTGGGTTGGAAGGGACCTTAGAGATAATCTAGATCCACCCCCCTGCCATGGGCAGGGACACCTCCCACCAGACCAGGTTGCCCAAAGCCCCATCCAGCCTGGCCTTGAGCACCTCCAGGTGTGGGGCATCCACAGCTTCTCTGGGCAACCTGTTCCACTGCCTCAATACCTTCATAAAAACTGTTTCAGTGCCTCACCTCCTTCATAAATGAGGTATAAGTTGTAGTTTAATAATGCCAGGTACCTGTGCAAAGATAAGATGGTCTGTGTGTTGAGATGAGTCTTCCCAAGAGAAATGCAATTTAGTCTTTCGGGGTGTGGTGGAGCTTGATGGCATTTTTAGGTGGAGAGAGAGCATAAGCTAATTGTTAAATTAGTTTTGAAACTGCAAATCTGTTGCTATATTTTCAGTCTGAAAGAGACCACCTAGTGAGCAGTTGAAAGGAAATCAAGATCTGCACAGAACCAGCTGGTACTCCAAACACTAAGATCAAGGTAGTCAGAGAGGACCTAGGAGAGCAGGAAGTTTCAGTGGAAATGGTGTTGGGCTATGTTAGTTTCTTTCCCCTTTCTAACTTAATATTTACATTTTTCTGTTTACTTGTTGCAAAATTGTCTTAACTTCTACTTTGGCAAGAGTATAACAACCCTCACTACTTCCATTTACCTCTGGATTTAGCACATTGTGAGCTATGTACTGATCCATTGGCACAGAGACTTGGATTTGATCTTCATCTGGAAGTCATTAATGCCTCTCTCATAAAATCTCTTTGATTCCTTTGCACATTTTCCTGCTTTCCTCCCAGGACACTTTCTGAAGTACTTGACTCCACATCCAGCAAGAATGCCTTAATCATTGTGGTAGTGGTTGTTCCCACTTGAATCCAGACTGCTCAGGTGCTCTTTAAGATATCAGAGTTTTTTTTTTTTTTATTTTTCTTAACCTTTAAAGCTACAAGGACAATGAAGAATCCTCTATCTTGCAAACAGATGGTCAGAGGTGTTGCTTCCAGATCGTGAATAAAAGTTGACTTTGAAAATAGAGCTGGGTTGCTGAAAACCAAAGGGAGAAGGGGCATGGTTTTCAGTGAGCTTGAACAGTACATAAACCAGAATGGAAAGCACTTGTTGGCAGACGCCTACAGTCTCAACAGGTTTAAATACAAATGCACAAGTTACAACCAGATTTTTCATTGCAGCCTCTCTCCAAATATTTAGAAGTAAAACTGAGGAGGCAGGTGTATCTTGAACAAAGACAGTCTTTGAGATGGGTAATGCAGGCAAAACAGAATAGCTGAAAAAGTAAGGTTTGAGGGAACTTAAAACTTTTTTTTTTTTTTTTTACATTATTCAGGCACAAAAATTGATGTCATTTCTGGCAAACTTGAATGACAGAATTCAATATTCAAAGCTATAAAAGTACCTTTGCATAAAATCCTTATCTTCACAGTGTTTCTTAGCACAGATGCAAGGAATATTTCCATTTTGCAGATAGGAGGCTAGAAACTTACTGAAGGTAGCTTATAAAACTTATGGTTAAGTAAGTATTGATTAGAGACCTTCCAAGTCTTATGCTCATGAGCAGCCACTGAAACAGCTGCTATATGGAAACATGACTTCAATATACAGGTGTAATAATGTGCCTCTTCCTTACACTGAGTCATGACTACAGGATTATCTGCTTAGCATTTCTGAGGCAGAGAGAAGCTTACACTGTGTGCAGCCTGAGCTGATGGGCAACTGCACAAACACTGTTGGTCACAAGCTAACACACACAGATGAACTACTCTTGAGATATCCTGTATTAGGGGAGCAGGGGAACACAGATACAAAACATTGCAGAAAAGCTCCCTCCCTCCACTCTCTTTTTGCATTTTAGCCTTTAATCTGCAGGAGTCTGAGTTCTTCTTTCTTTCAAATCTTCTGATTTCAGAAAGGGGATGCTCACCTGGGTATCTCAGCAGAGTATGAACCATGTCTTTGAAATATGTCCCTATATCCCTCACCCTGTTCAAGGAGAAGACTTGGTATCTACATCTGATACCTGAAAAAGAACCAAGGTGTTGAGATACCCCAGGGCAAAAATGTCAAGGAATCCTGTGTAATTCTGCCCACCAGGCAAATGACCCTCTGGCACATCACAGTGATGGGACCCTACAGAGGTGGGCCCATGAAGAAGTGGGGCAGCTCTTTTATGTTCTGGCATGTAAGAAAAAGTGCCAAACAGAAAGTCTTGTGATAATGTGATCACAAGATTAATTTGCACAAGCAGCTAGCAGAGGACACGTAGAAATGGAATATATGCATTTTCATGTGAAATGAGTGAGTCAGAATGACTTTGTGCTTGTTGCCTATTATGCATGTCGCATATATTTGATATTTTAATACTTCTTGTTATTGTTTTCATGATTATTTTTAATTTTCTGAATTACCTCAGTGTGAAAGCGTATCACAAAAGATGCTGATACTTTTTATTTATGTAAGATGCTTAAATTATACTTTTGAAGTTACTTACCCAGCATTTTATTTATCTTACAATCATAATTATTCAGTGCCTCCTCCATCTGCTTTGATTTAATTATGGCTGTATAGACAGCAGTCACAGAGATAAGTCTCCTCAGGTTGATTGGTTGCATATAGCACCTTCCACGCTCTATAAAGAGTAAGCTTGACACCTGGCAATTAAACGAAGTAGACATTTTGTCTCATCTGTTCATGAGGGTTGGAGTGATATCAGGCATCCAGTGATGTAGCTTGGTTCTCAGACACGTGGCAGACTCCCTGGCAGTATGAAAAGGACAGGTGAAATAAATTATAGAGTTGCCAGCTGCTTTAAACATTCCTGTTCAGCATCGTAACCCAATCTTGTCAAGTTTCTGGGGTTTGAGGCATTTTTGTGTGAATATCTTCTTCAGTCTTTTCAACAGTTGCCAGAGAGAACCTCCTACTGAAGTTATTACTGCCTAAAATTCAAGAGTGCTTTCAACTTCCTCTCTAAGGCAGGGTTTTCTACTGAATAAAGGTATTTCTTATCATGCTGCTGTATTTAATATGTCCTTTTTGATGCCATAAGCAGTGGTGAAGTGACTGGAGTCTGTACTCCTGTCAGCTGAAATTATACTTTCTTATTCACTTGTTTACTGCCAGGACAATGCTGTTGGCTCCCACGGGATTTCTCTTTCAGGTTCACTCCTAGTGCACCTGAAATCCTGAAATCCAGATAAATATCTGCCTGCTTTCTGTGGTACACAAGCAGTCCCAATTCCCTTTACAAGGAAAGGAGTATGACCCATGTGTTCCTTTTTTTTTTTTATTTTTTCCACTCTTGGACTTACATATATCCTAACTCTTCATGGACATAACTTGGATCTACACTTATTCAGCTCAGTGGAAATAAGATATTAATTTAAGAGATCATTGGAAGCTTTACCACTGAGAATATGTATTGCATGTCCTCAAAAGTAACTTTGCCTTTCTTCTGCTTATGTTTATACTTATGCTCTCTGGGAGCAGTGTACTTGAAATCAGTGCCATGACTTTGAGCTACAAGCCATTTCCATAAGAGTGCTTAGTTTGTCATTTAAAGAAGCAAAGATTTTCATTAATTTAACAGTAGGCTAAAATCTGTTCATTTTGATCAAAACATCGGAAAAACTCTTTGAACTTACCTTAAAACAATGATGAACCAGACGTATTTCCCAGCGGTTTCTAATGTGACTTGAATCTGCTCTGTCTTAATCTGCATCACACCACTCAGTTACCCACTGGGAAATAAAATGCACTGTCATTAAAAAGGCAACTCCCAGAGAGACAGCAAAATTTGCCTAATGGAGGCTGATACAGGAACAATGAAAGAAATTCTAAATTATTTTTTTGGAACGTTAACGTGCCTTTCTACTTGGCCACATTCATCTGGGTGCTTTTATTAACAAACCACTGCGGCCTCACCCCAGTAATAGCAGTTTCAGCCCAGGTTCCCAGACAGCAATACCCACCACCCAGGGAAGTTGTGCAAGCTGGTTTCTGCTGGGTTGCTCTGGTGGGACCTCTGTGCTGTCTCTTACAGTTTCCTTGGCCTGCATGGAAAGCCTAGGTACCCAGATGACTCCTTGCGGAGCAGCCACGTTGGCCAGCCAGCTCCTCGGTTCTGCCTGGAGGAGACAAACGGGTGTTCAGTGTCAATCACTTCACTGCCTGGTTTGGGAAAGGAGAAAAGAACTTGGTTTCACGCTGGTTAATTTTATATTCCAGGCTTGCTCAGAGGCTTACTTACTCATCTCCCAAAGTTAAAAGCCTAATTTTGGTCTTGAGGAGTAATAGTTCCAGGAGGAGTAGCCCAAACAACCTGGTGAAACTGAGGAAGAGTACAAGCAGTGAAGGGGTTCCCAGGATGACATTTTGATACTCTGTTCTCTGTGAGGCCAAACTCTGGTCTGTGGATGATCCCTGTCTTATTGCAGCACTGATGTACATCTACACTTAGATTTTTTTTCTTGCTCCTTTGGTTTGGAGTACTGCTGCTGTTTACTTCAAGTTTCCACGCTACAGACAACTTTTTCATCCAGACTTCTGTCTCTCCTCTTCTGGAGCCAGTGGACCAACTCACAGCACTGTAACATCCTCCTACTAAAGACAAAAAATACAAAACATATTGATAGATTTTTGGCTATCTTTGAACATTACTTAGCAACTGGTGGCAAGGAGCCCCAGGACTGGTGGAGAGTGTGCTCTGTTAGAGAAGTGCCTACAGTATCCCTGGCACACTGCAAACCTGGCATTATCCAAAGGGCTCAGATCTTTCTCTTTCTTTACCAGCCAAGGCTGACTCTGAAGTCCTTACTTTAATTCTCACCTGTTTCTACAGATTTCTGTTTCTGTGTTGTTGCCACTGGGAGAGGATGAAACACCACTTGGAAGTTGAGCCCAGTTCCTTGTTGGACACATTTAGTCTGGAAGTGTTGACACCACATCTACTCACCAAACTGTCCTCCCACCATTGCTTGAATATTTTCCAATACCTACAATGCTGCTTACTGATGTCTCACTAGTTTCTCACCTTCTTTCCTCTCTTTCATCCACTGGCTTCTCTATTTCTACTGTTTCTCTTCAGTCTTTTCTAAGGTGTTTAAGGGAAACTTCTCTTTCATATAATTTCTGTCCTTGTCTTTACATTGATCAGCAATGTTACTTGTTTGTTTGTTTGTTTTTGTACATGTGCTCCAGGTTATAGCATGTTTCATTATTGTCTAACTTCTTTGAGAGATAAGGACCTCAGGCCTAGCCTGAGTTTGTTAGTAAAGTTTTAGAAAACAATTACAGACATCCAACAGTTCTCCTCACGTTCTGCATTTTTTGTTTGAGCCATTTATTTCTTGAAGGACCAGTGCAATAAATAGCAAGCATAAGAATTTAGCAAGTCTGTCATGAAATGGCAGTGTGGGGATGCCTGTTGTGTTCCTGGTGTGGGTGAGAAACCACAGGTATTGCCAGACCATGGTGGGGTGCTGTCCAGGCCCATGCTCCAGGAAGGCTACAGGAGGGTCTCATCTCTCCATGCTGAGCCCTCCTACTCCCTTGGTAAGACTCAATGTTGCATCAGGCCTGAGGGCTTCTGCCAGTTTTGGTGTTTGTGTTCTGCAAATGTGGTTCATAATTGTGTTTGGTGGGGTCACAGCACAGAATGACCCCTGGCAAGCAGGATGGAGAACCATGCTAGTGTCCTCACAGCAGTGATCCTCTTCTGAAAACTCATACCTGATATCCCAATCAATTTAAGCAAGCATAACCAGGCACTGGGGTGGCAGGAAGGCGTCCTGCTCTCCCAGCCTTACCTCCTGATCCTGCAGCACACCAGCTTTCCATCAGCCCACCGCAAGTGAGCTGCATCAGGAACTGTTCTGCCTGAAAACTGACTTAGGAAAAAAAAAAGTTATTTTTAGCTGGATCAATTCCCCTATCCGATTCTCGGCACAGCTCCACAAATGTTTGTGCTGGCCCAGCTGAAAGGTTGCTGTGGGAGTGGGAGTGACTAGCTACAAGGAGGAAACCTGGAACTGTGTGCATCACCCCAAAAAATGGCCATGCACTTGTAGCATTACATGATGAATGTGGTAAGTAAACGTTTTCATGTAAGTGAGGCAGCCAGAACAGTCTTGGGAGTTGCAGAGCAAGAAGTTTTAACAGAGCTTTGCTGATCCTGAGAGGGCTTTTTCAGTGAACATAACAGCATGGGCACAAAAGCGGCACATTCTCTCCCACAGTCAGATTTTTCTGAGTACACACTGCAAGTGAGAAATGTATGCGATAAACACAGTTGCATGCTTAATTGTTTAGAAAAGAATTAACTTCTATTATAATGCTACTATTATAACGTTTGCAGTGGCAGCCTCCAGGTTCCCTACCTTTTAGCATCGATGACCAAATCCTTAGTCACAGCTCGAGGCTGCAGAACATTGTCATTATTCAGTGGATAATGCAGAGATTTCAGTAATCCCCAAAGAAAAAAAAAATAGAAAAAAAAAAGAAGAAAAAAAGAAACCTCCCACCAATGAGCTTTCCAAAGCCAGAGTTTATGCACTGTATATTTAATGAGCCTAAGTGAAGCAGTTTTATTGTTTGTTTCCAGGATGGTTTCAAGCCTGTACTGACTGCTTGTCAGTGGGATTCCTGTACCTAACATTTAAACAATACTTTCTAGGGGGAAGAAAGTAGATTTGAAATTCAAAGTCATGGATATTTCTAATACAGTTTTTTAGGGTTTAATTTTGCATGTAATCATGACACAGGCTGGCTTTCTCTGTGAAACCTAATGTCGTAATACATCACTGCACTTTTATCTGGGAGCTGATTGTTGCTTAATGCCTGCAACCAGGTTGTGAAAATTTGAGGCTTTTTCTCTGCAAAGTGAGCACTCATAAAGAAGGTATTTTTCAGAGCCCTGTCAGCTGAAGTGTTTTTGTTATTATGCTTGGGTGCTTTATGATGCTGTTAGCATCCTCCTTACATAGCACACCAAACTGATCCATCATGTTGTGTTAGTAGCTTCACTACTTAATCTCCCTTGCATTTGTGTAGCATTTTAAACTTAAGTCACGATCCTCTAAATGCAACTTTCTTCTATTTGTGGTTGTAAACTCACATAGAACAAGTTTACTGAGGATTGCATTATTCAATATTTTTTGTTTACAAAAAGGAGAGCTGCAGAAGTGTCTGTGTTCCCAGGGACTTTGATCTACTCGAAGCTTTCTGTTTCCAAATAATGGAGGAGAAGCTGTCAAAGGCTCCAGAAATCTTACCAAGCTCCAAAGAATTGTGCTGGTATCACAGGCTGAACTGAATTGACTCCGTGCCTTTTATTCTAAGTACCACCAGTTCAGACCACTGCTCAGTGTCTGCAAACAGGAGAGCCCCTTTCAGAGACTCAGTGGATTTCAAATCTCTCACTTAAAGCGCAAAATAATGTAATTTATTTTTATCTCTCCCATTGCTCTGCAGTGTATTTGCTTGCTACAGGTCCAGTCTGAGGTCTGACGGTGCTGGCACACTATGTCATTTTAAGATGAACATAAATACCAAAACCACAATACCAAAATTACAGCCCAAGTTCATTTGCTCTATTTTAGCTTTTTCCTCACATCTCTAATTTGCAGTGGGCTGCTGGAGTTAGCTCCTACCGCGTGGCTGCCCATCGTGCAGCTGGTGCCCACGATCTCTTGGTTTTTCTATGGAACCAGCCAGGCACGAGGGGAAACTCGTGATCCCGGTGGCGGTGATAACAATGCAGAGCTGGATCCTGACACGCAGGGAAGCTGGGGTTGGAACTTGGCAGCCAAACAAAAAGAGGCCGGTTTTAAACCACCGTGCTAAATTCTCCCAACACTTCGGATTAAATGTGGAGTTGTTTTTGACACGCGCGCAGTCTCTCACATTGGAGTAGGTCATTTCTTGGTTCGGAATAGTTATCTGATATTTCTGCATCCCGTGCTTCAAGCAGGGTTACAAAAGCAGTTTTAAATGCTTTGTGATAACGTCTTTGAGCATGCCATAAAGATAGCAGAGTAGCTTCTCTACAAGCAGTGACTTTCCAGAAATAGTAGATATCTCTGCTCTGAAAGGCTGTTCCAGACCCTCAGCCCTTTGATGGTTAGAAGGCTTTCTGTCTCCAGGCAGAACAATGTATTGTTAGTACGTACTTATTTGCTCTTGGGCCAGTGTTGACCCTTACCTTAAATAGCTCCGATGTATTTATATAGACAGCAATCATATCTCTAGTCAGGCTTTACTTCTATTACAATTTTAAGAAAAAATCTTGAGTTGTTTTGCCTTCTCTTATAAGCCAGAGTTTGCAGTCATCTGCCTCACTCTGTTAGTCCTCGTCACAAACGTGCACACAATTTCTTGCTCCTGGTTTTCATTTTGGCAGCCCTCAGTGCTTAAGGTGTATGGTTTCACCAGTTCTCATGGTTTTCTACCTTCAGTGAAGGGAGATCAGCACCTCCAGCAGGAGCCTGGCCCCACCTGTATTAGATCCCACCTATATTAAGAGAGAATATTTTTTCTGCTGAAGGTGCCTTTGGCCTGTATGGAGAGATCTTTACAGTTAGCTCATATTCAATTAGCTCTGATTCATATAAGATGCTCGTATAAGGTGGCTAGAGTTTGGTAAGATGAATCCTGCCCTCACTGAACAGCCATGTGTGGTAGCAGTCAGTCTCTTGTAAGACCAGGAGATGATCTATGAGTGCAGATAATGACACCCATGCCACATATTGATGTGGTTCTCCTCCTTCAGGCTGGCTTTGTAGGGCATGAAAACACCTCACAATCTTTTTTGGAATCAGTTCATGGATACCATGGCATAATCCTTTATCATCTGTTACGCTCTGCTGCACTGAGCACATCCCATAGGACCGCTTTGGAAGGAAGTGGTAGCCTGCTGTCCATGTGGAAGGCCTCTTTCCCTGATTGATTTTCCATCTGCATTTCATACTTCAAATCAGAGAAGTCTTTCTGAAGAGTGCTAACACTGACGATACAAGTATTGCCTTACTCAGCATCAGGGGCAGCATTACTAATATTTGTACTTGGGCTTCGAGATCTGCTCTGGGTGATCCCATGTCTGTGTATCTACGTGATGGGAGACCCTGTGCATTTGCCCACATGGATAATGGCAGCATCCTCTGTACTCTTATTAAGCTCAGCAATTAAATGTGAAATTTGTGTCTGCACAGCAGACTACTCAGAAGGCCATGAAGCCTGTAAACCCCTTTTCTGGATTAGGTAGACCTTTCTCATGACCCACTCCATAGGGATGAAATTGTCCCATGAATGAAAAGATGTGCTTGAAAAGTAAGGCTCAAGTGTGACACACACCAATGCAGTTTGTTAATGTCTTCAGCAACTGTAGTTGGTTTTCAATTATTTATGGTAATATCTTCTAGCCTGGCAGTAAACATACTGTAATAGTTTTTCTTTTTTTTTTTTTTTTTTAAAGTAATGAAGTACTAGAAATATGAGATCTTGCTACTAGCATAAATTAAAGTTCAGCTGAGAAGTGGGATGAGTCCCCATAGGGGTAAGAGGGGCTGGGGAGCTCTTTAAATATGTGTGGATTAGCAGTAAGAATTAATGAGCTGTTTTTATTTATAGAAGCAACATCTGATCAGTCTTTCCTCGTAATTTACAGTTCCCCAAACGTGGATTTACTTTGCTTTTCCTCAGCTAGAGGCTTTAAACTCAGTTACAGTTTTTCTACATAACCAAGATTCATCAGTATTTTAAATGGGATCTCCATTTTGTCCTAGAATAATTACTCCTGATTTATGCTCTGTCTGTCTTGCATACAGTGGGCCAAGTTCCTAGTTAAAATTCATGTAGCCCCACTCATGTCAAAGAGGCTTGTACCTGTTCAGAGACAGAAGAAGGCAGCTGTAGAGATGCCAGAAGCCACAATTCAGGCCAGAAATTTCATTTATGATCCTAACCGAGTCCCTCAGGGTGGGATTTATCCACCTGCAGGCAAGATTCCTTCCTTAAGGGGCTCTCCTCGGCTCTCTCTACAGTTAGAGGAGAGAGCAGTTTGTAGGTTGGTTCACTGATTCCACTCCAAAATTGTTGTCCCATAGGGCAGAGTTTTGGTGTTCCTGCTGTGTGGTGCTCCTGCATGAACTTCTGGATTTGCCTGAAAGCTGCCCTGGGTGACTCAGTGAATGATTCCCCACTGACAGTTACCTCTCAAGTGTTCTAGACAATCTTAAATGCATTATTTATGTAAGTGAATGATATCAGTGTTGTAATAACTCCTACCACAGCTGCAGTAGCATCTTATCTGTATTTTAAAAGGAACAACAAGGAATAAATGGCAGTGATTTTGGCACCAGGGAGACAGTACACCATGACATGGGATTTCACGTATGATGTCTGTCTGTCTGAAGTGTCAGTGTTATCCCCAACACTCTGTAATAGCAAAGTATCTGAACCACTAGGATCCACCACTTGAGAGTCCCCCTTTAATACAGATTTGTAAACTGAAGCCTCTGTGATTATTTCAGGTCCATAATCTCATTGCCTAAATACTCCTGTATTGAACAGTCTGATTTAATTACTATCCTGTAAACTGATTTATTCCAGTCTCCTCTGAACGTGCTTGCTTTTGTCTTCTTATGGCTGGAAATGCTTCTGTGCCTTCTGCCTCATGCTGCAGGCATCCCTTATACTACTGTCCCTTTCCCAGTCCTCCTGGTGCTCTTGCAGGTGGCTTCTGTTTCCACAAGTGAAAACACTCCTGATTTCTCTGAGTCCCTTACTTGCTTATTCACAGTCCTGCTTTTGCTCTCCTTTTTATTTTCTCTTTAATCTTGAGTATATTTTCTTGCTGTCTCTTCAAAATTCTATTTAGTAGCTTCCTTGATGGTTTCATTTTCTATAGGTATGACATATTACAATAACCCTAACTCAGATATGTAGGTGTCTTTTCCTATTATTACCATTATTATGCCTGCCACATTCATTACCAACTGGCAGCCACAGGCTTTCCATATTAAATATTTTCCCCTTGAGTACCCTCTATTTCTCCTCTCTCAAGTTTATTTTCCTCTCGGAGTATGGGGACAAATTATATGCATAACTACCATTAATGGTAATGGGAACTGTGTCTGTAAATCTCCCTTGCATCAAAAGGAAAATGGGCCTCCGTGTTTCTTGTCATCTCATATGTCACCCCAGTGGGCTTTCTCAGAGCTTCCCCTATGAGATTTACAGAATTTCCTCCCTTGCCATCACACCCTGGCACACGAATATGAAACTTGCAGGGAAAGCAGGGCACAAGTAACAGCACATTGAGCAGATATCAAAATACATATTGAAAAATGGGTGAGCTGTGGTGGGGAGGTGTAGAATAGAGGCAGTCACTAAGGAGGATGAATGTGAGCTGTGCCATGAATAATTAGATGAAACATAAATAAAACAGTGACATGATTTGTTTCCCCAGTTGCTTCGCGAGTTGGAGACACCAGCCCTGCCTGTTCCGTACCAGAGGGGAAGCACCGGGTTCAGTGGTGTTCATCCCGATCTGCACTGATGAAAGCGAAGAAAAATTGGCTTTATTTTGAGAGATGATATTGAGGGAGTCATTGGAGAATAATGAAGCTATTGGGCTGGCTGTTTAAAGTCTCCTGTTACAGCCTTGTGTATGTCAGGGCAGAACTCATACCTCCCCAGTGTGATAAATTAGTATTTACCCTGGAGCAGATATATATATGTTATAGTATCAATGTGTCTCATGAGCGAGATGGGAGACTGAACCATGACAGAAAGGAAAATGCAAGGGAATTAAGCCATTTGGCATGGTAAAGGAGGCCGTATTGTGAAGGATAACAGGGTTTAATACAAGAAATAGCAGTGCCACGTGATGAGTTCAGTAGGGTGCTTTAGCATATTGAACAAAGCTACTTAACTGAAACAAAAAGCTGGCCCACATTAATGAATATTTTGAAGGGGTTTTCTATGTGTTTTTCTTCAGAGGTCACAAACAGACCACATACTGAATATTGCTTTTTGCTCACAATGGAAGGCTCTGAGCTGTGAACAGAAGTCCCATTGGTTTCAGTAGAACAGGATCCATTCATGAGGGCTGGCTTCTCATGCTGGCACCATTGTTATTATTCTTTATTAATTTGTATAGCATCCAAACAGGCACTTTGCAGACAGACGCAGTAAGGTTTTTGCCCTGAGGAGCATGAGAGTATAATTAACCCATAGCAGTAATTTTAACAGGACAATTCCAGCACTTAAAATTAAATACATATTGTTTCTAGAATCAGAACTGGGGGAAGGTAGGGGCCACTCCTGCAAAGCTGGGACATATCTCCCAGAAAGCCCAAATTCTTTCCTTCCCCTGCCAACGTCTCATGTACTCTATGATTTTTGACTTTTGCATTTGGGCTTTAATGTCTAGGAAAGAAGTCCCAAAGCTGTACAGCTGCAGGTGTACACTCAAAAAATGACCCACTAGGAAAGGTACAGGACTTTACAAGCCCGTGGTAGAGCTGCTCTCTTTTGCTCCTTGTCTAGACTGAGATACAGAAGTTGTGGAGGTGATGTCCTCACAAGTGATCTTTGTCCTTAGCAAAGGGTAGGGGAAAACTGCCTCATGCTACAGCTTAAAATTAGAACACCACAATTTCATAGCTATTTTGAATGTATTCCTATAAGACATATAGTCAACTATTATTTCTACTCACGAGTTATTTTTAATAATTCCATGGTTTTGATTTCTCTTTATTCAGACCCAGTTCAGTCCTGTAATAAGAAAGAGCAGCTCCAAAGCAAACCTAAGGGTCAAATGTAAAATGAGGCCCCAAAATCACGTCTGATCTAATTTGGCAATGGGATGGGTGCTGCTATGTGACAGGAGGGCATGACTTGGCTTTTGCACTTATTTTTGGCTTTGTCGTAATTGTCTTGGTGTCTGTACTCTTAGTTATATGTCCATGTAAGGTTTTACATCCCTGTGAGAGGCTGGAGACTTGAGCCTAGAAAGTACCTTTTACAAGACAAGGGTTGTTCACAGCTGATGCACCATTTATATTTTGCTTGAATGAAACCATTCTGAATACAGAGAAACAAAGACTTTGCTGAACCCGAAAGCTAGTTTAACTGACTTCTCTTTTTTTGAGTCCTTAAATTCTTCTAACTGAAAAAAGTAGCATTCTAATCTGCATTAAAATTACAAGTAATAATCATAATAATGATATCCAGATTTTATGTACCATTTGTATTTCTTATTAGGGGTAGTTTCCAGCTATGATGATAATGTGTGAAATAATTTCCATGGGCTCATGCTCTTGCTATGAAAATATGAGTTCAACCCATAGTTTTCAGTGAACACTTTGTTAGAAAGAGTCTTTATTAAAAAAAAAATGGTCACTTGGGAAGCAATTACTAATAATTACAGAATCCTTCATCACTGCTTTTGATCTTTCACATGCATGGATCTAAACCCCTAATATTCACGTTGCTGACAGTACAGCACAGTTCAACAATAGCTTTGATGCCAGTAAGAACAAAAGGGCTTTTTAAAAATATTCAATTCAGCAATTACTGTCACAGCCCTACTCCTTGAATGCAACTGTGTGTGTTCTTTGCAGTTAATGAATTCATACTACCTTTTAAAATTGACAATACTTTTTTCCATCCCTTAGAGTTTTTAGATGCGAATTGTATCAATAGTGATATCCATCACCTCTAGGTGCTTGCTCTGTGAGCATGTGTTGCTCTCTGTGCAATGTGTACGATTACTTTTGAACCACAGACAAGATAATAGTTGGGCCATTTCATGCCCTAGGCAGGGGACATCTGCCAAGCATATATTGTACTCTACCAATAGGTCTTCAATCTTTCACATCCCCGTGAAATTAATTTTTCCTGGGGCTGTAGATAATTTGTCTTGTCTAATGAAAGTACAGTCATTTCACAAATGACAGACAGAATGATTCTGGAAACTTGTATTATAGAAAATACCTTCTTTTTTGATATGAAAAGCCTATTTGTTCTATGAGAATAGTTTTCTATTTAATTTTCTTAAGAAATATGAAAAGAAAGCATAGAATGAGAGAAACAGATTATTATGCTAAGGCAGAGGTATTTAGAATAGGTCTGTAATGTGAAATATAGGAGACATCTCTATAACTCCTGTCATACACACATAAATTGTGTAAGGTGAAATCGAGCCAACACTGTTCGCTCGGTTGTAAGCTACAACACTGTATGCCTGTTTAGACTATGAAGCTTTTGGGACGAGGGACCACCCCACTGTTCTGCATCTCAACAGCTTCTGGAGCCCTCAGAGTGCTCCTAGCAGATTGCTGCTGCCTCGTGCCTGGTCACTGAAAGGTTTTCAGCCACATGATGGAGAAGGGCCTCCGTGGGTCATACTGCAGGGGTGCAGCCTTCTCCTCCTCCGTCCTGAGGCAGGAGATGCACAGAGCTCTTCTCTGACCAGGGACCACCAAGAGCTGGGTCGTGGCTGGCGTGTGTGCCATCTAGCAGGGCCTCTCTCAGCATGGGGCTGAGTTCAATCATGTCCACACCACAGTAGCCCAGGATTGAGGTCTCTTTCCATCTTTATGCTCTCCTGTACAGTATGTGCCTATCTGGCAGATGCTGGGGGCAAATTAATGGGCTCTGCCTTGCTGTGGGGTCAGGGAATAGGAGAGGAACTGGCTGTTAGACCAGGACTCATCATCGTGAAATAGTCAATGGAGGTGGGATACACTAGAGAACTACAAACCCTGAATATGGAGAGGGTATATGAAGGCTAAACATTCACAGTCTCATCCTGAGCAAGGATGAATATCCATCAGGTGGAGTTATTTGGGAGTCAGGTTCAGAAGACGGCAGTTCTCAGTGTAACAGGCAATGGGTCCATGGGACTCCCTGCCAAAGGGTGTTATGAATAAAGAAAATAAAGGAAAAACTAGACAAGTGCTTGGAAGAGAGATTTTACAAAGGATTATTAACCAAGCAAAGCACATCAGGCTTAGAAAATCTCCTCAGTTGGAAATACTCAGAAGCTGAGATAGTCTGCGGGGGAAATACTGTAAATGTTTGCCCATTTCTTATTTTTCACTGGGTGTGTACTTATTGATGCTGCTGGAGACAGAAATTGATGGACGCTTCACTTGAACCAAAATGACCATTCATATGTCCTCATGTAAACCACGGTGCTGTGGTGAAAGGCAGTCGTGGCTGTCACCTGCATGAAGGCAGCGGTCACTTAACGATGGTCCTGATGTTCCTCGGACACGACTGGAAATCAGCCGAAGCTGTGCATGCCTGGGGCCTGCAGGAATATACCCTGGGATCTGTCTGGCTTGGCTGTCCTTTCTTATCCTTTCTGAGCCTTGAAGTCATTTATTTGCAGAGGATTTTGAACGCTTGCTATTGCAGGCTGGAAGCTTGCCACTGTTGTTCTGCATCCGTATCTCTGGGGATTTGCTGAATGTTTTGGTTGAGTCAATTCCACTTTAAATACACTTCCAATTTTAAATGGTGGCCCCAGCAGCAGATTCAATCAGCAACAACCTAAAATAACTCTCCTTCCTCTCTGCCTGGGCTCTTTTGCCACAACTCCTGATATGCTCCTGGATCTGAGGTGGCTGTGGAGTTTCAATGACGTGGCTTATCTCATTCTGTCAATTTAAACAAGAAAAAACTTCTTAATAAATCATGTAATTACAAGTTACCCTGAGATAGGAGTCTGAAACCTGCTGGATTAGGGAGCTCTACATACCATTTGCTTCCCTAGAAGCAAAAAAATTACCCCTGACACTCCCCCTACCCTCCCGCCATGTCTTTTGTTATTTGCATCCCTTGATGAGTTTGCAGTGGACTTGTAGACCTCCTTCCACATTAATCAGCACAGGGTTACACTCAAATAAATCAATATTTTATCATGCGGTGTTTCCACTGCTGGGCTAAACACTGCTTCTCTCTGGAAATGGCTTGAAGAAGAACTGGGTACTCAAAAGCTTGCCTCTTTCCCTAGCTACATCAGTTGGTTTAACAACAACATCAACAAATAAATAGTTTCTTCCTGCATACTTTGCCTTTCTGATACCCTTACGTGGTCTCTATGATACCAGAACTAGTGCAGCAGGAAAGCTATTGATAGCTTATTAAAAAGCTCCCATAAATTATTTTGATCTCTAAATGAGTTCCTATTTTTATGAACTTTACTTCATTTGAAAAATCATTTTCAGTGGCCTTTACAGTAAAGGATAGATTTCTACATTTTCCTTCTATACAGAATGCAGATAGATTCTCTTTTCTAAGAAAATTATCTGAGGTTATAATATAACTCATACTTTCTGAGCAAACGTGTCTAGCAGCAAAGATGATTACAGACAAGATGATACCTACATACTTTTTGTTTTTACATAATATTCTTATTTGAGACCTGGCC
This sequence comes from Anas platyrhynchos, assembly GCF_047663525.1. Classification (NCBI taxonomy): domain Eukaryota; kingdom Metazoa; phylum Chordata; class Aves; order Anseriformes; family Anatidae; genus Anas; species Anas platyrhynchos. The sequence continues at coordinate 180,349,921 of NC_092587.1, forward strand.
CTCCATGCTTTGCAGAAGGGAGCTTTAACTTTGCAAGAAGGAAGGGTCACATCCTGAGCTGATGATGGAGAAAGCATGGGATCGGGTGCTGCCACAGCAGCTGCAAGGAGACACAAAGTCAACAGGGTCCTGAGTGAGACCTCCAGTAGAGGACAGCCTGGTGAGAGGCTTTCTGGCCTGCCAAGGCACGAGATCTCCATTGTCCTCTTCAATCCAAATATGCTAATATGTAATATCCAACTGCTTTTGTTGTGCTCATCACCACACCGAGTGCCTGCAGGAATCATGCTTGTCTTTTTTTTTTTTTTTTTTCCCACAAACTCAGCAAAGAGTAGATTAATGGCACTTTCTGTTCCTCCTACTTTTCCTCCTACTCATTCATTTGCTTCGGGCAGCAATAAACTCAGCAATTATAGCAGCAGCAGCAGCCGCCGCCAGCTTCCAAACAATGCGTTCGGCCAAGAAGAAAGGCTTCTTCAGGCCTGTGCCGTGCTGCCCAGCCCACGGTCAGAACAAAGTCTGTGCCTCCCAACAGTGAGGAAGGCAAACGCACTAGAACAGAGGCTTGCAAACACCCTTCCCTTCCTCCCTTGCCAAAAGTAAACACTGAACTGGTTTGCAAACCTGCTTGAGGACGAGGAACTGCCCTGGTTTCCACGTATTTAAAACAAGAACTTCCCCTTTCCTCGCCCAGGACAGCAGCTCCAATGGATGGAGCTCCGAAATGCTCCATTTTGAAGCAGAAGTCCTGGAGAAAGTTGCCGAGCAATGAGAACATGGTGGCACAAAGTTACATGGGGAGATCTTTACCTGTCAATACCAGTGGCCCTACATGGAGGGTAATTTCACCCCTAGCCTTGGTCTTCAGAGCATTGCTCTTGGCAATATTCTGTTAGCTACAATGGGGTGAACTCTGCAAGAAGGGACACTTGGTGCACTAAGTCAGAGTTTGCCTGGGTAAATTCGGGTTTTCATTAGATTACCTTTTATTACAGTGAACATACTCTTTGAATGTTTATCATAGTTCCCAGGTGAATCAACGTCAGAAGAGAAAATTGATATCTTCAATAAATATAGGCAATGATGACCATGGACTGAAGTCTCCTGGATCTTACTGTTAGGATCAAGAGGATCTACAATGGCCACCAATCTTTATTTCTTTTTCAAATCTAAAGAGAAAATTGAATTTTCTGTTTGCAGTAAATTGTATGTCAGTTTAGGACCTACCAAGATTTATAAGGTCAAACCCTAGCCTCTGCTGGCTTCAGGGGCAGCATTTCACTTGTGTCTGAGGACAAAGCATACTCCACCTTTCAGCGTGTCTTCTTCCCTCTCCGTTGACAGGCAGTGTTTTGAATTTAAAGTGAAGTTGCAAAGCCAGAGTGACGTCTCTAATGAACATTTATTCTTGCTTTTGTTTCCCTTAATCAGAGCCAAACCCAATAAATATCACCTATACTGAACATTTATATACTTGTGCTTCTTGGGTGGGTGCTTGTGAGCCACTTTGCTCAGATACTCACTCCTGCCTGTGAGTCAGTTTGAGTTTCTGGACCAGCAGGTCTGTTCATTTGCTATTCTTTTTTCCTTCTTCTGAAAAAGAACCAGTTTGGGGAATCCCTGTTTGCACTCATTAACAGAGGTTGCCCTGTGGACTGCAGTTCCTTTGTGTCTACAAACATGCCTCGGGAAAGATGAGAGGTGTGCCTTCTGCAGTTGAAAATAATTAAATGAAATAGCATTGCCGATTGAGAAAGCCAGGGAGGCCTTTGACCTTTAGAATAAGCACTGCCAGAAATAAAATAACGTGTTAGGGTGTTGTACGAATTAAGTGTATTATTGAGTCTAGTGGGAAGAAAGCCAGCATCTTAAATGGAGGGCACCGGAGTCTCATGTTGATTGCAAATGACACTGCGATGCAAATCGCAAGCCAATGTTTCAGGCTATGCTGTTCGCCTCTTGCCACTCCGGGGACGTGTCTGTGCTCACTTCATCAAGAGAAAGAAGCAGTTCTCCCAGAGGTACGCAGGGACCCGGGTGGCCAAGCCAACCTACGGACTCCTGAGCAGCTGAAATCTCCCACTGAGCCACAGGAACAGAGAAAATCCCAAGGAATCTAATACTTGGTTATTGTAGGGTATGGGTACCTTCTTTTAGCTGGGGGGAAAGCAGAATAATCATTGGAGAAGGAGTGTATTTGTGTTTTTATTTCTGTCTTAGCACTCCCCTGCTTCTGCCTCTCAGAAGACTGCGGAGGTGGTGCTGTGTCTGCTCCTTTCCTTGTATAGCCAGGATGAAGAATCTGTTATTTCAGGAGTGTGGGCAAATTTCAGCCCCTGTCTAACTCCACATCACACACGGTGAGGATCAGCTCTCTGTGTTTACACCAGGCTGTGACCTGCAGCATTAGCTGATGTATGTATGCTCCCTGGCTATCCTAACGCTGATGTTCCAAGAGCACACAAAGAACAAAATAAGATATAAACCCCCTCTTCTCCATAAACAGATGTGTAAAGTACTGTAACTCTTCTGCAGGAAAGGCTTTCTCTTTTCACCCATGCGTGACTGGATCTGTTAAATAGCCACCGTACTTAAGGATTTAAAGAGGAGTGTAGCGTGATCCCTGCGGACAATTATGTTACACTTTAAACAAATGAATTACCAGCAAAATATGAAAGGGAATATACTTGAGGCCAAAAGTCTCCATAACCCACTGGAATAACAAGGAGGCTCATTCTCTTTTAGGCTCTCTGCAGCTGCCCATGCTGCATTGCAATGCCCATTATAAGCAGAGGAGTGACCCTGAATTTTGCCTTTAAACCTCCACCAATTGTTCTGTTATAATACTGAGCCATTTTATATTTTCTAAGCCTTTCCCCACAGATATGAGAACAATGCTAGGAAGAATTTAAAGAGCAGTTGTCATGACTCTTCTTTAAGGGGGGTGAGTATTCACAGCCTGCTTGTCCCAAGGGCTGAATCCCCGCGGGAACTGAGGGGTTCAGCAGTTGTCTGAGCTGCTGTGATTTGCCCAAGGCCATACAGCAGGGGCAGAGGCAGGGTCTGAGATCAGCAATTCTCCAGGCAGATCCCGTTCCATTCCGACCTTGAAAACCTAGAATTCCCAATCCCTCCTTATGGGCATTAGTTAAAATCGAAACACCTTTTCTTAAGTACTCAAGCAGCCAGACACCTTGCATTTTATTATTTTTTTTTTGTCTCTTGGTTCTACTGTCTCTGGGAGCCTCACTCAAGAGCTAAGCCTATTTAAGTTTCCTATAATGATGCATATTGTTAAAGTTTATTACAACGGAATTTAATGGTCGGGAAGCAAAAGTCTGCAGGCTGAAGCATTATATCAAAGGTAACCTTTTAATAGAAAATTTTGCAGACATGGTAAATTTAATCCAACTCAACTATTTTACTCTTCATGGTGTCTTTCTCATATCTCCGCCAGGCGGGGAGAAAACAGGCCTGATTCCCCCCCTGCCTTGCATAATTATTTATACTTCTACGAAGCAGACATAAAGTGCTTCCAAATCCCGGTGGCAGCATTTTCCACGCAATTGGCAGGGAAGCTGAGAAGTGCTCAGGGGATCAAGCGGCAGAGAACTGGGGACTACGGCTCAGCTTCATCCCTCCCCGCTTCAGGCATGTATGGAAACAGACTTCTGCATGTGGCTGCCGTAGGTGTCCTCTGATGTCAGCGATGAGAAATAGGCCACCTGCAATGGGAAATTCAGGTCTAAAATGTGCTGAATCGGTATCTGTGGTTAACTCTGTCAGTCACCAGCCTAAAAAGTTCCATTCAGTTGCTGTAACACAGGTGTTTAGCATCATTTGAGATGCCCAAGGAAATCCTAACTGACCTCCAGCTGCCTCACCAGAATTGCGTGGGTTTCTCATAGATCTTGTGTCATATGTGCCAGGCTTGTGCAGACATCTTAGATACCCTAGGGAAACTCAGATGGCACCAGGTGCTTATGTTAAAGCAACTGACTGAAAGTGAAATTAATTACACAGCCCCCTAGATTCTGGGTGGGTGAACTGGGATGAGGGAAATGCAAAGTTTGTTATAGGCAGCCTGTTGTTCTTGAACAGAGGAAGAACAACTGATTTCCATCACCATATGCTAACCCCTTTAGCTAACAAGACCTTGACCTCAGAGAGGGGCAGGAAAAAAGGTTCAAGTGAGACCTTCAAAAACCTGCTGTGGACTTGCCTTGCTTTGCCTTCCTCTTTATTGCCAGGTGCTTGGGATACAAGCCCAAGCATTGTAGAACAGATTGTGTGGAAATCACAATTGCTTGCTTCTCTGATCAGTTTCTGGATGCTCCTGATCAGATCTTTTCACAGATCTGTACCTCAGCTTCCTTTTCCATAACTGGATGGCATGATGCTGAGATCCCTTGCAAGGAGCTTTGACAGGCTATGGGAAAGGCTGTGTGATGATTTGATTTTGGGGAGGACTTGGTATCTGTTGTACCCTGGAGACACAGTGTGTTAACTCCATAGGAATATTTTATGGAAGAAGTAGAGTCTGCATGTTCTTTCCCAGCTTCAGGTTAGTGCTGTGGATACATGATCCTCCCTAACAAGAAAATATTGCATTCTGATACTTTGAGAAATGAATCACAGTATCTGTCTGTAAGTAAAACCAGAAGAGAAACACTGAAATTCTCTGAGATATGATTGTTACTGCTCTCCATCACACTTGTCATAAAGCTTGATCTAGCATATATAATAATGTGACACTGATCTAGCGAAGTTCTTGCCCAGCTTGAATAAGAATTTCATTTTCGCTGTTGCCTTTAGCGTGGTTCAATCCTTTACTCCTTCTGTCTCCCCCCGATTACCTAGGAAACCTATTGTGTTCCTTCCATTACTCTCAGAAATTCTTCCACTGAGAGCTGTCATGATCTACAGTGCACATCCTAAGCGCCAGGTGACAAATCACCTAGAGAGATTTCCCATGGCCAACTGAATGCAAATTATGCAGTCCTGGAGCAATCAGTTCTTCTCTTAAAAAGGACGTTGACCCCCACCGCTGTCACAAATACTCACTATATTAATGTTGAGCCAAGCTCGGTTTCCACACAGCATTTGACCTTGTCTCCTTATGGAGACATCTATAATGTTCCACAGGGAAGTTAGCACTCTTCCAGGCTGTCTGATAGGATTCTATATAAAATTATTCTAAAATGGGCAGGCTATTTTAAGGAATGCAAACACCCTTTTTAAAGCTAATTTGAACCATTTTGTATCATGCCACGAGACAGACATTGACCTCAGTTCAATGCAGGGAGATTATTCAAACATCCCCAGGAAAATGTTATTTTCCTTTACATTTTCTAGATTTTTCTCATAATACATTTAGTGGTTGAGTTGGAGCAACACTGGGGTTCAGTAGTACATCTCCTGAGAGGATTTTTTTAAGTGGCAATCCCCTGTTCAGTCCTTTAAACCTTCCCAGGTGTAATGTTCTCCAGGCCCTTAGTTCCCCTTGGTGTTTTGGTGGTAGATATCCTTCACACCTAATTCTCCTTTAAGCGAAAGGAAGTCCATTTCTAGTCTAAAGGCAGCACCTAGATGTATGTTTAATTTGGTTTAATGACTTCAATTTAAACGATCATTTTCAGATACTTGTATTAATGTTCTTAACTGCTTCCTGTCAGTAGGAATCTTGCCATCATATGACATTACCTACATTTTCCAGCAAAAGGCTGCACAAAGCCTTGTTCAGACTAGTGGCATGCATCTCCCTAGCATGAAGGTGAAAGAAGGACTGGATCAGGTTCAACAGCTGCAGAGAAAGGACATAGCAGGAGGCATACACCAGTAAAGTATGCAGCAGCATGAGTGTAGTGTGCATGCATGCATGTTCGGGGTTTGCACAGCACCTTATCTCAATTTCCTAGGTGCTACTAGCATAAATAATTGGTCTCGGCATTGCGATAGGAGGCTGTGAAGGACATCTAATGAAGCTTCCCCTAGGGGAAAACTCATTTGTCAAAAAAGATATAAAAAGTATCACTTTGTTATAGGGAACTCATTACGCAGGATGATAGGCAATGGATTGATAGCCACCTCCTACGGTGCAGTAATCTTTTGTCTTTATGATATATTGGCATGCCATTATCATAGGCTCTTGTAATAGGGGTGATGTTCAGCAAGGGAATGGGCCTCAACCGAGCTACCGAAAGCTTCATTTGATGTGCAAATGGAAGGTCCAGTTCAACAGGGAACACATGTCCCAAATGTGTATACATGAAACTCCACTTAATTTCTGCCAGAGCCTGCAAAGAACACAGTGTATCAGATAAGACCGGACCCCTTGAGGGACTGCTTATCTTAATGTCACTAGCAGGGGTAAATTGAGCTTTCAGCCTGGAAAAGCTTTTCATTCAAAGTGAACAGCTTGAGATGTGTCGTGGCCCTGATTAGAGAGTGAACTCATGAACTGAAGGTTGAAAATTATCCTATGTAACAAGAACAGAGCAGGAAGAGACCCTCAGGCATATCCTAAATGCGTATATTCCTGAAAACAAAGCTTTTAGGGAAAAATCCTAACAGACTATTCCTTCATAATCTTTTCTTCCTAAAAGTGCTTTGAAAATCACCCAGCTTTGTGGAGGAAGGAGAAAGAAAGAGATCACATTTCCCAAAAGAAAGACAAGCACTCTATATAAGTGTCTGTTTCTTGCCAAACTGTGAAACTCGGAGAAGCTGCCACTATTTTCAGTGAGGCTTCACACCTGCCAAAGATCCACTCAGAACATCCTAAAACTAACTCAGGGTGACAGCTCTTGTTTCCAGTAAACAGCATAACACTTCAGATGATGTATCTTGAACTTCAGTGTAGTGCAAACAGGTCTAAGGTGAGTGGTTGAGTACAATGGGAAGAATCAGATCGTACCCTTAGAGGTATGTGAAACCAAAATAATTCAGATTATGCAGTGTACTTTTGGTTGAGCCAGAGTGAAGACAAACAGCCTTTGTTTGATTTTAACAGAGCTACTTGCAAAATAAAGAACTACTCAGTCTGAACAGATGTGAAGAAATCTGGCCCTACGACATGAAACTAAATAAAACCAATCTTTCTCCCCTGAATACAGTAGCTAAAAGGAACTGTTCTTGAAAACATCTATTTTCCCTCACTCAGAGGCTATGTTAAGTAATTACTTAGTGGCAGGCAGATCAAATTCCAGCTATGTGAAAGGGTACTTGAAACAGTAGAAACATTTAAAGTGAAATATTTAAAGCTGGATCTGTGAGGGTCAGGACTAATTTGTGAATCATCAAATGGCTCAACGGCAGCCTGCATATAAATGTTCAGTTTTGTGCTTTGGTTTGTCATCATCATAAAAATTGATTCTTCTGGGCTGCATGACTAATATTTATAGGCAAGACTCCTTGGTGGAACAGAGGTTATAATAAAAGACTCTGTCTGCCCAGGTAAGATAAGAATCAGATGCAAATTTACAGTGCTCTTGATACTCCGTACTGCCTCCTCACAGGGTCCCTTTGCTGGTTGAATGTATCACAGATATAAAATTATAGATCTTCTTAAGGTGACTGGTGTAGAACCCCTTGACAACCAACAAGGAGAAATGGGTATCTCTACTCTAGAAGAGAGGAGATGTGATGCTACACAGCTTCCTCCCTATATAGGGGTATCTGCAAAGGGCTTTTAGGAAAGACTTTTTGCTGAGCAGTGGTAGAAGAAATGATTTTCACCTTCTGGACAAAGTAGCAAGTTCTGCATTGCATCTAAGAAAGTTATTTCACACCAAAGCATTTTCAGACATGACCACTCTAGGGGCCATGTTTTGCTCCTTGATGGATTATTTTGGATTTGCACAAGAGTAACTGCAAAGTGTTTTTTGCCCCGTAATGGCCGAAGTTACTTATTAGAAAGATAAAATTTTGGCACCGAAAGATAAATTTTGGCAGGGAAAAATAGAAGATGCAGTTCAAAAATTAGAGAGTTAGATTTATACAGAAACCTCCAGTAGAATGGAAAGTAAAATACAGGTTAACTTACTAGGGTAGCGACAGAGAAAAATGTATACGTAATAAGAGAGAATAAAAGTGTGACATGCAGGAAAGCTGGCAAATGATGTCTTTTATTTTATGGATGCAGTCACCTAAGAGGAATAAATCTGGCTTCCTAGGCAGGGGTCAGTCTTCCTTCATCCTGCCATTTCAGAGGTGACGAAATGATTTCCCTAGGGAAAGCATTGTGAATGACAGCAGAAAACCAGGAAAAAAAAATCATTATAAAATGTGCTACTGCTGCACTATCTTATACTATTATTTAACCCATTGCTGTACCCCTGACTACAAGGCATGCTGCTTTGAAGTGTTCGTGCTCTTTGTTTTCTTTCTAAGGATTCAGACCATGCCAAAAGCTAGTAGGAGCAGTGGGCCAAATCGGTTTTTCTCTTGGCCACGTCATGTGTTTTTGTGGTAAGATGTGAGAATTACACCGAATCCTGACTCTGCAGGGCTGGCTGCCATTTATTTCCTTATATATATATATGTATTTTTCTTTTCTGCTCCCACTCTGCCAGTGCTGTGGGCACTACTGGACAGAAGGCAAATAGCAGAGCCACGCAGGAACAAGGCCCTGCTGCACTTGTTCTTCTGCAGACATCTGCTAGTTCTCCAGCGAGTACTGGAGCTTGCTGTTTTAAAATCAGGCTTCTCTGTGGCATGCTGAGTGCTCTTATCCATTACCCAGGACGTGCCTCGAATCAGCTGGAATGTAAAATATGCTTTTCGGGAGTTGCAAGAAGACTGTGTCAACACTGCAGGGTTTATGTTTTAGCTCACCAGTTAATGTTCTTTGGTCAAGATTCTTCAGTTCTTCTCAGTGGTGATCACTGGGAAAAATATTTTCTGTGTTAACGCTACTGCTCCATGTTAAGCTAATGGCACACGTCCCAAGGGACAGATTCAGAGCCTCTGGAGGTGCTTCTTCATTACTGGGCCACTTGGGCCTCTACCAGGTGAATGTGCTGTGGCTTCATGTTCAGGTTTCAAGAGATTTACTTTCCCTTTTTATTACTCCTGACTATTTATTGCACGTCCACGTAATTATATTTGACACTTGGTATAGATGGAGGCCAGATGTTGTAGCATCCCTTGCACCTTGCTGGGCTGCTTACAGCCTTACTCACATTTTAAGCCTTCCAGTACTCACAATACACAGCAAAAAATGATCACAGAGCAGACAGCTTGGTCCCAGAATGAGACTTTTGGGTACTCAGTGCCTCTCAGGAGGTGAAGTTGTCCCCTCTGGTAGCTATGCCCACAGGAAAAGTCTCTTGGGTAAGCACTCCCTTGTACCCTTCAGCCATTCTCCCCTGTCCCCTCCACTTGGGGACACAGCCTTCTATGCCGCAGTGTGGGACTCAGATGATTGCCAAAGAAACCTGCAAGCAAAATCACTGAGAGGGGTGAGGGAGAACCCCATTGAGAAGGTAGAGCAGCAGTTTTTGGGGGCCTAGTCAGGAGGCCAGTCTGCTGAGCCACTGCATTGAGGTGGGGAAACTCCTTGGGGGTTTGGTGATGGCTGGGTAGCCAAAAGTTCACTTTTGAAGGCTTCAGCCTGAAAAGTACTGCCGTTACTGACATCACCTTGCAGTGAGGCCGTGCCCATGGGTTTCATGAGCATGATGGCACCTGCACCCCAGTGTTCAAAGGTGCTGGGTGCGTGCAGGTTCCCGGCCTGTTCTCTAAAGTCACGGGACACATTTTCTCGCACGTTTCCAGTCTGTGTTTGCACCTGTGAGGAGATCTGAATCATGATATGGTATTTGGGAAAATGCTATTTGCCGAGCGGGAGTTATTTACCCAGCGGTTGAATATTGGGCTTCACTGAGGCAGGCTTTGATCTTTTGTTCTGGGGCTTTAAGAGTCACGCAGTCAGTCTCTGGCAGATTGGTAGCCAGAGCTTTTTGTCAGTAATCTCCTTTAAAAGCCAAGTCACTTTGGCTACCTTGTGGTCTGAAGATTCCTCGTCTATAAATTAGATGATTTTCTGGGAAGTGGATTCACGCTTTAATCTGCATTTGAGCATCCACCTTGCAAATCCATTTAAGCTGCTTGAATTATTTGGCATTGTAACAGAACCCCAAAGTGTGAGCTTGCTTTCCCAGGCAAGACTTTCACTCATGCAAATTTGGGTTTTGAATGCTGCCAGTGAAAAAGCAGAACAAAGGAGAAACTCTGCCACCTGAACAGGGATTCCTCTCTACACCTGGTCGGCTTTGTTTGTCAGGCTGTGAATTAACAGCTGAATGAATGCACAGAAACACTTCCCTACTTGTAGCTACCTATTGTACAGCGAATGTACTCTAATTAATTTAGAAAAATGAAAATACTGGAGGGCCCGAGGCAGCAAATTAAACATTTTTTTTCCCAAGTTCAGGTAATGCCTCAAGAAGATCTATTTTTATAGCTGCTGACAAATTACATCTATGCTTTTTTCTTCCTGAGTATAATTCTTGGGCAGTTAAGCACAGAGTAACTTTCCATTGCTTTGCTCTGTTGTTTTTTTGTGAGTTAAAATACTGTAACTGATAGATAAATGGACCAACAAGACAGCCAGACAGATAGCTGTAGTATTCTCCTGTAGTCTTATGCCTCTTGAATCACCACCCCTGTAACAATTTTTAATTAACTTAATATTCCCATCAGCACTGAGAAAGAAACAACTGCTTCAGGGAGAGTTACCTTCTTTGTAAACCCCTCAAAAACAGCAATATGTGTACAGGAGAAGAGCTAAGAGGAGCTGCTTTAGGAAGTATTTTGTCTCCGGTGCTGCCTCTTTGGCAGATCCTTTTCTACCTTCAGCTTCTGCTTATGCAGCTTTCTTAATTCACCTCGACAATTGACACTTGTTATGTTTCCAGCAACAAAATCTGTAGTGACACAGTGACTTAGCGTTTCTGTGTTTCCTGGGAGAGCAAAGGGAATTATGTTGTGCATTGCTGTCTGACCCTCATTATGTGTTGCATCTGTTCTGGCTGGGTGCTGAAAGAAGTGCTAATTCCTATCTTGCTATCTGCCTGAAATTGTCAAAGTCCTTCAAAGCCACAGACACATTTTTGTATCTTGCCACCTAATTTATGCATTTAATTAGGCAACTTCTAGGGCTTGGGTAGCTGGTCCTGTGTTTTATATATTTCTTAGTAAGAAAAGAACAGCATTAAGTGCAGACAAGGGTGCTGAGCCTGCAGCGGAGGGCTGGGTCCATGCACCAGCCTCACAGGGATGTGAGGGGTGATGGAAAGTGCTGCAGCAGCTCTTCAGAGGCTGTTGGTGAGCTCCCTCCCCAGCCACTCACTTCGGTGGATGGCACTCAGCAGGACAGATGTACAGGAGGTGCTTGCTGGTGGTGGCAGCGGAGGGCTCTGGTGGCTTCTGGCACCCTTTTGGGCATTGTGTCTTGACCGTAAGGCAGCAGGTAATGTACCTGGGATAGTCTTGCAAGTATAGCTGGGTGGCAAGTCCTTTCTGGTTCTTTCTGGGTGGGAGAGAAGCTTGGGGCCTGTGCTGCACACATGTGGAAGATACGGTGCTGCTGGTGGAAGAACATGACCAGCACATGCTGGAGACATAAAGCCAGCCTGGGAGACCTTTGGGGGTTAGACAATGGTGCAGGCTATTCTGGACTTCAAATGAGGGTCATGTATGACGCCTCTGAGACGAAATCTGCCCTCATCTCCTTCCTTGCAAATGAGAAGCCCTGGCCAAAGCAGCTCCAGCACCCATAATAGTGACGGGGTGCAGGCACGGAGACTGCAGCCTCTTTCTTCTCACCCCTGCTTTTGGAAATCTCACCTTTTGCCTTTGGAAACCTGTTGCTTTTAGGCTGGTGCTTTGGAGAAGCAGCCTTTGGAAAACAGAGAGTATTTTTATTTTAGATGACTCCCAGAGAATCTCCCCTGGCACTGGGTATCACTGCGTGGGGCCAAGCTGTCAGCAGCTTGGTGGGTTGCAGACACAGCACAGGAGCCCTTATCTGCCTTCGTTTCTCCTGGGAGAAATCCCATTTATTTTCCCTTAGCGGTGTAGCGTGGCGCTCCCCCATGGACATCCCAATCTTATCTGGCACCTGCTCCATCAGGAGTGCCCAGAGGCTGCTTGGGGTGAGGGGTGGTAGAAAGGAGATGCTGCAAAATGTAATAATAAGCCTTCACATTGATGAATAGTCTCTCCTAGGCTTTTTTGGGTATCTGATCCTGTGCTAGTGCATACTGACAGTGGTCCACACACTGTGCTGCCTGCGTCTGGCTTAAAAGACCCACAAATCCTTACTCACATGCATTATTCTTCCGCAAGTCATCCCACTGGGGTATATTATGTGAAGAAACATCTGAAGGACTCAGTCCTGTGGAAACCACTAGTATCAGTGGAGCTGGAAAGCTGTTATCGCTTCCTCTGGAAATCTCTGAGCTGCAAACTCGCATGGCAGGATAAGGAGACATTTTCTGCCAAAACATTTCATCTTTACTTTATACCACACATGTCTGTCATCATCTGAGGTAGTCCTGGGCTAGGTGAACCTCTACTATCTGTCCTGGGTTGGTGAGAAGTAACAGTTTGTTCTTCACCTGGCATTTCTGAATCCCTTCTCAGCAAAGCCAATAATAGCTAATGACCTTGCTGCTGACATTAAATATTCCAAAAGTATTTTCTTTTTTTCAAATTAAGTAAAAATATGTATATATAATTAAAAAGAAGAATTGTATTTCCTTCCAAAGGAAACAAAAGTGTAAAAGCAACTGCATGAACTTTACACAAGAAACTCTGAGAGAATAAATTTGTAGGCTGCAAATTTGTAGAGAGGTTTTTATTGCTTTTATCAGTTAGGGTACAGATGAGAGCTTTGACACGGGCAAACACAGGCATGCATGCATGAAATTAATGAGAAGATTCTCAGAAGTCCAATAATTAGCAAATGTGCTAGGTCTCACTTTTATAGCTGGACTTCTACAACGTGTGGTGCGATTTACATTTGGCACATAGTGTTACTGAAATAGGAAAGGAACAGCAGAAGCATGAAGTTGTCCAGCTTGTTCCTGGTGGCGAACGGGTGGCTCTGCAGGATGCAGGTGTGAGAGGCTCCCCATCCATCACAAGCAGCTCCCTGGCCCCAATTCTGTTATCCCAGGGACCACCAGGCATGGACAGATGCCCACGGAGCTGTCAGCATGACATGCCAGCATCGCTCCCCACCAGCTGCCTAGATGAACACCAAGAAGCTCTTCCCCCTTCCCTCCAGCAATAATTAAGATTTTTCTTAAAGCAGGCCTGGACAGGAGGTGGTATTGCCACAGGTCATTTGGAAGCATTTGCTAATGACCTTCTTGGTCCCGCTGCTAAATGCTAATTTACATTATGCATTTCACTCCACGGCAGTGTGCTCGCTGTCAGAAATGCTGACTCAAGATGCCATGAGGTGAAGATGCTGGGGCTAGCAGAGATATTTAGTAAATCTGCCCAGGCTGCACTAATCAGGAAAGAAAGGGATAAAAATTCTGATTAGAAGTGACATCATTTAGCTTAATGCAATTTTTTTAATGCTTTTAAGAACATCATCTTGCTGAAGGTTCACATGCTATCTGCATCTTAAACCAAAGCTGTTAAAAAGCCTTGCATATAATATCCAGATCTAATCTTACTCTGCCAGCCAGCAAGTTTCCAGGAAAAGCAGTGAGGATCTTTAATATAATAGCATTTAGTATAATGTGCAATTGATGCCAAGAGAAGAAAATGTAGAATTAGCTGTACTAACTTTGAAGGGCTTGAAACAAAGGGGGAATATTCATGAATAGCTGGAGATTCCTCAGATAATAGTAATGTCATAAATTTAGAATATTGTAACATACTTTGTAAAGCGAAGTAATTTTATATTCTAAGTAGAGAGCACATATAAAGAGCTTTCCTAGAGCGTGCTGCAGATTAATGAATTTCAAACAGACACATCAAAGCAAATCTAACAATAACACTGCCACAAATAAAAATACAACAGGAAAAAGTTAAAACACAAAGACAAAGGGCCAGTTTTTGCTCTCATTATCCGTATGTAGATCCAGTGTAACTTTGTTGATCTCTTCTGTGTCTCCAGGTCTGGGTGGGGATGACAAAGAACAGAATTTGACTCACGCTTGCATTAAAAGAGAGGAAAGCACAGAGCCACAAGAAAAAAAAAAAAAAAAAAAAAAGCTCCAGGGTTTTTGTGAGATGAGAGAGCTGGAAAGAACTGAGAGGAAAGCCCTAGAGAGGATGATGATGAGGTATCTGAGAGGCAGAGCTGCCTTTTGTGCTGGCACAGCGTTATCGGGGCTGTGGCATCCCTGTTTGGATGAGAGCACGATCCAAAGGGAGCTGAAGGGAGGGATAGCTTGTTCCTAGGAAGACGTGGGGTTTTGGAAAGGCTTAGAGGCAAGGGGGAGGAATTTAAAGTATGCTTCGGAGCATGGAGAAGGAACGGGGGAGGGAGAAGAGGACTGGTCCCCTGCTTCATCCCGATGTGTGTGCTGCTCCCCTGTAGTGGGCCCACCCTGGGGGTGAAGGAGCCACAGCGGGGTGGTGGGGGAGCACGGTGACCTCCACGCCAGGACTGGCAGGGTGCGGGCAGCAGGCCTCTGAGGATACCAGGCTCATCACAGTCACGGCACCTGCACGTCTCCTCCTTACAGCATCGGCCACTTTGGACCAGCCGTGGCTTTGCCTCGAATCTTTGCCCACCATGGGGCTGATCCGGGGAGGCTCACATGGTCCTGTGCCACCAGCTCTGGTTCTCCTAATTCTGCCCAGGCAGCGGAAGGGGGATGAAGGAGGGCTCGTCAGGTGGCTTTTGAATCCTCAGGGCTGACAGTGATGCTTGAGAATCTTGAATGCTTCAGGTGGAGTTAATAAATATGCAGATGCATCTGCTCACTGGGTGACTTCAGCAAATGTATGGAGACGGCAAGGCACCAGAGCCTGCACACAATGAACGTAGCTAAATATTTTCCCTGGAAGCTGCTCAATTGTTACAGTCAGGGAAGGTATGGTTAAGGCTGACACGTCCTCTCCCTTCTGTTGGCTTTATTCTGTCTTTCATTGCCTTTGCCCTAACAAGCACATATACACATACATAAAGTAGGAGGCTGGGTAATGAGACTTGGCATGACATTGTGTTTGGGCTCTGCAGACACTCAGTGAAGTGCCACTTGCCGGGTTCCCATTCAACCTGAAGGGATCAGGCTGTCCACGCATCGCATAGCAAAGGACTGCTTAAAAACAGAGTACTTGTGTCAAACTTGGAGGAAGTTTTGATTGAAACCTGAAGAGGAGTTAGTGCTTCCTTCAGTGTTTCTAATCTGTCTAAATGACCCGCACAAAGAGCCCAGCTGCAGGCTTCTTATGTTTGCTCTTACCTGTAAGTGCAGAGCAGGCAGCAAAAGGAAATCAAAGGGATGTCAGATGTACTGAGAAACTGGGTCAGTGCACAGCAAATGGAATTTAATGTCAAAATATAAAGAAAATGGTGGGTAAAAACATGAAATAAATGAAGCTAATAAGAACAGCTCACAAAGAAAAGCCTTTGGAATAGCAGTTGCCTCGTTTACTGAAAGGACTGAATGTTTGAGAGATTAGTTTCCAGACAATAAGTCAAAACCTGAGAACCTGCTAAAATACCTGGCCACAGCAGTCAGCTCTTTAGCTTGGGAGAACTGCTTTCATTACTTGGGTTATGGTCGGGGAGCTGACCCTGAGCAGGATGTGGAGCCTGCTCTGATTTCTGCAGATTTCCTCATTTTCAGCCGTTGCAGCTGAAATTCTTCTGAAGTTGTGAGGAAAATTGAACTTAGTCCTTCTTCTGGGGAGAGCACCAGAATCTTTCGTCCATCAGAGCAAGGGGAAGGGTCTCTGGGAGGCCTTGGGAGAAAACCAATTACAAAATCCATGGGGGATTTTAAAACATCTGTTTTTAAAATTGTGGATCAAACAAAGAACTCCTTGTTGAAAGCTGCTAAAAGGGAGCAGGATGAGGAAACAGAGCAGGTCCTAAGCAGGCGATTTTCCCTGGTACTCTGCTGGAGGCCTAGGGATGCTGCATGTACACCCTAATGGGAACAGGCAGTTGCAGCTCAGGAAGCCACATGGAATCTGACAGAGAAAAGTAGGAAGGAAAACTGGGAAATTAATTGGAAAACTGTGAAAACTTACATTCTATTTCTTCTTTCCATACTGTGGCATTTAAGTTCAGGTGTAACCTCAGGACACTTCTCCACAGTGGGTGGGATGCCGCATGCCAACTTTCGGTAGAGATGTGGGGGCTGAGCAAGGAATGCACCTGCACATTTGTCTTGTTCAGTCCCGTGCCAAATGGTTTCTGGGCTGGGGTGTAAACCAGTAGTGATGCCAGTGGTGTTAGGCCCGTAAATGGGAAGGATGGTAAAAGTAAAGATATGAATTAACCAAATTGGTGGTAGCACCCAACAGGGATAGGTAGAGAATAGAAGGACAGGTGATGTGTCCTGGATGCCTTCATCACAAACTTTTATCTTTGAGGTAGAAAGACACTGGTGTTATTCAGTAAATCATAAGCTGCCTTTTCAGAGGAAATAGAGCGTTAAATATAAAACCTAAGTGAACTTTGATGAACCAAATGGTTCTATCATTTTTTCATAATTGCACCAGGTGGCTCTCTCTGGGTCTTTCAGTGTATTTTTGCCACCTGGACTCTGACTGAAGGAAGCCTAAGGTGTCTTCCCCAGAAGCCCCAGGAGTGATTCAGATAGGGGCTTGAGAGGACTGTGCAAGGCAGAGTTTGCTGCCCCCGGTAACTGAGGCTGTTAGGGTGTAAACCAGCCTCTCCAAAAAAACAAGGTTCCAGAAATTACTCTTTTCTGCCCTTTTTCTCCCCTGTATTTCTTTCTCCTGAGGGCAAGATGGCTTTCACACAGACTCCTACCTGGGCATGGGGGTAAGGGGTGGGAGCATAAAGCATATGTCCTTCTACAGCCAAACCCAAGCACAGCACTGCCCTACCATGAGAAGAATCTTTTTTGGCAGCTCTTATAGATGAACTAGTTTTTCTTTAGGCCTCTAGTTTCTTTGTTCTTGTCACTTCAGATGCTGCTGAGCCTGTATATTGATGGCAGTGTGTCCCTTAGATAAAGGATGTCGGTTGCCAATGCGGGGTATTGATTTCTGCTGATTGCTAATGAGTAGGTTGAACTGTAACTTTGCATGGAGAAATTGAGCCGATTCAGGCCGTTGGAAGTGTCACTCAGGCTGGTGGAAATTTCCCAGCCAGTGATTATCTGTGTGCTTCTTTGGCAAAGGCAGTTCCCTGGGGAAAAAATCTCACCCTCTTTTTCCCTTGGTCTCCAAAGCATGTTTTCACGAAACTGGTGCCTCGCCCTAGGTTAGGGTGGGGAATTCAAGGGAGCAGAGATCAGCCCTCACATCAGGAAATGAAGCAAGGCAACGTATTCATATTCTTAAAGCAACTGCCTCTGGACTGTTGAAGTTCATCTACCTTCAGAATAATATCACTCCATACATACTGTGTATGTATAATGCAATCATGTGATAATGTAGAGTACCTCCAAGGGTAGGCAGCCAGCTACCTCCCATCCCTACTGGATACGTAACTCCCTAACGTTATTTTCATGGATATTTTAATCCGTACCAACTGGTAGCTTCAAGTCACAGACCCTGGCCTCTATAGAATCATTTCTGATGGTTCTTGAAAAAATGGTTCACTTTGTAGGAATGGAGTTACAGTACATCCAAAAAAAAAAAATAAAAAAAATAAGGACTGATTCATGCAAACAGGTTGAAAAATCCTTCTAGATGAGTTCTAAACGATGGGTCCTCTGTCATCCCTTGAGATTTATTCAGCTGAATTTTGATGTATCTCCTTTGCACTTTGATATATTTTTCTCCCTGTCAGCAAGTCACATCTGAAGCAGTAGCAGAATCTTTGCAATTAACTAGCATTTTGAAGAGTCACAGCTCCCTTTTCCCCTTCCCTCTCCCCCTCCAGTCTTCATCTAGTGTTATTCTTGCAAAGTCAGTGGCAGCTGGAGAACTAATCCCTTTAACCTCACTGTAGGATTTCTGAAATTAACTTTCTAGGAAGGAAACTTACTCTTTTTCTGCACATTGAGGCTTCAGAATTACTCACTCCCCTTGAGCTATGCTGCTTTGATATCCCCATGATGGATGCTGTAGAAAACTTAAGACAGGTATTCATGTTAACAACATTAGTCAAAAGTTGTATTAGGATGTAGGTATGGTTATAGGAGATGAGACTAATGCTCCAGCTAGTCCAGACCCAGAAAGAAGAAGGGTTCAAGTGGTTATCTGTGTAATTTTTCTCCTCTTCAACTTGATACCAAAACGAAGGGTTGTCTAACACCATATTGATCTTTAAGTTCTCTTCTGAGAGATGGACAGCTCAGAAGAGGTGTCCTAAAGCTCAGAAGATGTGTCTTCTGTTTAGTCGTAGGTGTTTTTCTTCCCAGTTATGTTATTTTGTCCCTTATGTAGAAATGATGAAGTTACCTAAGAAAGCTAGTTTGGATTAATTTAGAAATAGCGTATATTTTTTATAAGGGTCCTTCTTTCAGCTCATTTCATGGCTTGGTTTAACAAGCTCTAAGGAGGTCGGATGGCTTTGCTGAGGTCACACAAAGCTGTCTTACCATGTCAGCTTTGAAGAGATCTCTGATCCCAGTAGGTGTAGAGGCATTATGGATGCTTTAGCCTGTGCAACGTAGCAGAGGAATGTGAGGTGGCTTGTAAATAAATTACATCATTTGGACGGTATGAAAGCTGGCTGGAAATGTTTTGTATTCCTTTCCTGGAGGCTCCTGGATGTGCAGAATAGCTGTTAAGGGTCTTTGTTGTTGTTGTTGTTGTTGCTGCAGGGCCCTAAGTTTGCTGATAACATATGTTAAGTGTGACTTACAAGAAGATGCACCAAAGGGACTCAGCAGCGTGAAACTGTAATTAAGCCTCCACAGAATTTGGGCTTTTGGGGCATGCAAGTTAACACAGGGAAAACTTGGTGTGACTTTAATTGAAAAATACCTACGGTGAACAAAGCAGAGCTTGTAATTAGCTCCCCAGAAACCTCTGCATTGTGGAACTTGTTACACTTATTTATATATGTTGAAATCAAGGGTTTAACCAGGCTAGATTGGCCTCTCAGCCAGTGACAGTATTCATCATTCCTGGAGAAGGCCTTGCTCTTGAACCTCTGCCATAGCTAAATGCCATCCCTCTCTTACATGAGAACAAAAGGGGACCTGGACCATCAAATCTAGCCCTCTGATATCACAAGCACCCACACCATGTGATAACATCAGTGCCAAATGAACTTCTTGTAACATCCTTATATTAATTCCTCAGTATGGCATGGGAGGGGAAAGCACCTGGGGTGCAGAGGGCCTGCTGGGGAAGGATGGATGCCCACCATGTCTCAGATGCATCCCTGCTGCCCCCTCCAGTCCACCTACCCCACCAGGTAGTGAGGAAGGCATCTGGAGCAGAGCCCTGGAGCATAGTATTGTAACTTCTCAGCCAAAGCCAAAGGAGGAGAAAGGTTTGAGCTGCTGAGTCACTCCAACTGCTGCAATTTGTGAGCGAGGGAGGTGTGGGGAAGGAGCTTGCTCTTGTTGTTAGATATGCGATCCATCTCTTATTGAATTTTGCCCTTAATAATCTATGAGCAACTCATTTTTTTTCTCCACTTCAGTATGTGGCATAGCAATGGGAAACCATCACAGACCTGATGTTAATACACAGATAATCAGCACACTAGTTAATCTCACCATTCAGATTGCTCTGAGCCTGCCTTGCTTCTTGGCAGAGATAAATTAGGGAATGAGAGTGATATAAAACAATATTTTAAAACTATTAAAAACCAAGGCTGCATTTCAGAAGTTATTCTACCAATTACAGTGCTGATGGGAAGTCTGTTCTCTGTTCTTTGTATAGAATATGCATACGTATAAGTAATTGACAGTGATGGAGGTTTTTCTATTATTAAAGTTACTGTTTATCAATGAAAGCGATGAATGTCTGCTTTGTCCCCAGACCATGTGAGGTCATTAAGTACAGAGCCTAGAGCTCCTTCCTCTGTATCTCTGGAGAACCAGAAATCTCCAGGTCTCTTTGAAAATGGATGCAGCAGTTCAAGAGGACGCAGCTTCCAGGGGTGCCGTGCACCTGGATCTGCAGGATAGGTTGCAGTGGATCTTACATCTTTGCAGATCTGCCATTGGTATCTATGTAGACTTCCCTGAAAGTTTTCTGAGAAATGCCTTCGTCTTTGTGGACCCCAAATCTTGTGGATATGGTGCTGAGGTTTGTAGAGAAGCTTCAGGGAGGCTGAGTTTCACTGTTCAGGGAAGACCAGCTCTGCATGACGAGTTCAATCTCCTTCCAAGTCGCTGCAGAAGACTTTGTGAAATGATTGAAGAGAAGGTTTTGTGACCTTTGTAATCACCTGATTGTATACAGATGATATCAGTAAAGAAGACCTCCAGATGCTATTTTGTTTGTTTGTTTGCTTGTTTGTTTTCTAAAAACAACCACACTAAATGTTAGTGTTTAGACATTCAGAAAAGTTCCTCACTGGTAGCAATTTGGCATTCAAGCCAGCACAAAACCTATGTATCCTCTAAAGCCCCACGCACACACTTAGCATTTAATTCCAAACACTTTTAGACTTCAAACTGGCCTTCTGCATGACATGAATTGCTTGAGAAGCATATGGGTATTTAAAGGATGTAACTACTTATCAATATTAAATCATTTTGTTATCAGGGTGGTGCTTGTACAAGAGCTGCCATATCTCAGCACACTGAATTTTTTGCCTTCCTGGTTTTCAAAGCATTTTCTGTGGAAAGGTTTTGTTCCAGTGGAGATGGTGAAAGACTTCGTGGTCTAATCCCACTGGATGAGTGGACTTGTGTTTTCCTAACCTAAAAAGCAAGGAGCACCTACTCGTGAAAGATCTTTGATGAGCTTTTGGATGATGCTGGGATGAATTAGCTTTTGCCTCTTGTCGCATGCATCTTGTTATGCAGTTGTGTACAGAATTGCACATCTGAAAGAGCTGCTGGCTTGGAAAGATCAAGCTCTTCTGATCAGGAGCTGGGGACACTGGCAGAAACACTTCTGCAGCAGTACCATCGTGCCTTCTCCTCTCCATGGCTGTTTGGACAGAAATAAAACCTGGTCCCAGTCCCAAGCCTGTGCTTAGCCTTGTTTTTAATTCTGTCCTGCCACAGTAGGACAGTAGTACAACAGTACCTGGTTGTGACATTGAGGTACCTTGTTTTGTTCCTGAGAACCCAGATACTCTGATGAACCTCAGGACATTGCAATGGAATGAAAAGCCTATTCAGAGCCAGTTACAATGGGAGAGGTGTCTTGGGACCTACAGGAGGTTGTTCTTTAATCCATACCCCAGGTAACCTTTATAAACCCTGAGCTGCATTCTCAGTTTTGTGACCATCTGGACTTTTTTTTTTTTTTTCAACAACACGGAATAACAAAGCATTTAAGAATACCTAAGCATAAACTCATGACCTCTGAGAGTTTTTCAGAGCAGTGCTTTGCTATGTTGCAGTTTTGGGAGAAAGCCCAAAAATCTCCCCGAGGAGAGACCAGAATAGCATCCTTAGAAATGTGTGTGAGTTGGAAAGGATTATAAGGATTAAAGAATGCTCACAGCACTCCTTAGGTAGAGGCTGACTTGCAAACCTGAACCAAAACCCACTTTTTAAAACAAGTAATTTTGAGAGCTTAATGTTGCATCCCTCCAGTGCTGTTGTTAATTAACTGATAATCTTCTGTAAGGCTTTATGCTTGGGAAAACCTGTCTGGGAGACCCCAATTCACCATCCTTACTAGTTACAACAGCAATCCTTCCGTTGATGTCCCTTGGCTTTGGGTCAGGCCCTAAATGTATATAATATCAAATTATGTGGCAACTTTGCATTTTCCATTGAACTCAGCAACAACAAACCAATCTCCCACTGTGCATTATTGGGAAAAGTGGACTCCACAGAAAAGTAAGTGAGAAAAGCCTCCCAGTGGCATTTGTTCAATTGTTGGCTGCTGCAGCTTTCATTAGAGGAAATATTTGCTTATAATTGTTATGCTCTCTGGTCACTTGCTGGCAATGTTCATAAACCAGTGACAAAGCTGTGTCAGAAGATGCCAGCTCTGATTTATCCACCCTTGGGGGCAAATACAAGCCAGGGAGGAGCTTTGAAACCTGTTAGGGCAAACTGTGGCTGAAGTGACAGGCTGCTCAGGTAGGGAAACCCACATTTCCTTGTCTGAAAATGGTGTTAACAGCATTCATGAAGGCTGGTCAGTTATTTCTGAGTTTGTCTAAAGAGTAAGGCCACCTGCACGATTAGTGTAAACGCTCTGCTTGGGAAGCCCTTCGTGGTGCATAAAGGCGGTGACTGTGAATGACTGAGAGGGATTACTGATTGTTGTCTCTGGATCCAGACAGACCCTGTGATTCCCGGGCTCATGGGACAAAACAAAGCAGATTTATCACCAAATATCACCCCAAGAAACAGCAGGGACTGCTGACTGCTCCACCTCGACATGAGTGGAAGCTGCCTGGGTCAGACTTCAGCAACGAATACTGGGACCTCTGTGCAGCCACAGTGGCCCATGCTGGACTATGATGCTTCTGACAAACAGGCAGCAATGCAGTTACTGTCCAAAGAGGGTAACCCAAACTTGCCTGGATAAAGAGATTTTTCCATGCAGTCCCCACAAGAGTTTTGTTTGTTCAGGAAACAAGCATAACAGGACTTTTAAGTCTATAAATGGGACCATATCTCTCCTCTTCATATTTACAACATGGATAGCTCTGTTGTCTTTGGTATCAACACCAGAAGGACTGTTTGCTCAGAAAACAAGCCCTCATGGTTCAGGAAATTACCATTTAAATTTATTTTATTAAACTTCTACTGTTTGGCTACCCACAGTGCAGGAGCACTGGAACGTACACAAAGCAGCAAGCCTGCCGAAGTCTAAATCAGACTTTAATAAGGGAATGTCATGTTTCATTTAAAAGCTTCTCCTTACCTTCCTTTTTCGTGCCGTCAAGTGAAAATAAAACTAGGGTTATAATTACATAGCTGCCTCCGCTCCACATTATCTGCGAGATCTCTCACATTTCTTTCCACACCTTTTCCTCTCCTCCCTAGCTTTGCCGCTTGCTTAACAGGCTGTCAGGATCCCGGCGCTCCCTCGAATAAGCAGATGACTAGCTGTGGTCCTTGTTCATTACGAGGTGACAAGCTAAAGGAGTAAATGCCTACAACATGGAAAGTTTCATGCCGCAGGGTGTCAACCCGACGTGGTTGGGTGGAAAATGAGGTGGCCTGAGTTCCCCACTCTCTCTGGAGCGTGAAATTGGACAGAGACCGACTCTGACAGATGCTCACCCTCCTTGGGATCTTGCTGCTGCTTTTCAGATCCACCCTGCCACGTTACTGCATTATGCTTGTGCAAAATGCTGTCACGCCTTGCTTCTCGTTTGAGTGCTTGATAAATGTTTTAGCCCAAATCCTTCTTTTTATTCTCCCTTAGCCTTTCCTTTTCCTTTCGCTCCTGTACCTTATACCCTTTTTTCCTGCTGTTTCATGTTCTGCTTCTTCACACTTTTCCCCCTTCCTTTCTCTCCCGTTCTTCTCTTTTTCCTTCAAATGTGAACAAGCCTGTTGATCCCCAAAGATCAACAGCCCTGTGTTTCTTGGCCTGCCCTGAGGTCCTGCCTCCCAGTTCTGGTCCATTCCCTGCCTTGTGGTACCCCCACAGGGCTCCCAGAACTCCAGAGCAACTCTACACACCCACTGGGATGGCTCTCAGGTAACTGGGACCACAGCCTGTAATTTTTCCAGGCAGGGATCTTCTGCCTCTGTGTTGACTAAATGGCAGAGGGGCTGGAAGACATCCCTGACCCTCAGGCTAAATAGTGTTGAATGACTGCATCTCTGATACTTAAGACATCTAGAGTAGGTTTATTTTGGAGAACACTACTTGGATCTGGCAAAAACAGAGCTGGGAGGTGCATTTACCTTAGGAGTAGGGGCAACCAACGGCCCAGAGCTGGAGCTCAGTCCCTACCCCTCTTATTTAGTAGGTTGCCATTATGTTTGGTATTTGTGTGACTGTACAATCATTAATACAAGAAAGCACTGATCCTGAGGTCAGTCATGGTATATTATTAATAGGTAATAAGATTATGAAATTACAAAGAAACTCCAGTGATGTTGAGTTGAGTTTAGTACTGCAGGTGATCACGTCATACAACAGCCTTACTTTCTTTTGAGATGGATGTTTGTCTCCTTAAATTAGGAAAGCATGTTGATGAATGCTATATTCATTATGGGATTTTGCCTTTTGAACATTAATCTGTAGTTATACAGATTCTCTCATCCCAGAGACATCAGTGCTGCCTCCAAGAGTGGCTGGCCCACCTTCTTCTCTACCAGAGGTGGCTTGTTCCTGCCAACTCCCTTGAGCAGCATCAGCTTTCATACACTTGCATGGCCATACAAGTTAGGTAAGTGATGCAGCTGAAAGATAAGTTTGTGGAAAAAAAAATAAAAATATTTACCTGACTTGATGAGATGAGCCCCACCATGCAGCTATACGAACACTGGAGCTGGAACTGTGGCACTGTAGGGAAGAAGAGCCAGGGGTGTGCAGGAGGACCTCTTCTGAGCAGCCTCAATTTGTAACAAGGCTGAAGTGACTCTGTTACTGCAACCTTAAAATTTCCACTTTTGCTAGCCCTCACAAGAGATGAGAATGAACTAACTGCACTTTCACTGTGCTTTATCTGATGAAGCCTCTTTCAAGGTCTTCATAAAAGTATGTGGCATTGTTCTGAGCACAAGAGAAATGTGCTCAGAAATGCCGTTTAGTGGGAAAAATAGTGGCTGAACATTTGATAGTTAAAGTGCCAGCCATTGGCATGGACAGGCTCACACTGAATGCTAATCTAGCCCAGGCAGCAGAGAGGAGCACAGAGGTTATGTGACACAACTGGTTGCTCTCTGATGCTGGAGCTCTCTGATAATACGGGTCTCTTCATCTGGAATAGCTGCTTGAACACATCACTGTGACAAGAAGCCATATTCTGTTTAAACTGCTTTAAGCTAGTACACTTAGTAATTTACCATGCTCCGGCTTTTAATAAACACTTATCAGAAATAATTCATGGTAATTTTTGATCAGGTACATGCGAACATGCAGTAGCAGCACTCAGTGGAGATTTCAGGAGCTTTGCGGCTAAAGCCTCTCAGATGATCTGAATTCATTTGTAGGCTCACTGATCAAAAGGAAACCACTATTGGCATCTAAATATTAAAGATTCAGTTTGTAAATGATCATACTCCTTTGTAAAGCCCAATGAATGGGAATAATTTTAAAGGATTTAAACATTTATTTTTTTAATTTCTTGTCTTGCTTATTTGTATTATCTGTGGCAAGATGCCGGAGCAAAGCACAGGATTAATCTGACCAATTTTATCATTTACTGCCATGATAATTTATTGTACACGGAAGTCTGTGGATGTGCCAAGCAACGTATTATTTACTGAATATAAAACCCATTATTTGTTTCCTAGTGTATACAGACAGTGGACTGATAGGAAACACAACCTGTCAAAGCCCACTGCTTTTGCTACATGAAGTATTCGGCACTAACGTAGCTCCGCATTAGTAGACCCTAATAACAATCCATGAAATGGAATGGTTCCAGTAAGGGTTGATATCCATTATGATTCCTTTTATTTAAACAAAAAAGCACATTTGGAGGTGCTATACATAAAGGACGGATGGACTCAAAGTTCAGCCTAGAATTTACTTGCCAAACCTGAGTTTCCTGGAATTAGTGCAAAGTGCAAAATATGTTTGATCCTGCCTCAGAACAAGGGCTGGATTGCATCTTTTGTCCCTTCCAGGTCAATGTTTTATGATTCCGAGGAGTCATTGACAAAATATCATGGAGCAGATGAGAGTTTCACCTTGCAGATCAAAAAAAGCAGACAGATAAAGTGACGCCAGGAAACCGTATCAGCAGAAAAGCACCAAATACAGGCAAAAGCAGTTTCTGTTTTATTGTCCTTTATCTCCTGCTGGGAAATTTTCCTGCTCTATAATTCCAAGCTGTTCTCTGTTTCACGTATACCATATAGATTTGCTGATTTATAGTTGTGGCACTTTTATTACCTTTAATATTGCCTGTGAGTGTAGCTCACACAGGCGTCACTTTTCAAACACAATTGTGGAATTGGAATAATGCAGCAGATAAGTACTTGTTTCTTCTTATTCTCTCCTTTAAAGAAATAAGGCCACTGTGTGTTGCTTTCACGTTTTGAGTTAGCCTTTCTTTCGTATTAGTTGTGTTCTACACAAAGCATCCTGATTTGTTTTCCAGGTCATTTCCAAGTTTTGTTCTTCTTAATTGCCCAGCACCCCGTGTTAGTTGGTTTCTCATGGACAAACAAACGGGATGTCAAAACACATTTGCTTGGTGGTGCCAAGCACAAAACTCATCATCGCTGAATTTAAATGTAATGCACTTTGCAGAAACCAAATACTGTTACCAATACAGTTGAGACATGCAAATAAAGAAAATCAGCTTGTAAACATGCAATTAAAACAACTTGACACATTTTCCTTTGTTTCCCTCCTTCTCTTTCTGTTTTGTGTTTAATATCTTTGCCCATAACATGATCATCTCACATCATTTTCTCCTTCATCACACACTTATAATAAATACAAGTTGTGGTAGCATAAACCCTATGTGCTTTGTTTGTGAAACAGCAGTGTTTTTAATTCAAAGTCATTATGTTGATAGAGTTTGGAGTGTTAAAGTACTGTTGTTTCTTTTCAAAGTGTTTTTTTTTTTTTTTTTTTTTTTCCTGGGTGCTTTGTGTTAGTATTAGAGCCTTGTGCCTGTGGCTGAGATCGGCGTTTTTACACCTGCTGTGGAGTTGCTAGTTCTGGTGCTAACTCTGCTGTCTCCCGTTTCTGGTGAAATCGATGGTTTTGGGTCCTCTTTGATCTATGTTAATTACAGAGGGGCATGAAAGCAATGTTAATTGCTTAGCTTCTGACTCTGGTTCTTGTACTCAGAAATGCATTTCCCCTCCCATATTGACTCTGTGGATGCTAACACGTGGGTTTTATCCACCAACGGGCCATGCCTTTGCCCGTTCTCTGTGACCAGACTTTGAGCAGCAATTCATTCTGTTCAAATGTATGCTGACCGGTGCAAGAATAGGCTCCTTGCCTCGGAATTGCTTCCTGTTGGGTGTGAAACCTGAGCAAATAATTCTCTTTCCAAAGAGAAAGCTTATATTGTTTTCTGGATGTTTATCCCCCACTGTGTAGGTATTAATCTCTCTATTATAGGCAATATTAATAATTGACAGAGGGCAGGAAATACAAACAGCTTTAATCTGAGCTTCATACATTTATTTAACAACAATGTATTCATTTTTAATGGCATTATGGATTTTTAAGTAGGGAAAAAAGTGCATTCAGTCACTGGGGTGTGATTGAGGTCTTACATTCCTACATGGGAGAAAAAGTTCAGGCCTGACCTTGAGGCATTTAAACATAATCTTAAATAGTCATGATAGTATTGAAACCTACTAATTCTTGTAGAAGTATCTTCAAAGGAAACCGTGATAGGGTGCGATCCCTGGAATGTATTTATATAGATCTGTGAATTGCTACCTAAACCCATAACACGCAAGATAGCGCCTCAGATGACCTTTATTAAATAGCCCATTATTTGAGGGGCAGGTCGTAGAACCTACCACTGTTTAATATACTTAATATCTTTTGGAGGACTGTACAAACAAAAGCCTCCAAGCTAACTCCCAAGGCCAAGTGTGATGCCAGATACTACCCTATTGTAGTCTACCCTGCTATTCAGATATACCAGAGATAATCAATCTCGTATCTTTAAGTGTCCAAAATACCTTTGAAAATATAGCCCATAGAAATTTTTCTCTATCAGGCTATTGAGCATCCCTTTCCTGTGTGATATGCTCTCTAACTAATCTACTTGCTGCCTACTCTAGGCAAGGAGGGATTAAGGTGTTGGTGTTGGTACCTCATGATATTTCAGAAAACATTACTGAGATCATTCTAAAGGAGAACAGGAAACATTTTTGAAATCCCAGGAATTTTTGAGGACAGGAAAGCATGTTTCCAGTTCAGCCTAATCCAGAACAGCCGAAAGGCTTGGGAGGGGTATGAATTTTAGGTGCCATGAGGGATATAACTGATGATAAGTGGTAACATGCATACATTGCTTTTTTTATTATTATTTATTTTTATTTTTCCTTCTTTGATTACCTTTGGCCAAGATAGAGGTAACAAAAACATCTACTGCATACTTTGGCATCAAAATATTTCCATACATGTGGGCAGAAGTTGCCTGCAGCTGACTATGGGTGGTAGCTTGTGTTTATTTTGTGATGGTTGTCTTAGACAAAATCCTTTGGGGATCAGGGGCTTTCCCAGCTGAAGGTAGACTGTCAAGGAAATTATTCCACACTGGTATGTGATAGAGATGCTGCCACCTTGGCTTCCCAAGATCTGGTTGAGCTGAGCATTACTCCTATGAGTAAGCCTTCCTCAGGCTAGTTTTCTTTCATCAGATTTTGGTTGGTAGGAATCACTTTGATGTAAAGGATATCAGGCTGATGAGAGATCTTGTGCCTTCACTCTGATTTCGTCAAATGCAGGATAGCAACATGCCTTCAGTATCTGTAAAGCTGCCCTAGCGCCAGGTTGTGTTTGGGTTAAGCGCATCTTCTTTCTCAGCATATTATCTGAAAGACCTGGAAGAAGATTTAGCTTTAGCACATTACTTCTGTAATGTGGCTATAAAGACTTCCAGACCAGAGCAGGTAGTAGGCTGCTTAGCTCGTAACACAAGTAGTGGAGGTCAGGGTATGCCTACCTGTCTGTTAGATATGCAGTGAACCTCTCTCTCTGTAACAAGATAGAACAAGATTGTGTCTAACATGATTACCTTGAAAGACGTGTGCCCCTGCAGTGACGAAATACTCTTACTCTGCTACTTTCTGCAGAGAATGTCCCACAGCCCCAAACCAGAAATCCTATGCCCCCAAACTCCTCTCCTTTCCACAACCGCTGCTACTTCAGCAAGCTCATCAGTATAATTTACAAACCAGGATAAAGAACAACCGGAGGCACCTTCTGAATTAGTGGATAACTGGCTAACAATAGAGAACTATCTCTAAAGCCCTGTTATTATTCCTGAGAAGAATCATTTTGTCCAGTGCCAGTTTTGCTTAAGGAGAGATATCAAAGGAAGGAGTAAAAGAAAGAAGAGCTATTATAGGCATGAACACCTTCATTTCCCTTCATCCAGAACACTGAAATCTGTAGGAGTCTTGTGCACATATCTGACAGCAGAATTGGTCTCATCATTTGCAGATTCTCTGTTTCTTTTTTTTTTTTTTTTTTTTTTTGGTGTTCCTTCAGTCATTTAGTCATTTCAAGCTTTTTGAACAGATGTGGTGACACAATGTCTTTCCCTGCCATGGCCATGCTCCCTCTGATAATTCTGTCTCCTGAACTCCTGAACTCCATCTGTACCCCCAGCCCAAAGTTTAAATAGGGCATGGCTGGAGCCCTTTCATCTGCTTTTGGTGGGACTTTACTGCTTTGGAGTCATGTTAAAGCTGATATATAGCTCAATCTACACTGCCCACAAAAGGTAATTGTTCAATTTTATTTTTATAGCGCTCCAATTTACAGCAGGTAGTTAGATTTTGTATAGGCTTATGCATTTCAGATGGCAAAGCCCTATCATTTTAGTGCAAAGGTTTCATGTAGCCACCTGCAGATTGTATTTTATAAAGCCTCGCAATTTCTTGTTCTGGGTTCTGGGACAACTTTGTTACACCTGTGGTTTAATATCATGTAGGATTAATCATACCCTATAGGCAACTCTGCAGCTTTTGTCTTTGCCTCTGAAAGAAATGCTGTAGAGGTGTCCAACCACAATAAGGGGGAAAACATTCTCTATATTATTACTTTGCCATTTTTCCATGATAGACTGGCCAATGTGATGTTGTGATGGTCCTGCAGCTGCAGGCATTGCATGTAAGTTTGCCCTTGCATCAAGCTATTTCATCCGTTAAAACTGCATTCCTGGGGTCCCAGGCACATTACGAGCTTTGGAGACTAGCCCAGGCTATGAATGCTGTTATTAATTTAATTATTTCCCCCAGATCAGATAAACCTTATGGGACACTAAAAGAAAGAAGAAGAATCTGAATGTCTTGGATGGCAATAACCTAGATTAGAAGGCAACCAAAAAGAAGGGAAAGCAATTTGGCTTTCAAAGGAGACCTCACAATGGTGCCTCATTGACTGGTACCTCATTAAATCAGATGTACTGGTTGGAATTGAGTTTTGAGCCTGTGGAATGTTTGTTGGTAGTTTCCCTATGCCAAAGTCTAATGTCTTTGTTTAATGTCCCACTTGGAGGTTACAGGGGAGCAGACAACTCTGTTCTGAGCTGTCAGTAAAGTTACTCTAGTATCCTCTCACCAGCAATGGTTGATGTAGCTGAAAAAGAAGTTCTGGATGCAGAAAAGTTCAGAATGCTTATGGAAAAATCTCTTTCAAAATTGTATCAACAGAGAGCACACATAGACAAAAATATTTTTCCTTCTCAAATCTCAATTGCTGCTGAAAGGTTAAGCATGAATAATTTTGTCACTCGTAACTGTTGCTCTTGCTTCTGTATCATTAATAAGTACATTAACCAACAGTTCTAGTGTGGAATTTGTGGGCATCCTGCTGTTAATCTTTTGCCACATTAAAACTAAGCTGACTATTTTTGTTCTTTGATCTCAGTCTCTTAGCCACTTTCCAATGCATGACAAAATGTTACCTCCCATCCTGTGACTACTCATTTTTCATAACAGTCTCTAGTGAGGGACTTGGTCAAAAGCTTTAGCAAGTTAAAATAAATGGTCTCTGGTGGTTGCTAAGGGACAGGGCATTTTGGCTCTCCATGTGAAATGTGTGAACTGCAAAAGTATTTGAAGGCCAAGCTTTCTTACCAGCAAGGTATGACCACAGGAGTTGGATTCATCTCAGTTTCCTGTAGCAGTCTACCTGCCAGTTGCCTAATCCAAGTTAGTTATCTAGGCTATGCCTTTAGTCACTGTAGAGGAAAAGAACCTCCAAAGGGCAGTTCATTCCGTCCTAAAAATGCATGTTTAAATGTTTCATTTACTGTAATTCTTGTTTCAGTGGCAAAACTGGTTTAAGTAGCTGCCACTCCCAAATTTGCAATTCATGTCTCTTAGCATATGCTGGTACAGCTGTTGCTGGGACCATGCTAGAAGAAGGCAAATAGATCTGAATAGATTTGTGTTTTTTTGTTTTTTTTCCAACTCACAAGAGACTCTTCTGGAAATGAAGGATATGGTTTCACAGGCAGCTGAGTTGATCTAATGGCTAATTAGCACCGAGAGGTGGAGGTCTCAGTCATCTCCCCTTCTCCTCTCTGACAGGAGTGTTTGTGTCCTCTGTCAGCACGATGCTCCTGTACTTGCATGATGAACTTGTCAGGGAAGTGATAGAGCAGAAAATGAATGATACCAATAATAACTTTTATAAATATATAACAAATAACAACTTTTTATTTAGCCACATCAAGCCCTTTTTGTTATATCTACCAGAATGGTAGCACTGGCGGTGAGGGAACAGACATAGAAGGAGGTTGGACCAAACCACTTGGTGGTAGTACGTGTTTCCTCGGATGCAAAATGACTCCTGAAACCCACTACATGGTCACTGGGTGAGAGGTAAAGGTTATACAATCATAGGATCATAAATTTTGAGTTGTGCTTTATGCTGTGCTTTAGAGCAGGTTGCCCTGGACCATTCAAAACCTGACTGGACATGGTCACTGACTGGGCAACCTGCTCTAGGTGGCCCTGCTTGAACAGAGGGGTTAGACTAAGGGAAAAAAATAGGAAATTTTAGTTTGGAAGAAACAGTTAGGAAAAATTTATTCTCAGAAAGAATGGTTAGGCATTGAAACAGGTTGCCCAGGGAAGTGGTGGAGTCATAGTCCCCGAGGAAAGGTTGGATGTGGTGCTTAGGGACATGGCTTAATGGCAGTATTGGTGGCAGGTGGATGGTTGGATAAGATGATCTTGGAAGTCTTTTTCATCCTTAACAATTCTATGATTCTGTGAAAGGTTCTCAGGAGGTGCTTTCCAACCTCAACAACTCAGTGGTTCCCTGATTAGGAACTGTCTCCCACTTTTATATGGCTTTTATATGTCAGCCAGATCAGTGATAGGATTTACAACCTGGCTGTAATAACATAACTGAGAAGGTGGCAGGCCGGATCACAATAGTATGAACACTTTACTGAAGGTGTTAGGGAATGGAAGTTTTCTAAACAATTCTTGCTGCTGCAGTCAGCATCTTTTTGAGCAACCTTTATATATCTGGGAGGAGTTTTGTTCACTCCAGGTACCTATTTCACATCATCGTTTGTAGGTGGAGTCTTGATGCTGCTCAGACTAAATGGCTAACTCAGATGGCTGAGGTTTGGCAAGATGAGTGTCACTGTAAGCAGCTAAATATAAGTGCTCCTCAAGGCCCAGAATGCAGCTGTTGTGAAGGGCTGGAAGGCTCGGGGAACGTCTTTCATGATATGTTAAAATCAATTCACTCCTGGGCCTGGGTTTTTGATGTTAATGTTGTGCTTGGAAACCTCAGCTGATCACTGCACTTTTCTGACTTCCTGTCTCTAACCGATTTAAGTGGGGACTCCATTAGGACATCACAAACGATGTGGTAATTTGGTATTCTTGGAGCCTCTTCACTTATTTAAAAAGAACGAAGGCTATGGGTGAGTCATCCATTATTTATTGATAGCACTTAAGGCACTGCAGTAGATGCTGTTGCAAATGGATATACCATGTGATGGAGAAATTAAAGCCTTTGGATGACACTTTCTAAAGATTATTTGAAAAGGTCTTTCAAAAGGAAAAGTTTACAAGCTTTGACAGTTTTGAAAGGGTTGCTTAGTTACATGAATGGCTACTTTCAGATGGCACCAAAAAGCCATGTAAATTCCTCTGCATCCTCAGCTGCTCAGATGTTGTACATACCAGGAGAGAACAGGACCTAGAACATAGCCTTCCACACCACCTTCAAGACTTGCTGATCTTCAGGGTGTTTCTCCAAGGCAGGACCTCCTTAGAGGGGCTGTGAATGTGCTAAGTCACAGCAAAGGAGGGATCCAAGAGGACGGACCCTTCTCTTCTCCGTAGAGTTCTCAATCACACATTCTTTTGCTTTCTTGCCAAATATAAGGCATATTAGATTTTGACCCATGTGTTGTTGTCTGATAACATAAACCTACTCAGAAACTTCCTTTCTTATAACCAGTATATCTAAAATCAGCTATTAAACTGATCAGGAGTCAAACATAACTGCTGGCCCTAGAAACAGGGTACGATAGAAAAATACTGGGCTAAAATATTAAACTGGAACCCATCACCCCATTTTGGAATGCTTACAATGTAATATTTATGTCTGAAATAATTATCTAGACACTCTTCATACTCCAAGGGAGGAAATGGGCACTTCGGAGCTGTGATTCATCTGGCCAGTTTTAAATGTTTTGCTTTGTCTCAGAAACTTCTGTTTCTCTCAGCTGACTGTGAAGGAAGACTAGGTGAGCAGAACAGATGAAGAAATCCAAATGGAAGTAAGATGAGGCCTCTCGTAGTGTGTACCAGCCATAACCATATATTTGCGTGTATTCTCCCTTTCTGTGTGTGGGTGGGAATCAGCCTTTTCTGTAGAAATCAGACTGCTGCAACCCAACAAGTGTAATAAAAACTTGGCTTTCAGGAAATGAGAAAATCAGTGTGTGGCTGGAGGAAGAATATAAAGGAGGAGGCTTTACTGGTTTAAAAGCACCAAGACAAATATAAAACTGCTGGTCTGTTCTTTAGGCTCCTGGAAAATAGGTCCAGTCTGTTGTTCCTATGAGCATTTCACTAAAAAATGCAACCCCTTTGCCAGGTGAGATATTTGCTTTTAAGTTTTTGCAGGATGTGGAGACATTCAAACTCATATCCTTCTCTGCTATTTGTACATGTTGCAACACTTTCCACTTTTTCTAAGTGTCTTACCAATGTGCAGAAAGGTTACTAGGTGCAGCCTTGAGCCAACCGAAGATTCTCCATCTGTACTTGAGAACTGCAAAATTGCCGTGTCTGTCTACATAATTAGTTCGAGCACTGTGCCAGACTAATAGTACTGCATAGCTTCCAGATTATATCTGGAGGGATGGAGACATCAGTAACTTAGGCATCTACCGTGCTGGGTTGAGACATATGCTTGTGATACCAAACACTTTTTTTTTTTTTTTTTTCTGTTGAGTGTAGTGTAAAAAAAAATCATTAGTGTGATGTGGTCTACTTTCCTTGTAGATTGGTTCCCAGTGCTAAAGTCCTGTACTTAATCTTTAGAGGAGATTTGAACTCTGCCACAGGGTTCTTCTCCCAATACATTTATTTTGTGAAGAGTGCCTTTGTTGCTGTGCTGCTGTATCTGAGTGGAAGAGAAAACTTGCAGTAAACAGGAAGTCAGAAGAGATAAACACGGGGTCCCTTTTTAGGTTTTGTGGGACTCTGAAGGACGAGTCATTCTGCACCAGTGCTGAAAATGTTGCATACATGTTAATATCAAAAACTGCCAACCCCCAAAAGTATCTGGTTTCCACTGGCAGGAGAAATTAAAAAAAAAAAGATTAATATATATATATGAATACATATATCCTTTACATATATATATATATATATATATATATATATATATATATATGTATTAATGATAGTTTTCCTTGCTTTCACAAATCCTGGGTATTTCTAGAATAGACTTTCTGTGTTCAACCACCCCCAACAATTAAAATAATGTGATTGATTAGCTCCATGTATTTCATGTATTTTTAGTGTTGATGCTGGAAGCCTGGAGGATACTTGTCTCCTGACCTTTCCCATGGCAGACTGCAGAGGAGCTGGTGACCAAAAAAAGAAACCAAAAACAATCTTATGCTACTGTGCAGGGTTGCTTGAACTTTTCCAAAGCTTTGCCTATATGAAAGATTTAAAAATGGTGAATCAGCAAATTCTGGGGGAAGGAGCGGTTGAGTGGAATTTTCCTATCCCCTCTTTTCTGCCCAGGTCACTGGCAACACTCCCATTTATATAAATGGAATCAAGGTTTCGTGTACATTCTTGACTGTAATATTGTGCCAATAGGTGTTTTGTCTAAAAACTTTCTATGGAAAACATTTTTGTGAAAAATCTAATTTTCTTCTCCCATCATTAAGTTGCATAGGGAAACAACCCTTAAGCACTGTGAGCTGTAGCACAGCAGGTTAATAAAATCATTTGCATTTTATCAAAGACTAATGAAATGTTCTTAAAAAAGTTCCAAATCTGTCAGTACCTGCTGATGTAATTTCATTAATTTACAGTAAAATAATAGGTCCTGGTCACCCTGCTTATATATATTTTCCGTGACCTCTTACAGAATAGGAGAAGCAGTGTCTACTGTTAGGAAGGAAAGCAGGTAAACTCAAGGCGAAACAGTCATCCTGCCTCAGCCTATTTGGTGTGAAGGGAATTGGGATTTCTGAGGAATAACTGGGGGGAAGCATAGGTTTTCATTGATAAATATAAATATAGCCCAAGTGCCATAGTTCATTGCTGAGGTGACAAATGCCTTTGGAAATCCAAAAGTCCAGAGCAACCACCCAAAGGGCTTGGAGAGCCTCTGCTCCCATTGCTGCCGCAGGAACAGATGTGCATGCCTTTTTCTGCAGTTTAATAGTAAAGTCCACCTGTGAGTGTCAAAGCAATGGTGGTATTGTCCAAAGAGTCTAGATGAGGGAAGCTCCCTGACAAGAGGGACAGGCTTTGCCTCAGGTGACTTCGGCTCCCTAAGGGTCAAATATGTACTGTAAAAGAACACATTCTTGAATTTATCTTTGAAATAGATGAAATACATATAAAACAAATACTTTAAAGTAGCACTCTTGGCAGGACAAACTCTCTCTCTCTCTCTACCTTTCTCTTTCTCTCTCTCCCCCTCCCTTGGATGCATGTTTTTTCAGCTGGACAAGTTCTGTCATCTGTTTCACAGGATACCCTCTCAAAATGTTTGCACCAACACCTCTGAGGAGCAGTGGAGTATGGGGAGGAAAGAGGGGATGGAAAACCTGTGTACTGCCAATGCCAAAACTGTAAACTGGTGTTCAAAATACGTATCTCCCAGCATGGGATAGTCATCTTCCAGAGGTGCCTGTCTATCTGTTGACCACGTAGGTGAAGAAACTTAGATGAATGAACCCATTTAGGTGCCAAAGTAGAGGTGCCTGCTGCACATTGTGTACCTTAGAGCACACTGGGCCTCTAGCTGATGCTCCAGAGGGTAAGTCCTTTGTCGTACCTGCCAGGCCTATGCAGGTATCTTCTCTCTGCAAGGATGTCTAAAGTGGCACTACATGTATTTTTCTGGGCACTTAAATTGCTCTTATAGTTCAGCTTGAGACAGTTATGGTTAACTTCATGTGTGTGGTGGTCTCTCTCTAGTATTACACACAAAGACGACACATGGACCTCATCTCCCAGCCTTATCATCAAGTCTGGAGCTGTCTACAGGAAGGCTCATTGTGTGTCTCTTTTTGTGTGAGTGGTAGGGAGCAGAGTACAAAAAACAAGTATGAAACCAGTGCAGCCAGGGCTAACTGATAACACACCCCTGTTTGAGTTCTAGTGGATGGAAAAAAAAAGGAAAATAGCTCAAATCATCCTTGAAAGAAATTGCTTTATAAGTGGTTATGCAATGAAATAAAGGAACGATTTCCAAGGGAGGCATAGACCCCAGAAGAAAGTGCAGAGGAGGACTCGTGGTCTTGCATCTTCCTTCTCTGTTCTACCCTTGTTCTGGATATCATCTGTGGCATTGTGAGCATGTGCCTGTGGCTTCCAGCAGCATCCCCCAGCAGGAGCAATTATTCTACTTGTGCACCTGGGAAGCAATTTGCTGCTGCCATGAACTAGCAGTAAAGCATCTCGTGTTACTGGCCAGTAGGCTTGAGGGCTTCACCTGTTCCATCTTTGGCTGCCTACCAGCCCTGTAAAGGGAGTGGATATCTTTTATTCTGTGCCTACATTAGCCATAGGAAGGAAATAATGACTGGAGGAGTTTCTTATTCCCTTGCAAGAGTGTGTGGTCCAAGCTGTAGTCTCACTCCATGCACATGAATTTTAATTCATTTTAACACGCTATTTTTTAAAAAGAACTTACTGAGAAATCTCCCTCTTGCTTTCCAGTGTATCCATGGAAGGCCCATGTGCTTTAAATCCTTGGGCATGCCATAGAAGATACAACCTGTTTTAATTATATGTTGTTTGCTGACCATTAAATAAAGATGGAATAAATTGTCCCATTCTCTGTCTCCGGGGCTGGTTATTTGAGCGTATTACTCATCTGGGGAGAGTGCATTGTATTGCCAAGGCTGAGAGCACACACATTTATCATTAGTAACAGCACAGGGATGACTTGCTTTCCTGTAGCCTTGTCTTTTGTTCGTGAGATTAACTTGTTTTCAACATTGCAAATTCAATGTTACGGAACAATTCCATACGCAGTCATTGGAGAGCTGAATATGTTTTTTCCTTCTGTAGAAGTGCAGGGTTTTTCTTTCTTGACTCTGCTTTTGAGATTTTAGAGCTATTACTTAGAAGTGTAATAGTGTATCAGGCTTTAAATACAGGGGAAGACAAGGTGTTTTCACTCTGCAGGTGGACACGTGGTCTTCTATTGGATCCATTCTGCTTGCCAATGAAAATATTGCACCTGAAGAGTTTATGGACTCGAACATAATGGCACCTTTAATCCAAAATCCGGCATTTACTCAAACCCAAACCAAAACCATTTCATATTCAGGGCTGGGGACTCTGCTCAGCCCCCTCTCTGATTTTTGACCCTACTGCAAAGTCAAGTTTCTCCATTTGGGTGTGAAATACGAATTTAAATGCATGACGTTGTTACCCTTCGTTTTCTAACAGTGATAGATTTGTTGACTTCAGTGACAAGATGGAGAGGTAGAAAGAAGGACTGATATAAGTGAAGGTGGTCATTTATTCTGCCCTGTCTAATGTGATGCGACAGTCAAGATCTTGCTTTGTTTTGTGCTTAAAGAGACTCTGTGGAGACGTCTTAAAAGTGAGGCTTGGGTAGGTGCACGTGAAAAGGAGGGAGAAGAGCTTCACCGCTACCTTTCAGCACTCGTGTCAGAACTTGCTGCTAACTTCCAGCTGGAGTTCCCACCAGAAACCAAGCTCCAAAGCCATCAGTGGGTTTGATCTGTGGTCCCTTACCAGCCACGCTTCTATGAATCCACAGCAGCAGGAGGTCATTGCTAGGCTTAGATCTCCAAAGAGTCCCCTGGGGATCACGCTGCCTTTCCCTCAGCCGCTGCAAAGAAAAGTGGCTTCCAGATGCCTGTGCCCATCCACCGTCAGTTCCTCGCTCCAGCTAATGAATTAATAACAGCACGGCAACTTATTAGTGCTCTCTGGGCACTTCCCAGCACCTCCTGGTGTCTCAGTGGAAGAGGGGAGAGCAGTCTCTTTGAGACAGGAGAGATTTTATTCCCTGTCGCATGGAGCTTGGTGCAGACAGCCTGTCACACAGGTGAGGGGACCTGCCTTCAAAGTGAGGAGGGAAGGCAGTGGCTGGCTCACGTCTGGGCTGCCTCCCGCCAGCCAGTCCGCTGGCAGGGGATGAATATTGCATTATTCCCCGGGAACAAAGGATCCGGATTCTTTGCGCTTATAGGGAAAAGGTTGGAGGCAGCTCCAGGGCACTGTGTGAAAGGAAATAAAAAAGCAATTGTAAATCATTACAACCCAATGAGGGGAAAAAAAAAAAAGAAAAAAAAAAAGGAGCCTATTGTGTTTTATTACTGCACTAAATCAATGAGAAAGGAGGTGGGTGATTTATCAAGGTGGAATCCACATTGCTTACAATGCCCGAATTTGCGTTCATTAGAACGTCAGTTTTCTGATCAAATGATTTTGCTTTCATTAGCCTTCCTGTACATTCAGCCCCACAAAAGAGCTTGCTCCTGCTCTCAAGTAAAAAATCCCAACTGCGGAGAAGTGGAGTGGCAATGTAACTCTCCCTCTCAAGGTGAACACAATTAGATGTAAAAACCCTAGCAAACCCCAGGGCCCCCAGATCTCTTTACATAGTCACAGCAATAACTAATAATGCTGAATGCTCTGACTGGCTTTTATCCCTGTTATTGAAAGCCAGCACTAGGGCATACGCTAGCATAAATAACTCATCGCAAACAGCAAAAAGAAAGTTGAACGACAGCAAAAAGAAAGTTGAACTAAGCTGTTCGACAAATGCTTTGTTCAAAATTAGGTGATGGTTAATTCCAAGCATAGAAAGAACATTGTTATAAAATACTTTAACTTCACCTCCATTGTCAATATTCCCCTTTTATATGCTATCTATGCTGTTTTATTGCACTCTCTCTTTTCATTAATCCCTGATCCTCCATAATGCTGTGGGACAGCTTCAGCAGACACTCACACATTCATAAGGACGATCGCCTTGGTGTCTCCACGTAAATTAATTGAAGGGGAGAGAGGACAGTGTGTGTGCAGAATGGAAATCTCTTCACAGCTGAGTAGATCTTGGGGGCAGAGAGAGAAAAGATACTGTAGAAGCTGTCATGTTGTTACTTGGTAATGAAACCATCTGAAACATAACTTTGGATAGGACAATATATCATATGTGATAAATGTGCCTGCATGGTAGATACGTATGGAGGGGATGTGAGCTTGGTGGTTGGTGTCTGGAGGAGAAACAGGTTAACGGTACCATAGAGGTAATGAGAGAACTGTAATAAAAATGGTAACATTTGCTAAAAGCTTCAGACTAGCCTTTACATAAGGAAAGGCTAACTAGGTAGGACTATACAGCTTGGAAAAGAGGTTACTGAAAAGGTTATGGCACGGGCTTATGAGTTATAAGGAACAGTGAACAGCAGACTCTCCCATCCACTTTAAAAACTAAAGGGCATCAAAGAAGATTAGCAAGTAGCAAGCTGAAAACAAACAAAAGAAGTTATTTCTTCACACAGGTAGTAAGTAATGTTCATAGCAGTTGGTGGAAATGCTGAACTGCCTCTTATGAAACAGTAATTCATAGCAGAAAAAATTCTACATGGGCTGTTGAGTTTAAGGAAATTGCCTTTGGCTGGCAAAGTCCTTGAGCTGCAAAACCTGCAAGCCTGGAGGAGTATCTGGGGAAATGTCTGTACATGCTGGCTCTGTTCTTCTTCAGATGGCCAGATAGGAACTAGGAGGATCTTTGATCTGACCCAGTAAAGCCCTGCTTGCGGTCTTAACATTCAGGAAGGGTTTCTGTCCCTCTGTTCCAGAGGCTTGTCTGTGGGAGGGTCGGCTTGAAACATTTTGAAAGGTTTTCTTGTTCTTCAACACGCACACTGCTGCTCGCTGGTTTAACCATATGGGTGCACACTCCTGTTGCTACAGCCTGGGAGACTGGCATGTCGAATGGAACAAAATCCTGTGCTTATTCTTTTAAAGTATGTTCGTAGTACTTTTTAAAACATTTTTTTTCTTTTTATTTTTCCCAGTCACAAAAAAACACAGCCATACACTAACGAGCTAAATGTACTGGGCTTAATTATCTGTCTCTGTCTCAAAGACTTGGGAAGTGAAAGATAGCATAAGTTACCATGGGAATTTTGGGGGTCCACTGTTTTCCGGAGTGTATTGCAAGGTCTGCCAGTTCCTGATATGAAGATAGCTACTTCAGAGCTGCTCTAATTTATGCTTATCTTTCTACAGGCTTTGGGAAACAAGTAGCAGGAGAGTAGTGCACTTCAATTAAGTCCTTGATGCACTCCTTATCCTGAGGACCATAAGCGTGACAGCCTTTATTGTCTGCTCCTTGTGTCTGCTTCTAGAGGATACACAGCAAAAGGGACAAAGAGACGAAGGGAGGGGAGTCCTCTGTAGGTAGCAGGAGGGTCATTTCTTCTGGTTTTAAATACCTTTGGGATTCTTCTTTTTTTTTTTTTTTTTTTTTTTTCTATTGTTGAAAATGCAGCCTATTGCTGGTGATCTAAGCTCACTTTAGTTTGTCAGGCCTGCTAGATTACTGCAGGCAAACTGAACATAGGTTTAGAGACTTCCTGAGCTCTCCTGTCTTTGTTGATTGGAATTCCTCCATCCTCCTCATCAGCCCGCCCTCTGCATACTGCATCCACTTGCCTAATTCATGTCAGTGAAATGAACAAGAGAATGCATCCTTCCAAAATGAAAATATCAGCTGGGAACCCACTGCCTTGTCATTTCCCTCCTCCCCACCTTTTCTTGCTCTCTCAGAAATGTTTATGCTTTCATTCCTCCCCGGCCTGCCAGGAGCAGCCACTAAGCCATTTGACTTTAAATGATGAGTCTGTAGTTGGGGAGGGCACGAGGGTGGTCTCCTAAGCACGGCTGGGAGTTATTACTGCAGGTTAATTACTAGGGGAATTTATGTGGTGAGCATCAATCAAATCTGAGGCACATCAAATTCTGCTGTATAAGCTGGCCTGTGCTCAGACTGCATAAGATGACTTTTGTCTTAATATTATTACTTTATTTGTCAACTGAATATATAGTCCAAACATATTCTGAAAAGGGGAGCTCAAAAACCCTCCGATGTCGCAGGACTATGAATGTCAGGCTGCATATCAAACACAGAGTTGGACTGCCTGGGGTGAGTGAGTGATTATAACAATTTGGCATTGGTGGGAAAGCGCTGGTAATGGATGACAACACATTGCCTTTGCTTAGGGTTACTGAATCATGTAAGAGAATTATGGAGTGAAGGGTAATATATATGGGCCAGTTCTGCTGGTGGCAGTGAGGGAATGCACCAGACAAAAGCAGGCTTGTTGCACTGGTATTTCCTTCGTCAGATGAGAGCCTCTTTTAAACACGTGCAAACAAATGCATATTGCTCCCTTCTGGAACTGAGAAGGCAATGTTTGCCAAATAAAAATGATCGGTTGATCCATGGTAACAAATGCTATTTTTAAGTGTTCCATACAGGATACAAGAGAACCGGAGGGAAAGAAAACTGCAAAAAAAAAATAAAAATATATATATATGTTTAGAAAAAACTCAGCTGCCCCATTAAAGTCAGAGCCCAAGCCAAAGAGGCAACCTGCTCCCATGCTCCTGCATCGTAACACTTCCCTTGTCCCCCAGTTCACCATAAGAAGTGGCTCCCAGGTGTTCCTCAGCGTTTCCTCTTGTGCCCTGTGGGACATATCGTGTTGGCCCCAAGCTAAGGATGCCATCTCTTCTTGGCCTCATAGAGGTGGTTCAGAGAAAAGTGTGTGAGACATGAGTAGGATATTTCTTGCCCATGGGCCTTGCCCTTTCCCATGCTGGAAACACTGGGGTGACACTGCTCACTGTGTTTAGACCGGCAAAGAGCTTCAGGGCTTTTATGAGCTGCTGGGATCCTTCAACTCTGGGGCATTGTGGAAGTCCTCCTCACTGCTGAGTTGGTGTTTCAACTCAGGGAGGAGTAAGCTGAAGCATATTCATTTTTTACTGCTCTAGATGTTCTTATCATCTGAAGTGCTTCAGGTGAAATCATGGCTTGGGGCTTCATTTGGAGGGCCACAAAGATGTGGTGACCAATTTCCTCAAGCACTTAGCCAGGTGTAGGCACAGCGGTGGCTGCAAATGCCTGTCCCCTCTGGGGCCACCACAGAAGGGAGGGGGTCTCAGCTGGGACTACAAGCTGGATTTGGCCCTCAGGTGACTCCCTCGTGGAACTGGGTGCAAAGGAAAGGCCTATCTGATATTAGGTCAAATGAATTAAATGATGACCAATGAAACTCAGTAACCCACAGATTAACAGTTCCAGTGGACAAATGTATTTTAAAGAAAAGATTGAACAAAACCACAAAGGCTATAAAAAGGTATGCAAGCTCACTCTTTACTTTGTAAAACCATTCTGTTTAAAGCCTTTATGACCCTTTCACAGACACAAGATGCAGAACGAGCAAGAGCAGGGCTGTAAAAAAGGCCAGGAGTGTACATGAGGCACCAGCAAGCATAGGAACTGCTGCAGTGACTGCTGCTCGCTGTGGTGAGGTGGTCTGAGGAGATAAACTGTGCCATGCTCAGACAGCCCAGCAATCGATGAGCCCCCATTGATGGCCTGTGCTCTGTCAGCCTGGAGTGGAAAATCTGCTAAATGTCTGCCTGGTTCAATAAGGTTTTCCTATTAACATTCCTCTGTTGTAAACCTTGGGCATGTGCCATGTAACCACGGAGGGAAACCCAGGAGTGTTATTGCCAAGAGGGGAACGCATGGCCCCCGGGGTGGTGTAGTGGGATGTCAGCTGGTGTTGGGAGGAGAATGAAGGCGAGAGAAAGAAAGAAGTGTGGGTGGGGGAAAGCAGAGGAGTGGGAATGCTAAGAGATGCAGTTCATAGAATTGTAGACCAGCCCAAGTTGGAAGGGACCTCGAAAGATCATCAGGTCTGACCTTTTGTGGGAAAAGGGAGCCTCAATGGGGTTATCCAGCACCCTGTGCAATTGCATCTTGAAAGCTTCCAGTGATGGGGCTTCTACCGTGTCCCTGGGGAGCTTGTTCCAGCCATGGATTGTTCTCACTGTTGTACAAAATGTCATTCTTCTGTCAAGAGGAAACCTTTCTTGGT
Organism: Anas platyrhynchos; assembly: GCF_047663525.1. Classification (NCBI taxonomy): domain Eukaryota; kingdom Metazoa; phylum Chordata; class Aves; order Anseriformes; family Anatidae; genus Anas; species Anas platyrhynchos. The sequence goes on from NC_092587.1 coordinate 180,393,866, forward strand.
GTGGCCTGTACCCACTACCCCTTGTCTTCTCCATGGAGCTGTTTGTGAAGACAGAACCTCCACCCTCTCCTTTGCCACCCTTTAAGTACTACAATACTGTGATGAGGTCCGCTGATGGCTTGTGGATATTTTCAATCATTATATCACCCATGTTGTTGACACAGTTACTCACAAGGATGACATACTGCACAGCCACTGAATGTGGCTGTTAACCCTATCCTACTGATGTATCCTTCCGATGGGAAACAAGATTTAGAAATGTTGTAGAAAAGACCCAGAGGCTATTTTTATTTTTCAGTTGGGGGTTATGAAGTGCCAAAGAGAGGAGGAACAGCAGCTGGGAACTTGGAAAAGGACGGGGAATGTAGGAACCAAGCTCTCCATGACTTTCCTGTTTGGCACTTTTCCTGGTGAAAATTTCAGCTTTCACAGTGAAGAAAGCACCTACTGTTCATCTTCAGAAACCCCATTTTCCAGGAGGAAAAGAAGTGGATATCTGGGTGGATACCAGAGAAAACTTCATTTCTTCAGTGACCACCTTTCTGCTGTGAATAGAGCTGGAGGTTTATAACATCTCCGTGCCATGCAATAAGGTCCAAGGCTATGCTGATAGCTATGAAGCTTATGTGCCAAACCCTCCCCAGCACCCTCTGGTTTTATAGCAGAAGGATGCGTCCCTCTGCTGTTGCTGGAGCAGTGCAGAGGGAGCTCTGTGCATCAAGACAGGCATTCCCAAGTGGGCTGTAATCTGCTCTCACATAAATAAACAGCATGTAGCTGTCACAAAGGCTTTCACGGATGCAGAAAAAAAAAAAAAAGAGAGAGAGAGAGAATAAAGATATGTGGCAATTAAAATATTTTATATTTGAATGAGCCTGGTATCCCATAGAGCTGACCCAGAGTGGGCTCTTGTTAGGAAAAGTAAAGCCAGGCAACCGAATGCTTTTTTATTCAGCAAAGTAAGGGACTGCTGCAGCTGATCTGATGCTCTCTGCTGACCTATTCCTGCCCTGATGAAGGTGAATCAGACACTGCCTGAAATGTCATTGTCACACAAAACGTCAAGCATTGTCCTCAGATCCTCCAACTTATGACCCTCCTTAAGCCAACAAACTGACTGATTCCTTTTCCTCCTGCTTTCCTTTGTTGTGTCAAGCAAAAACAACTTTTTTCATGCATTTCATGAAGTCTGCAAAATGCCCTGATGGGTGGAAAATGTACCTCCAGTTTATTGACCAGGTCATAAAATATTTTAAACCCTATAAACAGACAAATAAGCCAAAATGGTTAATCTAAAGACATACGAAGTGCTCGAGAATCTATTCACTCCAGGATTTTTGCCAGTTTGCAGCTGCAGTGGTAATTTTGGTGGCTGTGGTTTTAAAGTAGAACAAGTGTGGATGCTACCCTGGTTAACGTACAATACAATGCTAATGTAATGCCAATTATAGATAAACATCTTAATTAAAAACTGAGGAAAGCATGCTTAGATATTTTCTAGAAAGTGAGATTGGAATGTAATCCGAAGCTTTATGAATACAACGTGGGATAAAATAATCTTGATGTTCTGAGGCTTTTCAGTTGGAAATGGCATTTATTTTGAAACAGTGAGGCCCTTCTGCACAGTAATGATCCTGTTTTCAGAAAAGCTGCCTACCATGTTGACAAAAGAAATCAGGTTTTGTCCTCAAACACAAGACGTATGAATATTTTTTATGTCTTGAAATAAAGAGCGCTTTTTCAAAAAAAGGGCTAATTGACCAGCCTGTGTGATTATTGAAACATGAGGCATTTTTGGCAAATGCTCTACACAATAAGGCTGTTGTGGTCACGCAGTCAGCTTATTTTTGCTTGCTTCTCACAGATGCCTGTTAATAAAACACAACAGCTGAATTCAGACCTGATGCAGGCAGAGTCTCTAAGTTCCCTGCTGCTCTCAGGGTAAGGAACATAAGTGGAGGAGGATGCTAATGATATTTTGCTGAGGATTGCTGAGATTAAACAGCAGTCGGGTGTAACATTTGGTCAGGTAGTTCAGAAGTATCACCGGCCACATCCTCAGGTGGTGCAAGCTGGAGGTCCACCGCACTCCATGGGCTGTGTTCCTTTCTCCTGGGATGTTCAGGCACAGCACTACTGCCACTTTCTACCCTGACTTTTTATGCATCAGAAGTCTCTGAATCAAATCTCTAGGGGGTACGTAGGATGAAAAGCACAATGAATTTAGGAGCAGCTACCCAGAAAGCTAACTTAGTGATAAGAACTTGCTAATGAAGTACTCGATTTAAAAAGGAACTGATATTTGAGAGTAACAGGCCAACAATGTAGCTCAGAGAAAATGTTTCAGGCTCTCAGATGTCCCAGCTGATTTTTGAGCTGAATAGATATCAGACAGTCAGAGCTATCTGCACACTGGAGACCGGTGCAAAACGTGCTGCGAAGTCTGCCTTCCAGCTGACAAAACAGTCAAGCCATTACGAGGCAATCTGGCTAGCATTATATCTTTTAATATATTTCCAGACTTTAGTTTCTGAGATCTCCAGAGGATCATGAGCCTCCAAGGTCATCAGGGTTTCGACCTTTCTTTTATTGCCATAGCAACCAAAGCTGTCTTTAGTGTTTAAATTAGTTAATCAATTGCAGCCCTTGATTTACGCTGGTTGGCAGCAGCCATCCTTGAAAGCTATTTCTTGACTAATATGTGCTTTTATCACAGAAGGGTATTCCCACACCTCAGCTGAATAAGACCCTTTGATAGAAGAATTCACTTCATCATCTGAATTCAGTGCCTCATCAGGGGCCAACTAGCATGAATTACTATTATAGATTTATTTTTTTCTCCAGAATCATCTTAATTCTGGTTTACAACCCCTTAGAAGAAGACAGGGGGTCACTTAATTGGGAAAAAGCACAGGCTCTAATTGCTTCCATAGAAGAGGAGAACGTTCCACCTTTGAACTGTGTGTAAATGAAATTACAATGCACAAACAAATTAATCACTTCAAAGAACTCTTTTTGAGTGAGGTCAAAATAGGAACCACTTTCTGTTTAACTGGCATATTCTGATAATCCCCGATTCTTCTGAGAAATATCGTGGAATAACAAAGTGAGGGCAAGGTCACTGACTGAAATGCCCTGGGACCTGAGGCTGTCCATTGATTTACTGTGTGGGTCTGGGTACGTTAGCCAGCCCTCTGTGACTCAGTTCCCTGAATTGTGAAGTGCAGCTAATGCCTACCTTGCTCAAGTGGATCAGAGGGGTTAATGAGTGAGTGCTTACTTGTTTCAGATGAATCCTTCTTCTCTATGTCTCTTCCTCTGTACAACAGGGGTTATCTGCACAAGTACTGGGGCTTGCAATCAATTCTGCTTGCGCACCAAGCTGTCTTAAGAGTCACAGGTTGATGTGGATGGGAAGGGGACTCTGGAGGTCTCTAGTTCAAAGCAAGTTGTTCAGGATGTGCTGAGACAAGTTTTGAATATCTCCAAGAATGGAGATCCCACAACCTCTCAGGGCAACCTGCAACTTGAGCTGACACTGCTTCACCTCTGCAGAGATGCATTTATGAGGACTGCGCTCTCCCACCAATACTTTTTCATTCACTAATGTATTTTATTAGGTTTGCACTTAAACCTGCTTTGCCTTCTTAGGCAATCAGTAAAGTTAGGCTGTGGGTGTTTTGTGCCTCTGTAGGCACTTCCTAACAAATCACAAACACATGCTTTCTGCAGCAGCTCTGTATTAAAAGTAACTTCTAAAGGTTGGTCAAGCTCTGATGTGTCAGTTTTCTTTGGGTTTTCTTTCTCTTCCAGTCATTGGTAGCAGCTTTACAAATGACAAGCATAGAAAAAGTTGGGAAGTTATTGCTGAACTAGTAGAAAACAAGGATAATGTTGTCTCTGTTTTTGATTTTTTTTTCTCATCTGGATTCCTGGATCTCCCAACCAACAACATTTAGTTGAAATAATGAACAACCACCTTATTTTTGACGGATGAGAAGTGACAAGTGCTGTTTTCAGAGTAAAAAATAATCCCTGCAGTCCAGCATGGTGCTTCTTTCCTTTGCCGTACGGCGGTGGCCCCTCGGGACGTGTTCATTGGGGCTCACTTCTGACAACATGACCTCATCATTATGCTAAACCTATGTTCTTCCTGTCTTTACACAAATAGTCTTGCAACCCAAATGAGCACGCTCTTTGTTATTTTAAAGAGTGGCTGGTACCAAAGCGAATCATTTTTCTTTTGATTAGCATTTTCAAAGGATAACCTTCGTGAAATTTCCGCAGAGGCTGCTTCTGCTGCACGGTGCATCTTGTTGAGTTTTAATCATTTAACAATTCTTGGCCTCAAAATGATGTTGTTCCTGGGACTTCTTGGAAGTTGTGACATGACGGCCAGCAGGGACAATGCCTTTTTCCTGATTTGCATTCACTGTGTGATGGGATTCATGTTTTACACTCTGTTTTCTGCCAAGAAGGCTGTTGTTGAGGGGAAGGTGAAAGCAAAGAAGAGGCGTCTTTGTAATGTGTGATGGGAAGGTATCTGTGAAAGATGTTCGACTGAGTGCCAGCCTGGAGAATTAATAAAATCAGAATAATTTCCATATTCTTGCTAAGATCCTTGGGCATATTTCCCCTGTACTTCTAAGAGGACTTTCATTTGGCTAAGTGTCGGTGCAACTTTGATCACAAAGTCGAGAGGCTTTGCCACATGTATCAAGTGCTATCAAATGAGCTGACAAGCACCATATTTGCAATTCCTCTGGAACAGCACTATCCATTTGCAGAGGGATCAATTAGTTTTGGTGCCCAGAGAAAGGATTTCAGTAGCAACTTAAGGAATTTACTGCTTAAATAAAATGAAGTGGGGAAGGCGATGGAGATTAGGATGCAGCTTGCTGGTATTTTGTCTCCTTTCTTTTGTCATATTTTAAGCTGATTGCAGGTAGCTGGAGTAGTTTGACTATCACTTTGGCACAGGTTGGCGTCAGCACTGAACCTTTTAATTCAATCTTATTTTCGGATATGACTCTGTAGCTGAGAAACACCCAGCCCTTTGTGGAGTTCACCAAACAAGACTAATCGTGCTGGTGCTGTGCCAGATGCCTCAGTGAGTCGTCCTCACTATGCTCACGTGGATGGCAGTCGTGGTGTGGTTTTGGTTGTAGTCGGGATTCCTCAGGGCCCAGTGGTTGCTGGACACTTTAAAAAGTAACTATAAAAACAAGAGAGTGTGGTCAGGGGTGTCCTCTCCCTCAAGAGAGGGCAAACCAACAAGATTTAAGAAGACAAGGTCATGGCACCTCAGAGGAGGTTCGCATTTGATTTTTGAATTCATTCTGGGCTTTTTGGTCCTACACGGGCTGCATTCCTTTATGGGGCAACACCGTATCACTGCTGGTGTGTGAGGGACGATGTATATTCAGGCCTTGGTTGTATAGGAAACCTTTTAAATCATTTCACAGCAGCACCCTTTACGAGAGTGAAACTTGAGTGTGAAAACTGCCTAACAGGGGAAGCAGAGTGAGAGGAACCTTACAAGTTAAAAGCAAGACGTAGTGTTTTCTCATTTCAGATATCAGGTACTAAAGCCATAGGATGGCATCTGAAGAGACGAACTGATGAACAGTCACTGAGTAAAGAAACCTGCGCTAACAGACGCGTGCAAACTGCAAAAAGCAGAGTATGCCTTTGAAGTCCATGCTAGGGAATGTTTTAATTGTGTGCAGATCATTATGTCTTACATTAATTTCAAGTTGCATATGCTTTACTCTTTTTTTTTTCCTCTGCACTTCTCCTTTTCTTAGCTTTTTATTTATTTATTTATTTTTCCTTTTTTTTTTTTCTCTCTGCCCTCCCTCACCCCCCCAGGTTGTTCTTTATTTAAAAAGAAATGGCAGAAACTCTCTATTTCTGTCTTACCATCTGCTCTCACTCCACGGTGGCTTTCCTGTTAGAACGCTGCCACTGGAGCTGCATAGCAGGTACATGCCACTGCAGGCACATACATTTTCTAAAAGCAGCTGTTACTACAGTGGAGTTTGCTTGGAAAATGCTTCAAAGTCAATTAGCATTATATTGGTTTTAACCGAGGATATTTAAAAGGAAGGCAAAATTAAACCAAGGTCTTTATTTAAAAGGAGAAGAGGAATCTAATCTTTACAGCTATTTTTCACTCTTCATTTCAAGTATCAGAAATTTATCATGTCATTTTCTCCTTTCCTTTTTCAAATAGAGGTTTTCCATTTCCTTACAGGCAATTTTCCCTTCCCTTCCCTTCCCTTCCCTTCCCTTCCCTTCCCTTCCCTTCCCTTCCCTTCCCTTCCCTTCCCTTCCCTTCCCTTCCCTTCCCTTCCCTTCCCTTCCCTTCCCTTCCCTTCCCTTCCCTTCCCTTCCCTTCCCTTCCCTTCCCTTCCCTTCCCTTCCCTTCCCTTCCCTTCCCTTCCCTTCCCTTCCCTTCCCTTCCCTTCCCTTCCCTTCCCTTCCCTTCCCACACAGTATTAATCACTGTAGTGTCCAAGTGTCTTCTACCATGAGACTCATCATTGTCCTGTACTGCCCTGTCCCTGTTCCTCAGAGCAGCAGAATGTTCAGTGGCATCATTCTGCAAGTAGTAGGAAGAGTTTCTGTTTTGTTTTTGGTTCCTTTTTTTTTTCTTTTTTTCTTTTTTTTCCCCCCACCTTCCAATTAGTGCACAGGGGCTTTCATTTTTCCCTTTCTTTTCCTGTTTGCTCTAATAGCCTTCAATTTCTTCAACCATTCTCAGAGCATCTCCACCTCACAAATATATCTGGATCTGAGCTGATTAATCATGGTGTAGCAGTTTATTGTCTCGGAGGTGTACATAGCAGAGGAAGATTTAATGGGCTTCAAAGGACGAACTCTCAGAGGAACAGCAAGACTTTTAAATTCTCTTTTTGGAGAGCTAGAGAAATTGTCAGGGAAACAATAATAGTGATATAGATAGATATTACAGTGGGCACTGTGGGGAGAGGAGAGGATTTACTTGTAAAATGCACTAGCAGGGGACTCCTTTACTGCCTGACAATGCAAGTTACTCCTGAAAGCCTGCTTTTAAAACTCATTTTAGCCACTCTGATCTCTTCATCCAGGATCATTTCTAACAAGTGAAAGATCATAAAAGACTGACTTCTCCAAATTAGCCAGGGATGGTGTTTTCCCTCATCTGATGAAACTGAACTGCAACAAAACCAGGTGAAGCAGTCACCAAAAGGGAAAACCTCCGGTTCCTGCAAGCCCTGAGCAGTGTTCCTCCCGTCCATTCCCCTTTGCTGAGCAGTTTCTGTGTTGAAAAGTGTGGCTTTTAGTCATCTTGAAAGTATTTGGAAGCTTGCCTTGAGGTTGCTGAAGAGGTTTTCAGGACTAGGGTCACCAGTGGGGACCCCAACGTGGGACTGGGGGAAGGAGAGGCGCAGTGGGGAACTACATCTGACACTCAGGGTGGATTCATGAACTGGTGGGCAATAGGCAATGCCCTGGGACTAACGTGCCAGAAGCAAGACTTTTTTATAGCCTTTGCTATTGTTCAAGGTGCTGAATTTGTTTGGGATTTTTCTTTCTTAAACAAATACAAAAAAAATAAAACAAAATATCTGGCTTTATCTGATTAATATTTCAATCCAATGCTGTTTTCATTTTCAGTACAGAGGCCAATTATGACATAATCCTGCTAGAAATAATATAGGGGATTACTCAATAGTTATTTCTCTCTGCATTTTCTTTACTGAACTCCTTCAGTTTCAGCTTTGTTGTTTTACCTACTTGACAGCAGCCTTCACTTTATAGCTTAACGCTGTTAAAAGTGCTATCATCTGCTTTCTCATTTTATAACTCTGTTTAGCACTAATGATTCATGTGGATAATGTATACACTGTGTAACTGAAAATAAATACCATGGGGTTTGCTGGAAGAAAAGGTAATACAATATTTGAGAGCCTTGTTCCCTGGAGAAAAGGCACTGTAATTGTTTCCATAATGCTCCTGCCTGATTACTGTTGAGCTTCGCAGGCAATGGGACTGTGCTTCTCTTCCCTGCACCTTCCCATCCAGCCCTGAGGACACCCTGGATGTCCAGCAAGGAAGGAGGGGCACAGCTCAGCCCCGCAGCCCTGGTCCTTTGTCATCCCTTTGGGTCAGCACCCCTCGACCCACCTAACTTCCCGAACCTTGTGGCCAAACTGCCCGGCTTCATCTTGGGTAGTTAAACTCCGAATGTTTGTGGCTGGGCTGCTGGGTTTTGGTGGATGTGACTCAACACCACGCTGTAGTCGCAGGAACACACTTCATCCATCACATAACGCCAGGGAGAATTGCTGAATTTCTGAGGAATGCTGTTTTCATCTGCACGGCCCGCAGTGCTCTTGGTGGAGGGAGCTCACCATAAATCACATCCACAGGTGTTTTGTTTTTCTTTTTTCTTCCTTCTGAAATCCAGAGGGTATAACACACGGTTTATAGTTTCAAAAGTAACCAGTGATTATGTTGCCTCACCACTGATGGGGATCCCCTTGCAGAAGGCTGAATTTCAGATGCTGAATGCTTAATGCCAGGGAAGGAGTCAGCCAAGTGTGTTAAGCCTCTCTCGTTTCATTTGTGATTCTCTGAGGTGGTCGCCATGAGTATCCAGCTCCCCTCCTTGCCCATTAGTCCTTGGGACAGAAATCAGGCCATCAGTCCATGTTCATTAGTTCCGGATCTCAGCACTGCAAAATCACCTGGCCGTACAAGAGTGACCTGGGACAGGCATGAAACCACAGTCATATTCCTGTTGAATTAGCCAAGATGCATATTAAGTTTTGTGATGGCTGTTGGGTGACAGAAGATGTGGTACAGCCTGAATTAGAGTGCTTTAGGTCTCTTGAAACAAAGTCATCAAGGAAAAAGCAATCCTTTTTTTTTTTTTTTTTTAATCAAACTCGAATAATTGTGGTGAGTTTTTACCTGTTCAGTACTTTCATGTTTTCAATATCCTAAATCTGGATATTGAGTCTTGTGGACCCACGACCACACTTAGTCCCACAAAATACTGCAAATCCTGAATACACAAATTGCACCCCATGACCACAGTTCGGGCTTCTCGTAGAAAATTCCCTCCAGCTCTTACCTCTCCCAACTTTGTGTTTTTGTCATTTGCTGAACAGATTGTAGCTTCAGACAAATAGCTTCCCAAAAATAACTAGAGGTGGTAGCAGCCATGTCAAGGATATTATAAAATCCTGCTGTCTGTGCTGTTTTGCTTAATCCTGAGAACACAGCCAAGAGAATCAAGCTCTGAACAGAAGGGATGTAAAATCTCCTTATTCAGTATAATGACAGATAGCATACTTTGCCCTTTTGCAGATCTTTATGAATGGTTAAAGTTATGGCTAGGCTTGGATTAAGCAGCATTTCTACCAAAATATTGCATTTGGGTCTTTCAGACATTGAGTCGCTTGAAAGATGGAGGAACATTTAATCTTACGCCCACACAGACATCTTCATTTCCAAAACAGGATCTCTCCTGACGTTTAATGACTCTCCAGCATGTGTTGAAACTGAATGCTGAAAGGAAAATACATCAGTCAGCAAGGGAGTGCTAAAGCTCTTTCTGTACTCATTCAAACATCATTGTCAGCATCTTTTGGGGGGTTTATACATGCTAAGTGTTCTGGACAATGCTCTTTATATCCTGGAAGATCTTTGTCGTGTGTATTTCACGTAGCAACTACTCTTTTTCATGAATGCCACAGCAGTATTTCACTAGCCAGTTCTTTCCTACTTGGAGCAAAATGCTCCAGTTCTCCAGGAGCTGGTTCTCTGCCTTGCCCGGCTTACTGATCTCGTCTGTGTCCAGTCCTTTCCACAAGTCATTTGTGCCTCTTGAGCTTGACTCAGACCAGCTGGAAAATGGAATGAAAAATAGAAACTCTGGAAACTGCTTACTGCTTCTCATTTGAGCTCTCCTCCATAGATGCAGTTCATTTAAAAATATCCACATATAGGTGTTGGAGATTAAATACCATGTGATTCTAATTTCTTTCCTGTTTTAATGACAAAATTTTCTAAATTAGAATTTTTGTGAATGAGGGAGACTTTGAGCGAATGCTGTTGTGTCACTCAGTCAGTATTAAGGCTGAGAGCTGTCAACAAAATAAAGGCAAGGCTTTGTATGATCTCTAATTATAGTTGATTTTTAGTCTGGTTAATTTGCCACCTTTTTAATGGGCTTGGCAGCATTTGAAGGTGTCGGGAGCTTATGTGAGGATGAGAATATCCCTTAGTGGTGTTCAGTGCCTTGCTGGGACCGGACTCCCCTGCAACTGCTCCCTGAATCTGCAGGACTGCTGAGCCCAGGTATTTGTTCCCCTGCTGACCCCCTCCAGATGTCTTGCTGTCAGTGGGGAGCATAACACAACTGTTAATACCAAATGAAATAATGCAGTGACTCTCTCCTTCCCTCCCACAATTATTTGTGTCTCACTGAGTCCTGGCTGAACGAATTTTTAACTTTTACTGTGGAAAGAAATGTCAAAATGAAACGTAGCAGCAGGCATTTGTTTCTGGCAGCTTGATCTCTGCTGTTTTTTTGTTTTTTGTTTTTTTTTCCTCCTAAAAAAGGGACAAATTCGCTTTATTTCCTTTACATTAGTTTTGATAATTCATTTTTTCTTCTGCTTGCAAAAAGATTTAAAAAAAATAGGGATTTAGAGAAGAGGGTGAAGTAGTAAATTTGATCTTCTCACTAGCTGCAACTTTGAAATATGAATTGTAATACCAGCAGCATCCATCGGTATAGGAGAACACTAAATGTTTTTTTTTTCTATCTGCTTTTTGGCACTGGCCCACTATTGCTCCATTCAGAATCATTTTCTGTGAAGACAGAAGTCCTTCTGGGGAGAGTGGCCTCAGCTCAGTTGCACAGACATGGCCAGGAGGTGCTGGTTCGATAGCACCTGGGTAAGAAAAACACTCAGACTGTGCTTTGAAGAGCTTAGTAGTATGGTTTAGAGGAGGTCTTGTTAGTGTTAGGTCAGAGGTTGGACTAGGTGATCTTGGAGGTCTCTTCCAACCTAGATGATTCTGTGATTCTGTGAATTACTGTTTTGGATGCCATTTCTTGGGGCTAACAAGGAAGGCAGTAGCACAGATAATCTTGGGTCCTGTGAAATGTCAGGAACCCTGAGCTGTGAACTGTTGGATGGTCTTCATTCAGGGCATGCAACAGTTACTCCAGTTTGGTCATTCAAGCTCTTATAGGATCCTCCTACAAGAAAACAGCTCTATCCATGATCTGTGCTGTCAAACAAAGAGGATTTCTGCCTGACAGCTTGTTGCTGTACCGTTAGATAAAGGCAGGGCCACGCAGGTGGGGCAATCACTGGCACCAAGTGGAGCTGCCTGCAGGCTCCTGTTACCATCACCCCTTTATCCGATGGCTGATGGAGATGTGCAGCACACCACAGCCCTGAAATTAGTCTGCAATCAAATGCATGGCTTTGTCAAAAAGTTCTCATGCAGAATAGGTGCCTTAATTTCATTTTAATAGGTGCAGTACTCTCTGCACTGCCATTTGTTAGCAGATGCCTCTGTTAAACTCAGAAGTGTTTTTTGTGGTTGATTAGTTTTATTCTGCTCCTTGGGAAAGGTATATAGTTATCAGTATGCTTAGTCCTCCTATAAAGTTAAATCATTTAGTATCCAAAAGATAGTCATTATAATTTACGTCTTGAAACAAAATTGGTATGAAATATACTGAGATAAAACAATCCAAAATTTCATTTTTTTAAATCCTATAAAATATAAATAGATTGAAACAGTGGTTTTGAATAGATTCAAATTCTGCTGAACCAGTAACAAACACTATTGAACTTTTATTGATATTGTTTTGGCTTGGAAATTTCTTTTGTTCAGTTGCTCCGTTTGCATGAGTCCTTAGGAAAAGGCATTTTTGAAAGAGACATGAAAGAAAGAGAAAGAAAGATTTTTAGCCATAAATCTATTGCTTTTACTCTTGCTGGCATACGGTGCCTACTTTAATTTTCTTCAAATTAAAAAAATGGCAGAAGAATTGCTGTGCTGAAGCTGCAGACACATCTTTCTGACTTTAATCGTCTTCCACACATTATGTCTGTAACTGCTTGTCCCTGCTGCTCAGTAGTTGCATTATTCAAATCTGAACTTTTCATCTGACTTTCCTTCTAAAGTTTGTCAGAAACTATCGAATTCACAATTTCACGTCTAAATTTGTTTTTACTGAAATGTCAATTAAAAAAACTGGTCCAGTTTCCAAGTTAACGTACAAAGAGATTTCAATTCTATTTTATTTTTTTTTCCAGCATACAGAGCTGGTAGAGGAAAATTCCTCAACAGGATTTGCAAGAGTGCAAGGTCTCCTTTTTCAATTGATCCTGCTTACTTCTTTCCACTTGTCTTGCCGGCTATAACGAATGTTTCCTTCTCATTCTTCCCCATGGAGGTTGTTCACTGGTCTATCACTCTGCCTCCTCTGCCTCCTTAGCTGTTCTTTCTTTCACAGTGCTCATTGAAAGGTAATTCAACAATTCTGACTTAAACAACATTCAGGTAGATATTCTTCCTATCAAAGCAGAGGTAATACTCATTATAACTATTTCCTTACCTTTCCACTGACTTGTTTATCGATGTCTGACTTTTGATTTGGTTGCTTAAGTAGTTCATGGCAGGATAAATGAAAGCTCATGGAGTATAGGCTCGTTTTAGTCAGAGAATGCACACTGTTAACGTTGAAGTGCAAACTCTGGTCTGCTTAAAGCACAAAAAGTTAAATGTTCAAAAATCAAGGGTAAATTCTCCTTCATACATTTTTATAAGCACATATAATCTCTTGACTTCTCTTCCTTTTTTGATAAGATTCATTTTGATCTCTGAAAGAAGAAATAAGATGATCTGTAATGGGTATTTCTTATGCTTGGAGCATCCATCATGACATATAAGCAAAAATGGTTTGTCTTTTCTGAGATCTACTGGCTATGGTAGAAGAGAATGGGCCAGCTTTGTAGCAGGAGCTCTGTCAGGCTCCATATAATCAGTGTCTGTTTTAGAAAGCATCTGATTTTAGAAAGCTAGATGGTCTAACAGTGGCTGAATTGGTTCTTTCCTAAAGTTGTTCTTGTTCTTCCTGTCAAGTTCTGAAACACTGAAAGAGAGCAGGTGGAAGAGGTAGGACATAAAAGGCTTCTTCACTTTTAAAGGATTAAGGCATTTCACATCTGCCCTGCTCCTTGTGATGCCAGTAGAAATCTTACATACGGTGCAAAGGTAGAGCTGTGGCCCGAGGACTGCAGAACATAGGGAAAATACAGGCTCTCCGCTTGCTCATTAAGAGTATTCTTTTCTTATCTACAAATATATGCAGATAGGATGCTAATTATGTGTATCCATCTGTTGTATTTAAAGTGTCATAAATGTAGATACTAAGTCTAAAGCTGTTCATAGAAACTTAGTATATTTCAAGTCCTTCTTTTTAGAGCATGTTTTTTTAGAATACAATTTGCATCTGGAACAAAGTTTAAGAGGCTGGAAGGCCTGCAGGTTGCCTGCCAGATACTGATGAACCATATCTTTCTTCTTGTTTGGGAGCTTCCATGACAAAATATTTAACTCAGCCTGGCCACAGCTCTTACCATTTCTCTGACATCTGCTCATCAGCACAAGGACTGTACATCTTCTAAATGCTAGGGGCGGAGGTGGGGGAGGATGCTTTCCTTCTTTCTTCAGCAAGTGACCATAGTGACCAGGTAACCTGCTGGAGAATAAAATCACTTTGAGTATTTCTGTGGACTTATTTGCCATGTATGCAGGGTTTTTGACATTCTCTGGCACAAATAAAGCTTTGGAAAGGAGAAAGAGGAAAGTGTTGTAAGGTACCTTACAGAAAGGTGGTAGGTAGGACTGCCAGAAATAAACTGGAATTTTTATTTCAGAACTAAAAAAAAAAAAAAACAAAACACAAACTTTTCAGAACTAAAATTCAAAAATAAATAAATAAGTAAAATCAAAGAATCAGGGAAAGATCAAGGCAATGCATTGATACACCAGATGAAGAGTTCCAGATGTCTAGCACCCTCTTTTCCTCTTCCAGTTCAAAGCAAACCCACGTAACACATGGCTTGCTTAAGGAACAAAGCTTTTGAATTTGCCTGCTGAGCATTATTTTAAAATTGAGGATTGCTTGCACAACAGCTCTGACAAGAAGCCTCCTGAGGTAGCAGAGTGGATTTTCCCCCATCCTTGCCTGACCGCCCAGCACAGATCCTGACCCTGGCAGCCTTCCTGCCTTCGCCCTCTCTCTCAGATGTGGCCTCAGAGATCTGGGTGACAAAAAGACCTGGATATTTATAGGTTTGTAGTTTCCTGCTGTGATCCAGTGAGGAGTGCTGCTTTATGGAGACACCAGTTCTGTTACAGCAGCTGATAAGAACTGCATTAGATGATATCACAAAACACTAGATGCTTTTCAGAAAAGGCAAGCAGCTGCTTTTCAAGCAAGATGAACCAACAATAAATAAGGAGACGGAAAATAAATCTGTCCGCTGGTGGCTTTGGTCTGACACTGAAACATTGCAGGAAAGCAGACAGGTACCATCCTGGTATGTCTTCATGAGAACTGCTATGAGGTCAGGGGGCTACAAACCATCAGTGAGCCTCAACATGCTAGGAGGCCATTGGGTCTGGATGCTGAAGGGGTCTCTACACAGCTCTGTCCTCATTTTTACTGCAGTTTGATATCTGTGCCTGGTAAGGACACAGACGGAGATCGTGGAGCATGTACAAGATTGCCTTCAGAGAGACGTTATCTTAGCAATACGATGAGCTCATCCTTGTCTTGCTGAGGAAAGAGCATTAAGGGCAATATACTTGTATCTCATACTGCATTCTTGTTTGCACGTGTTAACATCAATTGGTATTAGCCAGAAAGTTTGCTGAGGGCATCTTAGAAGTTTATGTGTATGATGTGGGAGAATCAGTAGGATCTTTTTCCTGAAATGTTTTAATGTTAAGGTAATTTCTGTCACACCACAGCTTCCACACTGCCACCAAGGAGAAGGAGACTAAACTAAAGTTCAGGTCAGATTCAGGATCTAAGGTCCTTGCATTCTGGTGATGTAGAAGCTTCAAAAAAATGCGACACTCAAACAACACTGAGTCACCTTATGTTACAGATGTCTAGGGACCATTCTGTGAATCTTTGCTTTTTCTCAGTTGTTGACACTGCATTGGGCACTACACAGCTGTTGGGTCACTGAGAAATATTTCTTGTTGGAAGTCAGCATGCAATAAGGTGATGTGCCTCTTCCCAAAGGCTCATGGCTACTGGAAGTGAAGCTTTGTGAACATGTGAATAGCTTCTCAGGCACGTTGAGGAAGATTTGACAAGAGATAGGTAATACCTATTGAAAGCAAGTCCTACTGCGTTCTCCAAGTTCTATCAGGAATGCTTAACCAAGTCTGAACAGCTTCAGGCTGGCAGGCAATAGCTATTAAAGCTGCAAAGAAAAGTAATCGATTTATATTTTGCATATTGACTGCTACACTTTCCAAGTACCCCTTCCTTTATCGATGCTGTCACAGTCGGTGTGCCATCAGCAGTAACACAGTCCGTGTTTCTCTTCATGGATGGAGCAATGGAAGGGTAGCTAATGCAATCCATCACCCAGCCTGAGATGCTCCAGGATTTGCAGCAAAAGAGGGTTGACATATTTTCAAAATTTTTAGAAGAGTTTCTCCCCCTATGACCTGAATTGGGAGTTATACAGAAGTCTTTTTAATATTAAAGTATTTCCTTTTTTCTATGAGGTCTTTAAAATAAAGCCTTTGGGGCTGTTAATATCTCTGATGTTATTGCTTTGAAGACTGCATAATATGATTTTAAAGGAGAAAGCTTTTAAAGGACTCATCCATTTCAAACATTGGCAATCAGTCTGACTTTGTAGCTCTAGATGCAAGTGGAAACTTTGATATGACAGAAGTTAAAGGCAAAAGATTTTACATGACAGTTTGAACAGATGCGTGTTTCTAAGTGCTGAACTTTCATTTGCTAGGATTTCATTTATTGAAGGATGCTCTATAAAACTGCAACTATCTCACTGCATCTGACTGTAAATTGTTAAATGTAAAAGATCTACTTCTGGCTTTTATGTAGCTAATTCAATAAAGATAAAAATAAGCTTTTCTACTCAATAGTGAAGAATCCATAAGAATTTTAGCACACGAAGCCCTGTGTCAACTTGGAAGGAAAAGCTAGACAGAACAAGCAGTATCTTCTTTAAAAAGGCCAGAAAGGAATGTCTGATAAAAAATGTAAAAAGTTTTAAAATTGACTTCAGTTCTATTGAGATTTATTCTTACAAGTTGCTATGAGGAAGAGCTTGTGGAAAAAAAAGCTTCCTGTTTCGCAACATAGTTTCCTATTTTCCATTTCCGAGAATTCAAAATAATATCAAACTTTAAAAGTTAAGATTTTTCAAGATTTTTCAAAACCAAACAAAACTTTATAGTTTAAATGAAAGGTGAATAAGTTGCGAGCATTGAGTGGTGGTGTGAGACTTTTACATTATACTTCAGGAGGATCAAACAATTCCAGAAAGAGAGGAATCTGTCTGGTAAGAGTACCTAATCTGCCTGGTGGGGCACTTAGCCCTGAGAAACAAGTTTAAAGTTTTGTTATGAGATCCTGGAGTTCACATGTCCTAGGCATTTTCCATTGGGCCTTGCCTTTCACCCTTATTTTAGGGCAGTGGTTCCATTTTCAGTTTAAGAAATATTTAAGAATGAAAGGGAAAAAAAAATATTCTTTGAAAAATGAGACACCCCAGTAAAATACTGTTCCATTCAATCTATTTTATTCCATCTTCTGTAATTGAGTTCCTCATCTTGGTCGATCCAAGGTTCTTCTAGCAGTAAGAGTCCCATAACTACAGGAAGTGTGATGATGGATTCCTTACTTCCAGATCAATATGGAACCTCTGATATTGTTGAACTAGACTCAGTCTGCTCTTTTAAGCATCTTTTCTGTCCTACCCCAACACTTCTTCAGCCTTTCCCTTATGTACTTTCACCTATTGTGTTAAAATCTAAATATTACATTTCCTTAGAAACAAATTTGTGGGGTTGTTACTTCATTATTCTGAAGAAATAAATATGACATAAGTTGACTACATCTCTGCAAGTGGAAAAGACATCACCATATGAACTTTGTATCTATAAATCTTTATATCTACACAGCTGCACAGATCTCACTGGGGATCATGTCTCTCTTATGTCTCAAATTATTTTTACATTTCTAATACTACAGCTGTTTAGATTACTTATTTCCTTCCATGTCTTTGAGTCATTTCCTCTGTTTACATTTTTCACTGGAATCTTTCATTTTTTTTAGTTTACAAGATATATATATATTTTTTTTTACATGACTTTGCAATATCATGTAGAAGGAAGACTATATACCAGACAGATGAACTTTTCACAATATGGAAATTAGTGGATTATAAATGCCCACACTGACTAAAGCTTTCTGGTTTCAAGCTAGAAGTACGTGGTATATGTAACGTCTCAAAGTTTTAAGCTCATCATTTCTGGGGGAATATAAATATAACATTTAACTATATTTTGAGTCATTATTCAAAATTTCAAGGAAGAAGTATTAATCTGGCTGATACTGTAACCAACCTCTTAGAGAGACAAGCAGCCTTTCTCAAAATGGGATCTGTTGTAATTGTGTTACATCTGTTTATATTTGGTCTATTTATATTTGATCTACTTGCAATAGTGTTTTGTAGGATTATTCCCATTCGGCTAGTACAGAAAATCTGCTTTGTAATCACTGCCAAAGGAGCAGTATCCACCTAGGCAGATCAGGTGTAATTGAGTACACCTGAAAAGGACATTGATCTCAGCTGAAGTTGAAATACCTGGGCCAGCCTAACATTTGGTCTAACTTTGCAATTCAGAACAACATACATTTCAAAGTGTATGCTGCCCGTAAGACAAAGTGCTTACTTTTGAAAAGACTTATGTATCGAGACCCTTCCCTTCACCAAACACAGGTGTGCATGAGTTTGTGAACGTGGTTGGGTGAATCCAGGAGGACAATAAAGGACAGTGAAAAAATAAAAATACCCCCCAGTGTCAGACTTCATTTGGTGAGCCTCTCAGACAAGTAGAACAGATCTGTTTCCAGTGCACTGTGGGGTCCTGGCCCCACAGTTACCCTCTCTATTTGCATCCATGGGTTAAGCTAAGAATGTGCATACTTTTTCTAGTACCAACATACAGTCAGGATGCAGCAAAAGCCAAGTCATTGGCTTGGTTTGGCTGGTGATGGAGAGGGAGATGGGATTTGCCTGAGTTGCTGTGCATGATTTTTAGTGTCTCTCACAATGGGGAGGAAGCAGACCGAGCAAGCCAGCTGGGACAAGTTAGCAGGGCAGCAAAACGAGACACTGAAACCATGTTTTTACAATGCTGATTAGACTCACGGACTCGTGCAAAATGAGCCCTGCCCTTGCCTACCCAGCACTGGTGAGGCCAGGGAGGGGACATTTCTCCTCCTTTGCTTCAGGGACCAGTCGCTGTCTGGCAGCAGCTCTCAGAGCAGGAATGTGATTCATGGTATCCAACATGCCAGTCAGGATTTACAGTACGTCGAGGGGACTGTAATCCGCTGCTTAAAGTGCCTGTGAAGAAAGGCTTCATGAAAGCCAGGCACTCTGTTGCATTAGTTAATGTTTATTGCTATTCTGGTAGAGTACTTTCAGGTGTCATAATTTTTTGCCCGATCTGAGCTCCGAGCAGGGAGGCATAAATTTCTGTGGGAATGCTGCTTATGCTGGACCTCCTCCACACGCTCTCTTCAGGAGGATGTGGCTGCACAGAAGTGGAGCATTGATGAGCATCCTCCTCCTGAGGACTTTGGGGGGGATGTTAGGGTTCAGAGGGAATTGCTAGCACAGCCATTCACCTCTGCACACCGATTCGAGAGACGCAGAAATAATAAGGAGTAAAACGGGGAAAGCCTGCCCAGTTTTAGAGAAAGCTGTGGGATGATGGAGACGGGGATTTAACCTTGTGTTAAATGACCCAGATTCTGACTGTTCACCTAGAAAATAACAATTTGCAGTGATTATTGAGAAAGCCGTACTTCAGGGATTAAAAAAGGCCTTTTTCCCCACCTCTGTTTATACTGAAGTCATGTCAGACTGAGCAAAGAGCAGAAATAGAAAATGCAACATGTCCCTCAGCACTGAATAATTCGCATGATTTATTTAGCATCTTCTTTGCCAAGTGAGAAAATAACACATTATTACCTCTTTTCCTCTGATATACCAGTGCTTGCCCTGCTATCTCAAAGTAGCTGTTCAGGGTGTACCAAATATAACAAGAAATATGTTACCAGATGTTTTCAGTTTAACATGAAACAGAGCCTGGCTCTTTGTTTTCCTAATGGGCCGGCGTGCGCTCCCCTCTCTGAGGGGAACAAACTCAGAGCCAGGTTGGTCACTCACCCGTAGATGGAGCAAGGTTAATGTTTGGATGGAAATGAAAATAATTATGATTCGAGTAGATCAGATTTCTCAGAGTATGAAATAATACACTGGGCAAAAGCTATAATTCACATGGCACAGTCACTTGCTAATGACATTTCTGGGTTGTTTCTGAGTGATTTCAAGACGCTGTGCCATAAAATCTTAATGCATTTTATTAGAATAAGCATGTGTTTTATATGTAATGATCAGCAAGCTCCAGGGCATGAATGGAACGGTGAGGGGCTATCTTAGAGCATTTTTGTTGCATGATTTATTGTGCCTTTTTCAGAACTGACATTTGTGAGTGATAAGTATTTTTTTTCTGCCTGTTAAGGTGGCTGGAAACAAAACCACATAGAAAAATATTATACTTCGGTATTGTACATATGCAGTTAATACTCTATTACAAGTTCTCAAAAAATTAGTTCACGTCACAATATGAAACTGTTCAATACACCAACTGATCTTGCACAGGGGGAGTCCTGTGGTGAAGGTCTTGATTGTTCTTGGATAAATAAAAAGCAGTCTCGCAGATTTTATAATGATTCATAACAAAGTGATTCATAGCAACTGAACTGTTCAAGTCTTTGAAGAAGCTTGCGACCTGGATTTTATGTGCCTTAGAAATATTTTGTTCCATTTTGATGGAGTTAAGGAGCAGTGAGTGAGACATAAATGGCCTCTCTGATCACTTAAAAGTACTCCTGAACCAGCAGAATTGTGACAAATTTTTGGACTGCCTTCTGGATCTGTGGTTTTCCCCAGGAGCACATCGAGCTGGTGCTAAGGGGAGTTAGATGTCCCTGGAGGAAAGGTTTAATGCCTCAGAGTGGTGGATGGTGTGGCCACCCAGCACGCAGTGCCTCAGCCTCCTGGCCTGGCGTTTATTGAGCAGTACAGTTAAACTCAAGAATGCTCCCATGGGACAAAAGCGTTTAACTTATCCCTCTGCAATATCCTTGTGCACATCCTTGACTTCTTACTTTCTCGACTCTTCATTAATCTGCTGAACTCACACTTTGTTCATGCTTGTCTCTTGTTCCCATGTGTTCGCTTCAAGTTCCCGTATGACCTCTCCTCCCATCACCCCATGTCCCCTCTAGCTCCCGCCAGTTATCTCATGTCTCACTGCTATTTTGCTCACAAAAGCTGCATTTTCCTAGTTTACAAGCATTCCTATTTCAGGTTTCCCTTGCCTTTTGTCCCCATCACTCCTTTCCAGGATAGATTATTTCTATTCAGTGCTTTTCAGTGCTAGAAATCTAAAACATGGGTGCTTGCCCACATAAACTGATCACACTGCATCCAAGCCATGTAATAATAATTATTATTATTACTCAATGAACTTGATACTACATGCGAATATTGTCTCTCTACAGAAAGAAGCATAATCCAGGACTTTAATAAAGCTGAACCTTCACAATCCATCTGCTGGTCATTGTGGAGTGTGATGATATAATTAAACTGTGCTTTGCAACTTTCTGCTCTTTTGTGTTAATCTCTCACCGAGCTCCAGATTAATTTGGCTGTTTACATGCTATAAAACCCACAGTGGGTTTTGCAATTGTGGGACTTTGATGTTAATGCGAAAGAGCCAGTGAGTCCTGAAAAGTCAGGGCTGCCTAATTTTCTGAGATACCACAATCCTGTGAGGTTTTGGTGGCTAAACCAGTTATTTTACTTGGAAAACTTGGGAAAATTTGCAGCTGTGACATGGTGGCTCAAAGACTGCTGCTTTATTGAGAGACATGCAGATAGATGTCTGCTATTCAAAGCACGAGATAATCATCAGTGTCTGAGCAAATTCAAACTGATATCAGCTTCTGCTCATTTTATTATGCAATTTCCACTTATTCCATCTGTCACTCATACTACAAAAAAGATGCATTGATAAAATAGAGGATTTACATGCTTCCTGGAAGTAAAACCTCAATAACCAAACAGTAGCATCTGGTTTCCACAACCATTAATGGCTGTGATCTCTTTTTTAATGCAGGCCTGAACCAAAATACACCAAAATTTGGCAAAAAGTTCTCCACCCTTGCAGTCCAGCTCTTGGCCCCTGAAGCCCTGAAATTAGCACAGCCTAAAAGCTGCCCCCACAGAATGTTTCACCTGCAGAAACTGTGTTTTGATCCCACTGACTTGTATCCAAAAATGTGTATGTAAATCAGACTTCACAGCTGTAGTCGTAGTGTAATTGCGTTGCAGAGCAGGTTGCATAGCAGGTACCCCTCACAGCGTTTTTAACACCTAGAAAAGGAAATTAGGAACTGATGTTATTTTTTTTTAATGTGCTTAAGAAAATCAGAGGGAGAAAATAAACACCATTATTAAGACACTTCAGTGTTGCTGAAGCAAGGCCTCTTCTGCATCTTCCCACATTTTTGGTGCTGATGTGTCACCTAGGCTTGGCAGCGCTTGACGGAGAGATAGCCTAGAAATGAAGGAACGTCCATTAATCCCATTCTCCCTCCTACTAATGCTTTAAATCCTCTGACGATACCATCTCAATGGCTGCAAATCCCCAGCTCGTTTTTATGCTGAAGAGCCCTGTCACGTATGGAGGCACAGGCACGGGCCAGCCCTGGGGCCTGATCCTGTCGGGGGGATGGAGGGGAGATGCTTCCACACATAGCTTGGGGCTGCTGGAGGGGGGTTAGAGTTTACCAACGCCCTGGACGATGACAAAGGCACAATTCCTTGCTGGAAGTTCAAGACAGGGAAGGGGGAGGGCAGGGGAGAAACGGGGGCAGAGCTGTTGGGAGCAGTGCATTCAGTCACCAGCTGCTGCAGGACCTTGCAGGGTTTGGGTGTGCTGCTTCAGGCTGAGTCTCCTCTCCCTCGATGAAGACCTTAGGCTTATCGTTAATGTAGTAATAAACCCTACACTCTCATTTGGAAAAGTATCGCATTAAAATAATTGGCAAAGTGACACCAGTAGATAATGCATTTCTCCCAGGAGTTCGGGCAGAAATCAAACCCAGCCCCCCCACACACCACAACCTCCCATGAAATTGGGCACAGGGCTGCTGCTCCCCATCCACACTGTTTTTCTGAGCCACGTTGCCTGACTTTGACCTAATTTAGCTCCATCCATCAAGCCTGTGGTTGCAGGAGGAAGGGAGGGGGCTGGCTCAGCTGCCTGTCCTGTCCCTGCCTTTTAGGAAAGGTGCTGCCGTGCTCTCACCTCCATAACAGGATCAGGATAATCTCCTTGGCTGTGAAGCTGATGTCAAGCAGCAGCATTAACTCTTTTCATTAACTCTTTTTTTTTGTTTTTATTTTTTTTTTGTTTTTGCTGGTGAGGTGAGGAAGGAGACCCACACATAATAAACTCTCTGGATCTTTTATTTCTGACATAAGCATTTTGTTTGATCCCTGGAGAAAGCAATATTCTATCCAAGAGCTGAAATAGGATTTGCTGTATATTAATGTCTTATTTTTTCTACTCTTTGTCCCCAGCTTCTTCCATCTGTACGTAATCAGTCACACTAGCTCACCTGAAATGTGTCAGATAAGATCTGCCTCTACTGAAACTCAGGAAAAGCAGGTCTTATTAAAATAAAATGGCAGCTTAAGGCAAGAAACCTTGTGACGATGATGATTTTCTTTTCTACTATGGGCAAAATGGAAATCTTTCACATCTCTCTGCTAAATGGAACTTCTAAGCATTTCATTTCTTCTTCATTGTTCACAAAAAGCAGCCACTGGTGCCCAATGCTCCCAGTGCAAGAACTGTTTCTGGACATCTCTACTCTAAAGTTTCACCTGGAAATGCTGTTGAAGGGATCATCCAGTTTCACACGTCCCCTTTTAATAGCCGAGGAGCGTCAGTGAAAACTGAGCAGGTATTTGCACAGCTGGGACAAGGTTACACAGAAGTCACTCTTGTCTTCCACTGGATCTGCGTGTAGTCAGCCCCTCTCTAACAACCCTGGGGACTGCAGGATGGACTCACTGGAAATATCCACGAAATGCAGGCATTGTGTCGACACTGAAATATGCAGGGCTTGACTGGTTGCCCCATATCAACTGAGCTGCGGCAACCCCAGGGCAAACGCTTCCCCTGCCACAAATGCAAAACAGTTTGACTTACCTTGACCTTCTTTCATTGTCTCTCCTCTTGGTATGAGGCAGATTATTCCTGCAGACAGCTCAGCCCTAACTTTTGATTTGAACTGGTATTTAAATAAAATATCACGCTGCCTTTCTCTCTTCTCACTCCCATTAAAAGGTATCTGTGTTATGGTTCTGCTGGTAAAAGCATCATCTGTCTAAGGAAAGACATCTGGCTGGGGGATTTGCTCTAGGTAGCAATAACAGAATAAGGGTTGTCCTTGATTTCAAGAGCTGGAGGAAATAATTACTGCATAGCATTCCCATAGCAGAAGAGCTTCTTCACAAAGGCAGGATGCAAACCAAGGGGATTCCAGCCCAAAGAAGCCCTCAGAAGAGAATGTGAATTCCAGTTTCTCTGTCTGCACTTTTCATGGACCCTACTGATGGGAGAATTTTACTGACACTCATCTACATCATTCATTTGCAACAGTCACTTTTTACATACAGGACATGTTTTAACTGTCAGAGACAAGCAAAGAGACAGCTTTAATCACTGGGGAAGGCTTAAATATAATTGAACATGGAAGCTACTCTTCTTTTTTACAGTTCTGAGAACAACATTGTCTTGACTAGTGCTTGTAGACCTGTCAATAGCTATGTACAGCTGGGTACAAAGCAACCTCATCTTAATTCACAGCACAGAGTCCTCTGTGCATGCAATGAGCACCAATGTTGTGTGGTGCTTCGTGCATCCCTACTTTCAGCACCCCATGAAGGTAGTCACTAGAAGGTGGGTGTCAAAGACTCCTGTGACAATGGGTCTGCTGAGGGAAGGCAAGCTGCACCCCTGGAGTTGGGAGAGATATTAACGTTGCAAACTGTCCACCCAACTTTGTTGTATGATGCAAAGAATCAGTAAATAAAGCTGTTTGCATCTCTACACTGTCTTCTGTTTAGGAAATATCCCAAACCAGCTGAATTATTGTCAGCTGAGTGACATGGCAATGATGGGGGAGCCCTCAGATAGCCCGCCTTGTGATAGGTCACAAAGAATTAGAAAACATTGCCTTTGCACAGCTTTGCGTAATGCATGGTACAATAAATCTATCTGACAATTGTCAGCAGCATATTTCAGTACTGCCACTAGCTGGGAGGGCTTTCCACCCAGATGAGATTTGGAGGCATCTTCACCTGCAGTAGGAGTAATGAGTTCTGAGTGTTGATAATGCTCTTTGTGAGTACAGTGCCTGCGTTCAAAGGGAATATTGCAGGGAGACCACCCTTCTTGCCCTGGGAGTTAAGCTCCCTTCAGTGGTATATACATCGCTCACCATGGCAATGGGAATTGAATTTTCCGCTCCCTGAGCTCTCCTGGATACTTAAACCAGCCTCATGTAATACCATTGTGGCCGGCGTCATTGCACCACTGAAAACTAAATGAATGAATAAATTAGAGCGGTGGTGTTTTGGATTGCTGAATCGCATCCAAGCTTTTTATTGCAGTCATGAACTCCTTTTCTGATGACAGACGGAATGATACTTATTAGGCAGTTAGGCAGGTCATTATAACAAACGAATTTGGGTAGTACAGTAGCAAGGCTGTATATCAGAGAACTGAGAAGGGATTATCTCTTAAGAAACCTCTTTTCCAACACCAATTGCCTTTTGACTGGAGGGCCCCTTCATATTACACAACAGTTTATTCTCCCTTATTGATGCAAGTAATCTAAGTTTATGGCTCCTATCACAATCTTTTCCTCCTTGGCCTTTTAACTGCCTTTAATATAGAAGCTATTCCCATGTTCTTGAAAGTTGGTGCCCCTTCAGCTTTTAGCCTTCATCCTGCTCCTATTTCATCTGCCTCTGACTATCCTTCAATGTCACATTTGCAGCTGTTAGTGCCCTCCTTGTCTCATTTCTGTGCAGTTGCCTCCAAAGCTATTTTGTCAGTCCAACTTACCCCATTGCTCCACAGCCGCTCTCAGCCACGGGCAGCGCTGTGTGTTTGGGTCATTTTGGATGCACAGTGGGCTTAAAACAGCCTGGACAATGGTTTTAATTTTCCCTAGGTGATTCACTGGGTACCCAGGAGGAGGCGGCCCTTTGACAATCTTTTTGCCCATCAGTAAGCCATGTTTGAGAGTTAAAGCCAGCAGAATAGCCATATAAAAATCAGTCTTTTTATTTTATTTTATTTTTATTTTTTCCCCCTCTGTGTATTTCCTTGAACTGGCTCATATTAGCCTGAAATGGCCCAAAGGAAGAGGCAAGATGACATAGCTGGGAACATATAGAGGGACCAACTACGCTTTCAATGTTAGCATACCATTAGATCTGCTCAGCTTTGACATGAAATTCACCCCGAAGTCATATTTGTGTCCTGTTAACCACAGAAGGACAGCTCTTAAGTGCAGGTGCTTAACTTTGAAAATATGTTTTCCTGGTGAGAGATAGATATAAGTCTCCATTTAACCACACCCCTGACGTCAGACCAAAGTGATCCACTTGGCCATGGAATAGTTGCAACAGGAAAGCCATAAACTTTATTGCCTGGGGACCTTTGAAACTGGACTGGCTGCACCATGGTCTTCAGCACAGATGAGAGCAACGTGCTTCAGGGAACAGAGCACCACAGGCTACCATGGGGAGCAAACCTCCTGAGGGGAGGGAATGGATGCAATTTGTTCTTTCCCATCTCTGATTTCTGCAACTCTTCTGGACCTACAGCAATCTGATGTAGGCTGAAGTTGCACAAATGTTTATTTTTTGATAGCTTAAGCTTGTTTAGTATTTATTGCTTGCTAGCCTCTTATTCCTGACTCTGTGGTGCCCCTTGCCCTCAGGAAATAAAAAATGCTCATATTCTACCGTGTCAGTTCCCAAGAAGCCATGTAAATGCTTGTGGCATTATCCTGCTTCCTCCTGAGGAAGACGTGATGACGGGACAGTTGTAAACAGAAGGGTTGCAGACAGGGAGAAGGAAGCCTTTCAAACCATACCTCAGTTCCAGCCAGGTGGGAAGATAGCTTTATCCAGGTTCCTGCTGCTGACCTTGCTGAAGTTACTGTGACACTGCCCTTGTGGGTTTATAGGGGCAGATTCAGACCCAGACTGTAGACACCAGAACCTTGTCTTGGTCAGTTTTCAGATAAAAGTTAATTTATAGGGACATTTTAACCCAAAATTACAGGTGTTTACACTAATAAGTTTTGTTGTTGTTGCCTGTGAACTGCAAAAAGTATCTCATGCTTAATTTATTGTTATTTCACTTCTTTAAAAGCAGACAAAAGGTGTGCTCATAAACATTGAGGTAGAAGATCAGTTCTTTTACTGATACTTATGCATCATTTCCCAGGAACGTGTTGATCTGAATAGAGTTAGGTAGCCACTGAGATCATCATAAGTGAAGGAGGGTACAAAATAGAAATGATACCATGGGGTTTTTTCATTGCTGGAAATGTGGGATTTGTCAGCCCATTGCTTAGTGCATCCTCTGGCAGTAGCCAGCCCTTGTTGCTATTGCAAGAGGAACACTTACCGTATCCCAGCCTCTTCAGAGCACAGCTTGATATGCTGGGTTAAATGGCTAATTGAAGGTGAGTGCTTCAGTGTACATTAGTCAAACCCTGTAGTTAATACGGCAGATAATTTCTTTGTAGCTGTGCACAAAGTCAAATGTCTTTATTCTTTTGTTCATTGCCATCCCTGCAGCCAGCTATGAAGGTCTGCTGAGTTAATTGTATAATCTAGCAGGGCCCCGTGGCAAGGCTTTAACTTAACCATACCTAAGGCATTTATGTTACACAGCCACTTTTCCTTCTGCTTTCTTCTTTCTATGCAATCGTTCTACATCTGTGTTAAGCCACATGGAGATATTGAAAGATATCTCTGTCTGCTAGAGTCAGACTGTGTAATTACCTGCGGCCACATTGACACTATTTGGAGATATGTGTCATTTGGGGAATAATGTTTCATTTTGGTGCCAACAGTTGTGTGTTCAGGCTCTAGGACACCACATCCAGGCTGTGGAGGTAGCCGTGCCCACTCCTCCTGGAGCAAGGGCTGTGGTGGGCTCTGTACTTGGGAAAGCTGGGCTTATTTACTTGCTTGTTGGTTTGATTTTTTGTTTTAAGTTTTCTTTTTCCTAGTTAAAGAAAAGGACAGAAAGCTGAAATGAGCTTCAGTTCAGTCTAAGTCCTCCAATAAAATCACAATTCACCCAATGAAATTTTGTCCCATACTGTTCAAAATCTGTATGAACACCTTCCCTCCTTCTTGCTGCTGTTCCCCAATGTCTCCAGGCACCACATATTTAAAGGCAAGAAATCCCCGTGCCTTTTGGAACTAGTATCCCCTCTACTCATATAGGGAAAGAAGACTTCAAGGGAGTGAGTACCAACGGTTGCACATAATCCTGCAGAGATGGGCAGGCTGCAACCTTTGTGGCTCATCAGGTCTCTGTAGTGATCACGGCAACGTTTTTCAACTATTATAGCAGCAACTTCTTTTGCTTCAAAAAGTAGCATCCTGTCAATTAAAGACAAAAACATTATTTTTTTTTTATAAGCAGTCCACTGGGACACTGTATATGTATGTTCAACCTCATCTGTCCTGCAGTATTCACTTTACTCTTTGGATCCCACCCGCTGAGGGACAGTCAGAGCTGCTTTACTTACACCCAGCCTTCACCCAAGTGCTGGCGGAGTATGGAAGTTGCACCAGAAAGGCAGAGCAGGCAGGGTGAGAAGTGCTCTTTGGGCCTTGGCCTTTTCTGCTTCATTACCGTGAAAAGCCTACAATTGAATATCAATTCATTCACATTCAACCTGGTCATTCTGCTTCCAGACCTCCTTTCTTTTCTGCAGCTGACAGGATGTCACAAGGAAGTGACAGGGCAGTGACAGTCTGTGTGTCATGGTCCACTTCTATTTAAACTTGATTTTTATCTAGTAATGAATCAAGCCACAGGAGTCCAGTCTGGGAAAAGAAAAAAAAAGTGTCCCAAGGAAGCAAGTTGAAGCTAGGAAGTTTTTTCAGTCCATTTGGAAATAAGAATGCATTACAATGTGCTTTTTTCCCTCCATACCAGACCCCTGTTTTCTCACAAGGTAGACTGGGTATAAAAGGGGTTTTGCATTATTTATTAGTGTGCCTCTGTCACACATAATGAGGGCTATAAAGTATGTAAGAGTTTATAATTGGCTATCTGCAAGAAGTAATCCTAAGGGGGCTGTGTAAGGATCAAATAAATTATGCTTCATTAAAGTAGTTATGCCAAGGATATTGAAAATTGTTTTTAGTTGGAGGAAGAAAAAGGAGAAGCAGAAAAGGAAAAAAAAAATCAACTCATTACTTCCCAGACCCACTTCTGTCAAAGCTTTTACAGTTCGAGGCAACATTTCAGTCCTCCTCTTTAAAATTCCTGATGTGTTCAAGATGCTAAATAAGGAGTTGCCAAGATCCTTGTTCAAATAATGCATAAATGGAGTTTATCTAAATTGTTTTATTAATAAACTTAACTCTCCCATGCAGTTAAGCAGGGTTCCCAATTCCCCACTATCCACTGTTGGCACATCAGCTTTCAGGAATGAAACTTTTATCTATCCTTCTCCGGGGAATATGAATGCCTGCCCCCCCTTCCCTGAATCTAATTATTGTTCTGATAATTCAGAACAAGGATTCAGTGGAAGTAAAATACAAAGAAAAAGGATGAGCAGCTGGACCTAGAAGCTGTGATGGTGTCATTTTAAAATGAACATTTACATTTCAGAAAAGCCACGATGAAAGTGATCTCCATGTTTCTGACTTAGTTACAGGGCTCTTCTGATCCTTCTGGAGATAATTTGTGTTACAGTGGAGTTGCCCCTGGAGTACATAAGTCAGACAAGGAAAAGTCTTGTCAGATCCAGGAGGGAGAGACTATCACTTCCCTCAAAGCAATTACTGGGTGTTATTCTCATTTTAAGCAGAAAGCGGAGGAAGGACAGAGTTTCTCTCATGATGCAGTATACTTGGTTTTGAACAATTTCTGGCAGTCAGAAGTACCTGTAGAAGATCATGTGCACTTTTGCATGCTAAATGGCAATACTTTGAGAAGTCTAAAAATATACTCCATAACCCTTATGGGGCCATAGCTGCTCCAGCACTTGTCCAAGCCATAAGACAAAGTCATGTTTTTGTAATTCATCGGTAAAACTTCTTTTTCTGCGAAGAGGGTTTAATTTGATCGTACCATTTTTGCATTTAGCATTACTGTAAGTATCCAGCACTCAAGGACACAAGATCGAGTAGCATGTAAATATCTGGCACATGTTAAAGGGGTCAAGGAGGGCTCTAAGGATGAGACCCTCATCAACATTTTCTAGCAGGATGCTATTTTGTGAATATCATGGCAAGTGTGAGCCACCTGTAGGAACCAACAGCATCAGAGGTATTGCAGCTTAACTTCTGTAACCAGCTTGGGGCAGCCTGCACACCAGAAACCTAGCCCCAGATCCAGTCTTGGGCTATTTGCTGGGTGAACAGCTCTGTTGAACAACTTTGGCTTGGAAACATTTGCAGGTGGTTTTATTTGTGCCACAGTAAACACTGTGCCGTTAACAAGGTCACCTGAATCAGTTCTGAAATAATAAATTGAGGGAACTCAAGCAAGGATCAGTGGTACAAATGGCCAGTGAGGACCACAGGAGATAGCTGGTTTTGAATGAGGAATGAAGATAATGGTTTCTACACAAGGAGAAAAAAAAAAAAAAAAGACTTTACCTCTTTCTCCTTAAAGGCTTTACTAGTAGTCTAAGTGCCATCATTCATTGCCTCTGAAGCCATCTAACATTATCTCATACCTGGTTTATTTTCTTTGTATATTCTCCCTCAGTCCCTGTAGGAGGTCCAACAAATGCTACTGCTGCCGCTCAGCACTCCCTGCTCCCAGGTCCCAATAAGAATGCATGCTTGTACCTAGCAATTGCATGCTCCAGTCACCAAGTATTAATCCATTAAGCCAATGATCTTGTAAATTGGAGCAGAAATATTAAATGCTGGGGATGGCATCCAGGCACTGATAGGCTTTTATCAAGGACAGCCTTTATAGCAAAGTTGTTCTTGAAGAGTCTTTTGCTGATCATAAACACTGTTTCTGAAAAGTTTGTGGGAAGAGAAAATAGCAATGAGCTCTAAGAGCCAGACAGTTCATTTTAGTGTTTTGCTAGTTACTGCTACCATCCCCTTTGAGGTCTTCATTTAACTTGATTTCTTTCTCATTCACTTCTCTCAGCTGAATGCAATGAGACTGATTCATTATTTGGTTGGTCTGATAGTATTCTAGCATAATTTTTAAATTTTTGAAGGAAAAACCAGAAAGATGCATGGGCTCCTGCATGGGATCCTCTCCATGGGCTGCAGGGGGACAGCCTGCTCCACCAGGGGCCTCTCCACAGGCCACAGGGGAACTGCTGCTGCCTGCCTGGAGCACCTCCTGCCCTCCTGCTGCACCGACCTTGGGGGCTGCAGGGCTGCTTCTCACTCATCTTTCCCAGCTGCTGTTGCATATCAGTTTTCTTCCTTTCCTAAGTCTGCTCTCCCAGAGTCACAAATACCATTGGCTTGTCTCTAGACAGTGGTGGATCACTTTGGAGCTGGCTGAAACTGGCCCTTATCTAACATGAGGCAGCTTTTGGACTCTGCTCACAAAGGCCAACCCTGCAGTCCCCCCGTATCAAAAGTTTGTCATGTAAAACCAATACGGGGCTTAGCAAAGTCTGTGGATTAAGGAGTGAACTTAAACTATCAGAAGGAAGATTTAGGTTAGACAATATGAAAAGCTTCTGTTGCAGACACAGAAGCACAAGAACAGATTGTCTTAGAAAAGGGTGGGATCTCCATTGTAAGAGCCTTTTAAGAAGAGATAAGACAGTTATTTGCCTTGGAAGACACAAGGGAGCTTATCCTGACTTGAGGCAGAAGGATGGATTAGATGACTTCTTGATAGGACAATTCCAACCCGTTTCCAAGATATTTTTGTATGTGTGTGTGTTTAAGTATGCTCTGTGTATAAAAGAATTTCCTAAATGATACAAGAGAAAGACAGAAAGCAAAATCCTCTCAACATGAGGAGCTGGAGGGTGCTGAGACATTCTATTGCTTTGGGATAAGCCACAGGTGGGTGACGAGAAGATTTCAAAATGAGATCAGAGGTGGACTCTTGAACCCATCATGGAAGAAGCATATCCAGTTAGATTAGAAAGAGTTAAGTATGCTTGGGATTTTGATAAGTTTGTCCATATGGATTCTCTCTGGAGAGGATAAGTGGCAGCACCATATGTTTCTGAACTACAGATGTGCAATATATTTGTAACAAACTACAGCTCCTCTCCAAAATTATGATTTATCACACTTTATGACAAACTGAAAAATGGGACCTATTTGAGGGAAACTGACTTGATAGAGCATTTTTTCCTCTGCAAATTGGTTCAGTTGCTGAGTTTGAACACCTTTGGAAAGTAGGCATAGAAAATTTTGTGGTTTTAATTTGTTTTTAAAAAATAATAATAAAAAAATCACTTTCTTGGGTATGTCATATGAAACGAACTTTAGAGCATGTAAAAATAGTTGGGGGGAAAATTGACAGTATGCAAAGGGCATTTTGAGTGCTATACAGTTCCCATTGGAGGTGTGCTGAACCTTGTTATTCCTCTTTCTGAAAACAAAGTAGCTGGGAATGGGTCTATAGTTGTTTTCAGTTTAACTGGGGAAGCCATAGGAATGACTCATTTCACATGAAGTCTGTTATTGCTTAGATTGGACTCTGTTTATTTTAATTTTACACTATAATTTCAGCACAAAGGCAAATTGCATTGAGTACACCTCTGTTCATGCATACATTAATTCATGTGCTTAACTGCATGCTCTGCATGTAGCCTCATGGATGTGGAAAGTATTTTAAACAGCTGTTAAAAAGTGTTGCAGCTGCAGTAGCAAACAATACATTAAACTGCCCTCTCCTTCACCGATTTCCAGGTATTTCATAACACTTCAGTTGTCTATGACATCCATCAGAGAGCTGTACGCTCTCTGAGATATGTGTTTGATGACTATGGGCCTGTGTGTCAACTAAGCTGGTGTGTACGTTTTAGCAGAGTAGAGGCTAAAGCCTGTGAATCACCACTGAAAATAGTGGAAAGGAAAAAGTGGGTCTCAGCTGTGTTTGCCAGTGACTTTTACAGCATTATAGTAGTTTATCTTACTAATTGTCTTTTATAGAAAAGTGTCCTCAAGACACTGATGGGGAGCAGACGTGGTATGTGTATCCATACTGGATATATGCTTTGCCTTGGTTCCAGTTCCCCTCTCATTCTGGGGATCTGCCACCAAAGTGAAGTAATTGTCTGGACAGCTTTGTTGCGTTATCCAGCATCTACAAACTATTCTTCTTCACAGATTACTAACCTAATAAACATGGAAAAGCAATTCTGTGGGGTTTAATCCATGTCTGATTATTTCCAAATGCTGGGGTAAGCTAGAGGCGACATCACTGAAGTGGTGGTGCTCAGGAGAGTTGGGCTGAATTTCTGCTGCAGACTTTTCCTCGTGCTTACAAACAATCTTAGACTGCTTAGTTTGCATTCAAAAGATGTGGCAACGCCTGCCCATTTATCTTTTTTGTCACCCTAGGCGTATTCACTGACATGGACTATCTTTCCTTATTTCTCTCCTCGTGGTCCTCCATGAGATCCGTTCATGTGCTAGGAAATCCTTAGAGCCTGGCATTTCTGCAAAGCTTCTGGCTGGTTTTATCTAGCGACCAGGTGCTATCAAAATTCATATTAATGAAAAAGAATATCCCCTTCACTACAATGGCTACATGGAGAATTATGTAGTTTGAGAAGATAATTATTAAATTACTCTTTATTAATTACAGTAGGCATCCTTGTGTTTCTAATGGAGTGATTTCTATTTAAATACACTATGTCATATGCCATATGCTGCTTTAGACTCTTTGAACTGTCAAGCATTTGATTCCGAGCCACAAAATGATGGGGTGAGCATACAGATGGGTTGTCACATAAAGAAGTCTGATGGCATGTGATAACTCTCAGGCATATATATTTTTTTTTTCCATAAAGCTCATAATGTACAAGCAGTGATCATGGTTTGCCAAACAAAATGAGCTGACAGTCAAGGGAGTTCTTCAGGCATTTCAGTTCCACTTTGCAGCTTCACTCTGCCTTTAGCAGGAACAGGTCACACCCTTTCCAGAACAAGAGGTGTCAATCTTTTTTTTTTTTTTTTTTAATATTTTGTTTATTTATTTATTTTTATAATCATCAGACTGTGGGGAACTGTGAAGAGACTTGCCAAAGCAAGTCCTGAGTGGTCTAGCTTGGTGGTGGCAATTGAGACAGGTCAGGGTCATTTTGAAGCAGCAACTTGTTTCCATAGAAATAGTTTTAAGATATAGCATACAGGTTTCCACTCGGGAACAAGGCAGTTTTTCCTTTAATCGCCTGTTCTCCCCTAACATTCAGGTCATTTCCCGTAAAGGAAGGCAGGGTTTGTGACAGGAATTGAGGCATTTGCATCTTCAGGGCAGAATGAGGGCAGAAAGATAGAAGATAAGGCTCAAAATAAAGCGTAGGTAACTTTGGGCGTGATTTAATTACAGATTCATACATGTTTTTTTGAAGGTGTTTACAATACAGATATTTTCCCTTGAAGTAGGTTTCTAAGTTTACATTAAGATCAATAGATATCTAGGGTGAAACTCATTAGCCTAAATCTTGATGCTTTGTGCTGTTGGAGATACTCTAGGGTCTGCAAGTCCTCTCTGCATGGGCTGGCAGGTATGTGAGAGGACTTCGGGGAGACTTGTATTTCCCTAAACAGGTATCTGGAGGCCAAGTGAGATCCTGAACAGTGCTGGAACTGGTGAAAGGTGCTGTGTTTGGGCAGCCAAATCCCACTCTGAGTCAGTACTGCTGGTGGAGCATAATTCGGCGGCTGACCTATGTGTCTATTACAATTCGAGATGCCCTTGGCTATCCGACCTCCATCTGCCAGTCCAGGAGGGTCTGGCTTCCCCAACTGGCCCTGTGTCCTGTCTTTCTGTCCCCTGTGAATATCTTTGCTGGCTTAGTTAAGCAGACTTCAATGTGTCCTAAACATAGACCTACCTGTATGTATTCTTTAGGATGAGAAATACAGCTTTTCAGACTCCACTGCTTATAATAATAAGGGTCTAAATTAATTTGTCTCTTCAGAGGCATCTTTATAGGCTTAACATGTCCTGTGCCATGTAAGGCACTTTGAAAGGAAAGCCTCTTTTGGAGCAGGAGTTAGTTTCCAGGTAGGATACCACACTCAAATGCCAGTAGTCCTATACAAACACTTGACTTGAGCCCCCACTGCCTTATGCTGAGGTGTCTGAATGATGGAAAAACAGATTCCTAAAGTCTTAGAGGTTGAAAGGGTTATCAGGAGGTCTTATGGTTCAACCTTCTGCTTAAAGCAGGACCAGTCCTGAATCGTGACCACAATAATCACTTTCATACCTCCAGGTGTTCCCTTTGACAAAAGCAGCCAAATCTGGGTTTATCCAAACTGCTTCATGCTGTGCCTCATGGCTAAACACTGGAGCATTCAGTCTTGCTAATCCTCCGCTTACCTCATCCACGGGGACATAACCAGCACACATTGCATGAAGCCCACAGGAGAAAACCTTGTGATGCCAGAATCTCTTATATCCAATGGCCCACACCCAGCACTCATTGGCCAGGAGAAATGGCCATGGACAATAGCCATAGACAATAGCCAAGGACATCCTACTTGGTACCAAACACTTGCATCTTTGTTGTCTGAGAGAATGGAAGTATAAGGACTGTGTGATCTGATAGTAAGGGACTCAGTCTGTAGTCCGTGCTTTGGTGAATATTCATTCTCTAATTGATTGGTGTGACCTCTAGATAGCCTCCACTGTGAGTCTGGGGTCTGCCTTAGCCTCACTTAACCATAAACAATAAGATGTAAATTGCACAAGCATGTGCCTGTCTTCTTGGATCTCTCTAAATCCCTCTGAATGTGAATGGTGCTGTATAATAAATAGTAATAAAGGGGTTTTCAGTGAAACATCCATCTAGCAGATGTTGTAATTCAACTAGTTCTCAAAAATCATATTACTCCTCCTACTGCATACATAAAATAGGATTAAACTCTAGGGTATTCTATTATCTAGTACCAACCCGTGTAGGCTGTGGGATACGAGTCCTGCTGCTTTATAAAATCCAACTACAAGTTCTTCCAGGGGTGATTTTCAGTGGTTGGAAGTGGTGGGAGGTGCAGCCTCCTGGATCTCCCCGCACCAACACCAGTTTGGAATGGCTTTGAAAACAGAGCTGGATCTTTCCTTTCCGTGGCATCAGCTGTCACAGTGCTGCCACTCGTGCTTTTATCAAACTGGTCTTACTAATTCACTTCTGTTTATTAACAGGTCTGTGATTTCTCTACTCTTCCCACTTCTCCATTTCCTTTGGGTTTTTCCCATCCCTGACTCTTATTTTCTGAAGCCTTCAGCATTGTTTTAAAACCTCCTAGGGACAAATAAAACAGACAAGGCCATTACTCTTCTACCTGGTGGGTAGCACAGCATCTCTGGGTGAGGATTTCCCCCTCCAAGCCTGAAGCACCTCTGTAGTAACGAGCCCACCACCTTTGATCAGATCGGTGGTGCCCCTGGTTAGCACCACAGCTCCTTGCTGGCAGGCAGCTGCAATGCCTGCTGTAGGATTCTGTTCTCGGGGATTTCTGTTGTTGTTCTTATGTTTCGTCCTGTTTTGCACTCAGACAAGTGATTCCCTTATTGAGTTTATTCACATACTATGCAATTGTACCTCTCTCAACATACACATTTTCCGTTCAGTCCCAAGGAACCAGTTATATGCCCTATGTACAGTGACTACTGATTTGGCAGAGAACTGCTGCCCAAAGTTTAGATCCCATGCTTAAACTTGCTAAAAGCCCAGGTCAAGAGCGTGCCTGGATTTCCTGGAGAACATACTGAGCAGTAGTGGAAGGGACCGACATAATTACTTTTCTCTAATGGGGCAACAGAAAAGAAAAAAAAGGACAGAGGGATGATGTCAGGAGAAGCAGTAGGAGTGTGACCTTAAAGAGGGAAAATGAAGTACTTCACATCATGGTTTTTAACCAATCCCTTTCAAACGCTAAAGTACATCTCAAAGCAGCAGACGTTCTTCATGTGCCAGCTAAATTTTATGTGTACACTGCAGGCTCACTTTTAAAGCAGGTAAATGCTGAGAAGAGTTTTTAAATCACGAGAACCAGAGAGTCAAAGTCTGTGCCTCATCTAAAACTGGTTTTGCTTTGCTTGTAGATATTACTATACCTTCAAGTGACAGATGGGAGTGTGAAAACTTTCTATCATCCTTGAAGATTCAGACCAGCTTAATAGAGAAAAGATGTGAAAGGAAAAATCATCATTAAAATGGTCTTGAAAGGGATGACTTCCAAATTATTGTCTGACAGCTTCTCCAGATGGCTTGAATATCTGTCAGATATGAGCGGCAGTCATTAGAGATGCCTAGAGGAAAAAAAAAAAGAAAAAAAAAATCCAAGGTTTCTTTTTGGTCAGAGAAAGGGGAGAAAGTAGGAGAGAAGGGGAAAGAAAGGAGGAACATATTTTAAAGATTTTTTTTTTTCCCCACTAGAAAGAAACCACACAACAGGCAGCTTTCAGTTCTGTTATTTTCTCTCAGCAGTGCACGGATCATGCTTGATCCATTCCTTTTCTTTGTTTCTAGGTGCAAATTCAGTGTGTTTTCCCAGTGGTCTTGGGCTCCTTCCAGGTGCAGAAGGCTTCCCAGGAGGCCACAGCCAGGCAGACCGTCCTTACCTGCTGCCCACAGAGGTCCTCCTGGTGCCTAGGCAGTCCCTCTGGCTGTGTTGGTAGGGTATAACTCTAGCTGGGATGTACAAAGAGGAATATAGTTTCCAGTGTCCATGCAAAAAGCTTTGCAGACACTTAAAAAGGCCAGAATAAAGGAAAACTATTATTGGTTCTGTTCCCATTTGAAAATGCATTTTCTAGCAGCAAGACTTGGAGGCTAAGTCCAATGCTAAGTGCCCCACTTACTGCCATCACGACCTCTCTTTATTGATCAAACTGATGGGTTTTCCCATCAGATTTGTCTGAATCATGCACTTAGGTTTATCCTATTCAAGGGAGAAGGAAGGACACTGGGAAAGGTTTGGCTTTATTTTAACAGATTTTGGTGATGCAATGATCAAATGGGCTAGCACAAAAAAGAAAAGAGCCATGAAACAACTGGACACACTATGACTTCAACAAGAGAGGGGAAGAGCTGAGCCTGTAAACCAAGACTTTCTAGCTATGTACTGTTATGAAAATTACAGACAATTAATTTATGGTGATGACTACAAGGGTTATTGAAGCACATTGTTGGGTGGGGGCTCCTGTTCAAGCCACAGAAGCAGGCTGAGGACTGCCCACTGCAGGGAATTGCAACCTTCAGGTTTTGTGCATTGGCTTTTCCTGATCACTGTTGGCCTTACTGAGCCCAGTGATGTAAGAAAATCTGGTTATGTCTCTCGTTTTATTAATCCTTCTCTAGCTATTGTTTGAGAACTGCTGTTCCTGGGGTTATTAATAGTGGTTGGTATTTACCTCTTGGAGGAAGCGGATTGCTACACGCCACAAATCACGCCTTTATCACTTCAAAGATGAAACCTCCATCTGTGCCAAACCACTGATAAAATTCCTGCCCCTTCCCTACCACCCCCTGCTCAGCAGCATCAGCTGTGTGCAGAACCTGCTAGATGCAATTATTTTCAATCACACCTCCGGACAAACAAGATCATCTTTCAGATACTAAGGGTTGCTAAAGTACAACCGTGTGTTACATTTGCAGCAAGAGGGCAGTGGGTTGGATGAGGATCACTCTGAATAGTTTATCACTGAGGTGTCTCCTCCCCTGGTTTGTAGTGTCACAACTTGTAGGACCTGGGGATGCTGCAGATGCAGGGAGTTGTGGTGTGCTGCTTATATAAGGTCAGTGCAGTCAGCCAGGAGGGGTGGCAGGGCTCGCACAGCTGCAGGTTCACAACAGCTGCCGTGGGGGAAACCACTGGCTCAGGGTTTCTAAAAGCAGGTCCAGTGTTTTGTGTTGAGAAGGTCTGGGCAGCTCTTCACCTAGCACATAGGCTGGTTTTAGCTCGCTTTTTGGAAATATCCACCTCCCTGCATGGACTATAAAAAGAACCAAGTGGCTAGATGGGACTCTTAAACATTGAAGCCAGGCTCTTAATTCCAGCTTTGTGTAGCCAAAGTTGGCTGTGTTTAAGTCATGACACTTACAACAGCAGTGTTTCATGGTCCCTCAGGCTCAGCACAGAGCAAGAAGCCCTTTTCACTGCTGAATGCAGAACTGCTCCAGGAGAGGTGGTCTGGGACAGTGCCAACACCTCCACTGGCACATGGTGCAGCATCCCAAAGAGCAGCCATGTGCCACCAGCACCTCTGCTGCCTGCTGGCCCCATCCCAGCAATCAGCACCTCAAAGCTTCAGCCCCTTTTTGAAGCAGCCATTTAGGGACCTGCACATTTGCTTCCCCTTTCTATTTCTTTTAATGACTGTAGCGGATAATGGAAGATGACAGATGATGGTAATTACAGCACTATGGGTGTTTTTTTTCCTTTTCTCAAGGAATGTTATAGGCATCCTAAGCATTTTAAGCAGCTGTAAAGATGGGTGTGGTGCCCTGGGTAGAATAGCTAGCTAAATACCTTAACTGTAGGGCTGGCTGGGATGTGACTCTTGAGCTAAACCAGCCACCTTTCTCTATTGAAACAGCAAAATTAGCTTAATTTTTTTTTCTGTTAGTTCTGTGGCCTTTCTATTTAATTTACTTAACCAAAGGTTGCAGCTATTCCATGGAATCTGTGTTCTCTGTGATTAAACAGATAGGATGAGAGCACATGTATGAATTATTAGAGGTAATAGTGTGCAGTCTTTTTGCTTTCCCAGGATCTGTTCCACACACTGAGTTGCTTACAAGCATGAATGGATTGACTGGAAGGGGAGGAGGGGCTGAGGGCTTTTGTCCAAGTCCTGTTAACATCATGGGCTTTGAGGCACACCCCAGACTTAATGCATAAAATAAGGGTGGTGGTACTAGCCCTGTTGCAGTCATGCAGAATCCTGCTGAAAGCAATGGGACAGATTCTGTCCCATCACACACACGCAATCATGCATATATATGTACCACAGGGTAGAAGGCAAAACTTGTGAAATTTTAAAGTCTAATGACTGGTGGGCTCTAAGTCTCAGTGGAAATGCACAGAAGGTAGGTCCATGAGTTGGCCCTCACCTTGTCTGTTAGAAGAACCAGGAACATAACTGCTTTGTCAATAGGTTTAGATCCATACCAGCCTACCAGTGCCACTGCAGGAAACGTTTGAAGGTGAATCAAAACAACGGAATATCACACATATCTTGTGATATCTTGTGATATCTTGTGATATCACAAGAGATGTCAAAATGGCAGCTTTAGGAGTTGTGGCCACTTGGTACCTGTAACAAAACCAGATGCAAG
Organism: Anas platyrhynchos; assembly: GCF_047663525.1. NCBI lineage: Eukaryota > Metazoa > Chordata > Aves > Anseriformes > Anatidae > Anas > Anas platyrhynchos. Next base: position 180,434,112 of record NC_092587.1, read on the forward strand.
CCTTTTTGCCCAATGGCAACGTGTCACTCTGCTCCTGGCAGCCCCCTCGGCCTCTGGCAGCTTTTGTGGTTGCTAAAAGGAGCGTGTGTTTGCCCATGGCTTTCTACCTCGACCTTAGCATGTAACCATGCTGCCCCTTGCACCTGGGGACCACACCACAGAGATGCTAATCCTACTTGGACCTTAGAGTCTCTTGGGTATGGTGTTTCGTGCTCTGCTCCTGCTGTCCTTGGTCATTCAGAAATGGGTTCTTGGTAGAGGGGTCCATGGCGAAATTGGCATTGTGCTCCATGAAAGAAACTCAGCCCTGCCAAATTTCATTCTCAACTGAAGAAGCAGTTGTCCCATTTATAGAGAGTTTTTCTGACGCAGCACACTATTTTGTCTGTATTGGGTTTATTCGTTTCTGGGAGGCACAGGTAGTGGTGAGGCAGTGGGTTATTAGACAGTAATTACTCTGGTTATTAAACAAAATGGGCTGGCTTTCAGGATAAGCACCCACATGGGAATGAAGTTATGTCTTTGGAGCAACTTAACATTACAGTATATTGGACTACTAATGTATTTTTAACTGTATCTCTGGGGTTTTAGTATAAAAAAGATCCTGATTCTATTCTCCTAGTACATTCTCAACCATCCCCTAATTTAATTTTTTGAGATTTAAATGACTTGATCAGAGAACAGGGCTAGACATTATGTCTGTGCCTAAGCAAGGCTTACATTCGAGGCTGTTACTCTGTAGAGTACATAAGAGTTTCCTGGTTTTGTGAAAGAAACAAGGAAATCTAGGATTATTTCTAATAGTAATTATTCTTATAAATCAATAATAATTTTATTTTAGACCAAAGGAGAGGCTAGATTTTAATTCAAGTCCAGACACTCTCATGAGGTACTTTAAGAACCCATAGGTTTTAAAACTGGCACAGCCTGACCCCTAAAATTTATTTTGACTGAAACTGGGCTTTGAATTTACAGAGATGTACGTACAGAAAAGGGACAGAGGGTATGAAACGGGGGTGAAGAGGCCTGGCTGAGGTTTGGTAGCCAGGGCCTGCAGCCTCTGTATCTAATTTAGCATTGAGGGCAGGCGGAGTGAATTGGTACGAGGTGTTTGGAAGAGGATGTGCTCTGGAGGGTGGCAGAGGAAAACGTTGTGATTAATATTCGTGGGGAAATAAATAAATAAATAAATGAAATAAACAACCAACAAGCAACAAACTATTGCTGCAACAAAACTCAAAGGGAGCTGAAAACAAACAGCCCTCTGTGAATGCAGTGTGCACCAGAGACTATTGCCACCTGAGGAGAGTAATTGGCAAGTGCTGAGCAAGAGCTTGTTCTGGGTTTGGAGGGGCAGCATTGTCATGCTAATAGTCCTTTCACTTGCCTGCAGTGCTGCTGTTGTGCTCTCCTGGAAGAGTGGGCCAGAAGGCTTTCCCAGGACCTATTTGTGCAGAAGGGCTGGCTGCTGCTCCGCCTGCCCTCCTACCCCTGCACCCACCTCCCTACTCCTCGCAATGCAGCCCTTTAAGCATTTGTGAGGGCTGGGACCCAAGCTGATTGAAACCAGGCAATAGGGCTGGCCAGGGCTCCATCACCCTGTGAGACTGTCTCTGGTACCTGGGTGCTCATCCTCCCTTCCCCAGCCTTCCTTATCACCAATGGTGAAGTTTCTCCTTGCCCCACAGGGTCCTGCCCCACTCCATACTCTAATTGTTTCACAGTGCCCTTCTTGCTTTAACAGCTCATGTGAGAATCAGTCTTTTTTTTTTTTTTTGCAAGAATCTTAAGCTGTCGTTGACAAATATAGACTCAGTTTTGGCTGAAGTTCTCTTGTCTGGGAAACATCCTTTCAGAGAATTTAAGTGTAAGGTACTCTCGTTTACATGGATCCTACCAGCTGCTGTCAGCTCTGCAGCCCCAGGGGAAAAAAAAAATCAGATGATACTGTGAATGCTGCTAGTGAGGACATGAAAAGCAACCATATCCAGGTCAGGTGAAGTTCTGAAAATGTCTAGCATTCATGTGCCCTTAATTGCTTTTCTGCCTGTACAGCTGTGGGTCAATGCACCATCCGTGAGGGGCCTGCCTCCAGGATTTCTTTTCTATTATATCACATAGATATGGAGAGAGGAGCAGGCAGAGGCAGTGAAGAAAGGAAGTAGACTTGAGTAGCAGGAAGAAATTTGAATTTATAGGGGGAAGTTCTAATATTGGGCCTGACCAGGGGTGGGTAGGCCTGGAGGAGCTGCTGAGTTCCTCTGCTAACAGCTAAGGTGCTAAGAGCATCAAACATCAGGAGAAAGATGGGACAGAGCTTCTTTATGTCTTTAAGTGAGTCAAGAAAATAATAAGGTGATTTCTATATCTTACTGGAGCATCAGCAAAATGAAAAATGTAGATATCAGCAGGATAGAGACTGTAGAAATTTGCATACGTCCAGGCCCTGAGTCAGAATCACCCTCAGGACTCCTGTGAGACTGGTGTGACATCCCCAGGGCCTCTGTCACCACATCCAGGGCTTTGCTGCACTAGGAGCATACCACCAGAATAGCTCTGCCAGGGAGCACATTGTCTCTATTCCTATTGCCAAGAGAGGAAAAGTGAGGTGGTGTGAGCTTGAGGAACTTGCTCAAAGCCAGACAGCTGTGGTTGTAGGGCTTGAAACCCTGTCCCAGCCTACCTAACAGGTAAAAGGCACTACTGAAAACCCACGCTCTGAACTTTCTGAGGAACTGTCTGCCTCTTCATCCTGCAAAGTATGAGGTGTACCCAAGCTGTTATCTACATAGTGACTCACTTCCAGTCTTATAAGATCTGACACAAAGGAGGTAAAATTAAATGATTTAGTACACATTCAACTATTCTCTTTAGGCTGTCCTTGTTAAAAAAAAATAAAATAAAATAACAGAAAGATCTTTGCCAGCTACACCTGCTTTTTGGCAGCTGCTGCAGTGACAGCTGAGAATGCAATACGATAAAAATGCCACTTCTACGAAATAATCATGTCCTGTTGAGTGATTCCCAGCAAGATCTGGTGAAGGAAAAGACTTAGCTGAAGCACATCTGTTCTGGGCAGCATGAGGACTGGCGAAAGCAAAGCATACTGCGAATGCTAAGCTGAGCGCAATAATAGGTAGAATGGCTCAAGAGCTCGGTTGTTTTGCTGAAATGATGTGAGAAAACTTCGTGCAGCTTGTACCTGCAGTATGAATTGATCAGGTGACATGAAATGACTCTTCCTTGACTTTTGAAGGGGTGAAAAATAAAGGAAAACAACGAGGGATTAGCACAAGTGTCAGTTCACTTTCTCCTGTTGGAACCATGATAAACTCTGGTTGATTGTTGTTTTAATTAATCAGAAGCAATCAGCTTGTAAATGCTGTGATTAACACAGCTTCTGTTTAACCCCGTGTTGAGTTTTCCAAGCTGTGTATGCAACAGTTCTGCAGAGACAAGGGGAGTTTAAAAGCTCTCAGACAGAAGCTGAGGTTGGCATCTGATGCTGAATAGCCAAGTCTGCCTCCAGCACACCAACCAGCTGTAAAACCATGTAGCAAATTGAAGCAGTACAAGCCCAAATGATTTCCTACTGTTCTCAGGACAAAAAGAGTGGTTTTTGTTTGTTTGTGTGTTTGTGCATTTTGTTTTAAATCTAAGATTCCCAAGGGGCAGCTTGTGTAAACTTCTATTTTCTGTTCTCTTGTAGGTTTGTTGATTGGCTCTGGTTGTGCTCTCTATCCTCTTGGCTGGGACAGTGAAGAAGTCAGACAAACCTGTGGTAACCTTTCCAACCAGTTTGAATTGGGTAAGTCATTACCAGAGCATCTCAGGGACATTATACTCTTCTGTTTCTTGTCCATGAAAGCAAAAGAGACGAGTGCAGTCTTGGAGGAACAGCCCAGTTGTGTGCTGTAGGGTATTCATATTGCATGTTTCTGACGTGGTGCTAAGGCAGGGGACTTAAGGCTTCCTGGGAAACTTTTCCAGCAGAATATTATAAAATAAATGAAGAAATGTATGTACATATATTTATATTTAAGACATCAGATTTAATAGTCTTGCAATCGGTGAGTTAACATCCCTAGAAATCAGGACAGGGACAGATCAGAGATATGTCAATGGGTTGAGGTAATTCACAATAAGAGCAGTTAACTATCTTTGCAGTCTGGCATGCTTATGGGCTTCTAAACTAAGCGTAGGAGTATGGTTTTGGTTACTCACAACCTCAGAAAGCTGGTAAATAACATTTGCTCCCTATGACAGCCTTTTCTGCAATAAGCAACTGGTCTTACTGGTGATGTCTGCACTGAGCTAAATGAGAGCCAAGGATGCGGTGGAGCTGGGCTCACACCCACACAGCATGGGGTGAGCATCTTGTAGAGAGCTCATTGGGGTGATAGAAAACAGAGGCCCAGCAGGGAGCTAAGGATTAAGCAATGTGATCAGGATCCGACTGAATGAACATGCAAGTCCTTTTTTAGTGAGAAGGGTGGATGCAGATGCTGCTATCCTGCTCTATAAGTACTCTTTGGTCCTGTGTCACTCAAGGAGGAGAGGGATCTGCAATCATCTTGCAGAAGCAAGAGAAACTGATCATCCCAGCCCTCTGCACACTGAGCTCCAGCTCCCAGGAAGGCATACACACGTCTCTCAGTTTGAGACCCTGCTTACAGTTCCTGTCAGAAACTCTTTCCATAGCTTTGTGTGGACAGCTCATGGAAGCCTGGCAGTAATCACAGTGCAAAGAACAGTGGACAGAAATGTTCTCCTGGGCTTAAATGCAAACCTGTTGCATTGTCTTTTAATTTAGTCCTGATATTTTGGCCAGGCTTCAAGAGCAAGGGGTTTTGTTTCCAATTCAGAGATGTTTCTTGTCTGGTGGAACTAGATGATCTAGATGATCTAGATGATCTTCAAGGCCCCTTCCAACATATATATATATACATATATATATATATTTGGAAGAGATGCTTCAGGTCACCCTCCCTTACACTATTCGTGTGGTGTATTGCAGTGCATTTGTTCTGGCATGGGACCAGAAATTCTCATTACCAGCAACAACATCTACCTATACCGCTGCCACTGCTGATGGTACCAGCATCTACTTAATGGTATTGCTCAGGGAATGTGTTATGTGCCCTAGTACCTTTACCTTGTTATTCTGAACTTCAATATCCTTTTGAGCTATTAATATTTAATTTTCTTTTCAACAAAGTTTGCAAAATTTGCTCCCATGACACCTGCTTGTACCTCCTGACAGCCTGCCCCTTCCCAGGCTTCACTCACCACTCTCCTCAGAGTGCAGAAAAGGGTTACCTCTCCAAGTTCTTTATCTGAAAACCCATGAGGATGTGGGTCTCACACCAGTGTGAACTCCTTGAGGACAGTACTTAGACAGCTACAAACTATAACCCTAAACACAGTTGTGCTCTCAATCAAAGCACTCTCTGAGACCACCTTCAACACCTGCTTCTTGAGTCATTTGTTTGCCTAAATTAAATCATTTTGCCATTAAAGGCAGTGAAGAAACCCATGTGAAAGATTTCAGCTTTCCTTCTAGGTACACATACGGAATATAAGCAGGGGACGTACTGTATTAACTGTGAACGTGTGTATGCCTATTTTATTCTGGACCCGTGTAAGGCATGTGCTCTGCATGCCTAGACTTGGTGTCAATGCTGATCTGCAGGAATTGCATGTTAACACATTCATTAACAGATTATAATGAGAGCTGAAATCTGCTGTAGTGATTTTCACTAGGAAGCTCTGCCACTAAAACATTTCTTTTCCACATACACCAGCAGTAAATTTAGATGTGTGGCTTTGATTTTTTTTAAGGTAATGTCAGTGCTTGGTTGATGCTGTGTTACCAAGGTCATTTGTGAAGAAGTCGTACTGTCCAAAGTCTGTTTAATAGCCATGATGCTCATCTCACTTGATAAATATGTTTTGGTTAATGATAACCCAAACCCTCTAGTAGTTTCTGCATCATTAGAGATTGGTTTACTCATTATAGCCTGCAGACCAAAAATGGTGTTTCAAAGACTTAATCTCACCAACTCTCAAGACAAATTTTAGTAATTATTGCTTTCATTTGAATATTTAATTTGATTAAGCCACAATGATATGCTTTCTATTCCCGAGTCTGTGAAACGAGTTGCCTCAAGAACCACGCATACATGCACTGCATTCAAAACCTTCCCTTAGGAGCTGCTGTGAACTCTGGGCTGACTTGCTGATGGGGTAAATGGTGGCAATGGGAGTGCTGGTCCCACTTGTCCTTCTGCCAGGGGTGCTAGCAACAGAAGCCTGATTTGGTGCATGTGGTTATGCTCAAAGCAGAGGGATGCTGAACACGAGACAGCTTCAGCCTCCTCTTCAAGGATGGCAGAGCAGCTGGTGCAGCATGGATGAAGGGAGCCTTGGAGAGCACGGGTGTTAGTAAAAGTCAAAGCTTACCAGATTTGATCACAGAGCCAGCAAAGATAGGGCTTCAGCAGCTAGTAAGATTTTCTGGGGACCTGCAAAAGATAAGATGAAAAAAAGACAAAGGTTGACATTGGATGTAGAAAAGAAAAACCAGGAGCTGCATCTACATCACAGGAGAATGAGAAGGGCAAGAGGCAGGTGCAGAGGAGGGACTGCAAGGACTCAGTTGAGAAGCAGCTGAATTGTGATACCTGAAATGTAATGCTAACCAGAAATATTCCAAAATTAGCAATTAAATGAAAATGGCTTTAACAAAACATGACAAAAAAAGTCTGTTATATGCTCATAACTAGATAGAAGAAATAAATAGCAATGCTAAGAACCCATAAAAAGCCTAATCCGTAGTGGGTGTGCTAGATAAGAAATGCTTCTCTGTGTCTTCAGGCACTCTGAAAAGGCATTAGACTAATAGGCTCTCCAAATAGTGCTGAGATAGCCCAGATTGTGAAGAGGGGACCCTTGTCCTCCGCCCCCATCAAACACACATCTCTGTGTAAATTCCAAAGCAATATTTAAAAAGGCTGCAGGAAAAATAACCATGCCTTTCATTTACATGTAAGTGGATTAGGTTATTCTCTTCTAGAAAACCTGAGCTGACATTGTGAAATGCCCAGAGGTTTGCTGCTCTCTTTAAAACTGGATATTTGTTTTTTATTAAGTGAACTACGTCCAAATGGTTTACTTAAACATTTGTGTATTTAATTGGTCTAATTTTTTTTTTTCAACCAAATGAAAGCTTTTGTACAACTCGATCTCTAAAAAGAGGACTCATTCTTCAGTTGAAGATGCTGTGCCAAAGACAACCCCATTTGTTGATTAAATCATGTTCAATGGATGAGCTGTTTTGCTAATGAGGATGGGGAGTAACCTCTAAATAGACTGGTACACCTGTAGAAGGACCTGCTGTCTGCTCATCTGAAGCAATCTGTTTTTGCCAACATGGAAAAAAAAAACAACACAGTGATAAATCAGGACTTTGACAAACGAACTCTGGCAAATTTTGTTGCAGGAAGGTTGAGGTCATGTTGTTCCTGGGTCTCTGTTGTGCACCTCTGCTTGTGACTCCCAGCTCCCCAACATTAGGTGGGACCTGTCTGGAGGCAATGCTCCACCTTGGCATCCCAGTTTGTATCCTGGGTGGAGCTGAGTTCCCACCAAACCATGAGACTATGAGCCAGAGAAGTCCTCTAGTGACGTTTTTCAGGTGGTAACTCGTAGAAGGAAGGCAATATTAGTAAATAGGGTGAGAAGAAAGATGTTCGTGTTTAAAACCAACATAATCAGTGACTGGGTGAAAGTCTTTTGTCTAATTACCGTTGCCTTAGGTAGAGACTGGAGTTATAAACTACCAGCACACATGCTAAGTGACTGCCTTTTTCTTCTACCAAATGTCTGAGGAAGGACTGCAATTGTAATCTCTCGTCACTGTGCAAACTGTTATTGTTATGCTGCATTATTTACACCCCAGAGTCACCTGTGAGCCCATGCAGGACAGCACTGATGTGGCATGTCAGGCTCAGCAGTACACAGCTGCTGTCTGAGGGGTGTGCACAATCCTGTGGTCTGCAAAAGGAATTCGCAATCAATTTCCCCAAAACAACCATCTTCATAAGCATATCATATAACACACATTCAATTTTGCCGAGCTTGCCAAGCTCGAGGTACTAATGCCTTGGTTTGTTTTCATTCCTAAATGTACCACAGAAGAATAACAGCTGAAAAATGAGTTGTTTTTTTTTTGTTTGTTTTTTTGTTTTTTTTTTTTAAGCAGGAAATCCATTAAAGTGAGGGGACCTGCCTTAAAGTAAGACTGCACCAGATATTTGCAAAGGAATGCATATTTTGCAAAACTTCAACTACGTAAAGAAAACTTCTGGACTTGCACATGTTTTTTAAAGGACAACATGGGTGTATATGTGTGTTTACATTATAATTGGCTTTGAATGTCTAAACTCAGTAAGAGACTTCATTTTAGGCCATCAATTTCCCTAGACGCATATGCAGAGGCTGCTCAGTTGTTGCATGCTTATCTCAGTTGTGATGGGTGTGGAGGTAGCTAAATCCCACAGAAAGTGTTGGAGAGGACAGGACATGTTCAGTTTAATTCACAAAATCCAGCCTTGGTTGGCATCTGGTAAAACAGCAACACAAGACCAATACCTAAATGCCTGAACAGCAAAATGCTTATCTAGAGTGAGATTCATTTGTCTAAACGTAGATGACTCATGCCATTTTAGGTGCCCTAGGAAATTTAATCTTACCTCCAGCTGCCACTCCCCTACCATCAGATGTAAGAAATGATATTATGCACTTACCTTATTAACCTGAAAGGATGAAGACATTACATTTAAGATGAGCTCCAATTTTTAAGTTGAACTACATCAAGGAAAAACCTCTTCCTTTGAGGGGATACAGTGTACTTGGGCAGCCAGGGCTCAGCCTGGGTGATTAGTGCTCAAGAATATTTTATGTCCTACTCCTTTTTGTGAGATATTACTTTTTATGTTGTGTGTGTCCTGCTTCAGCTCTCTTTTTATTTTTATTATTTTTTCTGCTGGGTGATCATTTATGCTAAGGAGCATCCCACAGACATGGCTTGGTGTGCATACCGACCATTTGGGTTCACCTTTGAGTTTCGTGATGCTTTTATTTGCTAATAAAGTAAATGAAAATTGCAGATCTGGCAGCAAGGGCTTGAACAACTCAGGCGTGGCTGTAGGCACGCCATGCCCTGCCTACCCACCTAGGTGCTGCTGCCACAGCCTGCCTGAAATGCATTCAGTGCTTGTTTGAGTTCATGCCATCCTTCCAAGGCTGGGAACATCCTCTTCCCTCTTTCTTCTGCAAGTCCTACTAGATCCTCTCCCGTTGTTTCATGTTCTCCAGCTGTCACGCTCCATTGCTGCCCATCACGCACAGGGACATCCTAGGCCTGGGGCAAGGCTGCAGCAGCAACCAAAGCAGCCCAGGCAGATGGCTCCAAACACACACCTTTGCTTGCCCTCCATGGTGGTTCATCTTTGAACTGCTGTGAAAAGGCTCTCCTGGCCAGAGTGGTTGTCTGGAAAGCAGGTTAAAAAAGTTAAAAGGCTGGCTGCTGTCCTGAACTAAACAAGCAGCTGAATTGTCCTCAAAAGCTCTCAGAAGCTTCTCCGTGCAGGCAGGGCTATTTGTTTCCAAAAAATGTTATTAAGGTTCTCTTTTGCCACTTTTAGAGTGCTTGAAATATCTTAAACAGGACTGTTAACTTGATAATTGTATTTGTTTTTTTTTTTTCTATAGAAATATTTGAGTAAATGATCTTCAAAAGCAAACAGTGCAGTTACTAAAACAACAACATAAAAAAACAAACACACAGAAAGCAGTAAAAAAAAAAAAGAAGCTTTGTCAACTAGTTAATTGGCCTTAGGTGGCATCATTTCAGCATCTGGCTGAGTGTTGACATACAGTGCCAACACTATCAAGAAAAGTGTTTAGAGGGTAGGACAATTTATTAGAATCTTATTAAAGGCAAGGGCTTCAAAGCTGTATGTTTATGAGTAGTCTATCTGACAAAGCTGGGTTCTTTGTTCACAGATTCTCTGCAAACAACTCAAAAGGTTTTACCAGTTAAGTTTTTTTGACTGTGGCTGAGTGCAGTTTTTGTAAGCTTGCCTGAGCTACAGCTGCTGAGTTCTCAGATAAATGCATGAGTCAGCCTACGTGCTAGTAAAGAAAGTGTTTCATCAAGGAACTTTTCCTCTCTGGTGCTACCCAGCTATCTTTTATTCTTAATTCTTTGTAAGCCTCTCGTGATTATGTCAAGGTCAAGGTATTCTGTCTAACCTAAAAGACTTACCTTAGTTGCCTGAGCCAAACCATGCAGGGACCCTCTGGAGTCAATGGAGACAAGCAGGAATTTACAGATGGGGACCCAGACCACCTGGGAGCAAGTAGCTGCTGCTTCTTATAGCTTGAAAAGGGCAACTGAAGTAGTTAGTTGGGATCCCTTAATAGTTAAAGGAATTTTAAAATAGGTGCTACTAGGGTAGGGTCACCATATGTACCTTAGATGGCTACCTTAAGATGAAATGCATCAGTCTTTATAACTGGCTTTTTCTCCCCTTTGTCTCCTGAGGGAATCTGGAGAACTAGTCCAGTGTGGATTTCTGCACTGTGGATGTCCAAAGAGAGGTGAAATCAATATAATTTCCTGCACTAAGTGAGCTTTCTGCTGACTTCTTTCAGTGAGCTAGGAGAGCTCTTCATTGCCAGGACATGAGCTATTTTTCTCTTGAGATTTTGAGTGTTGTAATTGTCACAAGGTCATAATCATAGAATGGCTTGGGTTGGAAGGGACCTTAGAGATCATCTGGTTCCAGCTCCCCTGCCATGGGCAGGGACACCTCCCACCAGCCCAGGTTGCCCAAAGCCCCATCCAGCCTTGCCTTGAAGCTTCTCTGGGTAACCTGTGCCAGGGCCTCACCCTCTGAGTGAAAAATTTCCTCCTAACCTCTAATCTAAATCTCTCCTTTTGTAGTTTAAAACCATTCCCCTTTTCCTGTCATTGTCTGCCTGAGCAAAAAGTGGCTCTCCATCTTTTTGTAAGCCTCCTTTAAGTACAGAAAATCTGCAATGAGGTCACCCCGGAACCTTCTCCAGGCTGAACATCTCCAGCTCTCAGCTTTTCTTCATCGGAGAGGTGCTCCAACCCTCTCATGAACTTTGTAGCCTTCCTCTGGACCTGTTCTAACAGCCCCACATCCTTCTTGTGCTGGGGGCCCCAGACCTGGATGCAGTGCTCCAAGTGGAGCCACACAAGGGCAGAGTAGAGGCTTTCCTGCCCCCATCCTGCACACCCAGGCAGCATACTTGTACTATTCCCAGGCCACATGTCCCTGCCTTCCCTGCCTCTGCATTTCCTTCTTGCACCTCAGTCTGACCAGCATGTCCTTTCCCACCCATGCTGGTTCACTTCCCTTGCTGCCCACTTTTTACCCGGGGGGGGGGGTGGAGAGTTCTTGTGCTCTAAGGAAACCATCCTTAAAGAGTTGCCAGCTCTGCTCAGCTCCTGTGTCCCTGAGGACAGAGTTCCAGTGGATCTCATCCACTAGGTCTTTAAATAGCTTGAAGTTCACTCTTCAGCAAAGTATTGAAGAGGTATGGGACGAGGTATCGGTTCCCCTTCCATTGTTCCACCTTACATTCATGCAGCAACTTTGAGTTTTTATTAAACAAAATCATGCAATCCTCCAAAGAAAGGGAGATTTAGTCATAGGAGTGTCTGCAAAAAGCAGAGCTGGAGAATTTCAACGTTGTCATTTCCTTGCCATTTTTACACTTCTGAACTTTATGAGACATCATGCATTTAATTACATACCAAAATGCCCATGCAATTGACTTGACCAATTATAATTAAGCAAAATATCTTGATCTGTACATGTGAAGGAAAGAATACATTTTTTAAAAGACCTTGAAAAAGTCCTATCCATACAACGGACAGAAAGAAAACACCTTCGCCAAATTCATTATTGCATATTAAACTATTTGTTCAGCTGCATTTTTACCTTACATAGAGTACTTTCTTTGTTTCACGAAACTACTTTAATCCTTTCTGGATGCATTCCAAGTTTTGAGTTCTTTTCCTGCTTTTGTAGCTGATTTCACATGATGGTTTTTCATTGTGTAACTGTGTCAAGAAAAAAAAAAAGATTCTTCAACTATTTAATTTATCTTGGCTTTGTTTCAAAATAATCATGCCTTCTTATTAATTAGCTGATTATCTTTTACATTCATTCGTGGCTTTCATATCTCCAAATCCCTGTATATTCCTTAACATCACATTCCTTGCTTTCTTCACTGATTACTTTTTCCAACACCCTCATTGATTACATGAATTCACATTCCCCTGTAGTACTGGACTCTCATATGAAGCTGTTAATTGGAGTTTCTGCACAGGCTTTTGCAAGAAAGAATTGTAGGTTTTATTTTTAAAGCTGTATCATTTGTATTCTTCAGCCTGGGTAGTTCTAAAAACCTTTTTTCTTCATCTTGGAAAAGAGGCTGTAGCTAGGGTTAAATGATTACAGAGTCTGCCAAATACTGGCAGTCTGCATGCCCAGGATAGTCTTAACATTAACAGCAAAGAAGGTGCAAATATTTAAGAAACTTAGCCTTGCAATTAACAAATTTGCATCCAAGACACTTTCATATTCTGGATATTTTCCATAAGTGTCAATTATTGGTTATTTTAGATGAACATCATATGTTATTTCCAGGACCTTGATAACTGTGTGTTTTTTATAAGACATCACAAATAGAAATCCTGGTAAAACTCTGTTTTGGCAACTGGATCCTGGCACAGCTCCACAAGAGATCAAGTATCCACAGAGTTTTTGTTGCCAAAGTTCACTCACTCCCAAATTTGTCTTAATCTGCATTTGGCTTATATATTGGAGCATGAGAGGGAACTAGGGGACACATATCACAGCCTTGAAGATTACCTTAGAAATCAGGAAAAGGCAAAGAAGTGTTTTCTAATAAGCTCTTCCATCCAAAACTAACCTTTCACATTCTTTGACTTCTTTGAATGTAGCAGGTACTGTCTTATATTCTATGGGATTCCTTTCTGTGGAGTCTTCTTTTCGTACTGTCCTCATTCACCTTGCTTTTGTCCTTTAAAATGAGGGGCTGCAATTTCTTTCAGTCCTTTTATAAAAGAGAGGAACATCATGTTGCCACTCTTGTCTCCTTTTATTTGCTTGGAAAGTGGCCATCCAGCCCAATAGCTGTGAGACCTATGATTCTCTGATTTCAGAGTTAATCCTGACACTATTTTACTGCCAATCCCAGTAAAACTAAATGTGAAAACAGAGTTCTTAATGGTCAGCTACAAATTTACCTGAGCTGACTTGGGCAGCCCTGTTTCACTGAGCAACCAGAAGGCAAGAGCTCCAATTATTTATGCTCTCTTCCCCGCCTTCCCCTCTCCTTTATTTCCTCCTTTCCCCCAAAAAAAGGTCCATAACTAAAAAAAATAAAAATAAAAAATAAAGCTACAACTTCTCCTCCATAGCTGTTAGGAAAAGACTGTTTCATTAAAAGCAACACCACTTCTGTGCAGAGAAGAAAGCTGCTGTGGGCACATCATCTCTATCAGCTAGAAGAGCACTTGAACTGGTGGGGAATTTACTTTGGCGTGAAACCAGATCAGCAATCTTATGAGCAAGAACATGTACACATTCTTGCATGCCTCTCCACACCCCCCAGCAGACTGGCACACTTCTACATGTACATACGTATTCCTATGCACCCTTGAGAAAAACAACAGCTTTTGTGTTTGTGTGAAAATTGACAAGTTTTCACTTAATTGTTTTAATTCTATCAGGTAGTCTAGCTTTTTATTTTATAGATTTGTCATAAACAAGGAAAATGGGAAACTGCAGTGCAACGTTTCTAACATTTAATATGATGGACTGTATGAAGGTGACGTGCCCTACTTGATGGTGAAATTTAAGCCCAGTTCTACAAAGCGCTTAACCATCTGCTTGCTTCTGAATACATGACTAGTTCTACTGATGTCAGTGAAATAAAAGCTGAACATGAGAAAGGGTTCTTCAACAGCACTTGTTATCACCTGTTACTGCAATGTTTGTAAAACTATGAAGTCAGAAAGCAAAGTCTATCTTCTCTACGATAAAACATTTCTATAAGTGTATTTCTTCTCATTTTGAGTTGCATTTAATTACTCATCAACCCTGCTTTTTATAAATCTTCATGTTTCTTATAAATTGAGAATTTAATATCACAGTGAAACAAAAGTAATTCTGCAATTTAAATTGCAGTTCAATTACCCAATTATTGACAACTAACAGTATTTCTTTAGGCTACAGTGGATTAAAATAGCTCCTACACATATTAAAATGAGAATACCAGAGCAGAAAAATTAACTTCAAATTTATTTTTTTCCCTTGTACAGTACAGCCTTATAAAAGGGGTACCATTATTTCAGTTTGACATGCGGCTAGCAGTGTGGACAATCATTCAACAGGTACCTTTGAAATGGATTCTCTCTGGTCTTATAGCTATACTTAGCTATGAACTTAGGACTTGGCTATACTTAAAATGAAAAGTATGGCTAAGTCCTATACCCTCAGACACCTTCCCCGCTGCAGGTTCTTATTCAGCACAATAGCTTGAAATGCTGTTCTGCTCAGCGTCATCCAAGCACAGATCAAACTATTTTGTCTAAGGCCTCCCATTGCTCCTGACACAGGCTGGAAATAATGGCCAGGTTTATTGCTGTGTTATTATTGCTCTAAGGTCAGGCTCCCTACTCTTTCATCCATTGTTCTGCACTATCCCGTTCTTGCATTTGTTCATCTTGACCCAGCTCACACTTGTGAACTGCATTGCATTTGTTAGATCAAGGGGCTGCCTGCCATGCCTTAGAGCCCTAAGTAGGACAGTGGTCCTTAGGGTAAATGGAGCATGGTATGGAGAAATAAATGTTATTCTCCTCATCCAAGACTGAAATGTGCATGTTGTATTTGTTGGCACATCTCTGACACTGACTTAACTGTTCTTTCTTCTTAATATGTATCAGGCGCTCTTTCCCCCTCTCCCATGGTTACTGCACAAAAGTTGAAATAATACCACACAAAAGGTGAAATTTACTTCATTCTGTTCCATATAGGTCACAGCTTTGGGCAGTGCAAGCAGGCAAGTCTTTAAACTGTTCTTAAAATAGTGTTTTAACATTTATTTTCTCTACTTGGAAGCATCACGATGAGAAAGATTTAATTTTTCAAGCTGCCACTACAAGTCTTTAGTACTTTTAGAATACCTAGCTGTTCAAAAAAAACCTATCAGGTGGATTCCATAGTATCA
This sequence comes from Anas platyrhynchos, assembly GCF_047663525.1. Taxonomy (NCBI): domain Eukaryota; kingdom Metazoa; phylum Chordata; class Aves; order Anseriformes; family Anatidae; genus Anas; species Anas platyrhynchos. Next base: position 180,449,472 of record NC_092587.1, read on the forward strand.
AAAGAAATGCTTTAGCACCTCCCACTCTAGTGTAAATACTATAATTTTCAAAGCAGCCCAATGGATTTAGACGTGCAGCATATGCTTAATTCTGGTTTTGAAATTCTCAACATAAGCCATACATTTGTGTGCACAGGCAAAGGAATTGTTCTAGACAGGTCTGTCTAGGAGCTGCTGTGCAGTCAGACAAGGATCAGTGTCAGAGACATTGTCAGGCACTTGGCGGCTCTTTGTGGTTTCTGATGGTCTTCTCTGTAGGAAGTCAGACTCTTTGTGTGGTCTTCTGTAATGGAGCCAAAAATGATGTCGATATACAAAGCATAACAAGATTGCAAAAGCAAATAAATCTCTCTCTACTGCAGCACATTAAGGAGAGAGACTAATGAGCCCAAACCAAGATCTCAGCTTCTGAAGTCCTCCGGTCATGTCAGGATTTTTGTTTCATTCGACCTTTCATTTTAATTAAAAAATTGATACTTTTGAAGAAAAGATGCAGTATACTGCGTGCTGTGGTGTCATCCTGAGATCTTCAGAGTAGCCATGAACACAAGCGTTGCCTCCCACTGACATCTCTTCACAAGGCTGCCAGTATCCTGCAGACAGTTGATGGAAATGCTGTTTGCCTTCAGGCATGTTAATGCTTTTGACGTGTTGGGGTGTACAGACGTCTTGTGTATCTTGTGCCTAAGGCAGGATTAGCAGACTTGATAATTGCCTGACCCAAAGCCTGACCCTAGAGCACACCATTAGGACAGAGTATGGACGTGCCACCTGTTTCAGCTCTTTCTAGCTGGAAACTGTTATTACGTCCTGTTCTCTGGAGGGGAGGAAAATGAGTTTTGCTGCTTTTTCCAGAGGGTGGGAAAAAGATGTTGTATTGCTGCTTGTACCTTACTGAGAGCACTCACTGTTCAAAGCAGAGAGATGTCACCCAAGATGGGGACTCTTCAGTTGAAGGAGAACTTCAGTTGCAATGAGTCCCAAGCAGTCAAAATCGAGATGACCAACATGGTGCAGACAAAGTGAAAATGACTTTTGAGATGAGCTGAAATTCTGAGGAGTAGCAGCAGTCACCTCTTTATATTCTGAGAGCTCTGCAAGGAGGCTTAGTCTCTTCAGTAGCTGTTGTTTTTGTGATCATCTCATCTACTGCATGCACAGTGGTGCCTGGAAGGGGAGCAATGACTTTATGGTTCACTGTGGGATTCCCCAACACTATGCACTGGTGATGACTTTGGCTCCTTATGGATACTGAAGCCTTTGAATGCATTCAAGGCCATATTGTTGTGACACTATTAAAACACACTGGATTAAAGATCTGTGAAGTTTTAAGTGGAGTCATTAGTTAGGGACAGAGAAGTGTCTTGCTTTTTGCACTTTAATTAAACTTGTGCTCACTGGCACTGTGACCTTAGTGGGAGTTAAGGATCAGTCCTGAAGTCTGTTCTGTTTGTGGTGGCAACTTGTGAAAGTACTGGGATCCACTGGGATCTTTACTTGCACTGCACCAGCACACAACCATTTTGCTGTCACTATTAGTCCTATACTGTTACGATACCACTGGCGTGCTGATGTCTCTGTCACTGCTCTGCGTGCACACTGCCTGCTGACCCTACTGGCAGGGTACGTAAGAGGCAGGACTTGTAGACTCCACTTGCATAGAAGCCCCTGTGCTCCTTCACCCTGGAGAGCCTCTGTTTCATCTCTTGAAAATCCATTGTCCTGGTCTTTATCTCATGCCATATCATGCTCTGCCAGATGGAGACATCTGCCATATGGTCCTAATGCATGGGATTGCGGAGCATGGCATGGCAGGTACAGCTGTGCTGCTTCAAGTCCTGCCCCAAATCAGTCTTCTCAGAAAGCAGTTTTCAAAGGCCCTTCTCATTGTGTGACTACACAGGCAGGAGCATCTCCAACACAGATGAACCCACACATCCCGGATATATGCTTAGAGGTCTGGTAGCTCATTCATTTGGTCAGTAAATGCATATCACTAGAGCAGAGATTTAGGGAGAGAAAATAGCTCCTAACTAATTCTCTGCCCTGTCTTCCTCAAGGTTTTGGTTGCAGGGGCAAAGCAATAAAAGAAAGAATTTCAGTGTGGCCTGGTCAGGATTTATGCTGGTGGGACTGGGACATGATTGTCCTTGTCACTTGATGGCTTGCACTTGGGTTCAGTTTGAGTGATGGCAGAGGTGGATCCGCCTGGCTCCTTCTGAAGGGGGCAGGGCCTCATCCTGTATGACATGCAGTAGCATTGGGTGTACTCCTGGAACAAACAAGTAAACCCTCAAAAGCTGTCTGGAGAAGGAGAAAATGAGAAAGGGGGGAAAAGCCCTCTTCTGACAGCAGCTGCTGTGGAAAATGGTGCCACAGGCTCTCCTTGGCCTTGGTAGGCCAAGGGGCGCCTTCTCCACTGCTGACATGTTTGTGGATACAACAACCTCAGATTTCTCAATCATCTCTCTCTCTGTTTCCCTTGCAGGAACCTGTGAAATTGGCTGGGCCTACTACTGCACAGGTGGGGGCGCAGCTGCGGCCATGCTGGTGTGCACCTGGCTGGCCTGCTTCTCGGGCAAGAAGCAGAAGCAGTACCCCTACTGAGCAGCCCAGGGCACAGGCTGCCACCAGGAGCATGAGGGGCTTGCAGGCATCTTCTGGACCACAACGACAACAAAAAGGAAATTTTTAAGTGCTTTCACTCTGAAGCGGTGCAGGGAGGGATGGTGGGTGGTGCTGGGAGCCCTGGGGAATGGGGTGGACTGTGGACCAAAGCCACCCCACCAGGTTGGATGGGGAAGGGCTTCTTCACCAGAGCGCACCTGTGGTCTACTCCACAAATACATGACTGTGTAAGCAAGGAAAGCTCCATTTTGGCAAATTGTGACATTCTGCGTGCACCAGTTAAGTGAGGGATTGGTGAGAAGATGGTGCTGGAGGCCTGGGGTAGTACCTGGTGGTCCCTTTAGCACGGTGTTCCTGAAAGCACAGACACACACACAGATGTTGACCATGGCACAAAATGAGTAGAGAGGAAACCTTTTTGGTGCGATTCTTCTTTCTTTTCCTTTTATTTTTTATTTTTTAACTTCTTTTTGGTGGTTTAAAATTCAGTGTTACAACACTTTTTAATCTATACATTAAACTTAATAAAAGGACCAATAAGCCACTTTATCAGTATTTCAGTATTTTGTATATTCTCTACACATTTCTCTTCCCCAAACATTTAGCCACTGCTTATTCAGCCCTATAGATCTTTTATTAAGCCTCTGTGTTTTCAGCGTTATTACAAAAAATGCAACATAATAACTTGGCATATGTAGCCTTTGCCTATAGTACTTTTATGAAGTGCAGTAAATGGACGTTTTTCTGTCCATTGAAAATTCCACTTACAGTACTGTAGAACTCTGTTGGTTCTGTACGACTGACAGGAAAACTTCTTCCAGACATAGATTTTTGTCGCTGTTATGTTTAGCTCATTGATGTTGTATTGTGCTGTACCATGTTTATTATTTCAATATTCATTTTTGTAAAAATATATATATATATAAATGTGCTATTTTATGTTTGTATTTGAAAAATCTGTAAATAAATTTTTCCTTGATCAGTATTTGCAATTTGTGCTTGTGTCACGGAAATAATCATGACTTTTAAACCATGCTGTATCCTTTTTCCCTGTAAAACATATAAACATATACATTTAGGGTTCAGTTGCATTGCCCGAGGATAGATGTCTATTATCACTTGATATGTGCCAGCATATCCAACAGTTTTGCCTGATGCTGTTAGGCTGGATGCAGGACTTCAGGGAGACCTTCTCCATTCTGGCTTGTCAGCTACCGACTCAGCATCTCACACAGTGCTGTGTACCCCCGTTTGGTTGACTGAAACAAGCCCTTCCTTTTTTAATAGCAGCTGCACTGATTAAATGCCTGCCAGGAGGTAATCCCTTCACAAGGCACTGGCACCGTGCATACAAAACTCAAAACAAAAAAGTTATTTTCTTTAAGAAAAAAACAAACATGAAGAATAGCAATTTGTAAGAGCTTTTCAATCATGGCTTTAACTGATGTTATTCTGGTTCAAATGTGTTTTTCTGTTCTGTTTTCTCGATATGATATTTCTGTGATTGTGTATTTCAAAGCTACCATGTATGTTCTAGTTACAGTTCTTCTGGTTCTTCTGGTTGAAGCTGTTGTAACTCTGAAATTGTGCAGTTGCTCCATACGTTACTCTCGGCAGCTTTTCAGAGGTTTGTAGAAATAGCAACGTCAGTTACAGAGATCAATCCTGATATTGCTGAACTGGATTTTATTGAGTTTCATTATAGGCTAAGCAGTATTTATTCACTTTATGGTGCTGTGTGGTGAATATAAAATTGTACGTTACCCTTCACAAATTAGCACATAATAGCCACATCACATCCAACTACAATTTTGCTGAGAACCACACCAACCATGCTATGGAGATGTGGGCTTGCCTCTCTGTAATATCTTCCAGTGGTACCAGCAGCAGTAGGACATTGAGCACTGCACTCTTCCCTCCTGCTTCCAGGTTTTCTAGGCTCACCCCTTTTCATGAGTGCTCAGGGCCCTTCCAAACCTGCTGCTCGAGGTCAGTGGCATTCCGTATATCTTCATGGTAAGTACAAGATTGCCCATTGGAGTTGTGAATTGACACTATTAAAACCAAGAGAGGTATAAACGCAACTTTGGCTGTGGTTCCCCTGGCGCCAGCTAGATCTTTGGCAAGTATCTCAGAAAAATGCTGCCTTTCAACGGCATGCAACTGTGGAAACATGTCTTTCCTTCCACCGATATTGCAGTTTGCTGTACAAAGTTTCAATGACTTGGCTATAAAAATATGTGTTATTATTCTAAATTTGACCCTCCCTAGATTATATCCCTGTCCTTGCATCATAGAGAACATTTTGAATTTGTTTCGATCTTCCTGTGGTCAGGTTCTGGCTTGATTTATCATGATAAACTGGAACTATGCAATTACTTCACAAAGAAAATTATTTTTTTTGTTTTGTTACAATGCCATACAATATAACATGACTGACTTTCTCTGAATCTGTATACAATCTCCTTTTTAATTTGGAGTTGAATGAAGTACTGATTTTTAATAATCAGGCCAATGATATATGTGCTGCACCTGCTCTGTAGCTGGTTATCATATAACCTTCAGCTGCTGTGATATGAATAAACCAATCACAGCTTAATTAGGTTTGTCTATATTTGTTCATTTTTGTTCTGATATCTATTTGCACTAGAATATAAATAACATTTGTTATCATGGTTATCACAGCTACGAACTCCAATAACTTTGAACTGGACAAAAGACTGCTTTCAATTTCTCAGTATGAAGTGCCAATTAAATATTTACAATATTTAGTATGTTTAATTTTTCATTTATTTATTCTTGAAGATGAGGAGCTTGGCCTTATATTTGTCAAAACAAAAGATGTTAGCTTGGGCAGACTCCTAGATTATTGAATTCTGTCTCTGCCATTACTGGCAATTGTATCATGTAATCCTGTTCAGAAATTTATCAAGCTCTATTTTAAAACTATTTCAGCAGTCTTCCCTCTACTACTGCATTGTTATTTCAAAGTCTCACTCTCTGTGTAATTTGACATTTTCTATGTTCCAGGTAACCCTTTATTCCAGAGCTCACTGGCAACATGGAGATCAGTGGTCATAGTATGCTTCCAACAAATACACTGAGCAAGCAGCAAGTTTCCTCCATCACTCCTAATACAGGATCTATATAGAAACAAGTCGTATGGCCATAGACTGCTGTTCACTATCAGAAAATACTTTAAGATAAGTCACGGGATAGCTACAACAGGATAAGTCAGGTGGGAATGGTCCTCAGGAGGTCTCTAGTCCAACCTTCTGGGTCATCATTAACACCTCCATCCCCCCAACCTGTCTTTTCACCAAACCAAGTAAATACCAACCTTTGGCCTCCTCACACAGGACAAGCCCTCTAGCCATGAACTTGATTACTTCTGCTGGACCTGCTCCAGTTTGCTGATGTCAGACTTGTAAAAGTGAGTCCATAACTAGACACGATGCCTACATGTGTTCTAACAAGTGCCACAAGAGGAGGACAATCACTTGTCTGCAGATGTTGTCTCTGCTAGTGTCAGTGCAGCCCAAGAAGCTGTTGCCCACCATTGCTGCCAGGTCACACTGCTGGCTCCTACGCAGCTTGCTGTCCCCAGAATCCAGGTCCTTTCTTTCCACAGAGCAGCTCCTTGGTGATGCAGTCCCTGACCTGTGTCACTGCAGGGGCTTTTTCCTTCAAAAGTATGGAACTTGGCATTTGCCAAGCCTATGTGAAAAAACATGTTAAAATCAGTGCAAATGATAACCACTGCTCTTCCCTCAATCACAAACATAGTTTTTATCATATAAGTCAGTGTTTAGGTCTGGCAGAATTTACTCTTCATAAATGCATGCTGATTGCTTCCAGTCAGTGAAACTAGGTCACGAGGGGTTACCAGCGGAAATGAGACTGGGTTCCTGTTGCTTTGTGTGTTTAGCTTTTGCTTTGAATAACCAAATATGGAAAAATTGGTCATCAATACAGCTAGAAATATTCAGGGTAGAAGAAAAAGTGAACTGTGGAGGTTCAGAATTTATACATAAATTTGAGTGAGACAAGTGGAGGTGGAGGAACTTGCTGCAATAGTTTATTTGCATAAGTGAGGTCTTTGGGAATGGCTTCAGGAGAACACAGATTGAGTAGGAAACTCTCCCACACGAGCCTCAGAGAGCTGGGGACTTTCATCTCCCAAACAGCATGGTGTGTAGTGCTGAGTTTCTTGTCCTGAGCATTATTTCCTGAGAGAGAAAGTGCAAATTCTGTTATTTAAGCATGAAGTCAGAGGGAAGCTTTACTGCATAAATATGAGGCATGTGAAGGCCCTGTCTGGAGTTTGAGAGGGCATTGTGCTCTTTGTGTAATAAAAGCCATTACTTTTCAAGACTTGCATGTTAACAGATGACTCAGTTTTTCACTAAATGCCATAGACTTTGCTCCCTCCCAAAAATACCGATGTATGTCTGTGGAAAAAAAAAAAAAATGTTTTGACTCTGAAATGAGAGTTAGCTGGCTCCTGTGTTGGTTTAACTCCTCTATTTCCTTTTCCGTGATAGAAAATTCATAAACCAGTTGCAACTGCAATTTATCTGTCATTCTAGAGTTTGAAATAGTCTATGGAAAACATCAAACTGAATGACAAGACAGATAATCTGTACATCAAAATAAGCATTCATTCTCTTCTACCTACTTAACCTTTCAGAGAGACAATGGTGAAATTAGATATGTCTTTTTTTAGAAGAGACATTTTAGTGTAATCCCTTAAGCAGACAGGGTTTTAAATATATGCCTTCTGGTAAGCATTAAGTGTTTTTATTATTGTTATTTAAATAATGGTGGATCAGAGAAAGTGAGGAAAACTTTGGAACATGGCTTCAAGCTCAGTCCTGTCAGTGGCAGGAAGCATGGTTATTTGGTTAAACATAGCTCAGTAGCTTTTTCTCATGTTCCTCATCAAGAAACAAAATGAAATCTATAGGGGTGTTTTAGCTAATTTGCAGAGATGTTTTCACTGAGAAAGGACAGAATCTGACTCCTTTCAAGGACAAGCTTATGGCCTTTTAGTCTGCTAGATGTATCTGCTAAGAATATGAGTATGTTAGGGATATGCTGTTACGATGAGCATATTAAATGAAGCCATCACAAGGAAAATGTTAATCTGAGTTAATCTGAATAGAACATACGGCACAACTTCATTATGTGTATCTGCATCACAGGGACCCAAAGCACTGCTATTTCCTTTCCTTGGCTGCAGCTGAACTATATGTTAAGCATCCTCCTTCATACAGTGATAAATTGTAGCCCTTATATGTCTTCTCAAGGAGCATCACTAAAAGTATGACCATCTCCAAGTATGTCCCAAGAACATCTTCCACTAGAGCTGTCATAAATTAGTTTGGCTTTGTCAGAGTGGGAATGATAAAACAATTCTAGAGCAGAAAGCAGCCACCTCTCACCTGAAGCCCATACTAAATGCAAGTCTACGTTTGCAGGGACAAAGCTGTGCCTCTCACAATCTCTGGGGACAAGCACAGAGAGAACAAGTTAAAGACAGAACAACCCCATCTTTCCTGTCCCCCTCAGAGGCAGTCCCACCTTGGGCAGAAGGAAATGCTCACACACAGATCCCACAGCATCCCTGGTGCATGAAACCCTGCACCAGGCCTGAGCTCTTGGACCAGGGGTACAGACAATGGCAGTGGCCATAGTGCTCAGGTGCTCCGGGTGATTTTCAAAACTGTACACAGCCCTTCTCTGCATACATGAATGTCTTCACACTCTTTTCATTCTCCAGGAGCTATGGGTAACTTTGACCATCTTCACACTGGCCAGCAAAACTGTAAGTACCATTGATAATGTCAGACTGTAGGGCTAAGTAGACAGGATCCTGTTGCAAAACACTTTTGTTCTCGCTCATCACCAAAAAACTGAGTGCTTCATCATGTCACAGGTGGCAGCATGCTACACAGGACATCAGAGCGCGTGGTTTTGTTCAAATCCCTCTGCCCCTAAGCCCAATAATTTTATTTTGTACCCTAAACCTCTGTCAGGTATGACTGCTTTACAGGACCTACGGCTTTCGAAAGTGTGGTAGCTGCTAAATGGAAAGCAAACTATTCATGTGAATACTTTGTTTTCTGTTAAGGATCCCAGTCATTTCAATGGACTTGGACCAAACTCTGTGACCCTGATCCAAAAGCTATAGAAGCAAATGGTAAAAAGCCCACTGGCTTAACTCAGGCACAGACTCGGAGGGGGGGGGGGGGCGGAATAAAGATAAAATTTCTATACCTGGCTTTGTCTTAAGTTCTGGTTAACTGTCCAGTTTTGTTTCCTATGGAGAAAACACACATACATATTTGTAAATATGTAGGTACATTTTATAAACAAAAATGTCCTTTCTTGGTTTTGCACTTATCTAAATGCTCCTTATCATCTGAGAATTAACTAAAACAAGGTCCTACAAATGGAAAATATACAGAACATAATATTCACAATTAGCCTTTATTTATGAGTTGTCTTCACAAATAAGAAACTTAAAAAAAAATGTTTTATTAGTTTTACAAGCAAAACAAGCAGCTGAATTTGGATAATAAAGTCCACATCACACCTTTTTGTGATGCAAGCCAGCTGTGCGTCCTTATCTTGCCTGTTTCAGAAGAAGAAAATTAAAATTGGATTAATGAACATAATGAACATTTCAAAGAATATAAAGTAAAATCTGTTATATGATGTAAGGCTGCAGTGCTTAGCTGATATTACCATGCTGGGTTGGTCTAAAGGGACTCTCTACTGACAGATGGAAAGGACAAAGAACAGAAAGTAGAAATGTGGTCATATACTGGGGGATCATTGAGGACCCTGTTACAGGTGGTAGTAGACGTTCTGTACTTACTACAGACGTTCTGTACTCACTACTCACAGTTCTTCATATGAAGCATTAGGGTTATTCTCCTCTATGTTATTCCTCTGAAAATAATCAGTAAGCTTTCTATTTGTACAGCACCTAGGACAAATATTTCCAAATCTATTAATAGGCTTCTGGTTTCTATCCTAAAGTAAAATAACTCCCACTTCCCAGTAAAAGAAAGCATTAGTAAAGGACTTTCTTCTGCTGAGTGGTAAGGAAACACCAAAAGGAAATCTCAGTTGAAATGCAAGCTATAATTAGGACAAAATATTTGAAAGGACAGAATACTTCTGTGGAGGTCAGAGGCCATGTTAAGAATTATGAGTGTGAGATACAGCCAGCTTATTTGTTTTCAACATATTGTTAGTTTTTTTACACTTCTAGGATTAATATCTAATTACGGTGCACAGAATTAAAAAGACTGTGTGCATTGCTACACCTACCTCTCTGGCTAAAATCAGAGCTTCTTTTGCACAGCAACTCTGTCACCCTGCTTCTGTGTGTTGACTTCAACATATCTGTGTCCCCTAAAGCCCCCTCAGGAACCTGACCCTATCCCTTCTCAAAAGCCTGCTGTGAAGGGAGCATCTATTGCCATTCTCTCCACATCACACTTTCCAATCCTTTGCTGCAACTTGCTGCTGCAGAGTACGGCAGACACTTCTGGAAGGTTTCAAGCTGTTTCACACTAACTGATCAGAGTACCTAGTTTCAGAGTTATGACAATCCGTTGCCAAAAGATGCCATAGTATACTGCTGTAAATTAAGTGAGTTCACTTCCTGAGCTGTTGTTATACTCCAGTCTCAACAATTCAACAATGAAAATGTCAACAATGTCTATATAGTAGTAATCACTAATATCTTTTAATTTGTTTTGAGGTCCTGGTGGGCAAAAAAATGTGCAAGAAGAAGCCACTCCACAAGCAACAGGACAATCTGTGGTAAAAAAGGAAGAAGTTACCTTTTTACAAGGCAGCAGCATATAGAAAATAAAGCCAGCCATGCCCAGATGTGTAGTGACATTCTAAGACGAAGCACGTTAAGCGTTTAGGACTGAAATGAAATATTAAGCAATCTGCATTTGTTGTCAACATGTAGAAGCAATATTTGCCTCTCTCTGAAGAGTGACTGTTTTTATCATGTACTGGTAAGCAGTTTCATGACTTCTCAATCTGTAGGTTGTTATGCCTGTGCATACTGTCGACATCTAGTAATGTGAATTATCGGGCAGCTTTCTGGGCCAGTCTGTCTCTCAAGGGGAATCTGAAAGAGTTTTTAGCTAATGGTGTCAGATCACTGAAGCATACCTTTCAGGAGCCGATTTTGTGTGACCTGTGGCCTGCAGCATAGCTATGCTTAACTTGCAGCTATCAAACAAGCAATCAGAGAGACTTAACAGATGACTAGACAGAAACTGCTGAAAAATGATAGGAGTCTACAAATAAGATAAACTGAAAACTTGTTTTTAAGTGATATTGTTAATACACTTGAATGAAAATCCTTGGTATTGAAATTCCCAACACTGCATCAGAAGACTTGTGTATATAAAAAACGTGCCTGCTTCCCATTTTTTCAATAATTTATGTTTCAGACAGTGAAGCTATTTTTTTTTTCCCAGCTCATCCAATATTAGTAAGATTGAGGTCTAATTAAATGTTTATTAGCCTTGCACTTGTCCCTTCTTCTCTCCTCCTCTAATCCTGCTCCTACAAAATGTTGCCCTTCCTGGTGGAAGCCATTGTATTCATCAGTACAAATGCTCTCACTCTCTACATGAACATTTCAGGGTTGTATTTTTAAAATAGACAAATGCTTTACACAAAAGACTTGGCAGTCTAGTTTATACACAGTTTCCTTTGGGAGCCACAGTAAAACTCCTGTGAATGCAGCACTCAATGCAGGGCACTTCACTAGCTTTCATAATTAGGAAACATTGCTGACTGAGCCTCATTCAGACAGATGATTTCAACAGTCAAGAAGTAAATGTACTTAGCAGCAAAGCATGCTCTTCCTTTTTCATTGCTGCTAAGACAGCAGGACCATTCAAAGCTGCCTTCAGCACAATTATAAAATGTTTTGAGCTGCTTGGAGCCATTTCAGTCAATCTGAATGTTTATTTCCTTTTATAGCAATGCGGAGTGAAGGTGCTGACAGTCTTTGAAATGCATTGCTCAAGAAACACAGCAATTCACGATCCAGCTTCTGGGGCAGCTGGGAAGCTGGTTTTAAGCTGTCCAGCGTTTTCAGCAGCACAGGTATTGGTCCCTCATGCTGACCTTGAGATGATGCTTTAACCAGCTGCAGTGCTTTGGGTGGGGACAGACCTCAGGATCAGTGTGGCAATTTTGAGATGTTTTTCTCCCTTCCATCACAGAATCATAGAATAATACTCACCCTGAGTTGGAAGGGACCCACAACGATCATGGAGTTCAACTCCTGGCACCACGCAGGACTACATAAAAATCAGACCGTGTGTCTGAAAGCATTGTCCAAATGCTTCTTGAACTCCAGCAGCTCGGTGCCATGACCACTGCCCTAGGGAGCCTGTCCCAGTGCCCGACCACCCCCCGGGTGCAGACCCTTTCCCTAACCCCCATCCTGACCCTCCCCTGTCCCAGCTCCATGCCGTTCCCTCGGGTCCTGTCGCTGTCCCCAGAGAGCAGAGCTCAGCGCCTGCCCCTCCGCTCCCCTCGTGAAGGAGCTGCAGGCCGCCATGAGGCCTCCCCTCAGCCTGCTCTGCTCGGGGCTGAGCAAACCCAGGGACCTCAGCCGCTCCTTTGGGCACTGACAGCTTTGTGCCCTCCTTACACCATGGCACCAGAGCTGCACACAGTGCTGGAGGACAATCCCTTCCCTCACCCAGCTGGCAGTGCTGGGCCTGGTGCACCCCAGGGTACGGTTGGCCCTCCTGGCTGCCAGGGCATGCATGCTGCTGGCTCCTGTTCAGCTGGCTTCTCGTTGGTGGCCAGTGATAGGACAAGAAGCAAGGAACACAAGCTGGAACAGGCTGCCCAGAGAGGTTGTGGAGTCTCCTTCTCTGGAGATATTCAAAACCTACCTGGATGCCATCCTGTGCTCTAAGTGACCATGCTTGGTGGGGAGGGGGGGGGGGGGGGCTGTGGACCAGATGTTCTTCAGAGGTCCCTTCCAACCTCAGCCATTCTGTGATTCTGTAACTTGTTCTTCAGGGCAGGGAGCTGCCTATGATATTATGCCTATGGTTTTAGCTGGGATGAGGAGGTAACAGTTCCATGAAGATATGAAATTCCAGTATATCTCATGACCTTAATAGGTGTGTCCAAAATGACAACTCAGACCACCTGCAGGACTGATTTAGTACATCTTGTCTCCACACAAGATGCCTCTAGATGACTCAAATGTGAATTGAAGTGCTTGTGCTCTGCCTGACTGAGAATACTGACTGGATACTCACTACCAAAATCTTGAGCCCCATGGAAATTAAAAAGGGCATTCAAGTATTTAGCAGGAACGTTTCCTAATTAGCTTACATTTCACTGATAATCTGCTATGGAGACCAAATTGCAACACCTAGTCCACCAACCATCTTTTCTGCTTTGCCCAGCTTTGTGAGACTCATACCCCTAAGACCACTTCCAGATGTTATCTATAGTATTGTTTTGTTTGTTTGTTTGTTTGTTTTTTCTTTCTTTTTTTTTTTTTTTTCCCCAACCTATTTACCTCTAGCCTTGCAGCTGTTTAGCCCTCACCAATCTCCTTCCTAATTCAGTTTTCTGAACTACACTGGTATCTACAGACAACTGTGTTTTCTTAATGGGTTAAAAAAAGGAAGAAGAAACGTGTATATGTTGTTCAGTATTATTTCTTGAAATTAGACTTCTTTGCATAAAAAAGATTCCTCCAAACAGTCAAGGGAGGCATGTCCTGAAGATCCTTTTAGCTCCTAAGAAACATGCATTGTGGAAACTGTTTACTGTCTCCTGAGTAATGGAGTCTGTGATAAGCCATTTGTTTTGTGGGAAAACAATGTCACCTCAAGTATCTGAAGGATATCATAATGACTGTCCCACACTGTCAGTGTTCCATTGTATCACTTGTCTTCTTTTTAGTACACTGCTGTATTGAAAATTAATGCAGGGTAAACAGAAAAATGCTGCAAACATTTTAAACATCCTGTGAGTTTCATGAATGTAGCTGTTGACTTCACCAATATTAAAACCCACGCATCTTGCACAGAACATGAGAGCTGGCGTTAGGAAGACTGGCCCTGTTGCATCATTATTCTCTAACTCTGAAGTTGGTTCTTTTCTGGAACCTGACAGAACTTAGGTTATGTCACAACCTGACAGAGGTTTCTTAAGGAGGCTTTGGATTATGGGCACAGCATGGGCTCCCTCTTGTGAGCCATGCCTAATGAAAAAAGTCAAGATATTCTCAGCTGTCATGTGATATCAGTTCAGGACTAAACCTCAGAAAATCTCCGTAACACTGGGAGACTCCATAGCTTTGTTTGATTTGTGGATCAACTGCCTGTGGAGAAATGGCATCCAAAAATAGCTGAACATGACGAGGGGACATGCTGGGGAGCTTTTGCAATGGAGGAGCAACCTGAGGGAGGCAAGAAAAAAATTGGACTGGTTTCTGCAGTGTTACTGCTGGTGACAAAGTACCCACTTATTCTTAGCATCCTACCGTTTGCACAATGACAACAATTTTTATTCTCAATGTGCGAGGGCTGGGCTTAAATGCAAGCAATCAGATCTCATAAGAATATAACTTACACACCTATCTAAAGTAATGGCACTACAAGAAGAATGCAGAGACACCTCTGAACAGTCACTCAGGGGAACTTGGTAGGAGTACTCTGAGAAATGGGATAAACTAGCCTAGACAAAATACCATTCAGATATAGCTATACTATTTTATGAGCTAGTCATGCCATGCAGTCATGCCTGAGATGCTGGTACCTGTCTCCCGCTAGCTTGTGAGTCTGTTAGTGGATTTTTTATTTATTTTTTATTTTTGTCTTTTATTGAAGTCTATAGTTCTCATTTGACATTGAAAAAGGACCAGGGCACTAAAAGTGAATCTGTGAGCACAGGGCTGCCCGTGCCAGGGCAGCACGCATAAGACCTGAGATCTTGTGTAGCTGAAGCTAGAGAGGAAGGCTGCTTTGGGAAGGTTTCTGTTCCCAGAGGAGCCAGGTGTGCCCAGTGGGTGATGTCCCTCAGCTGCTGAGTGCAAAAACCACTCCACAGATAAGGAAAAGACTGCTGCTGAAACCCAAAAGTCATTATCAAGGCTTGAGCATCTTTGCTGTTGCATGTCAGGATGGAGAATTTTTCCTCTGGCAGATCTCAAAGAACTTTGCAAAGGTGGCAAATGGTTCTGCCCATTTGAGAGGGAGGAAAATGAGGTGGACATTCATGTAGTCTTGCTGAGAGCTGCCTGTGAAAACCAAAGGCTGAACTAAGCCTGTGAGCCAGGTCTCTATCTCAAACCATTGTCCTTCCTACAAAGCATCACTTAGCAAGCACACCTTCACCTGCATCCTCCAGGTTTTATGAAGGTGTCTCAGCCCACAGCTTCCAAAGTTTTCCTTCTCAAATAGTGTTCCTCTGAGCAGGGAAATTTCCTTTCAGGTGACTTGACACCAGTTCTCCGCCTGGATGTGGTTGCTATGACAGCTGCTCCCAGTTCAGCAACTCCTCATCCTGCCAATCCTTTGCAAACACAACTCTTGCATGTCTTGTATTCTCTGGGAAATCAAAATATGCTTCTGTTTTTAGTCTTTTAATTTCTTCATGTCTGTGTCTCCTTTTGTTTGGAATCAGTGGTGTTAAAACAGCTTTGTGCTGCCAATATTTTAACAACAGGTTTTCAGAAAAAAGTTATCCCCACCTCAATCTAAGACAGATTTTCAGTGCTGTATTGCTTGGGCTGCTGAGAAAAGAGACTGGGGAATCTACTTTTATGGCTTGCCTTTGAAACAAAAATGCTTCCACATAAAAATCAGGAAGTCAGCACTACTTGGCAAATAAATGTAGCTTAAGTGCTCTTAACTGGAAGTAGTTACAATAAACCTTCCTCCTAAAAAATCTGCTGGGTGCTTTTCCAGTGGTGTGAACTGGGATTCTTGATGGGCTGTCACAGTGCATGTGTGTGCAGGAGTGGGCACTAAGAGGTGTTGAGAAAAGTCATTTTAGCAAACATTATAGCTCAGTGTCCCCTATTACCATTTTTGAAGCACACAAACACACATAACATTCATAATGGCATTACCTCTGTTGAAATTCGTGTCAGATCTGTTCCTCACATCTCTGCTCTCTTAAATGAATTAAACTCAGACTCCCCTCCCCCAAACCTATTTATCTACATTGATTTGCATTTTAATAACTTTGCTTCCCTCAGCCAGTTTGCCCTACCTTCTTCTCAATTTTCCCTTTCTGAAAACCCTCCATGCTAACTTTGGTGGAATTCCTTGTCCTCACCTCACAGCATGCGGAGGAGGCTTGATGCAAGGTGGATTAATGGGAGCAGGGAGGACTCCTGGTGACTCTGGTGACTGTTTGCATTCATTGTCATTGCCAGGCCTCAGGGCAAAGCTGACCATCTCCTTGGATGCTTTGGATGCCCTCCACGGTGCAATGCACACTGCTCTGCTCATCTTCTGTTCCCGGGTCCTTCATTTTGGAGATTTGAGTCAGGTACCTTCTCTGCTCATTTATGTTTTGCTCATCCCCAAATTCTCATGACCCACAGTTCTATAACTCTCCCCAGCCTGTCCACAGCAGACGTTACTTTTTCAGAGTAGATCTCAGACTATCTTTACTGAGGAAAGCAGCTGAGATCATAGTCAATAGCAGAAATTGCCATTCACTCACTTTACCCCTCCCAGAAGCCATAAGACGTAAGTACCCCCTCTAAACCAACAGTTTACCCTGCAAACAAGCAGAGCTAGCTGTGCAAGGATCTCTCCACATAACTACTGGCAACTTGGGTGGAAGGCCTTAGTCTCGGGGGAAAAAAAGTCTCTCCCAGAACTCTGACTTCCTCATCATGTTGCAGTGAGCAGAGCTCCTTATAGGAAGAAGCCTTCCAGAGCCGAAGAGCAGCGGGATGGCTGCCCACCACGGCTACCAGCAAGTCGTGAGCAATGCACAGCTACCAGGCCTTGTGTCCCTGCACACTGCTGCATCTGCTCAGGGCATGACTTCGGAGCGTGCGAGTGGGGGAAAAGCCGCTGCTGTTGTTGTACAGTTCCAACTGAGTTTTCTCAACTTCCTGGTTGACTGCCAAAGACCATGAGGCTTAATTTCCCACCTTTGAGTTTCTCTCCCCCCTCAGGATCTTGCCATCTGCTGCACTGCATCTTGCCCAGGTAAAGCTATGCTTGCCAGCATTCCCCTTCCAAAAATACTGCAGTGTTTGTTTTGGTTCCTCCAGATTGTGCTGGCTCTGACTCCACATACTGTGACTACTGACTCACGGTCCCGCTGGTCACCTTTATCTGATTCCAAAGCTTGTATTATCTTCGCCTCTTTGCAGCCCTACACAAGCACTTTTTGTCTCATAATACTTAGCAATCTGTTAATGTGGCCACTGTAGAGATCCGCTTTTATATTTAGTAACATCACTCATCAGTACAGGATTTTTTCAGTAAAGGATGTCTTAAAAAAAGATCTTCAGCTGTTCCTATGCATAGACTGCAGAGAAAAACGTTCTACTGAGGCATCATAAGAAAGCAGACTGAACTACATTATTTTTTTCATTTTGATTTTACAGGCAATTTCCAGCCTCTCAAATTAAAAAAAAAATATCTGACATATTCTGACATTTTATTTGCTGAGTGCTTTAAAGGAGCCAAAGATTGTGCGCAGTGGAGCTGAGGAAAGGAAGATGGGACAGAGTGAAATTAGCTTTATCCTGAGGTCCCCAATGCTTACGGTAGCTTTACAGCCAAATAAACTGCATTGTCTTCATGTCTTCCTGGGAGCTGATGGGACCTTAATGGATCAGCTGTAGCTGAACCAGCTTGAAATAGAGACACTCTGACAAGTGTCACACCATGGGCAGAACCCAGCAATACACCAGTTTGGGGCACACACAGCTCCAGCTCTCAGTTCAAAGCCTCTTCACGCTGCTGGTGGGCAACAGGAACCAAGCAGCTGGGATAGATGGGCTGACAGCCTGCTCCACAGCAGCTGTGGGACCGGCACAGCAACTGTGAGACCCTCATAGTCCCCTTATCTGTTTCCCACCAGAGGATCAAAGCCCCTTGGATAAAACAACCACCAATAAAATTCAGTCCCCTTCTCCTGGAAAGTTGCCAGCCCCCGTTCAGCTTCCCCACTCCTATTTCCCTTGGGGCTGGCCTTTGTGCATACATGTATTGCTCAGTCCCCCTCTCCCAGCCCTGCATGCAGCCAGAGACCCTCAGCAGTTACCGGGACTAAATGCAGCCCAGTGCTCCCCACTTTCTGCTCCACAGCCCCTGCAGAATGCCCACAGCCTGGTGCCAAATTCATCTGCCCTGCATGGGGCAGGATGCTCACCCTGTGCTCCTCACACCCTGCCCTCTGCCTCTGGCTGGGCACCCCTCGGATACCAGCCTATTGACTCTACCTAAGCACAGATCAAGCACAGCAGACGCCAGAGCTTTTGGTAATTGCGCCCCACGGCTATGAAATGCTCTGACAGCACATCACCCTGCCAAATGCGGGCTGCAGCATTACTCCCTGCTGAAGCACGTCAGGCAGCCGGCGTTTGTGCCCTTTGGATCCAACAGCACTGTGTCAGCCCAGGAGGGGGAAAGCTGCTTCATGGAGATGCCTGATGACTTTTCAGCTGTCAGCAAATGAACGGGTTGGGATTCTTCTCAATCCACTCTCTGCCCTTTCCTAGGTCATATTTTTTGCTCAGAGTTCCCTGCAGTTCAGGTGTCACTGGCTGCTATTTCCCATGCCTGGTGGCCTAGCTGGGTTTAAAACAGAGCAAAACTTTATCGCTGAATGCTATAGATTCATCTCCACATGGGAGGAAAAGGGAGAGGGAGAGACAGATCTATGGAGTTCTGGCTCCTGTGACTGGCTCACTTGGCTCCCAAGTGAAGACAAGTCCTTCTGATCAACCCTCATCTGCTATGTCTAATTAACTCTGTGTCATCATTGTTGATCACGTTTCTTTGCCTCTGGGCCTGGTAAGGATCAGAGCCCACATACCATCCTCATGAAGAGAGAAATCTCTGCCTAAAGTGTGACCCAGATTGCCTGCAATGGATTCACAGGTATTTTCCTGAATATTTTCTGTGCTGATGGTTGAGGTGATTGACCCCAAGTCAGAGCTGCATTGCCAGGCTGGACTTCCTGGTATTTCCTCCCATTTATAAACTGTGTGGACATCCAGGAGGGAGAGGTACTGGAGGGGGACCAGTAAGGACAGGGGAATAGAGAGGTGAGATGAGGACCCTGAAAGGTTGTGAGGAGGTAGCTCATGAACAGAGCACTTTTGGTGTCTGCTCTGGGTTAGTGTCGGAGGAACTGAGAAATGAAACGCCTTTTACAAGGGCTGAAGGAGGGACTGTCATTCTTCACAAGCAGTAATTCAGAAAATGACAATGCTGCCAAGGCCTCACAATCAATCCAGATGGATGTGACAGTGACATCTGTCAAACATTTCCAATATACCAGCTGGACACTCGGCTTTGCACTAAATATTTTCTCTGCATTTGTCAAGAAACATGTTTGTATCCCCAGCCTCAGCGGCCATCACAGAGCAGGTTTGCCGAAGCTGTGTGAGGAGCATGTTGTTACAATACTTCTGTGGAGAGTTATTGTTGTTTCCATATTTTTTCATCCTTACTGTCCTTGCCTGACCCAAGAAAACAGCAACAGTGACCGTGTGTGGGTTTATGCTTAGAGAGGGCCCCATTTTCTCCACCTTGTGTTGGGGTTGAGTGAGCCCACAGTTGTGTGAGCACAGCAGGACATGTCCTGCCTCTGCTGGCAGCTCTGCAGCCACAAGGGATTCACCTGAAGGGTGGGCATATCCCCCAGCCCTGGCAAGTCAAAGAGGGTCTTTCTGTTTGCCTCAGGATTTTCTGTCAGCCTTTTGATACGTATAAAGGACAAGGGGTGTCTGGGAGAAGCAAGTAGGTGTAGAAAGTGCCACAGAGGCTTTAATCCATCCACGCAAACTTGTTAATCCATGATTAACAAGGATTTGGGGTAAGGCCTAAGGGCTTTTATATCACCTAAGGATAGGTGATGCACAAAATAAACCTGGCCTTACTTTATGCTCCCCTTTGAGGCATTGTCACCAGATCCATGATGTTTTGGAACCAAGTTCCTTTTCCCTTCCTTGTTTTTCCTGATGGGCAGACTGAGGGCCTGTAACACCACCATAGCCCGGGTCTGTTCCTGAGCCCCAGGAGTTTTGTTCTGCAGACTCCCATGGGAGAGCATGATGTGCTGAGGGCATGAGCATCAGGGGTGGGTGGCAAGGTAAGAGTCAGATGGTTTGCTTTGGCTTGGTCTGGCTTGGCACGCACAGAGAGACATGGTGTTGTGGAGGAAGCTCCCCACTTTAATGCTTTTGGTGAGTAACTGCAATTGAAGTGGCTGCATAGACTGCAGTGTCTGGGAATGCTTTTCCCTCCACATATCCCTCCACTATCCCAGCAGTGTCTTCACCCCATATAGGGGGAGGACAGGCACATCCCCCCCTTCCCTTGCTCCAATGTCTGGTCTCTTCCCAGCAGGACTCAGATGCTTGCAGCAGCCCATGTTGAAAGACGTTTCGTGATGAAAGAGGATTTCACAGCTCGTGCAGAGAAGACTTAAGCCCTTGAGAAGACCCTGCTCTCGCTGAAATCCCAAACACTAATATCTTGGGTGTGTGTTCAGGAAGGCAGGGAGGATTTATATTCTTCCACCTTAATACAAGTGTACACTAAACATAGCCTTTTTAATGACTGAAAGCTTGAAAAAAAGTGTTACCAGACGAGCTGGCCCAAATGGCCGCTATGCAGCCACAGAGCAGTGCAATGGGAGGAGGACACTTGGTCACACTTTATTCCTGCGACTTCTTTCATAATCCTTTGAGAAAACATTCACCGAATAAGCCTTCCCCTTCATGCTCTAATGTATTGCAGTACAAGTAATCTATTATGTAGATTTTATGGATCGCTTATACAAACTACAGTGAAACCTCAGTCCTGACTGTGGCTTAAAATAGACACAAGAATAACAATACAACAGTGATAGCAATAAAAACAACAACAGCAATAACAATAATGAATTGATAAAAGAATATATCCATTAAAGTCCCTTCTCTCTACAAGTACTTGATAATAAAACTGTATTTTTAGCTTTCAAATTATTTAATATAATGCGGTCTTTATTCTTTATGGCTTCAGAGATATCAGTAAGGTTTACAGAGTTTTACAGTCTTTTAAGACACAGAAAAAGCACATTTTCATCTGAGACATCTGACTGCTTTTAAATGAAAAGACATAATTAGATTTGTGTTTTTCATTTTGTTGATGATTCTGTACATTAACATGTCATCCTGCAGAGGAAAACATTTCTTTTTAATAATGCAATGTATAGAGCTCTCTTAGGAGGAAATTCTTGGCACAAAAGTTTCACTGGCAAAGTAAGCAACCTATGGAAGGACATATCCATATTGTGGACTATATTTAGGAATTTTCTTTTTCCAGACAAACTGAATCTCCTGGAGAGTTGTGCCTAACTGATCGATGCTCAAAACAAAGCACTGAACCTTGTTTATACAACCACCTTAGCCAATCTTGTTAAAAAACATTTAAGAATAATTCAATATACAATATTCTTTCTTCATTGTCTCTGAACCAGAAGCTGTCTGTCTTTCTTCTGCCTTTCCTCAATGAAGCATTTCCAAAAATTGCATTCAGTGTACACCAAGTCCATTTCCCTTCCGCTTTCTGGCTGAGGCTCTTTTCTGGAAGGGAAGGGAAATAGTGATGGGACAAGTGGCAGCATTCTGAGAATAGCTGTGAGCAAACACCCTCCCAAGTACAAGCAACTGGACCTTTCAGAGGATTTGAAAAATGCAATGCCTCTGTCACTCCTCCCAACTGCTGCCACCTTTGTCATGCTCATGACTACGTGTGGTCAGAAGCACACAAGGTCGGAATCCTGTCTTTCCCCCAAATGGTGATATTCCATAAACTTCTCTCAAGGATTACTCAACTTTTCTATTTCCCAGAAATGTTTAAAAATAATTTCTATTTGGAGCTGACGTAAGATTAAAGTAATAATAATAAAAAAAAGTTAAAAAAAAATCTATCCAAAGATGTCAAGAACTGGAGACACCATTGATTGCATATATACATTTCCTTTTCCACTGGTTCTTTTGTAAAATTAGCTGCATATTTATTAGCTCAGCCAAGATGTCTCATTGCTTTGAGATCACTCCTAAATGTTTTAAAGATCTTTTCTGCTATTCAAAGAACTGACATGTTTGAATTGTCACCAAGCAAAGATGGATGGGCTCATTAGGAAGAGCCAACAAGTATTTAGATGAGGGAGGTCAGGTTAAAAAGAGTGTATGCCTTCACTTAGAGGCAGAAGCCTGAAGCTTGCATATCCAATACGCATGACAATGTAAATGTCTGAAACAAGGGCACATATTAGGGGTAGAGACGGCCACAATAATGTGGTTGCCATGGCATGTGGAGCAAATGTACTGGAAATTGCCGATGGCATGTCTGCGGCTCCCCTACCCTTTGTTGCTTGATGTGTACTTTGCTATAGTGAAAGCACAATGGAGAGACTTGCTTTAAGTATCAGGCTTGATTAATAACCCCTTTCCTCTGCAAAACTATTGCTGGCAACATGCACTAGCTAATCTTTGTAATGGTTCAGTGCTACAGAAGGATACAGTTGTTCCTAACTTTAATTGCAGGTAGGTAAACTGAGGAAGGAATGCATAGTCATAGGCAACATCAGCAATGGAGCCAAATCTAGAAATTATGGGCTTTTAATTCTTACAGTCAGATTCAGAAGCTTCAGAGAAAGATTCGTGTCACTTAGTTTTAATGTCTGAGTTGTAGATACTCACTTCTGAGCTAATTTTCTCTGATTCGAGTAAAGAGAAATAGGCTTTTGAAGGGCTTGATCCTATTTTAGGTCCTTACCTTAGGCTGAGATGAAATGCTCTCTGTTCTATGCTCCTTGGGAGTGTACATTTCTAAAAAAGATTGACCATGTTTATCAGATTAACTCTGTGCCTGGTCTCAAGCCCTGCATCTGCAGACACAAACAAAATGAGGCCACGTCCCCAGGCACTAATACAATTGCCCATACCATAAGTCAACAGGCTCCTTGCATGATTTTTGTTTGTGTCAGCCCAAAATCTTCTGGACTTTCCCCAGGCACAGCTCTGGGACTAACATGGTCAAAGGGCTATTCCCACTGGGCAGACTGAACTGGTGCTAAGAGGCTTAGTGATACAAAGACGGTTTACCTGTATGTATGTGGGCATACCAAGCCACTTGGTCTCCGGGAACAATCATGGCTCTGGACAGTTTAATTTATGGGCCTAAATTTCGCTTTTAATGTGCTTACATTTCTAGAAAACACAGATAAAAGTGTAGCAGCCCCCCATCACTTGGGGTTGTTCTTCCCTTTGTGGGGGTCATTCAGAACATGCCATATGCTTGCCTAAGAAAAATGGTAACCCAATGGCCTCTCCTAAACATCCCATCCCTTAAGGGATGTGGAGTGCAGATGCTGCCAGATGGCCTCCCACTGGTGTGCCGAGTATTTATGATACATAGATGCAACATCTCAGTGGATCTGATCATTGCTCAGCCTAGGTCAGTTTCTAGCCCTGGATGGCAACAAATCTCTGCCTTCAGCAGATGGCATTAAATCCCCGAAGGAGGCAAACGGGCACTGTTTCGCTCTATGAGTCTCATGGGTACTCATCTCTCAAGATCAGCCATCAGCTTCTGTTCTGAAGGATGACGCTCAGTGCACCTCTACAAATGCCACAGTTCTATTAATTCAGACAGCTCTGGCCATTCCTGCTGTTCAGGTGTGCTGGATCCTGCCAGCAAATTCCAGGAGCAGTCTTTTTCATAAGGCACGAAGAAGAATGTTTGAATTTCTCACCTTTTATTTTTCTTGACCCCACTCATCCTTGCACTGTAAAGCAGTAGGAAAAGAAGCTCTGGAACAGTGTTATTCATTAAATTATAACTTTTTTATCCCATGTTGGGACATCATTGTGGGGTCAACAACTGCAAGCCATTTGCATTGCCACTGGGGGATTTTGGGCCAAGTCCATATGCTTATGCTCTTCTGTGCTTTATGATCAGTTCAATTGGAATCCCACATCTAAATCATTAACTTTGAGGTCTGTAGTTCCTTGGATCACTTCCAGAATCAAATTTAAAATGTATGCAATGCCTGCTACTTCCCAGTTCTGTGCAAAAGTGGCTGCTTTCATAACAAATGCAGTCTGCAGCTCAGCGGCTTCGTGCATGAGCATCTGTAGATGTGGCCTGGGGGTAAATCACCTGAACCCGGTGTGTTATGCCATGTAAGTATTGAGTTTATTCCAGCACCTGCTCTTCTGCCATCTCCTCCTTCAGGAATACATCATTGTGGCTATCAGGGATGAGAGGCAGGGAACCACTCCCTGCTCTGCTGGTTAAAACCGAGGCAGAGAACCATCCTGATTCTCATCAATCTCCTTTTAATTAGCTGCTCCTTCCTACTGGTCTCACTGATTCTACATGGACTTTTCACTTCATTTATACTCAATTTGTCTCCTATTGATGCTTATTCTTTGCTCTTAGAGGCTGTTTGTTCTTTGAATGCTACCTTGAATCTCACACTGTAATTTATGCTTCTGCCTATTGGCTTTATTGGAACTAGATTTGCACACATTTTTGTTGGGCTTACATGGTGGCTCTAACCTTTGTGTAGAAAGCACTTTGCATCCTCCAGGATGAAAAGTGCTGTGTAAAATGAAGTGTGCTATGTAAGGGTTTTAATTGAATAATCTGCCCAAGGTTTGACATTACAAGAACATGCTTTTCTAAAGATCTTAAAGCCTTTTTTTTTTTTTTTTTTTTCCCCTTGCTTTTATGCCTGCATTAATGGTGCATTCTTAATGACAATAGGAGTCACTAAGGAACACAAATCTGGTATTCCCTTTTCAAGCTATATATACTTTTAATGACTCCCATGATACAGCAAGAGATTTCTCATTCATTTCTTTGCAGCACATGATTTGCACCGCTGTGATGCAGCTAATTAGCTGTTGACGTATTCAGAGTTCACATCTGCAGCTTTATTACCAGAATGAAAGCAACATGAATCTTCATTTTTTTGCTATTTTTTGTTGTTTTTTCTTCTAATGTAGGACCTTTGGACCTTCCAGATTTTCCTTTTTAACATATTTTCCACAACCCTATGTGAGCAATTATTGCCTGATGTCTGGAAAGTTCAAATGTGTACCACCTGCCATAGCATCAATTAGTCATCACTGTTTCTCTGTCAGAGCTTCATTGGTGCTAAATGACTATAGCCAAGGTAAATAGAAAATGTAACTGGAGAAGTAGAACACACAGTAGTATTTGATGGTTTTGTCTTTTTTAGAGATTACTCTGTCAGTGTTCATGCCAAGTAAGGGCGTTTTGTGCTTTTCTTCTTTTGTTTTGTCCAGTTACCAGTTCTGTTTTTATGAAGTCCTTTAACCCAAACATTTACATTTCAGCTAGCTGTGGCCTTTTTCAATTGTTTTCAAGCAAATGCACACAAAGAGCTACTTGGCAGGAAGACTAAACAATAAGTTTATCTTAAATAAGTGTTTTACACCTGCTATATTTTTAGCGAACAGTGCTCCTGGCTGTGTTATCTGTGCCAGAAGGCCACATAAAAAAACGTATCATGACCCATCCTTCATAGGTTCTTTCCTGAGAGGTTATTCCAGATATGAGGCTTGAGCTTATGCTAACTCAAGATAGAAACAGAATGTGTGTCATCGTGAAGTTGATGGCAAAGTTCCTGTTGGTGTCAAGAGGACCAGGATTTCACCCAAAGAGATTTGGCACTGACTTCGTTGGAGAAGTGTCAACATGGACTGCTCTGATAAGATTCTTGTTTTGTCAGTGCCAAAGCATCCACCCACTCTATGTCCAAACAGGAGAAAAACCCAGATGGTGTCACATCACATTGCCATCCAGATCCATTTCAAAAGGATTTTAGAGCCAAATCTGATCAATATATTTAAAATGTTTGACTCTAAATTTTCTGTAACACTCCAGTAGGCAGTTCCTAGGATAGATGCCAAGGTTAACAGGATATGCATACCAATTATCCTCAGCTGATGCAACTGGAAGAGGGACTCAGTAGGATTCATCCCTTCCTCCATTTCTCCCTCTATCCCTCCATCCCTCCCTCCAGATCTGGGTGAGACATCACAAATAAGCAAAACTGGAGAGACTAGTGTCCATATCAGAGAAGGGAATATTTCCCTCTTCCCTCCATCACCCTCTGCAATTCAAGAATGTATCCAATAGATGCCTGTTTTTCCAAGCAGCAGAAAGTCTGCTCCTAAGGAAGCTAAGGCTTGTCCAAGCCTCTCCCTGGACAGAAGCAGCAACAAGAGCTTAAGGAAGTCACTCGCTGTCTATAAGCAACTTTGCATTCTTCAGCTTCTTCAAGCAAGACATAAAAGTGGACCTGGAGGAGCTTTTTCAAAAGCTCCAGGCTGAAAAATTCTGGGGCTGCAGAGACAAGTTTAAATTTCTGCCACAGCCTTTGCTGTCTCTGGAGGACAATGTGTATTCACCTGAGAGAAATATAAGTCTGGAGACCTTTCAGGCCAGTGTTGGTTTTGCTTTGTAACTTAATGGAACCTAAAAACAATTACAATTAAATTGAAATTAATTTGAATAGAATATGGGATTTTAAAACATAAAACTGGACAAGCTATGTCTTAAAATCTGTAGTCTGTACTGAAAATATAGGTCTATTTTTTTCTTCAATCAAATATTTTTATAATTAAATAGAAAAAAATGCTCAGATCTTCCTGGAGCTTCATTTTAACTTTTATAAATGACTATAATGGACTTCATGGACTATATCCTGCTTTAATTTAATTTGGGGCAAATCCAAATCAATTTAGTTTATTCTTAAAAGACTTCTTAAAAAGAAGATCAGAGCCTGGCCTTCCAGCAGCAGTTTTTAAACTGTTTGGAGCCAAGGAAGATTCAAACTCTGCTGGAGCTATGGTTTTATTGGAAATTTTCCTTATCTTTTATTGTCTGTGCAAAATAGATCACTGTGTTCCTAACAGTTAATCATTTTTGTTTTGTAAGAGTGTTCTGCACTTAATTAAGTATTGTAATCACTTTTTTGAAAGTAAACCATAACATCTACCATTAAGACTTGGTGTATGTTAAGGATGTTCATGTTTATGTGTTAAATCTTTTATAGCTATGTTGCTCTCAATGCTCTTGGAACCATCCTCAGCATCTTTTTGTAGCACTCATGGCTAAGGGAGGTGGAGAGTCCTCCATTGGCTAAAGCAATACATCTCTCACCCTTGGAGCCTGGCCAAAGGCTACATAGCCTTGTGATTAATGTTAGCTGCATATTCAGAAGGTAGAAAATTCCCTTTCTGCTGAGCTTGTACTTGTGCTGACATTACTGTTTTCCATCTCTTGCTGATTATGGTTTTCCATTTTTCTGCAACAAAACCAAAGCAAGACAAAAAAAAAAATCACTCAAACATATCACTACATATTTAACGAAGACAAATTATTTACGTGGAATGACAGGTCTTACATTTTATCACACAGAACCACAAGGAGCCTGTTACACACTAGAGACATTTCACGTATAGCTTTGAAGTAAAATTTTCAAAATTAATCAATGATTTTTCCGTGTTACACTTCTCAGGTTTTTGCTAATGAAGAAAAACTCATTAATATGAATATTAATTCCCATAAAATAGAATATTGGATGCTAAAAAAGTGATGGAACAAAAAATCAGTCAACATCTGGCCTGATTTCTTGTAGTCCTACTTTAACCCCTTATTAGCAGCATGCACTCCTACCTGCAGCTGAGCATTTAGCACCATGAAATTTTTATCAGTAGCCCCAGTTACCAATAAGATACTAACCTGACCTTACTTTATTGGTGTCTGTAGACAGCTGTAGACAGCTATAAGGTGGACAGAAGTGTGACCCACATAAATCTGTATTCCGTATCAATCATACAAATATTATTATTACCCTATGGACTTTGAATATTGTTACCACTGTGTGAAAAATTAACTCTCAACCTGTTCATGACTTGACATGATACTATTTCTGATAAGGAGGAAGTGCAATATTTTTGGGAGAATAGGTTATTTTAGAATAAGCTTGTTTAACATTGTCTGTGGTTTCTTGCTTGTGTGACATATATAATTACTGTAGCTTAGAGCTCTGAAGTGACATTTTTCTGTAATCTTAGTTTTTCTATATTTTGGGAACAACACACCAGAAATATCCCATTTGTCATTTTCTTACTTTTGTTCATTTGGGGTGGGAGTGTTATCTCCTAGCTTCAGATGCACACATACATACACAAACTAGTCTGGAGGCCCTGTATAATCTGTAGAGAAAAATGGGTGCAATGAGACCATAAGTCATCTGACCACCTGGCCTTGGCATGTCTGTCTTCTTTGACTATGAAGGGAAACCCAAAGGACCAGAACAGAGGTAGTCATCTGTATAACACCTTCTACGGACTGGTGAGATACATCTCATGTTGCCTTCTCCTCATTTTTACCCTTTTGCACCCACATTTTTTACTGGATAGCAATGCAGACAACTGTGGCCAGCTCTGGCCCAGATCATGGCTTCAGTATTAAGTTTAACAGGACAGCACTGCCTGCACATGGACATTTGTGCTGTAACTGGATATCACAGTGCCTGGCCCAGCTTTAACCCTCCCAACTCACACTCTCACAAGTAATGTCGAGGCACATCTCAGGAAACATCACATGCCAAGGATTGTTCCCAACAGGTGGAGTGGGTGAGATCTTCTGGTTAGGGAGAAGAAGAGACTGTAGTCATATGAATGCCAAGTGTGTCATCCCATTTGTCCCCATAACAAGAGTATGCTAACTGCCCTGTTTTATTTTCTAGCATAGATGTAGCCCCATGCATCTCAATCTGTACGTGTAAATGTGGTTGTTTAGTTCAGGCATTAGACACCCATTCCTTTCTAACACAGTGTTCAATCCATTACATTACATCTGGCTAAACACTTGCTTTTCTAACTTGGCTTTTTGTTTTCATATGTAAAATGTTTTGGATTAGGTGGATATTTGCTGACATCTCTGTAGGAGGTGGTAAATTGTTGACATAAAGTATAAAGACAATTATTTTTGCTTATGGAACACTATCTAATGTCTGTTGCAACAGAGCAGCAGTATTTTTCTGTAGGAGTATTGTCACTTTTGATAAGCACCCTAGTAGTTTATTTTTCAGCATGACATCTGTCTCTTCTCTTTCATACATTGGATTTATGTAACACATGCACCAGAATGATTAATCTATGTTCTGTGTTTTGAGGGAAAGCAAGAGTTTCACCATTTTTTTTTTTTTAACTTGTTTATAAATTCTACATTTTCAGAAATTATATCTTTCATAAAAGGGAGCTCTTCAGAATCTTGCCTTTTACTGGTTGCTATTTATCCTTTTTTTTTTTTTTTTTTTTTTTTTTTTTTTTTTCTGATACAATTCAGGAGTAAAAATGCAGATTGAAAGAGAGTAAGTATATCTGCTATCTGATGACAGCATTTTAAAATCCCATTCCTGAACCATGGTATAATTTTTCCAGAAGTCTCAGAAGCTCCTTTAAGGGCATTGAGATGAACTAAGAATCTGAAAACCCTGGAATGAACGACAGCAGGTCAGAGAAACACTTAGCTGAGGCCAAATCGTTGTCAAACTACGTGGGCCTGTGCTAGATCTGGGTCACACTAACAATGTTTGACAAGCTAGACGTGCTCTGAGGAGTTAATTTTCCAGCTATTTTAGTCCATCAAACCAGTCACTGTCTTGTGCACAAGATCTAGTGTTAGTACTTCATATTTGGTCCTACAATTCCCATAAGGACAGTCTTAGTCTCAAGCTCTTAAGCAGTGTGTCTCTGCACAAAACCAGCTCTGTAATTGCAGGCTATTTGACCTGTAGGATAACTGGGTATCCTCCATGTTTCCTCTATGACTGTTAGAGCAAATTAATAAAATGCTGTAAGCACTACCTGGATATACAATTTAAATAGGTCAACTTCTCTGAAAAAGTTGCTGAGTTCTCTACTGGTTGGAAGCTGTAATCACTATTCATGAGCCTTGCGGTAGCACTCAAAGACCTTGTTTAGATCAGACAGATCTCTTGTGCCAGCTACTTTACAGAGACATAAAAAGTACCTCTCCCAAAGACTTTACAACCAGAATTTAGAATAGGCAAAATAACAGAAGGAGTAGAAGAAAGGGGGAAAAAAAACTAATAGTGAGCAGCTTGAGACACCACGTAGAATATTTTATATGGATTGCCTGTATTCCTTTTTTGTGATCTAATGTTTGAAGCTAAATTGTGCTGATACAATCCACCCTTTGTAGAGTTCTATACCTGGAAAGCAGCAGGAATGTCTGTGAAGTTTTGATCCAGGTGGGTACCAGTCTTTCCTTTTAGGGAGCTAAACCACCATCCCTCACGGGGAAAGGCCAGAGGGTGGGGGGAGATGTGTCAGGGGCTTACTTCTTCCTATGTGCCTGGTCAGTTGGAACAGGAAGATGATGGAAGAACATTTTTTTTCTTCCTAATGTTTTTGGGTAGGCCATGAAGCCTAGATGCACGACGTCCCCAAACTACTTTATGACCTACTCCTGAATAGTCAGTATAATCTTCAGTGAGAATGGTGAAGTGTTGTTGGAGTTGTAAACAGTGCTTCTCCAAAACAAATAGACATATATGTTGCTCATACCTTAAAGAAGTTGTGAAAAGCTGGAAACAATGCAGAGAATAGTGACAAAAACTGTTGAGGAATAGGCAAGTGCCTTATAATTAAAGGTGCATGGACTTGCCTTTACTCATTGCATATACCACCAAGAGGCAACCTACATTCTAACATGACAAGAAAATATTCAAGTTATTATTATTTTTCTTAACCTGTCAGAGAAAGACATGATGAAAACCATTGTATGGTTGTTAATGCCACTCAAATTCAAGTTGGGAATAAAACATGTATTTTCAGCTGTAAAGATAATTAACATGGGAACACCTGCCTTTTGACTTCTTAGTGTTTTTTTTTTTGTTTTTTTTTGTTTTTTTTTTGTTTTTTTTTTTTTTTTTGATCTAAGATGAGCCTCAGTCAAACTGTGATAAACTTCAAAATGTGTGATAAGGGCCAATTCATGACTGATTTAGATGGTTTAGCCATGTCATCTCCTAGGTTTTCTCCAAACTCCAGACTTTGGATTAGGTAGAGTCTAAGGCTCTGGTAATGTTTTCTGCCACATAGAAGAAAACATTTGTGTTTGAGAAGAAGGAGGTTAATCTTCAATGAAAACATTCTAAAACGCTTGTGGTATTCAGCGTGATGCTATATACATGTCCTCATCCTCAGTGAGGCAAAGGGAGCAGGAAGGAAAGGACAGCAAATTCTTTTTAAGGATTATAGCTGTGCTACAGGAGCAGCTATGTTTTTAGTGTTGTTATTCTTGTTTTACAAGAGAAATAGGACCTATATTTAAATAATGTTTCCTTGTGTATATGAAAACTCTAGTCTATAAAGCAGAGTGTTAGACGTATCAGATTTTTATCACATCCAATCCCATTTTCTGAGTCATTCCAGTATAAGACTGGAGTGCTGAGGGTATGAAAACCAAGGCTGTCTTTCCCTATTTTGAGTCCCAAGCCCATGCAAAGCAACAAGTACAAATCATGAGTGCTACAGACTGATTGCTGAAGCAAACAACAATAATAATCCAGAACTGTTGCCAAAAGCAATTTTCCAGTATGTGTTTGATGCATTGTACAATGGACATTCTGCCAATAATACCCAGCATACGAGGAAAGTGATATAAATGTCTGATAACGGCTATAAAGATGAAGCACTATGCAATAAAGACCAGAACTGTGCTGAACAAACCATCTGAAAACAGCCCACACAGGAAGAAAGAGAGAGGTCATCACTTGTCATTCACGAAATTATGTTCTACATCAGAGACAGAGAGTGGCAGAGGAGGCCAGTGTGAGGTGTTTGCAAGTGCTCTGAGGGGAGGATCTTAAAATTCTGAGAGATAAAATTGATAAAGAAGTGGTGTTTTGAGATGAAAGAAAGCATTTAGAGTTTCTACAACTTGCATTCAGAGTTTCTACAGCTCAGTGATAGAAGTGAGTTGTGACTGACAGGAGGGGGATGAACACTGCCTTGATTTAAGGATTTATTTTGTGTTCTTTTTGTTGTTGTTATTCTTGAAGAAATGAAATTAAACAGTTCAGCTTTGGTAGGGGATGAGAGGTAATCATGTTCTTTCCATCTTTATAGATGGGTACTCTTCACTAGGACCCATATCAATTTGGAGCATTCACTGCAGAAGTTCTTCCCTTCATAGCATCTCCAATTCAGGTAATGAAGCCCTGCAGCACACCTGTGAGGCGTGTTAGCAGATAGCATTACCCACATTTCTCTGACAATGGGTGAAACAGATAATAGGTAAAGGCTTTATTGTGGCCTCACAATCAGAAAAAAAATAAAATGGGGGTGGAAGAGTTGGGAATTAGGATATCAGATCTTCCTGTTCTCAGCCCTAAAAGAAAAGTTAGTGAATATGGCATGGAAAGTCTTAATACATTTGGGAACATAACTATACAATGAAAAGTGAACAATATTTTTTAATGATTCACTGTCAGAAAGGAGAGATGATCAGGGCTCTGCAGTGATCCATCTCAGGATCTGTTCAAAATTTTCATCAGTGACCTGTATAAGAATAAAAAACAGGACTGTGACAATTTGTAAATGACATTGAGCTGGGAAGGACTACAAAATTTTTGGAAGAGAAGATTAACATTCAAAAAGTCTTGACAAATGGGTTTAGTGAACTAATATAAGTAGAATGGATGGATTGCAACAAGGGTAAGCTTCACTTAAGCATTGAAAGGTGAAAATTATGGAGCAGAAACAACAGGCAGCTGTTCTTGCAGGAGAATTTGAGAGTCCTAAAGAAATGAAGCTGGACTGAATCAACAATATGATGGCCATTGCAAAGAAATAATCATGAATCCAGGAGCTCCAAGGTGGAGAGGGGCCTGGAAGACAGGGGAAAGGAAGCACCACTGGAAACTGTTTTTGTGTTCTTAAATGATTTCTATTTAAAATGGTGATTTTCCTTGGCCTAGAGAAACTAAATACATTTCTCAAGTGATGGGGCTGAATGCACAGCCAGGGTCATATTCAGGAAAGACTAGCTTCTGTGGGCCTAGTGTCAATGAAACATAGGAGTGGTCTGGATCTGCTTAGCAAGTATAAGAGCAGGCCTTGGGGTAACTGAGATAATGTCATGTGTTACATCCACCCTATCATGCCAAATCCTCTTTTCTTTTCTTTTTTCTTTTCTTTTCTTTTCTTTTCTTTTCTTTTCTTTTCTTTTCTTTTCTTTTCTTTTCTTTTCTTTTCTTTTCTTTTCTTTTCTTTTCTTTTCTTTTCTTTTCTTTTCTTTTCTTTTCTTTTCTTTTCTTTTCTTTTCTTTTCTTTTCTTTTCTTTTCTTTTCTTTTCTTTTTTTCTTTTCTTTTCTTTTCTTTTTTTCTTTTCTTTTCTTTCTTCTCTTCTCTTCTCTTCTCTTCTCTTCTCTTCTCTTCTCTTCTCTTCTCTTCTCTTCTCTTCTCTTCTCTTCTCTTCTCTTCTCTTCTCTTCTCTTCTCTTCTCTTCTCTTCTCTTCTCTTCTCTTCTCTTCTCTTCTCTTCTCTTCTCTTCTCTTCTCTTCTCTTCTCTTCTCTTCTCTTCTCTTCTCTTCTCTTCTCTTCTCTTCTCTTCTCTTCTCTTCTCTTCTCTTCTCTTCTCTTCTCTTCTCTTCTCTTCTCTTCTCTTC
The DNA here is from genome assembly GCF_047663525.1 of Anas platyrhynchos. Classification (NCBI taxonomy): domain Eukaryota; kingdom Metazoa; phylum Chordata; class Aves; order Anseriformes; family Anatidae; genus Anas; species Anas platyrhynchos. Next base: position 180,483,123 of record NC_092587.1, read on the forward strand.
TCTTCTCTTCTCTTCTCTTCTCTTCTCTTCTCTTCTCTTCTCTTCTCTTCTCTTCTCTTCTCTTTCTTTTCTTCTCTCTCTCTCTCTCTTTTTTTTTTTTTTTTTACTTGTAAACATTGCGGTTGTTTCTTTTTCATTCCTCTAGAAAAGGATGGTTTGCTTGAAAGATTTTCTAAGAAAGAATCATATCATAATAATCATAGAGTGCTTTGGGTTGAAAGACATCTTCCAACTAGATGGAAGATATCTTTCAACACCCCTGCCATGGGCAGGGACACCTCCCACCACACCAGGTTGCCCAAAGCCCCATCCAGCCTGGCCTTGAACATCTCCAAGGATGGGGCATCCACAGCTTCTCTGGGTAGCCTGTGCCAGGGCCTCACCACCCTCTGAGTGGATAATTTCCTCCTTGTCCCATCACTCCACTCCCTGACAAAGAGTCCCTCCCTATCTCTCTTGTAGGCCCCCTCTAAGTACTGGAAGGCCGTTGTAAGTTCTCCCCAGAGCCTTCTCTATGGACTGAGTGACTGGCCCCAAGCCTTCCTTTACTCCCTTTTTAAAAATTGGGTTATGTTTTACCTTTTCAAGCCAAGAGACCTTCTTAGGAATTTATTACTGACAGAAATTAGATTGGTACTGTCACTGAGAATGTGAGAAGCATGTGGTGTAACTGGCAAAACCATGCTTTTAAAGACATTCACTGGACTTTCTGCCTGGAGCTAAATGAAGTGGGATATGCCGGATTAGAATTACCATCAAGGAATGAAAATTCTTTAATGACCTTCCTGTATGCTTAAAATAGGATGTGGCCCAGGGTTGTATAGAGAAGACACGAAGTAATTCAAAAGTCTGAAAAAGTAGGTTTGTTTTCCTCCACTTCACACAGTCCTGAGACTTGAGCCAAACCTGTTTATGAGGATGAGGATGGCAGGAAGCCCAGTTCTGATATTCAGCTAAGCAAAGCAGACTTTTGCCCGTATCTTGAATACTACATATGTGAATTGTCAAAAACACACTTTAAGGGAGAAACAATTCCTCAGCTTTCACATTTCCTGGCTTCACTCGGTGGAGAAAATTGCTGGAGTTGCCAACTCCAGCCTGGCAAAGTTAGCCAGCTTCGCATTGGAGAGAGAAGATTTGACTACATCAATTTTCAAAAGCATGGGTGTATACACAGAAAAGCCCAGGGTAAGTTCTTGTTTTCCAGAAATGAACTTCTGAAGCTTGTTTACTGGTAATTCTTTTGAACAACATGCTGGATTCTGCCTTCAGGAACTCCTGCTCATTGATTTTAGTATTCATCACAGGCAGGCATTTGTTAAGTCAAATAAAGTCAGAATATTGGGATGTGAAAGAGCAAGACAGAGCTATCTGTTTTCCATATCATGTTGTGTATGATTGACAAGTAATTTCCAATACACCCTGAAGTTGAAGGACAGATTTTAGAGGCACTGGATTACTGTTCAGATACTTTCATGTTTTGCTGACTAAAGCCTACCAAGTACCGGCTTAGCATGTGAAGGGCATATTGTAAAAAGTCAGTTCTCAGAAAGAGAACAACTTCTTTTAGTCATTTGAAATTTATTGTCAGGAAACAAAGCTGATATCAAAGGGCTAAAGGGCTCAGTTATTTCAAATTTTGGACCTAAAGAAGACTCTGGTTGTCTGTATGGACTGGTGGCCAGAATCTAGTGTCTTATGATTTAGAGAAATCAACTTTAATATAACAGATGAAAATAAAGATAAAATAGCTATGTGCATGTGTCAGAATTTTCTTGTTAGGTAATACAATTTTATGCTTTTATAACACCAAGTTTCTGAAATGCAGTAAGTACAAAAGCAGAGCTGTTATGCTGTGTAATTATGTGTAATATTTCTGTTGAGTTGGAAAAGTATTCTCAAGGGGACTTCCAGAATTCTGCAGCACAAATCACACCAGTATTGAGGTCACAGGTACAGTTTGACCTCATTTACTTCAATAGAAAAATGAGCATGGAATTTCTCGCAGGTTATTGAAATGGCGGTTTCCAAAGCTGAATAGCTAATTTTGTAACACAGAGAAGAATCTTTCTGATAATTGCTCTTCTTGATAACTGATGCCTAATTTGATAAATGTATACATTTTACTAGCTGCTAAGCTCACAATAAAATATGAAGCACTGCCTTTGAAAGTTTCTTGCTTCCTTATTTTCCTTTACTGTAAAATAATACGTTTAGTATTCTCCAAGGCCTAGTCAAAAACTAATGTTCCCATACATGCAAATCTGCACTAATGTTATCTGGAGAACCCTATTATAATGAAAAAAAGACCTGAATTCTCTGGCATTGACGAAAATATATATCTGCCTTTGTCATTGGATAAACTGCCCTCTATAATTTACTGACAATGAAAAGGAGACATGTTTGGAGGGAACAAAGGTTGGTTAAGAGTCACAGTCCAAGCCTGCAAGACTTGGAAGTAAGGTTGTGCTTGACAAACACTCTAAGACATCACAGACATGTTCAGCTGCCCCAAAAGCAGCCTGCTGCTCTCACCAACCCCTTCCTTCTCTCTGTGAGCCTTGCAGCAGCACCAGTCTGAGTGGGAACACTGCACACAGGGTGGAAGGACCTGCTCCATCTTAAAATTAATATTGCTTTTTAATAATAAGCGACATTTAGTCACTACAGAAAAAATATTTCAATTTTTCCTAATGTCCTTCCTTCACTTTTTCCTTTATTTTTATTTTTTTTTTTTACATGTAATTTATGACCCCTAATTCAGGCCAAGACAAGAATCAACCCAATAACTCTGAGCCCCAGTTCCTTTCCACTGCTTCACACAGCAAATATTGACTGCTAAAAATTATCTCAGTTGTTTTGCTCATTTTGGAGTTATTCCTCTCTGTGCAGTTTTTATTTCATTTCCTGTGAGTATGTGTTAGCCGAGGCAAACTCACCCCACAGCACAGCAAACATGAGCAAAATAAATGTGCAGAGCTTCTGGCTTTTTTTTTTTTTTTTTTTTTTTTTTTTTTTTTTTAAGCCGGGCGATATTCATCTTGCTGAGAGAAACAAATAAACAAGCAACAAGCCCTGCTTGGCAAAACACATTTTCAAACACAGTTCTTATTTCTCTAGTGCAAAAGTTTCAAAGGAGTCTTTCCATCAGCGGAAGAGAGGTTCTGTGACAACTAAGGAGATCTGCTGGGTTCTCACAGCTGACTACAAGGAGTAATGTGAAGGAAACTCCGCCCAAATTCGTATTTCTTTGTCTCATGGATGCCTTGGTTGTTTCTTTATTTTTCATGAAGGTCTCCCTGCAGGCTGGCTCTTTGGAGCACTCTGAGACCTGTGTTCTGTGGACAGTCCCATTGGCACTGCCATGGGGCACGTGGGGCACTCTCAACAGCAGTCTCAGAGACAGCCTTATTACATCTTCTGGTTGGTACAATTTTGGAAGCATAAGTGATTTTTCCTCGCATATTGGGAAGAGAATTTCCCAGCTCAGCTGACTCAATCTTCACCTGAAGGTTATGAGCTGACCTTTTCCTCACCAACACTTCTCTGCAAACGGCTTCCCACCGTAATCCACTACCTCACTGCTGGCTGCTCCTAATGAGGAAGGGCTAACATTCAAAGTACATGCTGGCAATTCCAGGCAGATGCAATTTAACTGTATTACCTAGATGCAGCTCATCAGAAACTTTTCATTTTCCCTCTAGAGATACTGCCCTGCACAGCATGCTCCAAAGAAATCTTGAATTTATCAGCAAAATAACTAGTAAATTCCTCACAGCTAGAGAGCCTCTCAGCAAATGAAAACAGTTGAATCAAACCAGCTGCATGCCACCTGGAACATTTTCATTGCAGCAATTTGTAGCAGAGGAAAAAATGTTCTCTCTCTCTCTCTGTTTTAAAATCTCTCTTAAAAATATCACAGTAATAGTCCCACTCGCTGGATTCAGATATTTGTACAAGTGATTATCTGGAGGTATTATTATTAATTATTATTATTACTATTATTATTAATATTATATTTTATTTTATTTTTCTATGGGAGAGAGAACTCACTGTCCAGGCACTCCCAGACAAGGTTGTTTTCCTGGGGTAATCCACCCAGCTCTGATTAGGATCACTGGGGAAGCACTCATACTATGAGTATCTGAATATCTGAGCTCATCTTGCTCAATGATAATTTTTCACTTACGTAGTCAACAAAATATATTATTTATCCCAGAAGCAGAAAGACCACACCAATCCCAGGCTGCATCTAGTTATACCTCAGCTGGTTTGTACAAAAAAAGCAAAGCCCAGCATTTCTGCCTGTACCATGCTTTGCTGCCACTGGGATTTCCTTCATTATAGACTTCCCATTGGTGGCATTAGGATGTCTAGGAATCAAGAGACGTTGACATTGTGAATGTTTCCCTAGAGAGTTATCTGGCATTTTCTTTCTAAATTAGGATGCTTAGCAGGCCTGGGACAGAGAAGTGAGAACTGCACCCATTGGTACTGCAGATGTTGTAAATACAAATGGATAGTCAAAGGTTGTTAATTTTTATGTGCAGAAAATGCACACACGAGAAGAATATAAACCAGCCATAAAACAGATGCATGGCTTTCTCTGATGCTATGCTTGTAACATTATACTGAACGCTAAGAAGTTCTCTTCTCCCCCTCTTATTTATTTATTTGCTTTCCAAAAGTTTGTGTGTAAATTCAGCTCTTATTAAAGCTACAATTGGCTGAGAGCACTGACTGTAATAAGCCCTTGAAGAGGTTGGCTCTGGAAAAGCTTTCCTCTCGACATCTCTTGGAATGCATCTTTATTCTGGTCTGCGATGTTCCTTCAGTTCCAGTGGGACTGCATATATATCCTCCTTTAAAAACAACACAAACTGCAAATCCCTCCAGCTCTCTCGGGACTGAATTAGTCTCTCATATCTTTGTGAAAGAGAGCATCGGAAATTGTTATGTTCTGAATGTTGTGAATTTTCCAATGAAATGATTTTTCTAAAGGTAATGCTGTTCTATCAAAATAAATATTTTTTTTTGAGGAAATCTGACATTCCTTGTTACGCCCTCCTGCCTTCCTAATCTTCTTTTGAAAAAAATGCATCACAAGAATATTAGATTTAGTCAATATTGGTTTTACTCAAAAATAAAACACTGTGATCCACTGAAATACTTTAATGTGAGCGGTCTGAGTTTAAAGCGCAGTGCATATCTGCTTTTTATCTAAACTCTTTGTCTCCTTGTAGTGTGTTGGGCTCTCACAGTCTGCCTGTAGCCACATCCACAGGGAGAGTGAGGATCTCAGGCATTGCAATTGCAATGTACAGGGTGTGCCATGGCTCCTTGGGCAGATACACTTCAATGTCACCTTAGTTTTAAATAAAACCTTTCAATTGGGGTACAGCAGAACCTTTTATTTCTGTGTATCAAAAAGAATACTTTAGAGAGATTCCAAGCCTGTTTTCAGAGCTTGTTCTGCTCTTTCATCTTTTTGAGCTGATCTAAAAGGAAAGAAAATGTCAGAACTGATAGAAAAGGAATTTCAGTTTTTGTTTAGCTCTAGTTCAGGATCTGCTGTGCAGTGCCATTCCTCACAAACCTCACTGTCCTCACCATAGAAATACCGGGAGATTTGGGAAGTTGGGAGTTTTGTTGAAGAAACTGGGAGTTTGTGACAGCAGATAAAAAATATAACACAAAATTACACTGATATGCTTTACTGGACTGCAGTTTTACACATACAGCAGTCTACTACTCCAGAGAATGGAGAAAGTTTTGAAATTACAGGTAGATGGCTCTCTGGAAAACAGTAATTTTTTATCTGGAGTGTGAACTCTGTGGCTCTATAATATTCACCTCGTCTGTTTGAGAAGATTCTCTCTACTGGTAAAGGAGGGCAGATGTATGCTGTACAGGTCTATACAGTACAGATCGTTTTTTTTCCTTCCTGTATACCTATGGATGAAATTTTAGTAGTTGGACCACTGAATTATTTGTTACCTGAGCAGAACATTGAGATTTCAGAATTAAAGGGCAAGAGGTCTGGTCTCATCTCCAATGCTTAGATTAATGAAAGCATGAGGATCACAGCAACACCACAGCTCTTCTTGTTACTGAATGCAGGAGTGTAATAATGAGGCATGATGTTACTTGTCATTTGTATTATACAATAGTTAGCACCATAGCCTGTAATATTAAATTTTCACTCAGGCAAAGTGTTTTTAATAATCTGGAAGTGAGTAATACCTGTGGCTCATTTAAAAGAAAATAGAAGTTGCACAGTTCCTATCAGGTATGCCTTTATTCCCAACTAAAGGCTTCAGGTGTTCAGTTTGCTGCAAGGAATATAAATTGACATGGATAACAAAATCCAAATATAAGATTTGTGTATCAGAAGAATCTACTACATATTGTACATACTTGCATTATCATTTCTCATGTAGATTTCATCAGAAATGTGTCCTGAATTGCAGTAACAGAAATTCAAACGCTTTGAAAGCAGCACAGAAGGGTCCAGCTCATCTGCCAGTATGTACAACTGCTCTGGGAATGGCACTCAGCACTTTCCATGATCATATTTTTTTTTACACTTTCTTTAGGGTCTCCATTGTTATAAGCTCTAGAATATGAATCACTCTTTACACAGTGATCCATGGAGATCAGCCAGGCGACCTGTATTTGCAGAGTAGCTCTATTGTGTATATATGGGATGTTACTCAAAATGTCTGTCTGGAAGTACCTATTTCTCTCCATTGACTGTAGACAACATAGATTGCTCAACCCTTAAGTTGCTAAAGCTGTGAGGCAAACCTGACTTAATACAACAGTGGATGTATGGTGGGCTGATATAACCTGGAATGAAGATTGCAATAGCAGACCAAAAGACTTCCTGGAGTTAATTCTTGTTTCAGCAAAGCAAACAAACAAACAAACCCCACCTAGCATTCAGCTTAAAATTGCCAGTAGTAAAGAGCTGATCACCACCCTTGATAAGTCATTGCATTCCTTATTTACTCATAATTAAAAACTGTACCTCAGCTTCACCCTCTAGCTACTAGATGCTTTCCTGAGAGGCTGAAGCAAACACAAACAAAGGTTACATCCCCTAAGATCCTGTATATTTGCCTTCTCTTTGACAGACCATCTAGGCAGAAGTCCTGGACCCTTAATATTACAAGCTGAAACCTAAGCCATAATATAAATTCTGTGTGGAATTCGTCTCAGTTATGTTAAAACTATGTATTAAGTAGCCAGCTCATCTAAGCTAAACACTGAGACTTCAGTGAATGGAAAATGGGTGTTAGCATGGGTGGAATGAGTTGTTCTCTTAGTGTTTCTATCCACCACTCACTAGCGGCAGAACCATATCATGAGCTTAAACTAGATGCCTACCTTGCAGATAATTAAAGCTAGGTAAGAACAAATGTATACAGCATATCAGACTCATTCCTTAATGGATGGCTTCCTTAACGGGATGACTTCTCAATCCTTCTCATGATGCTTTGCTATCAATCAACTGAGAAAAAGATCACAGACTTAAAAACATATAAAAATAATAAAAAATATGCCTGTGGGTTTAGAAAAAGCCTGGGAAATTTTTGCTCCAGAAAATTACAAGCAGCAAAATAATCATAAAAAATTGCTTTATAATCCAAGTTTCTGTTCATCCATAACCAGAGCATCTCCTCTGTGGCACAGTGATGTTAAATATTCCATTTCTAGATTTGGAGTTACTTGTTTTATTTATATGTTGGCTGATACTATGATGCTGATAACCAAGTTTATAGATGAATATAAAATCTTTCTGCTGCAGTTAATTTTCTTTTAATGTTACAAATAATAATAAAAACAAGACAAACTACTTAATAAATCAGCAAGGTTCCTTCCTCTAATTTCCATGAAAAAAAAAAAAAAAGCAATTCAAATGATAACGTTATGCCAGATAGACTTCCATTGGAAGGGGCATCTTTCATGATGAGATAAAAGTGTCATTTCAGTCCCTGACAAAGCTTTTTGCTGTGGTCTCTACAAAAGAACCTCTTATCTTATCACTGAACACAGCTGTAAGCTTTATAAATGTATGCTGCAGCTGCCCGATTCTAGCTTCTATTGTAAAACCAGTGTTAGAAAATTGATATGCAAATGTCTATGCAGCTTCTTGTCCTTGGGCTGAGTATGGAAGCTTATCATGAATTTAGTGATACTTAGAGATTACTTGTCAAGTAGTTCTCCATAACATAGATGAGGGGAACTCACATGTCCTATCACACTTGAATGTTGAATGCGGGGTTTGTTTAAGAGCAGTGATGTGGAAAATTTTAGGGTTAGAAGGAGCACAGTGATAAGCAAGAAGCCACAGCTTAAGGCTCCAATACAGAGATAAAATTGTCTTCTTGTGCTTACTGGCCAGTCCTTAAGTTATTCATTGATGGACTGCATGTGACTTGTTTTCCCTTAGTTTTGGAGACTGGTGTTTGCCACCTATGGAACCCATGTCTTCCTCAGAGTCCCTGCTGTCCAGAGATAATCCTTTGCAGATATGGCCTGCATGTAATTTCTAGGTGTATGATGAATGCCACCTTTGCAAGAAAACTCAAGGAACTCAACTTTGCTCTGTCCCTGTATTGGTTTCCCATTACTATCCTAGCACCAAAACATACCCCTATTCCTTCTGGGCTGGACCCCAGCATGTCCTAAAAGACAAAGCATGTCCTCGGGCTCCTAGGTACATAGGAAAGACTGTTGTAGCTTCTCCTCAGGGATACTGTGTTCCTCTCCCACCAATGTATGTGTCATTGTAAGTCCAAAGTGTAACAGATCTTCTGAGAAGCATACACAATTCAGTAGTGATTTGTAAGATGATAGGGATTCCTATACAGAAAAAATATCTTTCACTCTCTGAATGGAACAACACCTCACTCTGAAAATTCAGCTGTCCGCCAACCTAATTTGAATTGCATAACTGAGCTGCCTTTTAAAGAGATTCATCCCATTTCAGTGTAGCTGTGGAAAAGTTGTACATCTGTTACATGGAAATCATGTGAGTGTTTTCTCCATGAAATGTAGAGAAACAGGCACTTTCAGAGGCCTGGGTACCCTGCTAACATGGAGACATGCTTTAAGGACAAGATTAGTCTGCCTGTGCAATGTCTGTCTATTAGCATGTTATGGAAGAACCTCAGCTACTTTTAAGGGGTGTTGTCCATTTTCCACTTGCAAAAATATTTCTACAGTGACCAACATGAAGTACCTAACTGTAATGCCTAGGAGGCTAGCCTGCAATTCTCTTGATGGTGATGTGGAACAGCGGTCTCCTCGTCTCCTCTGAATTGTCTTCTGGGGAAACTGCTCTCTCTCCCTTGATAATATAGCAAATTTTTCTTATCCAGGCACACAGTATTATATGTTTAATATCTTAAGTATCTTAGAATCATCAGGTCATAGAATTCTAGAAAGATTAAGGTTGGAAAAGACCTCCAAGGTCATCTGGGCCAACCATCACCCTACTACCAATGACACCCACTAAACCATGTCCCTAAGCGCCAAGTCCAAATTTTACTTTAACACCCCCAGGGATGTTGATGCAACCACCTCCCTGGTCAACCCGTTCAAATGCCTGACCACTCTTTCTGAGAAGAAACGTCTCCTACTTGTTTTAATTGTTGAAGAGTAGTGCTCTTTTTTCAATTCTTTTTTTTTTTTTTTTCCTTTATTTTCTTTTTTTTCTTCCTAATCATTGAAGAGTACAGGGCATGAAGTTTCCCTTCTTCCCCTCACCAGGAACATCACCTGACTGCCAGGACTTTTCAGCTATGATGGAAAGAGGCTTGGACACTACATCAGGCAGTTCCCTCAGGACCCTGGGATGCATGTCATCGGGTCCCATAGACTTGTACCTGTTTAGGTTCATCAGGTGGTCTCGAACCCGCTCTTCACTTACAGTTGGTGGGACTTTGAACCCCCAGCCTCCATCTACGGGTTCAGGGAAATGAAAGACTTGGGAAGATCGCCTACCAGTGTAGACGGAGGCAAAGAAGTTATTGAGTACCTCAGACTTCTCCATGTCTGTCATTACCAATTACTCAGATACAGAAACTCACTGCTAATAGAAGAAACTAGCCACCTATAATCGCTGACACACTCCTATTTTCACCCCTCGGTGTATTTTCACAAATGTTAAAGGCGCACTGTGGCCCCTGGGGGCTCCTGCTGTCACCCCAGTGCAGCAGCCCAAAGGAAGCTGGGTCCTCTCTTGTGCTCTTCCACGAGGCTCTGTGCAGAAGGGATGCCACCTCTGGCACAAGGGCTGGGGGATGGGAAAAAAAGTACTCACACAAGCCCTGAGAACTGGCAACAGAGTGGTTTATTGCCGGCATGTCTATGGTGTCTGGGGGCTCCAAGCTAATGCTTGCGATGGAGCCTGTGCGACGACAAGTAGGGGGCTGGCCGGACACTCCTGAGACGCCGTTTTTGTGCACGGAGAGCAGAGAGAAAAGATGCACCGCGGTAGTCCCGGGTCTGTTCTGGCTGAGGTATGTCCACTTCCATTGGTTCGTCCACGTTTGCTGGAGGTTCCACTTCCATGGGTTCCTCAGTGTTGGGCAGAAGGCTCAGCCAGTCCTTGCCTGGGACTGCCCAAACAGGATGCCTTCCATGCGTAAGGTTTCCAGGCTGGGGTGCCGAACCACGGGCTCGTCCAGTTCCACCCCTGCGTGCACTGCCAGGTTGATTTCTGTGCGCGGCTCCGATGTTGCCATCTTGTTTGTGGCCGTGGCTGGGTCCCGCACTGTGGTATGGATGGTAGATGTGCCTGTGCTCCCCGCGGCTGTCTGCCTGGTCCTGCTGCCTTCTCCCCGTGCTGCCGTTGTGCCCCTGGTAGTAAGGCGCAGACCCGCTGTTGCTGTGTTGTCTGTCAGAAGGACTGTTCATGGCCTGGAGTGGCTGATGACCGAGTCCATCGTTTCTTGGCACAGGACGCACAGTGTGCCTTCCATCTGGGAAGTTTTGAGACCGGGGTGCTGAACCGGAGGGTTGTCCACTTTCACGCCTAGGTGCCATGCCACTGTGTGTTTGTTTTCCACGCGTGGGTCCGATGCTGCCATCTGTGTTACGGCCGTGGCTGGGTCCCGCACTGTGGTATGGACGATAGGCGTGCCTGTGCTCCACACGGCTGCCTGCCTGATGCTCCTGCGTTGTCCCCGTGCCCCCGTTGTGCCGCTGGGAAGGCGCAGGCCCCCTGTTGTTGGATGGCTGAGGGGCCGGCCCGTTCCCTGCGTCCTTGCGGTGCCAATGGTAGCGCTTATAGGTGTTTGTGGGCTGCATGCCAGAGCTCCCTCCTCGGGCACTGGTGTCAGTTGTGCCGCCAGCGCTCTGCCTCCACCCGTAATGCTTCTCCTTCTCGTCAGCTGCCTTCTTTCTTGGTGCTTGCTGTGACTGCATAGCTGTCTGCTGACACCAAAAAGGGCTGCCTCTCGCTTCGCTGCTTTGGCTCTTCTTCGCCACACAAGTTGGCTCTCAGAGTGCCTAGAAGCTCAGCGAGTGGCGGGCCAGTGGCAGGGGGGGCTTTTTATAGGGCCCCGAGCAAAGGCGGGGCAGTGGTGGCCACTGTGACCTCAGCCAGCCTCTGTGACGGAGTTGCCCATGCGTGGCCAAAGGCAGCTGTGTTGGGAGCAGCCTGGAAGATGGCCTCAGGTGGAGGAAGGAGGAGGGTTGGGGGGGCTGAGGGCCCCTTTTCTGGGGCTGGGTCCCCCGGGCCATTTGGCTTGCCAGGGAGAAAGGCTGTCCTTTGGCCACAGGGACTGCCCTCCACCTCCCATCCTGTGCCCTGGCTTTATGTTTAACACTGATTTTTATGTAATTAACATTAATTTACAGAGAGGAACAGAAGCAAGGTGCATCTTCAGCCCTAATTTCCATGTGCGCTTTGTGTTCTGAGTGAAGAATTTCTTCCTCACGTCACATCTAATCTAAGTCTTCCCTCCATTTACTCAAAGCCATCACTCCTTGTTCCGCTGCTACACTCCCTGACAGAGTCCATCTCCAGCTTGCTTTTAGGCCGCCTTTCTAGATTAGGTTAGGTGGCAAAACCGCAGGACCTTGCAAATTGCAGCCTGATCTACCTTGTTCCACATGTTCCACGCAACATTTTCCAGCTCAGGCTCGATCCTCTCTCTCACCAGTGTAACAGAGAAGCATAGAAACAGTCAGGTTGGAAAAGACCTCCAAGATCTTGCTTACAAGCTAGGAAGACACAGCACCATTTTCCAGTCTACATGTATGAAAACTTGTTTGGGTAGCAAATAAAGACACAAGTGTTATCCAGAGTTTAGCTGTAGGTTTTGTTCTTCAACTTCATCTTGCTGTAAGACAGACCTGGTTTCTCAGACATGCAGGAGAGCTCTCTATAGAGCCTCTGGAATGGGCAAGTAGGTACAAGTAGGAAGGAATCCAGCCTGATGGTTGCCTTCATGCCGCATTACAGGGCTAACAGTTTGAAAAACCTTATAGTAACACCGTGTGCCTAAACTGAACCTGGCAGCCAGAGATGCTGTGACTCCAGACTGCCATGCTGCTCAATAAAAACAAGCAAACGAACAAAAGCAAAACAAAACAAACAACAACAACAACAAAACAGACAAAAAAAAAAAAAAAAAAAGAAAAAAAGAAAAAGAAAAAAAAAGACACAACCAACCCACAAACAAATATGTCGTTTAGAGCAGAAAGACTTTTTGTATGTAGAATAGTCTGAGGGGGAGCAGTGTTTTGCTGAGAAGCATAAGGTGGCATGTTGTGCTTCCTTTCAAGGGTAAAACCTCCATCACTGCATACCGTAAAAGTAACTTTTGTGTTTTTCAGGAGGACAAAAAAGGTTTAGCAGTATCTTTGTCCTCCCATTCTCAAGACAGCACTGGGCACTGCAGCCCTGCAGTCATCCTTGTAGGAGCTCCAGCCTGTGCATTGCTCTATTGATACATATTGTGGTTTGTACATGCAGGTGAACAAAAGATGGCTTTAGTGTACTGTCTAGTTGTTGCCTTCAAGTAAAGATGACAATCAAATTGAAGACTGTGGTAGAGTGGAGAAGCGTGAAGCAAGTTGCTGTATATCAAATTGCTCAAGTGGTCATGTTTACCTTTTATTTCTGCTTGCAACATTACGGGACAGAAATAAAAACTATGCTGTGCGATATATCCTTTCTGCATTTGCATAACTTACCACTTCTAAAGCAACCATTCCATCTAACGTAAGATCTTTTCAGGTTCCAAGTTCAGAAAGCGGCTATTTTTATCACAGAATCACAGAATCACAGAATTTCTAGGTTGGAAGAGACCTCAAGATCATCGAGTCCAACCTCTGACCTAACACTAACAGTCCCCACTAAACCATATCCCTAAGCTCTACATCTAAATGTCTTTCAAAGACCTCCAGGGATGGTGACTCCACCACTTCCCTGGGCAGCCTGTTCCAATGTCTAACAACCCTTTCGGTCAAGAAGTTCTTCCTAATATCCAACCTAAAACTCCCCTGGCGCAACTTAAGCCCATTCCCCCTCGTCCTGTCACCAGGCACGTGGGAGAATAGACCAACCCCCAGCTCACTACAGCCTCCTTTAAGGTATCTGTAAAGAGCAATAAGGTCATAAGCATCTGTGATGTTCAAAAGCCATTAGACAGTAGCCGTGCTGCAAGGAATGGAGAAAGCAGATTTTGTACCTCATTAATATTTTCCTCTTTTGGATTTTTCCCATCCTGCCGAGGGACTCCTGATGTGCTCTGGACTTATTTCACTTTGCATAACTAATTAAATGTTCACTGACACATGGACATTTTCCTCAATCCGTATGCATGCCCCATCTTCTAGATTCTAGAGGCAGCTGTTTTCTAACATATCTAATATTATTTATTTATTTACAAAAGTAGTGTAGCTGCTGCAGTTGGAAAGAATGACATGTACATCAGAAATAGATGACTGTTTCTGAAGAGGAACTAATTTATCAAAGAATTTCAGCCTCTTCCTACTCCATATCAAACCAAATTCCCACAGTTCTATGTTTAGAAAAAATATTCAATAAAGGCATATCTTGTACAATGATGGGTTTTTGAAGGCAAGGTCTTCTGCCAGATTCTAGTAGAACTAGGACTTTTTGTAGCTTGATACAATATTTAATCTGGATTTTATAGTAGGTGGAAACAGACTGGCTTAAGTGTAAGAACAGGAATACTATGAGACAGCATGAAGCTCTTCTTTAATGATTAAATACCCTCCTTAAATGACAGCATCTATTTCAGATTGAGCTACTTCTACAGATGCTTTTAATTGCAGATCTCTGTGTAAGTACACAAACCAACTAAAAAAGTTAAAGACCAAAGTGCCTGGGTTGGTTATTCCCCAGTTATGTGCTAACAAGATTTCTTGCACCATCTGGAGCACCTCTCCTATGAAGACAAGCTGAGGGAGGTGGGGTTGTTCAGCCTGGAGAAGAGAAGGCTCTGGGGAGACCTTATAGCGGCCTTCCAGTGTCTAAAGGGGGACTACAGGAGAGATTGGGAGGGACTTTTTGTCAGGGGGTATAGTGAGAGGACAAGGGCAATGGCATTAACTAAAAGGGAAGATTTGTATTAGATGTTAGGAAGAAATTCTTCACACAGAGGGTAGAGAGGCACTGGCACAGGTTGCCCAGAGAATCTGTTGATATGCCATCTCTGGAAGTGTTCAAGGCCAGGCTGGATGGGGCTCTGGGCAACCTGGTCTGGTGGGAGGTGTTCCTGCCCATGGCAGGGTGTTGGAACTGGGTGGGCTTTAAGGCCCCTTCCAACTCAAACCATTTTGTGATTCTGTGATTCTATGATAGCAGCATAGTTAATATAGAAACCTTTCCCCTCCCTTTCAGAGGTAGATACCAATATATTAAATGATTTTACAGTCCAAAGACTCCTTTCTTTCTGTCTTTCTGCAGAGAACTTTGTGACTGTGTTGTTCTGGTATAACCTGTAGAAGTCAAGCAACTAAACCTGATCAACAGTCTGAACAGTATCTAGTGTGTACTTCCTAGGAAGATATTTAGTTCTAGTTTGTACTTCCTAGGAAGATACTCAGTTCCAAGAAGTGCAGCTTTTCAGAGCTGCTATACGCAGTTACACTCAGAAGCATACGAATAAATTATACTAGGGTTATTTCATGCCTAAAATGCTATTCTGAAACATTACAACAGCTCCTACCATACCTTTATAATCTACCATATCAGTACATCTGCCATAAGTTTATTTTTTTGACTGACTGTACACACTGAAGCTGGAGAAGTTTCTGTATACCTGCGTGCTAAACCAAATACTTGCTGTTGCTGTTACATGTACAAATGCACATTATAGAATAGCCCAGATATCTCCCATTAATATACATGTATATGCACATGTACATACACATCAGTGTTTATGCATATATAAAGGAATGTAAGAGGAAATGTAATGGGAAATTCATGTCTTTGAATTTGTACCCAAGCTCACATAGCTCACATACTTGTTATTAAAACAAAACAAAACTAAGCAAAACAAAAACAAACAACAAAAACAACAAAACCCCAGCTTTTGGTTTATATTTTTAGTTTGCATATATTTTCTTACATTTCTGCCTCCCAGCCACAGACAGAAACAGAGGTAAAACTGTTGAAACATTTAAGGACTATCTCCTGTCATTTCCACCAGACTGGGCCCCACTTTAGAAAATGTCCCTCAAGACATTTCCAAAATGCTTTGGCAATTACATGAATCAGATAAATGTAAACATTCACTTTAAGGGAGGCTTCTGCTTCAAAGACCACATAAACATTTAGCTTTTCAAAGCTAAAACATTCACTGTTTGAAGTTGTGCTGTAAGTGCTATCCGTAAGATTCCTGAAGGCTCTGAACACTGGCCACCAGCATCATGCAGAGATGGCAAACACCACATAGGGATGCTGAAACAGGAATGCAGGTTGCATGGTGCCACCAGGATTTCTCCCACGTGCATTATTCCAGGCAAGGTGTGTGGTGTCCAATATTGGGGGCTGCACAATATGATTGTGGGGATCCAAAAGAAGACCATCAGGAGGAGAACACCAGGAGTGATCACAGGCCTAGAAAAGACCTACAAGTAAAGACCACTGGGGTGAATCACATCTTTAATCCAAAGGAGAGAAGACAGGTTAGGATGAATAGCTTGCAGAATCACCAGGAAGAGGTGATTCTAGAGGAAGTAGAGGTGATTGCTAGAGAAAGTAGAGAGTACTTGACTATCAGTGAGATAAATTTTGATAGATAAAAAGGTACCTATAGATGGCATCACTCTCAGGTAAAGAAAGAATCAGGTAACTTCTTGAAGTGCTTTCCATCACTGTGATTTTGTAACCACATTGAACAGATCTTTACCTGCAGTTACCTGGATATATTGTTTCCTGGAACAGCTGCTCTCATGCATGTGTGCATGTAGGATCTTTCCTTTCCCCTAGGACCTTCCATTTCTTGCAGTGCAATCACATAATTGTCCTCTGTTTGAAGAAGGGTCTTGGCTATGTAGCATTCCTTTTTCAGGAAGTGGAAAACTGCCAGGGCTCTGGACCACCAGGGCTCTGGATCTTGCAAAAGGGGGAAACAGAGCAAATCAATTAAAAAACAAATCCGTTTAGGTTGACCTGAAACTCTTTTTAAACTGAGATGAAATCACCAAGGAATTTCAGGAATTATCAAAAAAAAAAAGAAAATAAGTCATACATATTGGAAGCATTAGAAGACCTGTTTTCCTGTTTCTTATGTCTGTTTCTCAGCATTTTACTTTCCCCACTGGGTCACAGAGTAGTGTCTTTTCTGTAAAAGGAAAAGGAGCAGTCTCAACAGGAAAGACTGAGAATGGCTCACCCCAAAATAGGAATTTGGGGTACTTTCTGGATAACTAGGATATACCCAAATCTAGCTCTCAAACAATTAGCAAAATACTTTAATTGTAGCTTAGGTAAGTTCATTAAATATAAGGCTTCAAATGGAAGGGAAGTGACAATGCTAGCCACATCTATACTGCCAAACTAAGAACAGGGAAAGAGCCTGAGCCCTGATCACCCATAATGCTTAACAGTTGTCTCACTCCCTGGGTTTCTTCTGAATATCTCTAATGATCTCTATCCTGGACAAATCTCCTATGGAAAGGGCTAAGTTTAAACAGTGTGGACTGAGGCCAGTCAGTGCCACTAGACTTTTATGGTAAGGATCAGTTTGGGCTTTTTTTCTCTTCATTAACATTGACAGCCACTGTGACCTCTCACTTGTTCTGTACGTGAGAGCTAAATTCCCTTTGAACTTAGTCTTTTTTTTTTTTTTTTTTTTTTTTAAGCTGAAGACAAACAAAAGCAAATTTCCAATAAGTAGTTCCAGTTTTCAAGCATACCTCCCAAAATTGGTTCGGACCAGTATTTCAGACTCATCATAAATGTACATATATATATATATATTTATTGCAGTTCAGTTGTCAAACTTAAAAAATATTTTTTTTTAAAAGCGCACTAGTTTACAGTCCTTTTCTTCAAAGAGTTTTCCTTCAAAAACATGTGACAGCCTGTTAGTGGCACAGTACAGCCTGTACCTTCAAATCAACAAATTACTTATTCTCTCCTTAAAGCAGTTAAAGTGAAGTGCAAAGTCAGTAGTGACCCAACAATGCAGTGGTTTGCTTACAAATGTGCTGCTCTGGGCCTCTCCAAGCTCACCTCTAAGTGGAAGTAGCTTGTAGGGACATGGTATAATGCCCAGCAAGGCCCTGAGCTGGCTTTACTCTTTGATATAGACAGCTATTTGCATTTCTAGGCTGCCTGTTTGTGATTATCTGATAAACCCTTTGAAGTTAACTCTGGCATCTCTGCATCTGACTGAAGCCACCGCTACCATCTCGTTGTCCTGTGCTTCTGCCATCTCAGCTGGGCAGCCCCTCTTGTCCCACCTCAGACATCTCCCTTTTAAAACCGAACACGGTAAGCTCAGTTTTAGCTGGTTATTCTCTCTATTTCAATCCTGTTCAACAATATCTACATTCCCCTAGCTGGCCACAAGAAATGCTGCCACATCATGCATGATAGCCATCAGTTTGCCCACCTCTTTTCCAAGCAGCCTGCCTTCTGCTGTACTGATGCTGCAATAACCTAAAGCAATCAGATCATGTTCCATTTTTCATGAGCCTGAAAAGTGCTCATGAAAGCAGGGCTCTTCACCTTCTCTGTCAAGCTATGCCCTCCGGCTAGGACTTGAAATCAGTACCACCACTCTCCAAAGGAAAATGCATGCCGCTCTGTGAAGCTGGGAACCATCCCAGCTGGTAGCTGGAAAGAGGAAGAGATGAGAAAATAAAGAAGAAGATGAAACATTCTTTAATGATGGGGGAAAAATGGAAAAATTCTGGTTCCTCAGGGTTAGGGTCCTTTGGGAAAAACGTAAGCATAACTACATGCTCCTCCAGCAAACATCTTCTTTATTAGTACTCGCTCTGAGATTGCTTTCAAGTCAGCTGCTTCCCAGGAGCAATCTCTTAAGGGCAAGAGCCAAGCACTGAGCCAAGTCCCCTTGATGTGCAGTAAAGTTTTGACAGGCTTGGGCACTCCCAGGAGGAAGTCACCCTCTGGGCAACTGTGAACTGACAGTGAAGAGATGGAGCTGGTTGTGCAAGGGAGCCCCATCCAGGCTGGGGGCATTCCTGAACCACATATATGGTGGGCACAAACACCCCGAGACCTCAGCACCCCTTGTATGATGAAACTGGGAGGATGCTCAGAATTTTATTTACTTATTTATTTCTTTATGCACTTTATTTATTGCCTCCACTTCTGGCCAAAGCATGATGGGTTGGTGGGCTGGTTCAGTGCACCAGTTTGCATGTTTTTCGGATCACAGTGAGTGTTAAATGAAATACAGAGTGGAGCACAGACCTGTGATGCTTTGGCAGGTGAGTTAATACGCACCAACAATGTTTTTTTTTGAAATATTGGGCACCAAAGGAAAGAAAAAAATCTCTGTGACAGAGTATCTTTCAGAGGCTCCTTATGAAAACAGGCCATCTGGCTTCACTGCAGTGTATTTGTTAACTCTCCAGCCTACTACTGTTTCCCTGCTGGGTGACACATGCTGAATCTGTCACACATCTAGAGTGAAATTATAAATAAACAATGGCGCATTCAAGTAAAACAGAACTTTCCCACAGAGGGCTTATAGGAAGCAAAAAGGAAGCAGAGAGAGTCAAATCTTTGTTCTTTTGTCTGCAGGAGAGTCGGTCCCGTGCTCAGAGCTGGAAAGAGGGCTCAGATCTGCCCGCGGGAGGATGTCTTTTGCTGAGGGATGGACCAGGTGGTATCTCAGCCACAGCCACAGCCCCGCTTGGCTGCTCTCTGGCATGTGGCAAGAAGCAGCTTGCTGTCCTCCAGGTTTCAAGATAAATGCAAGAAATGGGAATGAAGAGAGCTGGAGACTGGTGGCATGGTAGTAGGGGGAATAAAAGCTCAAGCTTGCAGTGCAGCATCGCACGTGTGGATTTTGTGTGCTGGCTCAGATGCTGAGCAGGCCTTTCCACTCCTCTTAATTAATCAGAGATCTTCTCCTGCAGCCTAGAGAGGCTGTTGGATCAGAGAAACCCAGCTGAATTGCAAAGCCCTGTAAGCCAAGATGCAAGATAAATATTTAGGACTTCTCAGCTCTCAGTCATGCCCTTGTACTTTGCACATCAGAGGGAAAGCTGGGGAAGAACCGTGCCAGATCCCTGGCAGCTAGCTTCATCCCTAAGCCAGGCCTTGTATGCCTGTGAACGGCATGGCAGCAAAGCGATACTTTACGGTGACACCTCCTGGGAGAGACAGGAGAAGCTTTCCGTGGGGTTGCGAGTCAAAAGGCCATGTTAATGTTGGCCGCAAGCCACTGCTCTCTGTAGGCAGCAGCTTTCCCTGGGCTCAGGAGGCAACAGGCCGTGTTAGCTGCGATGCTCTGCTATCCTTTTTTTTTTTCACTCCCTATGTCTCCAGGGTTCAATGCCTGAACAAATAATATCGGGAAGCAGTGCGAAATTGCTGCAACTTAGATTTCCCAGTGGAAGCGGTGCATGTGCGCAGGCTGCAGTGCTCAAAGGCCAAAAGCCAGGTTGTTAAAAGATTAAAGAACTATTCTATTTCAGACAATCTTCAGAAAACAAACACCTGCTGGTCTGTTTTTTTGCCCAGTTCAACTTTTTGCAGCTTATTTGAAGTCACTGTATATGTGGGATTGCTGTGGATTCATGTTCATGACAGTAAGAGAGAAGTTGGGCTCCTGCTGGTGAATGGATGCATTAAGAGGCATAGTTAGGCTCATCTGCGTGTGCTTGTGCATTCACAGAGTATACACCTAGAACTTCCCTCCTTCACACACAAACAACATGTTTTATCGGTGTTTTTAACATAGAAAATTATCAAAGAAGAGTAGGATCAATTGAGGCTGCCTTTCCATTTCATGGAAAACCGAAGCTACCAAAAGTGTACAGCCCATCTTGGGAAAGTCAGAGGAGAGAGACAGACCAGCACTACTAGAAGCAGGAGTATTTTTGGTTGGCACAAGGCTGCTATAGGACATCACCCTCATTTTGACCTCCTTTACAGCAGCTTTCTTCAGGAGTAACTACCCTGGGTTCACTGAGTTTCAAAGCATTTGGCACATGCATAAAACCTCAACAAAGTAGATCAGGGTTAACCACAGCACACCCAAGCCCAAGTTTCAGCTGTGTTTTTTTTTTTTTTTTTTTTTTTTTTTTTTTTTAATACTAGCTACTATTTTTATTGTTAAATTCACACTTGGTAACATCACAAGCTTCCCCCACAGCTGCCCCTGAAGATTTCCAAGGGCCATAATAAGGAAGCTGGTGAGAAGCATGCATCTCTCCATGGGCTATGTAAGGAGCCAAACACCTATTTTAAGGCAAAGTCTCGCATATTGAGGGCAAAGTAAGCTAATGCCAGGAAATTAAAATAAAATCAAATAAGTAGGTAGGTAGAGGAACAGCTGTCTCTGGGCTTGCCCCAAGGCATCTCCATTGGCATGGTGTTGTGGTGCCACCCACATTTTCATGTTTTTTGCACTCAATGTGCATGTGGGAGGCTTGGGTCTGGGACCTTTCACAGCCTGTGGAGATTTCCCAGTTTTCACACACCAGAAAAATGTTCAGACCTGCAGACAAAAAGGAACTGAGGGGGGGCAAGCACTTCTCCCTTGAGAACAAAATTCATGGAGCCAGACAAGAGTGGGCAAAGGCAGACTGGGCAGGAGCAGGACTGGAGCACCAGGTCCTATGTTGTTGAACAACAAATACATTTATTTTTTTCACAAGGTAATGTTGAAAATATTCTCCATTGTGCTCCACTTAAAGCACATACGCTTGCAAAAGCGTAGAGTGACCATGATCTTCCAAAATTAGGAAAACAACCTGTGTTACACTCAGGCACCCACACAACCACCATTGGCAACCAGGTGGTACTGGAGGGAAGGAAATGTGAATTAGTCTTTAAAGACCAATGTGTTAATGTCTCAAATAGGGTTTTTTAATATAGCCCTTTGAACTGTGATGTTCTTATCTCTTGGGCAAGCAATCTAAAAGAGGGTTTTACTAAGCCTTTGAGACCGTCCCTGTTGGCTGGAGTAACTCCATGCACTGGAGCCCAACACCCAGCTGAAGACAAGATCCAACCAAGTGTGTTCAAGATGCCTGCCCATGCATAATGCCACCACTCTGCACGAGGCTCCCTGACAGCCTCCCCACGCACCCTGCTGCAGTCCCTGGCAGGATTTCCTCTGGCTCCCCATGAGGAGCCGAAGCATGAACTTCCCCCGAACCATCACGAGTGCTGCCGTGCTTGCCTCCCTCTCGCATACCAGACAAGCCAGGCAGCAGCTTGGTCAGGACTGAAGTTTTATGTTTTTACCACACCAGAGGCTCCACGCATGCAGCGGGAGAGTTAGGCAGACAGTGCTGAGGCTGCTGAAAGCAGAGGCTGCTTTCCATTATTCCAGTCAGAGTTCATTTTCTGGTCTGCAGGGACTCAGACTCCAGGATCAAACGGCTGTCTCTGCTCGGCATTACTCCAACAGGCATACAAGGGAGTTTCGCTCGTGCAGAGACAGATTTGTCCCCAGGTTCCTCCAGAGAGAGTCACACAGCATGCTCTGGAAACCATGAGCAACGGGTATTCTTGTTGGGCTGAATTACGTCTGCCAGATTTAATTTATTCAAATCAGAAACATATTCACCCATTTCCTACTCTGTTGTTTATAAAATCAGCAGTGCAGCATCTCCAGAGAGTCATGAGCCAACTGCTGCACATGACCCGCGTTGGGATTCAGGCTGTAACAGGAAACTCAGCTTGGAACAAGAATTCTCTTTTAAATGAACTCTAGAAACTGGATCTGCATTGTGAAATATTTGGATATTGAGCAATGGAAGAATGTGGAACATAAACACGAGCAACTGCTTCCTTTGAGCGCTAGCAAGCTTCAGCAAGCAGGGTGGGTGCTGCTGTCAGCCTTCCCTCTGTGGTACAGCGAGGATGGTCAGAAAGGTCTCGTGGAGTGCATTTATAATATGAGGGCTAAATTGCACTAGTTTCCTCCCATTAGCTATTCTTCCTAGTCACTACTGTACCATTCGTAAGTGAAAATTGATAATAGTACCTTTTGCTTCTTGAGTCAAGTCTTGAGTCTTTATGACAGCCCTTTGTTTGCTGCTTGTATTTTACAGTAGTGTTTGACTGCTCAGTTTGTGGGGCTGTGTCATCAGCTACATCCTGCGTGTTCTGCTCAGAGAAATCTAATTTAATCAGGGATTACTTGGGTGTCCTACTGAGCAACACTAGGATTTGACTTGCAGGCAAAGAAAAGAGGGCATGCTCTTTATTGGCTTGAACTCAGTAATGGTCCAAAGCTGCAGGGAGCCAGCTCAGGCCTCAACAAAATATATTGCTGCTCCAACAAAGTGATATAAAGAACACCCTGCCCTTCTGGAAGCAATTCTGAGCCAGCAGGTCAGCAATAACGAAAACACCCACCTCCTCAAAAAAAAAACAAAAAAAAACAAAAAAAAACCAAACTGTTCCAAAACTTTTATCTGAATAATGGTGGTGATTTTTAAATTATACAAATTATACTTGTCAGCAGAAGCTTTGATCTGTTCAAGGGTGGCTTGACAAGCACTGCCTCAAGCGAGAGTGGGACACTGCCTTGCATGGAAGGAGAGGCTGAGTTAGAAGTTGTCTCTTTAACCAGGCTCAGTGCCAGAGCTTCAAACCAACTGCGAGGTTTAGAGCCATCACAGCACTGCAGTGAAAATTGAAACAGCACACCGACCTTCAGGGTGGCCTTCCCAAGGACTCCACCACTGCCACCTGTCTGCATGCCCACTGTGGCACACCAGCCTGCTTCACACTGTCCCTAAGGAGCAATGAACCAGCAGTGATGGAGAGGCAGAAACTAGACAAGGAACTGTGTGTATTGTGCGTGGGTCAAACACTCAGCCCTAATTCTTTTCTCTTGTGGGGATGCAGTGATATCTATTTATGTTGAATGCTTGAAAGATTACTTGGTTTCTTTGAGTTAGGCTGCATTTTTTTTTTATTTTTTTTATTACTAGAGCAGAAAATGTCAAGAGAACGTACTCATAAATAATGCCCTCATGTCTTGTGATTATTTCCTTTTGTTCTGTTTTTGCTTAATTCCCACTGAAATATTGCATTCCAGATTCACAAAAAGCACATAGAAACTGCCACGTAGCAGAAGGGTGGTGATTTCCTCCAGGCCATAGGAACAGTGTTTGAACACATTCTTTTTTCTTTTTCACTTTCTCATGTTACATCCCTAGTCTTGTACAAAATATTGGCTACAAAGCAAATACACTGTGGGATGTTCTGGTCCCAATAAAGGCAATGGCAAAACCTTCACTCACTTTAAGGAAGCCACAGTTTTGCCTATAGCCTACACAGCAGAGGGTTTGCAAAATTCTTTCTGTTACTGTTTTTTTTCTTGTTAAAATACATTTTCCTCGCTCCACTCACCTCCTTTTAGATGAAAATGTCTCACTGCTTTCCAGCACCTGTGAAAAGTGTTTCAGTGAAACACTTCTGTTGGATGGGTCCAGAAAACCAAGGTGTTGCAGGAGTGGATGTGTCACTACATGGCTCTGGTTCAGTTCTGGTAAACTGGGCATCACAGATCCCACAGGAGACAAGCCACCCTCAGATATGCCCAAGGTCCCATCAAGGTTAAGGTTACAAGTAAAGCTATTCCACAATTAATTTATTGTTTCTGCTGTTATGAGCTGGTGTGGACAGACCACCAAGGTAACACCTCGGGGTGCATATCCAAGACATCTGTTTGTGAGAAGTATATACATATTTAAGACAAAGATAGAAGAAACTTTCTTCTTTCCTAATAAATCTTGCACCTCCGCTATGCTGCTGATGCTTGCTTAATTAATAAGGCACTTACATTATTTGTCGTGCCTTAAAGCATCATCTTAAAATAGCCCCAAAACAGACTGATCACGATTCTGCACTGATTCACCTCTGCAGTCATCCAGACCCGAGCTTAACAAGACGCTCAATCAATTACTTTTCTTGCTTTCAAGCCTCGAGGAGCTCTGATCTTTGCTGGGTGCTGTTTTGTAGCAGGCCCCTCCTAGAGAGCTTGCAACCAAGTGTAAAATGAGACAAAGTGGTGAGGATAAGTAAGCAATGAGCCCTATAGATGAATCCAACAAGCAGCAGCCTCAGCACCTTTCACAGCCTGTCTCTGAGACACCAGAGCACACATCTGACAGACGTAGTAAGTGGAATTTGCCGATACATATGGACAACTCCTAATAAGTCAAGAGCCAGCACAGGAACACACTGCAGTGAACTCCATGCAAGTGTGCACAGGTGGGAAAATGAAGACCCTGATAGTTAAACCTGAAGTCATTGCAAATCTGCATGCTTAAAGTCAGGCAGTGGCAGTTTGAGTTTGCATAGACCTTTAATCCACAGTGAAAGGCTATGCAATAATTAACCAATATTACAGTATCATTTCCTTTTTTCTTATTAAGAGAAGACAGATCTCTGTTTCATAAACTTACATCATCATTCTGGTACTCAAGAATGTACTCATTAAGAAGAATTATGCAGACAATTAAAGATTCTCATTTAATTTCTCCCTTTTATTCATAGTTAAGAATGTGAATGAACTAAACACATAAGTTACTGACACAGTTCTGTATGGATGTTTTGTCTGGCATATTTTGCCCAACAGCTTTCCTGTTGCAAGAAAATACTGAAATTAATTATCTTGTTTTCCTCATTAGTTACCACAGATGAATAATTTCTAGTTATTTAACAGATCTGCTTTGGATATAGCAGCTGAATTTCATACCCAGCATAACAATATTTAGCAGAGATATTGCTTGGTAAGAGAGAATTTTATGTAACTGCATTCAGTCTTGCCCTTACTGATCTAAAATTAGATCTCCTTGGGACTTCAGTGCTACTGCTGTATGAAACTTGGGCCAAAAGCAGGAGATGGATAGTATCTCTTTTGTGTCTGGTTACTGACTTTGAGCTGGGCCTTCTGATAATGTGCTGGAGCTTCCTTCATATCACAGACTCAGCTGCCTACATCCATCCTCCTCTCCCACCATTATCCCTAGACCCCAGGTGTGCCAAATGTTTCACAGGTCCCAGAATGCCTTATAACACTGTAAGAACAGCCCTGCTTTATCAGAGAGAGGGTTCACTTGTGTTCACCTAACATCTGGCCTCTGGAGGCTACTGATAGCAATGGCCAAGGAAAAAAATAGAACAAGATTCTTCTTCAGAATACTGCTGAGGACTGTGTCTGAGAGGCTTTCTTGCCCAAAATTTATGACTTCTTTGCATGTAGTTATCCCAGTATATTCTTCTTCCATGTATTTGTTCAGTCACTTTTTTGAACCCTTGTAGTCTTTCAGCAACCCCAA
The DNA here is from genome assembly GCF_047663525.1 of Anas platyrhynchos. Classification (NCBI taxonomy): domain Eukaryota; kingdom Metazoa; phylum Chordata; class Aves; order Anseriformes; family Anatidae; genus Anas; species Anas platyrhynchos. Next base: position 180,509,124 of record NC_092587.1, read on the forward strand.
GGCTGAAGTGTGTGAACTGCTCTTGATTACTGTAATATGCAAAGAAATCTTATTTTCTCCCTGATTTTATCAGATGATCATATTTATCCATTAAACAGGCCTGAAAGAATAGCTTTGCTTAGAACGTCAAATAAAGAGATCTGCTACTTATGGGAACAAATGCGGGGGGAGTTTGTGTCATGAACCCATACACAGAGGTCATCAGGATGTAAGCGCAGGATGTTAAGTAGCCAAAAAATGTTTGCTGGGCTCCATACTGTCGAAGAGCTCCATAATATGGCCTTATATCAAACATGCACACTTTGTAGATCAGGAACTGAGGAACTGTAATCAATCTCCTAAAATCACAGTGACTCAAATCTGGTAGCTCTTTTGTTCTTTGATTTTAAATTAAATCTTTATTTCCTTGCCAGATCAAAGTAATTTCTTGTTCTGTAAGAGTTCTGTTTCTGTTAGGTAGCACTGTGCAGATGAATGTGGGACTGCTGGAGCGTGACTTTTCTGGCATTATATTTTACAAAAAAATACTAATGACAAGATCAGTTCCTAGACTGATAACATTATTTACTTGATACATGCACAACTTGTGCATGAACCTGGCCCTTTTTAAGTCTCCAGAGCACAGTCTGTCAGCAGTTTCATGATGAAGAACATCCTCTAGTCTTGAGTGTAGTCACCACCATACTGTAGCACTTCATACAGGCAATCATAGCAGGTGGTGTGGGGATGGTCCAAAGCTGTTCTGAGGCTATGGAGCTATGCAGAGCTATTGAGGGTCCTTCACAAGCAGCACTGTGCCAGTAGCCCTTCCTCTCTTAGTCCAAGCAGGTTCTCAAAGTATGGCACTGGAAGCATCTGTACCAGTAGGGAACCACTGGGTAGCCCACATAAACCAGTCAACACTGGGGAGACTAACTCCATACCGAGTGGAGAGGTGTTAAAGAGGACACGTGTGCCTTTCTCAGGCCACACATTAAATCTATAATCTCTCATGGACACCCAGAAAGAGGGCTGGAACAGATGTTTTGGGGCACTGCGTGTGCTCAGCCAGGGCTTTCTGCCCCACGATCGCTGTGTTGAGAGGCAGAAGCAGTGACTCAGAGGTCTGGACATGGCTTGTGGCTTCACCTCACACAGCCCACAGACACACGACTCTTTTTCCACATTATTACTAAGCTACACTATTGTGAATGTTAATGACCCACAAGGAAATGATTCCCTACCCCAAGTGAAGCCGACCGCTACCCACAAATGCCATGTTTTCTTTCTCTTGCCTCCATTAAAATTGCTAATCACACTGGGGGAAAGCACAGACAGCCTTGCTGTGAGGTCACGGTGAAATGATGCACCACAAAGGCTAAAGAAATGTTATAAATGCAAAATTACCCCCTAATTTAAACAAACAAACAAAAGGAATTTAAAAAAAAAAAAAAAGATTTTTTTTTTTTTGATAGTCAGGATGTCCTCTACCCATTGGTGGGTGGCAGAGCACGTGAACTAGTGTGTACATTGTACATGCCACTCAGGATGGTCCCCAAAGATGCCTAATGGATAACCAGGATGCCTAATGTTACCAAGGACTCTGCTCACAGACTTTTTCAGCTTAAAATCACCATGCAGTGGTAAGCAAACGTTTCTGCTAGGCTAGCAAAGAATTACAATGCCCATGGTTCATGAGTACGAGTGCCTGTTGTTGACAAAGTAGGTCACTGAAGAGCAAATAGACAGGTTGGACACGCTGTGCCAGCATGGGTGAAATCTGTCCTGTTTCCATCTCCTGCTGTTCCGAGGAAAGGCACAGAGAGCAGTCATAAGTGAGCTCTTGGTGGTGCTGCTTTGCTGCCAAATGACCTCAGGCAGAGATAAGCAATGAATCCCTTCCCGGACTGGTGAAAATGCTGGTGGTGAGGTTTGTCTGGAGCAGAGCCTGTGGCACCATGGCATCTTTAGGGGAGACAGGTGCTGGGGGGGCTGGAGGTGAGGGTTGCTGGTGGTGCTCACAGACATTGACCTGGGGGTCCTTGCAGAGGATGCTGAGACCAGGAGATGTTTAGATTTTATCTAAATGCATTTCTCCAGGTTAACCTAATTCTTCTCCGGAGGGCAATTCTTTTCTGGAAAGCAGGAACAATACTGAAAAAAATCCGATGCAAGTGCTAATGGAAGGTGCCAGGTCAGAAATATTTATGTCTAAGATAATTTTTAAAGCATTAGAATGCACAGCAACTTAAAAATCTGTAGTAAGTAACAGTACACTGTGTTTGCAATCGTTTATTTATAGCATCATGCTTTGCACTTGGCTTTAATTGAGCTCTGTTCAGAAACAACACTTTTGATCATGTCTGTTTTTTAATTTTCCCCCTCTAGTCAGTCAAAAATAAAGGATGACATGGTATCAAGAAAAAATATTAAGATTCTGTGGCTATGCAAATAGCAGAAAATTAACATGGACTAGGTTCCAAATAAATACATACGTTTTTGATTTACAGGAAAGAGAAAATGTGGTCAGAATACAAAATTCAGCATAATTTCAGTTCATAGTATAACTCTGGAGTATTATCAAAGCAAGTGTGGTACTCTTTAACATGAAAAGGCAACAAAGTTCACACTGTACTCTAAGTTTTAATTGAAGAAATACAGAAGCAGAAGAGAAACTGCTGGTGAAATGATGATGCATCCCCAAAGAAACCTCTACTGGGGATAAACTAAAGGGAGTTAACTGTTTGGATTTAATCCAAATAAACTTTATGTTTTATATTACTTGTTTCCTTTCACACCAGGGAGAAAGAAAAAAAAAAAAAAAGGAAAGAAAAAAAAAGAAAGAACCAAACCTACGTTTGCACCTTATTAATGGAAATCAATTAGAAACAGTCCAAAAATCAAATAGAAACCAAGCAAAATGCAGAGCTGACGAGAGGCTCTGAAGGGAATGTGCTTTGTGTTAACTAGGCTATTAGAGAAAACAAAATATAAAAGCAGTAAGAGCTTCAAAGAAATGCAATGGACCGGTTCCAAATTCCCAGCAACACACTGGCTTGGAAAAGATTCACTGGACCATCTAATTTATTTAACACTTTCAATTCCTAAAAGTGCATCATTAAAAAAAAAAAAAAAAAAAAAAAAAAGCAAAACTATGGACTTTATGTTAAAAATCACCTTGCATTTCTTTGAAATTAATGAATGGATGCTGGATTTGAGCTCCCATTTTCCACTTCAAAACCACTTAGTATAACCAAAAGCTAAATAGTTTGGAATACTCAAAGCAGAGGAATGTAAACAAGAGAAATGTTGGGCACTGAAAGATTAAGAGTAATAAAGGCTATAGAGGAAAAAAAAAAAAAAATCATACAATTTTGTGTCTTAATTCCCCTGAAGAATCCTTTGTTTCCTGTGAATGTAAGTTTTGCCCGAGTTTCAAGGGCACGATGCTGAAGGCAGTGTACACGCTCTTTGCATGACGATGCCACAGTTGCTGTGTGCCCCACACTGCATTAGAGCCAGCTCCAGTGAGCGAGCTACCAGCGTGAATCCTGAAAAGGGGCAGAAGGAAGGAAATATTTCAGCCTTTCTGCAAAGCCCCTACACATCCAAGTGTAGAGTGATGGGGGGAGGTCTTCTCCTCTCCCATCCCACAGTGACTTTTCATGCCTCCCTCCTATTGTGCCCTCTGCACCTACAGCCAGGTGGCCCAGTGACCTGGAGATCTTTGCAGGGCTCTCACCTCCCTGACTGATGGCCAGCAGGAGACAGGGGAGAGGAAACTTGTACTGTCTGCAGATGAACAGGAGACTTTTATCCCTACTGCTGCCAAGCCAGTGCTTTTCATCAGGAACCAATCTGTGCTAGAAATGCCTAAAAAGAAAGAAGCTCTGTGGATCAGAGTCCTTTGTGTATCACCCTAGCACGGAGGGGCCCCTAGCAATAAGGAGGGCTCCTAGGTACTGACTCAGTGTAATGAATTGTAATAGTAAAAATAATGCGTGCTATTATTTTTGTAGGTAGGGATTTTCCCCAACTTTCTCTCCCCCTGAAACTTGCCAAGCAAGAGATGAAGACAATGGCTTCTTTGTTACCTCTGACAAAGCAGGGAAGGAGAAAAGATTGTTTTTCTTCTTCGCTGGAGGAGATACCAAAGAAATGAAAAACAATGTTTATATTCCCATAGGCTTTTGTGTAGCTGTGAGCATCTCAGAGGCAGGACAAGAGCTTGGAGTGTACACAGAGACGTAAAATCAGAGCTCTGCTTTAGTCTCTCTGCTATGCACAGATACAAGGCACCAGTCAAAATAACTGTGTCAGTGGGTGTTGCACGTACAAGTGAAAGAGAGAGAGAATAAAATGCAGGGAAATAGGAAAATAGAGGGGGAGAAGATAGATAGCTCATTATGGAAGGACTAGAAAAGGAAGGGGGGTGTATATTTTGTGACCAGAAATATTAACTAATTTTGTTGCATTTGGTGTAAATATTTGACTTAAAATAATTTGGTTGAAAACTGATATTAAAATAAGTATTTAGAAAAATTGATTTTCAGTATTTTCCTTCTTATAAAGAAGCCTAGGCCTCAAAAATCTATCTTGGAATTTGAGTTTTATCCTTTTTTACATTTTAGACTGGAAACGAGGAAAAAAATCTAACAGAATGAAATGAAGGAGAAAAGAAACAGCAAAAGAAATGATGGGGGAAAACTGCAAATCTCAACATTTTGATAATCGTTATTTCTGACAAAATGTACATATAGTTCAGCAAAAAAAAAAAAAAAAAAAAAAAGTGTTCCTATTAAAAACTAACATTATTCTCAATTATTCTGCACTGGACCAGGCTCATTTTTCAATGACATCTTGTTATTATTATATATTACGTTCATTACAGGGGAGCCCAGAGGTTCTCAAGCTTCTGTCATGCTGAGTAAGTACAACATTTAGGAAAGATTATCCTCATCTTAAAGAACTGACAAGCTAACTAGGGACAAGATGCAACAAGTGGACAGAGAACATAAGAAGAGAGGATGGAGAGGAGGAATAATAGGAGGTAGTGTGATGGATTGGATTTACAATGTTTTTCACAAGTGCCTTCTCCTGGTTCAGTGCCCCAGAAACTTTTCCTCCAGTTCTTCCATAAAGCTTTACATGGTGGGAGGAAGACAGGTACTCTTTCCACATCTATACCAGGGCTTTGTTTATCCAAGTGCCCACAAACTCGAGACCCTCCATTTGTGTCCGTTTTCCTTATATTGACCTGTGAAGTGTCAATATATCTAAGTATAAAATATGTATTTTACATGTGAAGTGTAAAACTGATGAAACTGCTACCTGATGCTCCCCAGGGTTAGGGCCAAGCTTCACTCATTAATACAAATCCACTCCTACTCCTTATCCCAAATGCCATGAAAAGTTGAGTACTCACTTTTCTGCAGCCTGAGAACAGTGGTGGCCCTGCACCTCCATGCCTAGTGCATGCCAGGGCCAACATCTCATGTGCTGAGAAAGAAGAACAGTAGGAAATCTCATCTAATTTACCAGGACTGAACCTTTGCTATCTCCCTATAGGTAGAGACAACCACTGCCAGCTACTTGGGAAGTAATACTGGGTTTCTTGTCCTTTAACAATTAAGAACTACAGCTGCATATGGAAACTGCATTGTTATCCCCTATTCAGAAACAGCTATTTAAGTTCAGCGAAAGTCTATTACTTACTGCTCTGGGCTATTTGCAGGAAAATGTCTGTTGAGAAACTTTTCACCACAAAAGGTCTTAAAAATGTCTTATTTACATTAAACTATGCCCTCCAAGACATGCTCCTGTGACTTTCCCAAGCATTTCTGGTGGCTCAAAGGGGAAATTTGAGAAAGACAAAATTCACAAAAAAAAAGTATATAGGGATTTAACTTTATTTTCTTTAACAATGACTCGGAGTCTGTATGAAACAAAAATTTTATAGCATTTCTTTGAGATTTCCCATGGTTGGTGAAACACTCCCAGTAACAACTGCTTAGAGTCACACTGGCCAGAAACTTCAGCACCAGTAGATTTATGCCTTTTCTATCACCTGCAGCCATAAACTTCCTTAAAAAAAAAATCTTCTCATTCCCTAACTACAAATTCAATTTCAATAAATGTATGTAATATAACCACAGGAAGGCACAAGGCAGAGTTGTGTGCGGTCTTAAAATTTTACACGCTGTTCTCATTGCCTCAGAAGTTTTGATCAGATATTGTCCAGCTCTAATCTATATGTTTTCCCTGGGCTAAGCAAAGCAAAACAGGCCTGAGTCGAAACCTACTGTGGTCAAATTAAAGGCATAAATAAACGGGGTGCACTTTGCAGACAAGGAGGAGCACTACAGTAAGCCTGTGACCTTGAAATCCCCTGACTAGCTAGTTATAGTAGAACCTTGATCCAAACTAGGGCATCTTCAATGTTGTCATAAATTGGAAGAAGGACCTCTGGGAGCCCTGTGCTAGACTGACACTGCTGGGATATTTCTAATTTCTGTATCATGTTGTTATACAGCCTTGTCTCATGACAACCTCTGTCTCCTCTATATAAAGAATTTGCTCTGAAGAAAAGACTGTTCAGTGGCTTTCTGTTCCCTTTATGCCCGCAGGGTAGTACAAAGCAACCCAAGGGAACAAGGCTTTTAATGCCCAGTGCTTGAACACCATAAGATTATCTGCATCATGGCTGTGCCTGTTAAATTCCATAGCCTTACCTTAGGCAATTGCTCACCTTTGGAAGTTTACTATTATGCCCTTTATTATCTGTATCCTGGTAGCACCTGAATAACCACTTCATTTCAGCATTTTTTTTAACACAGATCTGTCTGTATGTATGTAACAGAAGGCTCTATCAAAATTGCTGCAAAGGCTCAGCAAAGGCCAAACCTAGGGGAAAACTTTCATTCACAAGAAACAAAAACCTGTCCCAAAGGACAGGTGCAGTCCTACTAATGTCTGCAACCCTATGCTGGTTAAGTAAGTCGAGGATATGGGTGTCCAGCATTAATACCTGTCCATAAAAATGCAGATCAGCTGGAGCCTAGTACTACAGAGGTTTGGGCTTGGTGCTGTCCCACCATCTTCTTGTCGCACTCTGCTTGCCATGGATGTGTCTTGTCCTGAGGGTTATCGGCTGGGTTGTGAAGTGATAGTACACAGTAATAGGTTTTAAACTCGTGAATTCCCTCAGGATTCATGGGCAGTCTGTGAAATACGTATATCACAGAATCACAGAATCACAGAATTTCTAGGTTGGAAGAGACCTTAAGATCATCGAGTCCAACCTCTAACCTAACACGAACAGTCCCCACTAAACCATATCCCTAAGCTCTACATCTCAACGTCTTTTGAAGACTTCCAGGGATGGTGACTCCACCACCTCCCTGGGCAGCCTGTTCCAATGCCTCACAACCCTTTCAGTAAAGAAGCTCTTCCTAACATCTAACCTAAAACTCCCCTGGCGCAACTTTAGCCCGTTCCCCCTCGTCCTGTCACCAGGCACGTGGGAGAACAGGCCAACCCCCACCTCTCTACAGCCTCCTTTAAGGTATCTGTAGAGAGCAATAAGGTCACCCCTGAGCCTCCTCTTCTCCAGGCTGAACAAGCCCAGCTCCCTCAGCCGCTCCTTGTAGGACTTGTTCTCCAGGCCCCTCACCAGCTTCGTTGCCCTTCTTTGGACCCGCTCAAGCACCTCAATGTCCTTCTTGTAGCGAGGGGCCCAAAACTGAACACAGTACTCGAGGTGCGGCCTCACCAGAGCCGAGTACAGGGGGACGATCACCTCCCTAGCCCTGCTGGTCACGCTGTTTCTGATACAAGCCAGGATGCCGTTGGCCTTCTTGGCCACCTGAGCACACTGCTGGCTCATATTCAGCCGACTGTCCACCATCACTCCCAGGTCCTTCTCTGCCTGGCAGCTCTCCAACCACTCATCTCCCAGCCTGTAGCTCTGCTTGGGGTTATTGCGCCCCAGGTGCAGGACCCGGCACTTGGCCTTGTTAAACTTCATGCAGTTCATATATATATATACATATATATATATATGTATATATATATATATATATATATATATATAAAATAAAAAATGTCTGAGACTATCTGAGAAGTTTGGGAGCCAATGGTTTAGCACCTAACTCACAGTGAGATCAGAACGAGCTGTGGTCAGGAATCAAGCACAAGTACAACCATGCTCCAATGTCCAGTGAATGAGCTTAGCTTTTATTTCATCAGGACTCACCTCTTCTTCTAAAAGGCAGACCATAGTCCTGCCATACGTCAGACAAAAACTATACAAGCAATATCAGCAGTCAGCACATCTTTCTGCACTTCTACGTATTTGAAGTATTCTGGGGATTTGGTTGTCCCAGAGGAACACTGAGGTTTGCAGGACAAGCAAAGTAACCGTTTTTCATGCTGAATTCAAGGGTAAACCATGGTGGCTGGAATTGCTCTTCTTGCCAAAAGCAAGCATGCAAACAGTTGTTGACTATACCTGTGGCTCTGCTCATAGACAAAGTTCATTCACTTCACCATCTCCAACATGATGTCTGTCTCGGAAATGGTAAACTGGCAGTGACTGGCATCTGAAGGAGCTTACAGCAGCCCCAGCTCCTTCATTAAACAACATTTCAGCAAGAATAATGATACCATTGTCGCCATGCAATGACATAAAGTGAATTGATACTGAAGGTAACTTTTAGTACTTTAGTCCTAGCTTTTTACTGGTGGACATGAAATCATCAATGTCAGCCTATACAGCTGAGATAGCCCAGCATTCCTACTTCAGAAAATGCAGCGTGGTTTCTCAGACGCCACAACTGTAGGCAAATGTTGACTCTTAATGGCTGCCATTCCATATAGCACTTTCAAAATGATTTATAGGCAATAGCACAGTACGTTCCCCATTGGATTTTGAAAGGATATAAAAGACAACATTTCCCCCTGATTCACACCTACTCCTGGTATTTCTTTAGCCAGAGAAAGATAAATTTGCTTCATCTGTGACTAACTAACTTGAATCTCTCAAATAATATGAACTCATGTATTAAAGCCAAAGGTCACAGCTACAGTCCCTACTGACTGGATCTCTCTTGATGTATGGTCTTAAATTTCTTATATGTACAAGGCAAGGATATTAAGTAACTTGTCAAGCAAGAGTAGATGCCAGTAGCAAAGCCAGGGTCATAACTCAAGTGCTTCTAGGTGGCAGGATGTCTTCATGACAGAACAAGAGACTGACCTGGTTTTGTTACATAAATAAGATCTCCCTGCTCATATAATCACACAAAACAGACAATAATTACTAGAAACATATATGGAGATTTACTTTGTACAAATATATGGTTTAATACAACAAATGCATTTTGAATAGAAAGTACAATGCCAAAGACAAGTCAGGGTGTAGAGAGAATAAATTACACATATCTATAGCATGACAGAGCAAAACTAAGTATCAGAGACAATCTCAGCACCATATAAGAAATCAACTCTAATGTCATGCTTAGGGCAATGGTAGGTTAGGAAAATCCTGTAGGCAAGTAAGAGTTTGATGTGACTTGGTTTGGCCAGGGAATTTCCTGTTTAGCATCAAAGGTGTCCAAAGTAGAACATAAAGCATGACTGTACCCAATAAAAGCCAGTAGTGCTGCCATAGTGTAAAGCACTGAGGAGGGCACGTTTCCTTCCCTGCTCATGGCAGCTGCACAGGTAGTTTTCACAAGAAGTTATATGTCCAGAAAGGTAAATAAAATCCCAACCAAGTTAGGGCAGGCTTTGCAGTTAAATAACTGCACTTTGATTACTTGCTGATGATGAAAATGCTACTTGGTTCAGCAGTAGTGAGGAGATGAAATCTCTAATACATTCTTACATTCTTTTGCAATTATTGGTGCTACTTCCAGGGCAAAGCAATTAAATTTGCAGCTCAGCCTTTGCCTTACCAAGCGCTGTCCCATTTTCTAGAGGATCTGGGGTATGGAGCTTGAAAAGAGGAATTTCAGACATCTGCCAATCCACCCTGTGTGGAAGTTCTCTGCCTAGGGTTCTCACGATTCTATAAAATTAAAAGACTTTATCCCATCTTTGATTTGTTGCCTGTAGATGGATAAGATCAATGGCTGCAGTGTGATTCTGAGCTGCAACCATGTACTACCTGAAGTTATGATATCATTAAAGAAGAGCTGATTAAAGAAGAGCTGATAGGTACAAGCCATGTCAGCTGCATTGTTTACTCTTCTCTCCTGAAGTCATTGTGGATTCACAGCTGAGATTTACACTTAGCTCCCCTTATATTATCTATGGCAGCCTTAACTATCTGTCAACAGAAATTTCATGACCACGGTGGGGGAAAAAAAAAAAGCCATAGCCTAGCATGGTAATACATCAGGTATCTCCTAGTAGAAAGCAACAGTTGCTGTTGTGCAACAATTGATGACTAATCAACTTGGCTGTGTTGTGCATTCCTTAATATGATGCCACAGCCCCCACTTTCTGAGATGGACTGTAAAACACCTATTTAAGATCATACTGGAAGTGGTTGTGCTTGCACCTTTTCTCGCTCTCGTTATTGCTGGTGTCATTAGATGAGATTCATTTGATGCCATTACTTGTGCTCGTTACAATCTTTGTGACTAGAATATGGTACAGTATCAGAATTGTAATGCCTCATATATTCTCTGAGAGATGATGGCAGTAAATGCTACTGCTTTGACCTTCTCTGCATTTTATCATTGATTCACTGGTCATCTCCATTTGTTCATCTCTATTTGTGCCCATACTTAGACTGAAGAGACAGAGAAGAAAAGCTATAGTTACCAACAGATACGAATGTTTACAGAACTGAATGTCTCCTATTTTTAAGCATATACTAAGAGTTTATAGCCTTTTATCATGTGTTGAACATTAGTATTCCGCCTTTTCTTTGAGACAGGGACTGCTGTGAGCAGGCAGTATAGCAATGCATGAATTATCTTTTGTTGCAACACTATGCATGAGGCCAGTAACTACACATGCTTCTGACAATATTGGGATGGGGAATGGACAAAAAGGCTTCCTGTTTGATACTATTTTCAAGACTGACCTTAAAAGAATTTCTCGGTTGCTTTATTTCAGGTAACATGAGTGTAGCAGTGACCAATTAACTTCCTCACTGTCAATCTTTTCCTCACGTTTTCTTTATAGCTGGCACCCTGTTACCGTGCCAAGCCAATGGGATATAAACAGGTTCTCAAATAGGAATGTCCAGGTGGAGAGGAGGTATTATTTATTCATACTGCCTAACTTCAGCCACCAAGCACAGGAGCTTATTTTAGCAGCCTAGTCTGGATTCATCTCTCCACAGTTCTCTTGAGAGTCAAGAGAAACAACACATTTTACGACTCATCTGGACTTTTATAGACTTCTCTGTAAGTTTTCCTTATAGTCAAGGGGCAGAAGGAGCTCTTTCAGAAGATGACCAACAACATCTTAATTGTACTTTTTCTCTAGATCACTAGATGGAAAAACCTGTCTATATGGAAGAAAAACCTCCATTGTCTATAGAGTGTGAGCAACCCTTAAATTTAAGCTCCTAAACTTGGTGCTTAAAAACAGGTAGCATGATCGTTTCCCCTCCTCAACTTGTTTGATCTGGATGCTCCTGGGCAGTGAAAATGGGATGTTCTCTAGGGCATAGTCCCTGCAACAACAACTCATTATTCAGTGACAGACTCTCTGATGCAAGGGAGCTCACTTGATTTATAGCACAGATTGGGGTGTGGTGCTTTGAAACTGAATTGCTTTAGCTTGTCCATAAAGAACAAGAACATTTCAGTGGGAAGTGTGACAAACATTTATTTTTCATCTTTTTCCTTTCACAAACATCTACTTTTCAACAGACAGATTATGAAATAAGGCCACGTTTGCTCTTGCATTATGCTCTGTTTTGGTACAGGGAAAAATTAGACATGAATGTTCCTTACTCCATGAGGCTCTGATGGCTTCCAGCACTGTATATAAAGCTGCCATTACAGGACTATTTTTTTTTTTCACCTGTCACAAGAATTTACTCATCTAGCTTTGGGCAGGAATTTTTACAGGTCTCCAGTATATCAAAAATATGCCATCAATAAAACATGGTCCAATTTGGCCTCATCACTTAAGCCAGAGCTCCTCTGGGAGCAGGCGAAGCAGGTAGCTGCCCAGAAGAGCAGCCTGCTGGTGGGAAGCAAAGCACTCATCATTGCTGCTGTTGGTTGACAGCATGCGAGAGAACCAGACTGGCTTCTGCTCTTCCTCTGAGGTCATTGTGAAGGGCTGGGGCTGGTGGCTAATGTTGTCAGGTGCTGCGACAGACTGGTGGTCACCAGTCCACCCTCCCAGCTTTTTAGTTGCAGAAGTAGAGACTCCAGCTCATCTGTACAAATCCTCTTCCCTCCTGTTCCAGACCCCTTATCCCTGCCTTCCTCTTCAGGAAGGGGATGTGCCCCCACTAGCCTAGAGCTCCTGAGCTGTGGGATGGCAATACTCACTTCTGAGAAGCCTTTGTAAGCTCTGGAGAGCTTTAGCCCTCATAGCTTTAGAGAAAACATTTGGAGATGGTCAATAAGAGGATCTGATACAGAGGCATTCAGAGCATCCCAGCCACAAACATCACCATAGTGTGTTAGGCAACATGGGGGCTCAAAAGCACACCACAGGCTTTGCTGGTCTGGTTGTCACCTCTACAGCCATGTTTCTGCATCCAGACAATGCAGGCTGTGGAGATTGATGGCACTTGGGAACACGGAGCATCCCAGAATCTCTGCTGTGGTTTTTGAAACCCTGATGTTTCTCCAGAGAACAGGGGATCTCACCTGCAATTCCAACATGGTGGCAAGAGCATGGGCTAGCCTGCACCAAAAGTGTTAAGTTGCTGTATATAAAACAAAGTAAACTGTGGAGAATGTGACTGACATAAGTGCAGTAAAAACACATGTAATTAAAAATGATTGCTAAGAAGGAATAATTAGAGAAATGTCTTATTTCTAGAAAAGCATCAGTGAAACCACAGATTGAGTGGCATATTGCTTGCATTCACTGCAGATTGGCTTGTGTGAGACAAATCCTCAGAGAAGTTGGGAAGGACCAAGCAGCAGGCTGCTCTGTGTGAGGAATTCCTAGTTGTGGCAGGTGTGGTTCATGCTATAAGCAATATCAGGGTGATATGAAGCGTTTGAAACACTGATGTAGAGATAAATGTAGTTTCACACTCATGGATACTTGCCAGCTATTGTCCAGAAAGATAACTGGTTTGACATCCTAGAGAAGTAGCAAGAGCACAGCCATGGTTTACTTTCTGTGATGACATAGTTGTTTCACTTCTGAGCGGTAGTGGGGAGCTCTGAAGTCAGATACCTTTTTTGATTCACTAATTGGAGGAAAACAAGGATGTGAGATATCCCCAAGGGAGTTCTCCCACTTTGGCTTGAGGTATAACACTAGAAGAACTGATGAAATAAATAAATAAATTAATTAAAAAATATATATCTTTGATTATGAACTGTAGGTGAAGGAGAAATCAAATAGACAGAATGTTGGCCTTCCTTGCCTCTGAGAGGTTGAGTTGATTTGGCTGTCAGTGAGTGAACATTCAGCACTGAAGAAGTAAATTTGAATAACCTGCAGAAAGATTATTTGAGAACAACTATCTGTAACAGCCTGAAGAGCGAGGTCAAATTCTCTTCAGACATATATTGGTGAGAATCCAGAGCAGCTCTACTTGAAGCAAACTGACTTCTGCACTCATGTGAATGAGATCAGACAAAATTTGCTGTCAACACAGTCAAATTTTAAGTTGATCAAAGAACAAAACCTTCCTTTGTGTATATTCAGAATTCTTCTGATGACTGTAGACAGATTTAGATGAAAATATTTTCTCTAAAGAACTCTGTAAGTCCAAGTCAACTCTCAGTGTTGGAAGATGTGGTGGTTTTACCCTGCTACACAGCTGAACTCCACAGTAGCTGCTCTCTCACTCTTTCCTGTCAAAGAAAAAGGGAGAGAAAATACGACAGAAAAGGCTCAAGGATTGAGATAAGGACAGGGAGATCACTCAGCAGTTATTGTCACAGGAAAAACATATTCAGCATAGGGAGATTAATGTAATTTATTGCCAGTTACTAACAAACTAGAGCACTGAGAAACCAAGAAAATAAACTGAAAACACCTTCTCTCCCATCCACCCTCTTCTACCTCCTCCCCCCAAGCAGCACAGGGGAACAGGAAATGGGGGCTGCGGTCAGTCCCTGGCGCTTTGTCTCCACCACTCCTTCACGGTCACTCTCTGCTCCTGCTCCCCGTGGGATCCCTCCCATGGATGCCATCCTTCCCAAACTGAGCCTGCGGGGGCTGCTCACAGGCAGCAGCTCTTCAGGAACTGCTCCCACACGGCTCTGTACCACAGGGTCCAACCCCCAGGAGCAAACTGCTCCAGCACGGGTCCCCCACGGGTGGGCGGCAGCTCCCCCCAGGCTCCCCGCTCCTGCGTGGGCTCCTCTCCACGGGCTGCAGCTCCGGCCCGGGGCCTGCTCCTGCGGGGGCTCTCCATGGGCCGCAGCCTCCTCCAAGCCACATCCACTGGGGGCTCCTCCACGGGCTGCAGAGTGGAGATCTGCTCCATGTGGGACCCATGGGCTGCAGGGGGACAGCCTGCTCCACCAGGGGCCTCTCCACAGGCCGCAGGGGAACTGCTGCTGCCTGCCTGGAGCACCTCCTGCCCACCTGCTGCAGTGACCTTGGGGGCTGCAGGGCTGCTTCTCACTCCTCACTCTCACAGCTGCTATAGTGCAGCAGTTATTTTTTTTTTTTCCCTTTTCTAAATCTGCTCTCACAAAGGTGCAAACAATATCTGTCATGGCTTGACTGGCCAGTGGCAGCTCCCTTTGGAGCTAGCCGGAGCTTGCTCTTATCTAACATGGGGCATCCTCTGGATTCTTCTCACAGAGGCCACCCCTGCAGCCCCCCTGCTACCAAGGCCTTGCCACATAAACCTAATACAAAAGGGTTTGAAATCACTGAACAGCTCCTTTGCAGTCTGCTGAGCTGTGTGTATCACCTTCAGTGATTACATTTTCAGTCACTGGTGATGTATTGAATGCACCATGGATATAGCGCAGTTTGTTTTAAAAGAGCTGGAACTCTGGACAAGACAGAGAATTTCATGCCAACTTTGGCTAGAATGGGAGCTATCAAAAACCTTTTTATTCTCCCTGATCTCATTCAAATATATTGACTCCATTTATTTCAGATTAAAGACTGCAGTATTCTCATTAAACATTGGCATAAATAAATCCAATCTGCTGCCATGACTGGCACTGCCAATAGAAGCTAATAATTTAATGCCTCTTTGGTCTTTTATTTCCAGCTTTTTCGTCTGAATTCCAGTGAATTTCTTTCAGATTCTGGCAGCCCAGAGGTTTTGTTCAAACAGGTGAAAACACAGCACTTGTACATCCTGCCTGACACAAGAGTACCTGAAATACTAAATAGCATTCACAGTGCTTTTCTGTACTGGTTTACCATTATTCCTCAGTTCTGCTAAGGGGACTCGTCTATGGAAATGAGCAGATTATCTGTTTTTCAAATACAGCTGATGCTGTTGGGCAGGAGCATGGGTAATTACTCCATCAACCAGCTATGCACCTCGATAACTAACATTGCTAGTGGTGGTTGTCTCAAGTTGGAGTGGAAGACACCACTCTATAATGGGGGAACCCAACAGTTGCCAAGGCAAGATCTGGCTGAAGCAGATCTGGATGTACAGCCTGGGTAGTATCCAGATAGCTTACCAAAGGCTGGTTGCAAAACATCTCACACTTCCTATCACAAACACCTTATAAATGGTCTCTCGACACTACTAAGCCTCTGCAGCACTGTTCATTTTATCAGTTTCACTCCACTGCAGCACTTTGAATTTCTTGATGAGCTCTTCTGAAGGACATTGTGGCAAACAATCCAGAAACATGTTCTTAGTGGAAGTATTTCTTTATTGTACACACATCTACTCTCAAGACTACATTACACACACATACAGTTTTCCAGAACTACATAGTCCTTGAGCATGGATCACATTTTTAGTCTGACCTCAACTGTTTGGTCAGAAGTCTAGAGTCTCTTAAGGTATGCTGTCTGTTCTTTTCACAGCTTCCTCTACTGATGTATGGTCCTTAGCAGCCCTTGCTTAGATATGCACATTAGTTTTATATTCATGAGTTATTAGAAGAAAATCCAGGAAAACACATGGAGCAGAAATGAGAATGCTGCTTTTCAGCCAAGTCCTGAACTACAGAGTCATTCTTGCAACCCTCCTCTCTTAACTGGTTTAGTGATTCTTGGATACTTGGCACACTTATGCTGCCCCATGGAGATGTGTAGGGAGTGCTGAGACAATGCTAAGTTGGAAACCTGATAAAATAAACCATATTGGTAGCCGGATAGAAGTGGATTTGAACCTGCTTAAACAGAAATTGAACCTAGGCTTGTTATTTCCTGAGAAGTCCTCTAGCTCCTATCCAAAACACCCACAAATTAAGTAATAACATCCAAAAAATACCTTTTTCCCTAAAAATGTGAGACCTGCATTTAAGACTTCAGAAGATGAGACCTGTATTTTGGACAATACAGAAGATGTTCAGGGTTATTTTCTAGACACCATCTTTAACTGCTTATTTTAGTGGCTTCTTGAAGTTCCAGAAGAGAGCAGCAAGCAACTTGGACAACTTGTTTTTAGATCACAATGTCCTTCAGTCAATTTGGAAAGAAGTTTTAATACCTAAATTAAGTGCCTATAACAAGTAACCTACTTAACAGGCTGTGTGAAGACTACCTGCTGTAATGTGCCATGCCATACCTATGGATTACATTCCTGTTTGCAGCTCCTCCTTGCAGCTGTAAAGTTTCCTTTGCATGGAAAGGGGATCATGTAGGGTTTGGAGAAAGAGCATATTCCCAGTTCTTGCTCCAGAATAGAACTGGGGTATGATTAGGACACATCAAACCCAGGAGCCAGGAAGCTCTCCCCCTGTTCTAGAAATAAAGCCTTCGACTTTCATGTTTATTTATATCCATAGTTTACACAGAAAGGGAGATTGGTCTAAATAGCTCATCAGAATTAATTACACACCCACGTACACAGTTCTGTCACTGCAGCTATTAGGCCTTGTATAGGCCCCAGGTCCTAGGCCTTGGGGTAATAAACAACCCTTGAAGAAAATACAGATTTCTTCCAGAGATACTGCATTTGCATTTTCCCATTCATTAGCCTCTGCCTTCTTTGCTGCCTGAATTCGCTGCGATACCGCAATCGCGTATTCATGATTGATTTGGGTTATTGGGGAATGTGCTGGAAAGGAGACCAAGTGCCCGTTGTGGCAGGTCTAGTAGATTTGATAATAATTGGGATGGTTTTCGCAACAGAAGCTGAGAGAGTCCTGTGGCTGCTGTGGGTTGTGCCTACAAGGCACAATTAGGTGTGTTATGGCGTGTGGGTGCGACTGTAATTGTTCACAGCTGCGTGCACAATGAAGACCAGCCTTGGGCAGGCTTCATTTCTTGCTCAGCCTTCTCTGCCAGACTTTTTTTTTCTTTTTTTTTTTTTTTCCCCAACTTCTGGCAATACTTCCTGCCTTAGAAAACAAGAAAGGGGGCACAGGGTGCTTTTCAGCTGCTCTCAGGAGCAGGAGGTGAAGCTCTGCTCTCTGAAGAAAGGCACTGGGCTCTTATAGATAGCTCCTTGACTATAGGAAAGCCCCAACTAGAAGTGAGGCAGGATTTGCATGAGGTTCATATCTGCTGTCCTAGGACAGCAAAGACACAGAAAAACTCAGCTATGGCTATTCTGGGAGCCATGAATAAGAAATTCTTCCACCTTAACAGACACCTAGTGTCCTCAAGTGGCATAGTACATGTGTATCATACTTCATCTGGAAAGATCATTTGAAGCACAAAGGCTAATGGTGATGTTTCCCCAGGTGCCCAGGTTTCATCCTCTCTGATAAGACCACATATCATGTTGCCAGATCACGCTAACCCTTGTCAGCATTAGTACATGATCTGGAAACTTGTCCTTATAGGATTGACCTGGCAAGCACACCGACAGAACAACCAATGGTTCTCACCTGGTAATAATTACCAGCTTTCTTTACTCATTTTCCAAAAAATTAACAATTTTCTATCCCATTATAAAGCCCACCAACAATCTGTACCCTTCAACCCCTACAGTGCCCATGCAACATCCTTACTCATTCTTGTGCATCTCGTTCCTTCCTCTGTGAGCTTCCCTGATCCCTGCATAAAGGTCATCCGGAGAGAGCTTTGAAAATATGTGCAATGAATTTGTACTTTTCAATAAAGGAAAAAACAAACCAAACCAAAACCCCCACACAGAAACATTGCATACCTGATACTTCAAGAATTCAAAGATTCTCAGAAATGTTAGGTAAAAGGAACATCTGGAGGTCATCTAGTCCAAATACCTGTTTACAGCAGGACTGTTGCCTGTACTAGACCAGCTGTAATTACTGATCTGCTTCTCCACCTCCCTGTAATCTGCACCAAGATCAAGTTTAAGCTTTCTTATTCCTGCAAGCCTTTAACATTTTTAATAAAAGTTTAATAAAGCCCCATCAGTGCTATTCTATGTTCATCAGGCTTCTGCCACTCCTGTGTCTCTTCCACAGTTTCTTGCACTATCAGTCTTTTTTCAGGACTTTTCAAGACTGCCTTTGAACACATGCATGTCTTTGTTCCCTGAAATAATTTTGGACAGGCATATATGACAATAGGAAGGTTTCTCCTATTTTTCTGCATTCTTTAATAAACAGGGTTAAGCAAAGAAAAACATTTGGTTATAACTTGCCCAGAACCTCAGAGGCTATGTAGAAAGATCCATCCCTGGTACATCTTAAATAGTTTATAGACAACATAAAGGCATGAATAACATATTAACCACTACCCAGACTGATTCTGCTTCAGGGAAATCACTGGGGATACAAGCAGCAAAAGACACACCTATATTATCTCTGAAGCTAAATTTAGATTGAGCTGCATCTCTGCCTATTTCTTCAACCCATTTTCCCCTGTTGCAGTGCAATAAATATTTCTCCTGGAGCACATGGATGTCACTCAGTGTGTTCTCTGTTTAATTTAGCCACTATGAAATCCAATTTTATGATCACTAGCATTTCGACTAGGAACACCTACAGACAGGACTGTCAGAACTTGCCGTCCCTGACACCCAGCTGTTCAGTTCTACATTTGGAGGGATCTTGGAGAAACCCCTTCCTTACATCGGCTCTAGTACTCCTCTGACTGCATGTTGAGCAAGTTCAGCTGGATGATCTAATAGAAAACTAATTCAAGGAAAAAAAAAAAAAAGAAAGAAAGAAAAAAAAGAAGAAAAAAAAGCATGATTTTCTGACTATTTTCAAGTTGAATGGGCTCAGTACAGGGTCAGAAGAGAGCAAGGGCCACATCAATGGGAGGGAACTACAGCAAGCTGTAAGGACACATACAGGGAGAGAGTCAAGAGGAAGGGAGAAAGGGGAGCAAGGCAGTCCCTTTAGATGTTAGATTTGTTCAGCTGCTTTGTCAAATCACATCACCAGGTGGGCAGCTTGGTGACAGCTTTCAACCCCCTAGTAGGCTTTATGCAATGTTCTAAATACAGTTATCAAATTGCTTAATCTTCATTATAATGTAACCCCAAACTTGTTAAACTGAATTAATGAACCTATACTAAATATGCATTTTATTTCATTTTTTTTTCTATTCTTACTGATTTTGGCTCTATCTTAATGAGTCCTTTGTAGATCTCTTAGGAATAAGAAGCTGTTATCTTTGGACATCTCTGTGAAGACCCAACAGACCTGTTTCTGAAGGAGACTCTGGATCCTACCAGACCATTGCTAGTCCCAGTATCAAAGCAGCAGCTCACGGATTTTCCAGGAAAGGGCAGAACTAACAATCCAAAGAGGAAATTTTTTTAAAGCTGTTTATTTTAATCTTCAAATTAAATCTAGAAACATTTCTTTCACCAGCTTTCCTCAAGAAATAATGACATGCCTGGGGACCTCTTTTAGTAACTATTCTCCTTGGTACCGCAACAGAAGTATCATTAGGCTGTTGGCTGTGTACACAGGACACCAGCCATAGGCTAGTTCTGTGTGCCAGAGTGATTTGATATGAAGAAATATCCAAGCTAACTCTGAACTAGTACAACTACTTAGTCCTACTTTGGCTAACATAATTCAGTAGTAACAAAGATATGTTGCTTCTAGTACCCTGGTGAATTGTTGTTTAACCCTGGCAGGCAGCTCAGCACCACCCAGCTGCTCACTCACCCTCCCAAGCTGGGATGGGAGGGAGATTTGGAAGGTAAAAGTGCGAGAACTGGGTTGAGATAAGGACAGTTCACTATGTAAAGCAAAAACTGTGTGCACAAGCAAAGCAAAATGAAGAATTAATTCACTGCTTCCCATCGGCAAGCAGGTGTTCAACCACTCCCAGCAAAGCAGGGCTCAGCACGCATAACAGTTTCTTAGGAAGACAAATGCCATCACTCCGAACATCCCCCGTTCCAAAATCTAAAACACAGCATCATACAATCCTCTATGGAGAAAATTAACTTTATCCCAGCCAAAACCATGACATGAATTTATGCAAAGATATATGAAATTTTTGATACCTTATTGTGACAAATGAATATTGCTATCTCATTTTGACAAATAAGTACTCACTCTGATAAACAAGAATGACAAGAAACGATTTTCCCTCTTGGGACAGAAAAGATCTTCATTGTGGTGTTTTTTTTTTTTTTTTTTTTTTTTTGTTTTTTTTTTTGTGTTTTTTTTTTTGTTTGTTTTTTTTTTTTTTTTTTTTTTTTTTTCCAGCTTTCAGGGTGTAGAAAGCTAGTATTAACTGCTGGCAAAAAAATTCTGAGAAAAGCTGTGTATAAAATTCTCATCTAATATACTCACAAGCCATGTACAAAGAAAGGAAAATAAGATGAAAGATGATCATTTAGTGTTTTATGGCATCACATACATTCTCAGAAACTCTTCAGTGTTCCCATGCCTGTTGAAGTAATACAAGGACTTTAAACATCATTAAATGATACTCCTGCAAAAGCATGCAAATTATTTCTTCTTATCTTCTTGTCTAGTCCCAAATCATGCATCTGCATAAATGCTTTTAGGTAAGAGGAAATGGCAAAAACAACAACAGTTTTCTTTTCTTTTGATTTGAGATATTTATTTATTTTGTCTGTTGTACGATAGCCCAAATTTGGATATAAACAGTTATGTGCCACTTAGCATACACAGCTGTGTTTATTTTAGCAGACAAGCCATTCTCTGTTCTCTGAGTTTCTTGCATATAATGTATCCATGAATTTGGTTCCCAGGGGAACAGAGCTGTGAATCTCAAAAGCTGAAATCAACAGCTGAGATGAAAAATGCTAGGAGCAGAATGACCACCTCACAGGACAGAGAGGGCTAATCCTCTTTGATTGGGTTTGGATTTGCTTTCAGGGAGTGTATTAGTGAACAGCTTTAGAAACCAGAATATTCACTGAGGTGACTGACTGTGTATGCAAATACTGAAGGAAAGTGAATTTTCCGATCCTGGAATTATCCTATGAACACTTGATGCTTGGTGAGAGGTTCTTCTAGGCTAGGGAACAGAAACAATACTGTTGGACCTAGAGGAGCTGCTGTGGTGAAGCAACATGCCTCAGGTTTCCAAAATCAAGTCCTCTCAGCTAACTCATCTTAAAGAATCCTCAGACCATTTCCAGGGATACACACCAGATGAATTTAAACTGCTAAAATTAAGTCAGAGACAACTCTTTTTATAGGTATCTCCCAAAATAGAGAATACAGGTACATGCCGCTGGGCTTACTTAAATTATAACTGTGTGTATGTAGATGAGGTGAAAAAGTCAACTGGAAATTTATTAAAGAAAACCTAAAATAGCAGACATAGCTGGTCACATGTTCAGAAATTACTTGTACAGAACGTGTCCCTGGAGGGAGCTGTGATTATCAGATACTGCAGAAATGCACCACTTTGTATGAGCAAAACATTAACACTGAAGTATTTTCAACTGGACGAAATCCCAAAGTGTTCCACATGCAAAATGTTTCTCAACAAAGTTTCAATAGTGAATGGCCCTGAATAGCTCTTAAGACAGGCTGTTGTCGTGATACCTAAAAGAGATATCTGAGGTGGTAGGATGAACCATCTTGGTATAGTTCCCTTCTGCCTCTATTAACTGTGAGAGGAGCTTGAACAACTATAAGAAGGGCATGCACAGCTTAGCCTAAGTGTATAATTGTCAGTAAACCAATGCTAATTGAAGTCTCTGAGCTTTTTAAGAGTCAATAATCACTAAATCCCTGCATCTTTCATCTCACTAAGAAGTAGACTAGACTTGGTCTACATATATTTACCATTGCTATTACCCTAAAGACAAATCCTAAATCCTTTGTTTAGTGTACACTACTATATCTTTGTTTTAGCAAGTTCCTTCTAAAATATGATTTAGTGAAGTACTGGGAATTGGTAGAAGTTGGCTTAGAATGAAAAACAAAACCAACCAAAACAAAACAAAAGCAGTGAAGGAGACATGTTCTCGATGGATGCAATTCATATTTTCCAAGGCTAGTTGAAAAAAAAAAATCTGTCAAAACTTGAATTTAGATTTTTTTTATTTTTTTTTTTTCCTGAAAGGGGAGGCTTTCCCACACATAATATGTATTATTGTTTGGAAAACTGAGAGGCTAAGAATCAAAACTTGGAATGAAGAGTTGGCCAAGAGTATTTCAGGGTACGTGTCACTAGCGTTCCTCAGCAGTGCAGCAGAACAAATTCCTCGTGTGCTTATACTTTTCCATTTCTTGGCTATGCAGGTGCACATTACATTTCTCAAAATGCGCCTTTGGCCATACAATCCTTCATGAGCTTCTTGAGCCGTTTTCCTCTCCAAGATGAGACACTGTGGGAAATATAACCCAGCTCAAAGAGAAAAAAAAATAAAAAAGGAGTACATCTGGCCACTGAACCACAGTTCACATAAATCATCTCTGTAACATTTAACAAGGGATTTTTCTCTCAGTTGAAATATTTGAGATATTATTTTCTTTGAAAATTCAAGATTTCTTATGTGACACAAAAAGCCATTTTCCCACCACCAGTAACTTTTATCCTATTCCCTCTTCTGCAGTTTTATTCCAACTTTACTTAATCATTTCTAGGTGCCAACTTTGCTGTTTTGCTCTCACTATAAATGATGACTTCTCAAGGACCTGTCTCCTGGAACCATGAGAGTACCTCAGCATTTCAGCTTTCATGTATGAAAAAGGAATTTTCCAAATCAGGTATTGGTGGAGAAAACATGAAATAAAGATCTGATTGTGTCCTAACTGCCTGAAAGATGAGATAGAGATTAAAATTTATAAAATTGAAAAACTGAAAAAGAATGTTGTTTTATTACACACTTCTGCAGTTACTTCAGTGATATTTCTTACCAAAGGCAAAATTTTAGTATTAGCCTAAGGTAGCTAAGAAGTAATTTTATCAGTGGAAACCAAGAAGTTACCTACATGGGTGATGACTCCTTTGCTGGAGCTATTGGACAAGAGAAGTCAAATCCTAATGGGTATAACACACCTTTTTTAAAAGAGACAGTTGTCAGATCATTGGGTGATTTACGACATCTGTGAAAAGCATTTTTCTAATTAGTAACTAAATTTAGACCGTGGTGCCTCAGATGCTCTGCAGCATGCCTGACGCATAATAATATCCCTTTAAAAGATGTCTTTGTCTCATGCCTATTTGTGCTGTGATTATCAAGCAAGAATAAAGCACTTCTGGCAGGTGTTTTTGTTTCATGATAAAGAGTTGGTAGCCTTGTGAATTTAAGTGTATTTTCTATGCTCACATAACTCATTCAAATCTATGCTGCAGGATAACTTTGTGGTTGTGCACACACAGGAAAAGGCAGGTGAACTCTCACGATGCCCTTGCTTCACCAATTCTGCAATTAAACCTCCTGCTGTTGACAAACAGGACCACACTGAAACTATCAGACCCACCTGCAAGGCTCTTGGTGCTGTGCTACCCAGTCAGAGCCTCAGACAGTATCAGAGATGTGGAGGAACACACATTAAATATGACATTTGAGAGTAATACAACCCATTAAGGCAGACAGTGCTGGCTTTGGAGGGGGCTTGACAGCTAATAAAGTGATCAAAGTTGCTTTGATATGCCTCATTTTAGCTTACACAGCTGAGTTCTTTTACAGGCGGCAGAGGTGATGAGAATAGTGGTCTCTTGTGTCTTCCTGAGGGAGGGATCAACAAACAGCAATAGCTCGTGCAAGCGACCCAGTGATGCAGCGTTTCCTTTTTTTTTTTTTTTCTGTATTTTTTTAACTCAAATTAAATGAAAGAACAAATAATTGCAGATGGGGAAATAAATGTAACCGAACATCCTTTTTCATCTTTTTTTTTTGTTTGTTTTTTTTCCCGGTTGTTCTAATCACTTTTTTTTTTTTTTTTTTTTTTTTTTTTTTTTTTTTTTTTTACTAGAATTGTAAGAGAATGAACACCACATTGCAAACATTAACCCTTCAGCAGATTAATCACCAGTATGTGTTTCAGCAGACTCTGCAGTTTTACTCTTCGCTACTAGGGAAATGTGTGCCAGTCTGTCTTCTTTCAACTGGAAAGGGATGGGATTTTTAAGTTAGTAAGAAATAATTTATGAATGTATTATATTTGCAGTGTTTTTGTGAAGTATCATAACAGAGTTATATAGTCTCCGCCAACTACACAGGCTAGTTATAAGTCAAATCTATTATAACAATGTTTCTTACGAAAGATGTAACAGAATTATGCATTAAATCGGACTGGTACACAGATGTTTAAAAACAACAGTTGAAATTTTAAATCTCAATGAATAAAACAAGGCATATTCTACTACACAGAGTCTGATGTTCTAGTGATGTTTAATATCTTATATGTCCATAGCAACTTCCATCACTCAGTGCTAGACATTTGCAAATTAAACAGCACATATGAAATCTCATTATCCACTGCAGGAGTGATCGGCTTAAGGCAATGGGGTATGGCAGCCACATCAGCCCAGATTCCCTAAGAGTGTTTTGGAAAACCTCTGAAATCATGTGAGATATTACAAATGCTACCCAGATTTTATTTATTTTTATTTATTTCTTTTCATGACTTTTAGTGTGTTGTTCCCAAAGATGCTGGAGATAACCAATGGTGATACTGATAACTGTTTCTGTCTGGATGAATAGTGCCACGAGTGTGCAGGTTATCGTAGTTTAGCTGTGAAGCCCTCAGCAGGACCCTGAAGACATCCCAGAGACAGGGGTAGGGGCAGAGGATAAGATAAGCCAAAGCAATATCCAGGGAGCCACATAGAGGGGCTCTTGACTGCTGCCTACAAAGTTCAGATTCCAGGCTCTGTGAGCATCCTCTTTGCCAAAATACTCTACTGAGGAAACCAGCATTATGAGAGAGTCCTGGAAAGGCAGGAAGCCAGAAATAAATGTTTTACATCTGATTCTTGGCTCTGCTTCTGTGTCCTTACTTCTTTCCTGAGATAACTTGAGACAGGCCTGCTTTTGGTGGATGAATAGCTGGCTTTGAGGGTCCCGGCCTGACTTTAGACCTCTGACTAAGTGGCATAGCTTATTCTGTGAATGTATGTTCAACCACCCAGATATTTTCCATGATGTTTTTTTTTTTTTTTTCCCAAGAAGAGTCAGAGGAAAACTATTTGGCTTGAGTAATTTTTTGTCTTTTCCTATTCTGTCTTTTTTTCTGTGAAGAGAATAAGGATGAGAGGGGGGTCAGATATGGCCTTTCACATTCTTTTGGTCTTTTTTCTTATGATATGATTGAGTGCAACAGGCTGAATCAAAGTGAGCAAAAAGTAAACACAGGGTCATTTTCCAGCTGAATATCATCCAGAGAAAGATTCAGAGTCCAGAGTAGACTTCTGAGTGAGTGTACCACCATCAAACACAATGCTGTTCCCTGGCTTACTTCAGACCTTCAATGAGCTTTTACTGTTTGACTCTTAAATTTCTCTTTCAAACTTTTCTCATGCCTGCAAGTTTGCCGCACTCTTTGGGCAAGGCTGCCTTTATTCACCCCATACAGTACTCTGCCTTAGCCCCACCTCTCCAGAAAATCCTTACCTCCTCTTTTGTCCTTTTCTCCCCTCTCTACAGCGCTTGAGCACTGCAGCTTCTCCTCAAGATATCACCAGTCTTCAGCTTTTCAGATTTCAGAAACTGCTGTTCTTTGCAGTCTGCACCCCAGTCCTCCTTCAACCCCGAGCTATGAGGAGCTTTCTGAGGCTGCAGCTCTTCTGCCAGGAGATAAACACGTGTATTTTTCTGTGACTGGAAGCAATGTGACAACTCTTGCGGCTCTCTTGTCAGAGCACCAGGGATTGTGGACCGCTAAGGTCTGGCTACGGTTT
The DNA here is from genome assembly GCF_047663525.1 of Anas platyrhynchos. Lineage (NCBI taxonomy): Eukaryota > Metazoa > Chordata > Aves > Anseriformes > Anatidae > Anas > Anas platyrhynchos. Next base: position 180,535,650 of record NC_092587.1, read on the forward strand.
CTAATGGTGTAACTCATTTGATGCCAGCAATGAACATGAAAGGCCAAGTATGGAAATGGCAAGCCATCATATCCATTAACTTGTGAGATATCTGTCTTATATTCAAAATGAAAGATTAATTGTAAAAATGTATGGAGATATGGCTGAATACACTCACACCTCATGTACACAAACCCTTTGTTCTTGTTACATATGTCCTTCCCTGTCTCCACAAGTCCAAAGGGGAACTCATTTCGGTTTCTTCCCTGCTGCAGGTGGAACGGGGGAAAACAAATTAGTCTCTCCTGCCTGCTGAGGACCCCTCCTTGACAGGAAGCAGTGTTGATGTTGGTTTAATGTTTAGCCAATGGAGGACTCTAGGATGTGCAGGGTGCAAACTCAGTGGTAAAGGCAAAGTAACAGCCTGAAAGCCTGGACTAGACAGCCATGCTCAAATACTCTCACAATACTAATGTAAAATAATTACTTCATATTGGCCCTTACGCTTCAAAAAGAAGCAGTTGGTCAAAAATGTAGGCAAATGCATCTGGAGAAGAATTGTGAGCATGTTGCCTACTGGTTTTGAGGTGTCTGCCAAGTCAGGAGATTAAGTTTTCCCCATCTTTAGTAAAGCAAAATAACTGGTACACAAAATAGTCACAGAGACAATAATTAGGGAACAATCCCTAGCTCATTAACTTCAAAATTCAGAGGTAAATGTTAAATCATCAAATCACTTCTATTGAAAAATGGGAACCTTCCAGAGCAGTTTTGCAAAGGGAGGTGCTTGTCTGTTAAGATCCCAGCAAGAAAAACATACAGACTCTGTAAAATACTATTTAAAAATCAGTTTATTAGAGCTAACAATATAAAGAAAAGGGGATATATGAGAGAACAATATATATCATATATGAAGAGAACATTACAGATTTTATAGATTTTTGCCCCTCTAGCTGCTGGAAACCCCTAGTTGTGCAGCATTGAATTGCTTCCAATCCACACACAGACCCTGCTAGTAGAAAATATTGCCCCATTTTGATTATTTGGGCTACTACATGATTTTCTTACATGAAAGCAATTTTACACATTTCTACCATCAAGCAAAAAATATGTTTGCATGGGAACTTACTGCTGCACTTTAAGGTAAAGGCAAAGCCAACACAGGTGGTGTAATCATCAGGTCTGAGAGGGAGCTGCCTGCAGACTCCTGTTACCATCACCCACAGTTTGTCTTGTGGGTGAGGGAGATGTGTGGCATGGCACAGGCCCAAAGGTGATGCCATACGCTCAGCACAGCACAGACCTGGGTCTACACAGATTCATTTATTATGTGGATCACTTATATCTTGATGTATAATGGTCTTCTGTTTGGGATCACTACATCCCCCCTGCCTTGATATACATACAGTTGACCTTTCTTAAAAGTTACAGACGGAATTAGAGAGCTGTTTGGCTACTACAGAGATTCTCATACACAAAGCTGTCCTGCAAATAATAATAAACAAAAATAACAACATGTAAAACAAACACTGGTTGTAACAATATGTGTAGAACAACAATGACATTAGGGCTGGGACCACCAGAGATGTCCTGCCATTCCCTTTGCCCCTTCTTCCGTACGACAGTAATGGTGCAAACTTCACCACGCAGTCCAGTTGCTTGTGTGATGTAGCAGACAGGCAGCTTTGACGCAGCTGATGGGCAGGGACATCCAGCACTTTGTTTGCGTTGATATACAGCAGGCAGCGAGGTATGGTGGCAGTGTGAGGCTTCACAAAAGGGTTTTACATGAGAAAAACAAATGCATTTTTAGGTACAACCTAGGAATTTGAGTCTCCTCAAATATCATTACTACAACTTCTAGTTCTGCATAGTGACCACTGTCCTTCCCCTACTTTGATTAGCTGGACTAAAGACCTTCTTCCACTTCTATCTTGTTTTTGGCTGACCCATCCATGAAACAGGCACACTGTCTCTTCTCAGAGGTGAGTGGAGGGACTTCCTGAGCCCAGTCAGGACTTAATGGCTCAGGGTTAGGTTGAGTTGCATTTGACAGCCCTATTGGGCTATTTTTTCCTGCAAGGCACTGATTTTCTGGGTACCTGGCTTTGCCAGCATGGAAATAATCTTTCCCATCTTACAGCATGGCATTGTTGTGCTCTCCATGGATTGCTTTTGCTGTTTTGCTCTCCCACAGTGTCCATGACACTTTCCCATGCCTCCCTGACATCCTCCTGCTCAGTGGGTGCAGTCAGCAGGGTATCACCAGCGTAACAAGACAGCCCACACAATTTGGGGACAGGCAGCCCTCCTCCGAGGGCTGAGCCACTGTCCCCTGGCAAGGTGTGGGGCTGTGCCCATCTCCCCGAGGCAGCACCAAAGGGTTTCCCAGGAGAAGGCAGGCTGGCCCTGGGACTCCCCAGCACTAGGGATGCCAAAGGAGGCGTGTGCCAAGTCGCTGACAGCAAGCCAGGTACTCACCCCAGCCTCTGACTGCTCTGGCAGGGTGACACGATTCAGAGCAACAGCAGCCCATGGGAGCAGATGTACTCCAAAGCTGGTTACCAGCGTTCCCACACCAGGACCCAGACAGTTTCTTGACAGGCCAAATAGGGCTATTAAAGGCAAATGTGTCCTCTGCAGCCCCCCTGCTTCTCACAATGGTTTGATAGTCTGAGAAGAGCACAGCTAACAGAGGCAGCCAGCAGACGCAGCAGTTTGAGCAGCAATGTGTTACAGGGTCAGGCTGGGATGGAGTTAACCTTCCCCACAGCATCCCATATCGTGCTGTGCTCTGCTCTTGTGGCTAGAACAGCCCTGATATCACAACAATGAGCAGTTCAGACACAGCACCAAGGGTGTCTCTCCAGTGCCTACCCTCCCAAAGCCAGTAGGCTGGGGTTGGCAGGAGGTAGGAAGGGGACATTGCCAGGAAACCTGAGCTAACCTGACCAAAAGGATATTCCATACTGTATGATGTCATGCCAAGCAATAAAAGCTGAGGGGGGGACTCTCTATGAAACCATCGGTCTTCTGAAACAACCACTATGCATATAGAGGCCTTGCTTCCCAGAAAGTGGCTGGACATTGCCTGCAGTTGGGAAGTACAGGATAATCATTTTCTCCTTTTGCTTCCACATGACATATGCCTTTTTTGTTTCTCTCATTTTTTTCCCATTTTTGTTTCCTTTATTTAAACTGTTCTTTGTATCAACACATGAGACATTTATCATCATATTTTTCCCCCTGTTCTCTTGAGCAGAGGGAGTGATGTAGTAGTGTGGTGGACAATAGTTGTCGATCAGTGTGAAACCACCACACAGTGTCTGGGCTCTGCATCTTTGAGACCTTCTTAAGATCTACTTGACCTTCTGGAGATTAGTACAAACCATTTGACACTGTCCCACGTGATACCCTTGTCTCTAAATTGGAGAGACATAGCTTTGACAGATGGACCACTCAGTGGGTAAGGGATTGGCTGGATGGTCGCACTCAAGGAGTTGCAGTCAATGTCTCAACATTCAGGTGGAGACCAGCGATGAGCATTGTTCCTCAGGGGTTGGTACTTGTACCGGTGCTGTTTAACATCTTTGTCGGTGACATGGCTTGCATGCACCTTCATCAAGAATGCAGATGACACCAAGCTGTGTGGTGCGGTCAAAACGCTAGAGGGAAGGGATGCCATCCAGACAGACCTGGGCAAGTTTGAGAGATGGGTCTGTGTGAACTTCATGAGGTTCATGCCTTGACGAAGCAATCGTCTCTGGGGCAGATGTGTTCTGTGGAACAGGGGATCAGGACAGGCAGGGCTTTTTTTCCGGCATCGAGGCCACTCGAGGCGGTGGAGGGAGCCACCAGGGCCCGGCAGTCCTCGTGAGGGAGGTTAAAGAGGTGTAGGCAGAGCCAGCAGTGCCCCTCTAGGCTGATGTTCAAAAGCAGCCTAGAGGGGCTGCTTTATCGACTATCTGGATGAGGAGATCAAGTGCACCCTCAGTAAGTTTGCAGATGACACCAAGTTAGGTGCATGTGTCAATCTGCTCGAGGGTAGGAAAGTTGCGCCAGGGGAGTTTTAGGTTGGATATTGGGAAAAACTTCTTTACTGAGATGGTTGTTAGACATTGGAATGGGCTGCCCAGGGAAATGGTTGAGTCACCATCCCTGGAGGTCTTTAAAAGACGTTTAGATGTAGAGCTGAGTGATATGGTTTAGTAGAGGACTTGTTAGTGTTAGGTCAGAGGTTGGACTAGGTGATCCTGGAGGTCTCTTCCAACCTAGACAATTCTGTGATTCTGTGAAAGGTTCAACAAAGCCAAGTGCAAGGTCCTTCACCTGTGTCAGAGCAGTCCCAAGCACAAATACAGGCTGGGTGGAGCATGGATTGAGAGCAGCCCTGAGAATGACCCAGGGGTGTTGGTTGACAAGAAGCTCAACATGAGCTGGCAATGTGTGCTTGAAGCCCAGAAACCCAACTGCATCCTGGGCTGCATCAAAAGAAGCATGTCCAGCAAGTCAAAGGAGGTGATTCTCCCACTCTGTTCTGCTCTTGTGAAGCCCCACCTGGAATCCTGCATTCGGCTCTGGGGCCCCCAGCACAAGAAGGACATGGACATTATAGTGAGTCTAGAGGAGGGCCTCAAAGATGATTGGAGGGAAGGTGCACCTCTCCTATGAAGATAGACTGAGAGAGTTGGGATTGCTCAGCCTGGAGAACAGAATGTTGTGGGGAAAACCTTATAGCAGCTTTCCAGTACCTAAAGAGGCCTATGGGAAAGCTGGGGAGGGATTCTCAGAGAGTGTAGTGATAGTGTGGTGGTTTTTACCTTGCCCTTCTGGCAACATTAACCCTTCTGCCCAACTACGGGCCTGCATCTCAGCTGTGGAGAAACTGTTCCAGCAGGTCCACCACCTCAAAGAACATATATCTTCCTCCTCACTTAGACAGAGTAGTATTTCAGCTATTAAGAGTCAGCATTTTCCTGCCCAAGGGAAAGAGTACCCAGGACACACACCACATGGCACACTGTGGTTTTATCTGCATGACCACAGGGAAGATATGAGGAAGTAGGATGGTGAACCTACCTCGACCCTAGACACTTGGATACATGAACTGCAAGGAAATACAGCAGAAAGAAGGAGGTGTCCTAGAAAAATTGCTGTTCCAGTTTCTGTTGGGCAGGACCCCAGAGGGAGTAGAAGGGCTAATGTTTCTCCTGACCTAAATCAACCAGAGGGATATTCCATACCGTATGATATCACACACAGCAATAAAAGGTGGGAAAGGGGAAGGAGAGGGGGGGCTCTCTTTATGGAAACAACTGTCCTCCTGAACAACCGCTATGCATATTGAGGCCCTTCTTCCTTAGACATGGCCGAACATCGCTTGTTGATGGGAAGTAGAAAGTAATTTATTTTCCTCACCGTGCTTTTGCACAGCCTTTGCTTATTTTATTTTATTTTTCCCTCTTCCTTTTCTCATTTAATTAAATCATCCTTATCTCAACCCATGAGTTTGTTTGTTTGTTTGTTTTCTTTCCAATATACGTTCTTCTTCCCCTCTTCTTCTAAGGAGGGGGAGTGAGACAGCGGTTGTAATGGAGTTCAGCTGCCCAGAAAGGTAAAAACCACCACAACAGGACAAGGGGTAATGGCTTTAAACTAAAAGAGGGTAAGTTTAGGCTGGACATTAGGGAGAAATTCTTCACTCAGAGGGTGGTGAGTCACTGGAACAGGTTGCCCAGAGAAGCTGTGGATGCCCCATCCCTAGAGGTGTTCAAGGCCAGGTTGGATGGGGGGTTGAGCAACCTGGTCTAGTGGGATATGTCCCTGCCTGTGGCAGGGGGGCTAGAACTAGGTGATCTGGTAGGTCAGTACAAGATGGAAATAGTTACTATAGCAAGTTCAGAGGAGGGCTATGAAAATGATTAGAGGACTGGAACAGCTGTCCTATGAGGACAGGCTGAGAGAACTGGGCCTGTTCAGCCTGGAAAAGAGAAGACTGAAGGAAGACCTCATCAATGTATATAAATACACATTTGATCGCAGACAGGACGTGCTAACAGGACCGGCTTGGCAGTTAGCACAGGCAGTTTGTGCAGGGCAGTTCAAGTGGGGCAGGGAGAGCCTAGAACCAGGGAGAGTCTAGAGAGGTCTAGAACCTAGACCTCGCCATGGTGGGCACCTGTTGCAGCGGGCGGTCCGAGGCGGAAACCCAAATGGAGGAGATGCTGCCTCTCTGGGCTCACATGGACACCCAGGTGGATCCCCTGAGGGGAGAGGTGGCAGTCCAGACAGGTGACTGTGGGGAACTCCGGAATCTGGAGGCCCATCTGGGCCATGACAGAGGAAGGTGCCATCACAGGTGCAGGTGTGCCCTGCTTCAGGGACTCCTCGAGCAGGTGGCTGGGCTGCAGTGAGAAATCGGCAGCCTGAGGGAGTCTCTGAAGGTGATTGATAGGAGGGGTCTCCCCACCCCTGCTGTTACTCGGCAGCCCTCTCCTATGTCCCGACAAGGGGTAGAGGCTGCCCCCGTTGAACACATGCAGAAGAGAGGGCCAGACTGTCTGCAAGAGACAAGGGGCTGGAACCTTGTCTTGGCTCGGAGCAGAAAGAGACGTCTGTCCCCGACACCCACGGTGTCCCTGGGAAATAGATTTGAGGCTCTCAGGGAGGTTGTGGAAGAGGCTGAGGGTCTGGACAGTAGTCTGAACCTGAGAAGCAACCCCAAGAAGAGAGTCAAGATTGGGGGAAGTGCAGAACATAAGGATCAGGGCCGTATGGAGCACCACATTGTAACCAGTGCCACAAAATGAGAGCGGAGAGTCCTGGTGATTGGGGACCTCTTGCTGAGGGGCACTGAGGCTCCTATCTGCTGCCCAAATAACAGAGCCAGAGAAGTGTGCTGTCTTCCCGGGGCACGTGTCAGAGACGTTAGGAAGGCTCTGCCACGACTCATTAAACCAGAGGACTATTATCCTCTTGTAGTCATTCAAGTTGGATCCCGGGAAGCTGCTATTAGAAAAATGTATATAAATATATGAGGGGTGGGGGACAGAAGGATGTAGCCAACTTCTTCTCAGTGGTTTGTGGGGATAGGACAAGGGGCAATGGCTGCAAGTCAGAGCACAGAAAGTTCCGCACTGACATGCGAAAGAACTTCTTCATGGTGAGGGTGACGGAGCATATGAACAGACTGCCTCAGGCGGTTGTGGAATCTCCTTCTCTGGAGATATTCAAGGCCTGTCTGGATGCCTACCTGGGCAGCCTGCTCTGAGGAACCTGCTTTGGCAGGGGGGTTGGACCCGATGATCTTTCGAGGTCCCTTCCAACCCCTACAGTTGATTCTGTCATTCTGTGATTCTGTGATTCTGTGATTTCTGTGATCCTGTGAAATATCTGAAGGGGAAGGTGTCAAGAGGATGGAACCATACTCTTTTCAGTTGTGCCCAGTGAGAGGATGAGAGGCAATGGGCACAAACAGAAGTACAGGAGGTTCTGTCTCAGTATGAGGGGGCACTTCTTTACTGTGAGGGTGACAGAGCACTGGAAGAGGTTGCTCAGAGAGGTTGTGGAGTCTCCTTCTCTGGATATATTCAAAACTCACCTGGATGTCATCCAGTGCATGTGCTCTAGGAAATCCTGCTTGGCAGAGGGGTTGGACCAGATGACCTTCAGAGGTCCCTCCCAACCTCAGCCATTCTGTGATTCTGTGATTTTGTAATCTTCAAGGTCCCTTCCAATCCAAACCATTCTATGATTCTGTGAAGTGTTTTCCTCGATTTCCTGCATCGAGGCAATTCAAGGCAGCTGAATGAACTGCCAGGAGACGGCAGCCCAGGATAACCAGGATGGGCACACAGGGTGTGGTGTGCCAGTAGGGCATGGCAGGTTTCCCTTAAATTAAATCATTCTCATCTCAAACCTCAAGCTCTTTGTGTTGTATTTTCTCCCCCTTCCTCTTTGAGGAGAGGGGGGAGTGAGAGAGCGGTTGTGGTGGAACTCGGCTGCCCACCTGAGTAAGACCACCACAGTCCTTTTTTGGTGCCCAACATGGGGCTCAAGGGTTGAGATAACAGTAGAATTGGTTCAAGTATTTACAACTAACATACTTGCTAGTCACAACATTCGGTTTGCTGTCAATATTTTTCTGTGTGACTATGTTGTATGTAGTGCATTCTCTGTTCTCTTTTTTCCTCTATATCTGATCAGAGAACATGTTGAAATCTGTGTTTGGTTTCTTTATCGTGCTGTAAGATGTTGGCCTTCAGTTTCGTCTGGTACTCAGGCCCTGCACTGTTCTCATTCTGGTCTCATGGAGATTATCTTTTTGGAAATATTAAGAATTATACCACCCTCTTTTTCTCTCCTAGCAGTCAATTTGTGAATAATATCGGGGGTGGTGCCTTCTTCTTCTCTCCCTGTGGGCTAATTGCAGCAGCCTTTGAGTATTTTGGATACCCTTGGTCGGATGTTATCCTTCTATTACTAGTTCTAGTGTTTGTCTTCCTCCCTAAGGTCAAACAATTTATTAAGAATATCATCTAAGGACCTGTCCTGAGACAAAGTAGTTGTGGGTGGCAAGGTGTGTGTGGGGATATGGGCAGGTACCTGTCATGGTTTTCTCCTCCAATGGTTCTTAACTTCACATCTGAACAAGTGCAAAATCCAAGAAAACTGGTACAATGTTTGAAAGACGCATGCCCTGACCCTGGCAATACCAGAGAACTCCACCAGCTTGCTGCACTCTGCTGGGGTCTGGCTTACACCTATCAAATGTCAATTAACACTCTCCAGCACCCTCAAGAGGATAGGGAAGTTTCTGAATTCAATGATGAGATAACACACACTGTGACCACCCCAGAGGACCAAACATCTATGGTATCAGTCGCCCCTATAGTAAAGACAAAAAAATGGAAACGGAAGTCAGATCATTTAGTAAGGGAAGAAGCTCCTCCTAAGGATGAGAGAAAAGAGCAAGAGGCAGGCAATTCTAAAGCAATGTCATCTTGGCAACATCAGGGAGAAGAGACCGAAATCATAAATGAATCAGAAATCATTCGATCTCTATCCTTGAGTGAGTTGCGAGAAATACAAAAGGACTTCAGTCGTCATCCAGATTAGCACATCCTCACCTGGCTGCTTTGAAGCTGGGACACTGGGGCCAATAGCCAACAACTAGAAACCAGTGAAGCCAAGCAGCTGGGATCCCTCTCTAGACAAAGGCTCATTGATAGAGTAATTGGGAGAGAGGCACAGGTTCTCAGCCTCTGGAAGTGACTCCTGGCAGCTGTGAAAGAAAGGTATCCCGACAAGGAAGATATTGTATATCAAGTAAGCAAGTGGACCACTATGGATAATGTGGTTTAATATGGAGAATTCCCACAGGTCTCCAGCACCTGTGGGAATTAGCTGTGCTGGAGATGATTTATAGTGATTTGAACAATGCCCAGACACCTAAAGACCCTGATGAAATCCAGTGCACAGCATCTGTTGAGGGATTTTTCAAACAGCAAAGATCCCATGGCTTGCCACAGCTGAGCAAACCAAGCTACCAGGACGACTATGAGAAGTTCCCATGACAGTGTTCCCACATCGCCCAATTGAGGAATTCAGAGAAATATTGTTGCCAGCTGCTGGCTTGAAGGACAAGGTCTACGTGACTGCTAATCACAAGGGGGTTGTTTTCTTGCAGGTGGGGTTGTTTTCTTGTAGTCGTTTGTCTGAGTGCTTTTGACCAATAATCTTGTGTGAGACACTATCCGCCCCTGTTAAGTTCACTATAAAAATCAGGCTATTTGGGTAATAAAATGGAGCATGATCTGACCATACTGGTGTCTGTCGTGCTTTCGGCCGTTCTTCCTGCAACAAGCATCCATGTAGCGGAAGTTTGTACAGGCTGCACCCTCATTACATGCCAGCACACTGGCAGCAATGGACTGGGAGGAGGGGATGGGGCCAACTGTGGATAATGTGTCCAACCAGCATCATAAATACAAGGAAAATCTCTCTGCCCCAGTACAGGCTTGCATTTCAGCCTTGGAAACACTCTCCCAATGGTTAGAAGAACACATAACTTCCTCCTCACCTAGATGGAAGACTCTTTCAGCCATTAAGTGCCATCATCCTCTGGCTCAAGCAAGGGAGAATCTGGGATGCACACCACAGGGTAACTTGTGTGGGAATGGTGTCAAGCAGAGGCAGGGGAGGTTTAGGCAAGACATCACTGGTGGAGGTGCACTCTACCCTCTCTGAGGCAGGCTCACGAGCCTGCCACAGCACAGGCGTCTCCTGTTATGCAGAAGACGGAGGTTCCTTCCTCCTGCCAGGCAGCGGGAGGAGACCTAGATCAAGGGGGGGAATGGAGGCAGGTGCCTATTCGGGGTGGTAGGCGAGCCCTCTCTCTGCCCACCTCACCTTCTCATCTACCCTTAAATAATCGATATGAAGGACTAGAACAAGACAATCTGAATGACAAAGTAGATAAAAACCCATCCCAGTTGGAGGGGGCACCTAAGACAAGGCGACCTACACATTGCATTGCCACATCATCCTTCAAAAAAGAAAGAAGGGCTATTGTTATGCGGGGCTCCCTTCTGAAAGGGACAGAGGGACCGATATGCCGACCAGACCCAAACCGCAGAGAAGTCTGTTGCCTCCCTGGGGCTCAGGTGAGAGACTTTGCCAAGAAAGTCAAGCGCCTGGTACGGCCCACTGACTACTACCCGCTACTGGTCTTTCAGGCTGGTAGCGATGAAGTAGCAACAAGAAGTCCGAAGGCGATCAAAAGAGACTTTAGGGATTTGGGGTGACTACTTAGAGGATCAGGGGCGCAGGTTGTGTTTGCCTCTGTCCTTCCGATAGGGGAGATCGAAGCTGAAAGGCGTGCTGTTCACATAAACTCGTGGCTTCGAGACTGGTGTGACCGGCAGAACTTTGGGTTCTTTGATCACGGGAAGGTCTGTGCTACACCGGGCCTGATGGCACCGGATGGGATGTGCCTCTCTCGGAGAGGGGTAAGGATCTTTGGTCAGGAGTTGGCAGGGCTGATAGATAGGGCTTTAAACTAGAGTCGAAGGGGGAAGGGGCTAAAACCAGGCATGCCGGTGAAGACCTAAGGGATGGTGCGCGGCGACCAGGGCGGGCAAACAGGGCATGGCGCGTCAGAAGGGAGTGGCGCGGCAGTTAGCGCGGCAGTTCGCGCAGGCAGGGCGAGCAGGCAGGGCGGAGAGCAACCCCTGCCCACAAGAACACCTCTTAACGACAGCTGTTAGCTAGGCGATAATGGTCTCCACCAGGCACGGTGCGCTCTCCAGGAGGTCGGTGTACACCCAGACCGACTACCCGTTAAAGAATGCAGCGGTTCAGGTCACCAGATGCAGGGAGTGTCAGAGCCTGCTGCTGCCATCGGCGGGAGGCAGAGACGCTGCGTGTGTGAGGTGCGAGCAGGTGGATGACCTGATCCACATGGTGGCGGAGCTCAAGGAGGAGGTGGAGAGGTTGAGGGCCATCAGGGAGTGTGAGCGGGAGATAGACTTGTGGAGTAACTCCCTGCAGGGCCTCAAGGAGAGGTATCGAGGTGAGACACCCCAAATGGGGGTGGACCCCCTGCCCTGTCGCCGTCGGGCAGAGGGAGGGGATCTGGGAGTTGAGGAGGAATGGAGACAGGTCCCTGCTCGACATGGCAGGCGATGCCCTCCCCTTCCGACCCCACCTTCCCGGGTGCCCTTACGCAACAGGTTTGAGGCCCTGGAGCTTGACAGACCAGTAACTGAGGAAGAGGTAGCAAGTGTTCCCAGGAGGATGCCTAGGGCGAGGAGGTCGACTCCACACCTCAGGACTGCCTCCATCAAGAAAGACAGGAGAGTGATTGTTGTGGGAGACTCTATCCTTAGGGGAACAGGGGGCCCTATTTGTCGGCCTGACCCTACCCGTAGGGAAGTCTGCTGCCTCCCTGGGGCTTGGGTGAGAGACTTTGCCAAGAAAGTCAAGCGCCTGGTACGGCCCACTGACTACTACCCGCTACTGGTCTTTCAGACTGGTAGCGATGAAGTAGCAACAAGAAGTCCGAAGGCGATCAAAAGAGACTTTAGGGATTTGGGGTGACTACTTAGAGGATCAGGGGCGCAGGTTGTGTTTGCCTCTGTCCTTCCGATAGGGGGGATCGAAGCTGAAAGGCGTGCTGTTCACATAAACTTGTGGCTTCGAGACTGGTGTGACCGGCAGAACTTTGGGTTCTTTGATCACGGGAAGGTCTATGCTACACTGGGCCTGATGGCACTGGATGGGATGCGCCTCTCTCGGAGAGGGGTAAGGATCTTTGGTCAGGAGTTGGCAGGGCTGATAGATAGGGCTTTAAACTAGAGTCGAAGGGGGAAGGGGCTAAAACCAGGCACGCCGGTGAAGACCTAAGGGATGGTACGCTAGAATCAGAGGGGCTGTGTGCCAGTGAGGTCCTTCGGTCAGATCCACAAGGTGCTGAGTGTAAGGAGACGCACCTGAAATGCTTCTACACGAACGCATGCAGTATGAGGAATAAAATGGATGAGCTAGAAGTCCTGGCCCAGTCCCGCAACTACGACATCATCGGCATAATCGAAACCTGGTGGGATGAGTCCTGTGACTGGGGTGTTGCGATAGATGGTTACAGGCTCTTCAGGAGGGACAGGCAGGGTAGGCGAGGTGGTGGGGTGGCGATGTATGTGAAGCAGGGGCTGGACTGTGTGGAACTTCAGGTCGGCGATGGCAAAGTTGAGAGCCTCTGGGTAAGGATCAAGGGACGAACGAATAAAGGGGATGTCGTTGTGGGAGTCTATTACAGACCGCCTGGCCAGGACGATAGCGCCGATAAATTATTCTTTACAGAACTAAGAGAGGCCTCGAGATTAACTCCCCTTGTCCTTATGGGAGACTTCAACTTGCCAGACGTTAACTGGGAGTGCCACACGGCTGACACGAGCAAGTCCAGGAGGTTCATGAAGCACCTAGATGATAACTTCTTGGTGCAGGTGCTAACGGAGCCAACTAGGAAAGGTGCCCTCCTAGACCTGTTGCTAGAAAACAGAGAGGGTCTAGTGGGAGATGTGGTGATTGGTGGCCGCCTTGGTCATAGTGACCATGAAGTGGTTGAGTTCAAAATTTACAGTGACAGAAGGAAAAGTGCCACCAAAACCTCATCCCTAGATATGGGGAAAGCGGACTTCAGGCTGCTCAGGGAACTAGTCAGCAAGGTCCCCTGGGAAACTGCTCTTGAAGGCCTCGATGTCCACCAGTGCTGGTCATTCTTTAAGCGATGCCTCCTAGAAGCACAAGATCAGGCAATTCCTAAATATCGCAAGTCAGGCAGGCGGGGCAGGAGGCCGGCGTGGCTGACCAGGAACATTCTAATGGAGATTAGGCGGAAACAGAGAGTGTTTCGCTACTGGAAGGAGGGCCAGGTGTCATGGAAAGAATACAGGGATGCTGTTCGTGTTTGTACGGAGAAAATTCGTGTGGCTAAAGCACACCTAGAGTTGAAGCTGGCTGTGTCTGTGAGAGAAAATAAAAAGTTTTTTTTTAGATATGTGAATGGAAAAAGGAGAACTAAAGAACACATAGGGCCGCTCCTTGATAGGGAAGGTCTCCTCACAGACGATGACATAGGCAAAGCAGAGATGCTTAACGCCTTCTTTGCCTCTGTCTTCAATGCCGATGATGGGCTTCGGGACCCAGGGTGCCCTGAGCTGGAGGACCGGGACGGTGGGGATGACAAACTCCCAACCGACCCTGAACGTGTGCGGGATTTGCTACTCCACCTGGATCCCTACAAGTCCATGGGTCCGGATGGGATTCATCCCCGGGTGCTGAAAGAGCTGGCGGACGTCATCGCGGAACCTCTCTCAATTATTTTTCAACGATCTTGGGAATTTGGAGAGGTCCCGGTAGACTGGAAGCTGGCAAATGTTGTGCCGATTTTCAAGAAGGGTCAGAAAGAAGACCCTAGCAATTACAGGCCTGTCAGTCTCACGTCAGTGCCTGGTAAAATCATGGAGAAGATGGTTCTCGAACTTATTGAGGCGCACCTGGGGGACAAAGCAGTCATTGGTCCCAGCCAGCATGGGTTTGTGAAGGGCAGGTCCTGCCTAACTAACCTGATTTCCTTTTATGATAAGATCACCCGTATGGTGGACCAAGGGAAACCAGCTGATGTGATTTTTTTGGACTTCAGCAAGGCTTTTGACACGGTTTCCCATAGGATCCTACTGGACAAAATGTCCACCATACAGCTAAATAAAAACATCATACGATGGGTGAGCAATTGGCTAATGGGCAGGGCCCAAAGGGTTATGGTAAATGGGGCTGCGTCAGGCTGGTGGGCGGTCACCAGTGGGGTCCCTCAAGGCTCCATTTTAGAGCTGGTACTTTTCAATATTTTTATAAACGATCTGGATGTAGGAATAGAAGGTATTTTGAGCAAGTTTACTGATGACACCAAACTTGGAGGAGTTGTGGACTCGAATGAGGGTGGAAAGGCCTTGCAGAGGGATCTGGATAGGTTGGAGAGCTGGGCGATCACCAACCGCATGAAGTTCAATAAGAGCAAGTGCCGGGTCCTGCACCTGGGACGGGGAAACCCTGGCTGCACGTACAGACTGGGCGATGAGACACTGGAGAGCAGCCTAGAAGAGAGGGATCTGGGGGTCGTGGTAGACAGCAAGTTCAATATGAGCCAGCAGTGTGCCCTGGCAGCCAGGAGGGCCAACCGTGTCCTGGGGTGCATCAAGCACGGCATCGCTAGTAGGTCAAGGAAGGTGATTGTCCCGCTCTACTCTGCGCTGGTGCGGCCTCACCTCGAGTACTGTGTGCAGTTCTGGGCACCACAGTATAAAAAGGGCATGAAACTGTTGGAGAGTGTCCAGAGAAGGGCTACGAAGATGGTGAAAGGCCTGGAGGGGAAGACGTACGAGGAACGGCTGAGGGCACTGGGCCTGTTCAGCCTGGAGAAGAGGAGGCTGAGGGGAGACCTCATCACAGTCTACAACTTCCTCGTAAGGGGGTGTCGAGAGGCAGGAGACCTTTTCTCCATTAACACCAGTGACAGGACCCGCGGGAACGGGGTTAAGCTGAGGCAGAGGAAATTTAGGCTTGACATCAGGAGGGGGTTCTTCACAGAGAGGGTGGTTGCACACTGGAACAGGTTCCCCAGGGAAGTGGTCACTGCACTGAGCCTGTCTGAATTTAAGAAGAGATTGGACTGTGCACTTAGTCACATGGTCTGAACTTTTGGGTAGACCTGTGCGGTGTCAAGAGTTGGACTTGATGATCCTTAAGGGTCCCTTCCAACTCAGGATATTCTATGATTCTATGATTCTTCATGGTGAGGGTGACGGAGCATATGAACAGACTGCCTCAGGAGGTTGTGGAATCTCCTTCTCTGGAGATATTCAAGGCCTGTCTGGATGCCTACCTGGGCAGCCTGCTCTGAGGAACCTGCTTTGGCAGGGGGATTGGACCCGATGATCTTTCGAGGTCCTTTCCAACCCCTACAGTTGATTCTGTCATTCTGTGATTCTGTGATTTCTGTGATCCTGTGAAACATCTGAAGGGGAAGGTGTCAAGAGGATGGAACCATACTCTTTTCAGCTGTGCCCAGTGAGAGGATGAGAGGCAATGGGCACAAACTGAAACACAGGAGGTTCCGTCTCAGTATGAGGGGGCACTTCTTTACTGTGAGGGTGACAGAGCACTGGAAGAGGTTGCTCAGAGAGGTTGTGGAGTCTCCTTCTCTGGATATATTCAAAACTCACCTGGATGTCATCCTGTACATGTGCTCTAGGAAATCCTGCTTGGCAGAGGGGTTGGACCAGATGACCTTCAGAGGTCCCTCCCAACCTCAGCCATTCTGTGATTCTGTGATTCTGTAATCTTCAAGGTCCCTTCCAATCCAAACCATTCTATGATTCTGTGAAGTGTTTTCCTCGATTTCCTGCATCGAGGCAATTCAAGGCAGCTGAATGAACTGCCAGGAGCTGGCAGCCCAGGACAACCAGGATGGGCACACAGGGTGTGGTGTGGCAGTAGGGCATGGCGCAGCAGATTGCACAGGCCATGCAAGCAGGAAGGGCAGAGTATCCCTCCTCACTCAGGAGACTGGCTCACCTATCGGCTGCTTCTCAGACACCAAATCTAGCCATGGTCTCCACTTGACAGAAAGCTCTTGCCAAACAGACTGTGGCAACCCAGACTGAGTGCCCACCCCAAAATGCGGCTGTTAGGCCTCCAGCTGCAGGGATTGACTGAGCTTGTTGCTGCCAACAGGGGGTGGCAGTGATACCAGCTACGTGAGGTGTGAGCAGCTGCAGGATCTGATCAGGCTGGTGGCAGAGTTCAGGGAGGAGGTGGAAAGATTAAGGACCATCACAGAGTGTGAGCAGGAGTTATACTGGTGGAGTAACTTCCTGCCAGGCCTGTGAGAAAGGCACGAGGGTGAAACACCCCAAATAGTGCCTGTCACTGTCAGGCAGAGGGAGGAGACTTAAGATATACAGAGGGAAGGAAACAGGTCCCTGCTTGGCATTATGGGCAAGCACCCTCCCTACCCACCTTGCCTCACCAGGTGCCCTTACACAATAGGTTTGAGGCTCTGGGGCTTGGGAGATGGGTAGGTGAGGATGTGGAGGAAGGTCCACCCAGGGGATTGTCTAGGGCAAGGAAGTTGACTCCACTCTTCAAGACTTCCTCCACCAAGAAGGAAGGAAGAGTAATTGTTGTAGATGAGTCCCTTCCAAGGGGAACAGAAGGCCAACATATGTTGCCCCTAGCAGTAGGGCACACTCTTTGCTGGGCTGAAAACTGGCTGGACAGCCAGACCCAGAGAATGATGGTGAATGGAGTGAAATCCAGCTGGCGACCAGTCACCAGTGGTGCTCCCCAGGGAGCACCCTCCTTTTTAATATCTTTATTGATGATGTGGACAACGTAATTGAGTGCATCCTCAGTAAGTTTGCAGATACCAGTCTGGGGGGAAAGGTTGATCTGTTGGAGGGTAGGAAGGCCCTGCAGAGGGACCTGGACAAGTTGGGTCAATGGGCAAAGGCCAATGGGGTGAGATTCAACATGGCTAAGTGCCAAGTCCTGCACTTTGGTCACAACAACCCCATGTAGTGCTACAGGCTTGGGGCAGAATGGCTCAAAAGCTGTTCAGAGGAGAAGGATCTAGGGGTACTGGTTGATGCTCACCTGAACATGAACCAGCAGTGTGCCCAGGTGGCCAAGAAGGCCAACAGCATCCTGGCTTGTATCAGGAATAGTGTAGCCAGCAGGAACAGGGAGGTGATCATTCCCCTCTACTCAGCTCTGGTGAGACTGCACCTCAAGTGCTGTGTTCAACTTTGGGCCCCTCACTACAAGAAAGATATCGGGATGGGTTGGGGAGGGGACATTGCCAGGGCAGCTGACATAAACCAATCAAAGGGATATTCCATAACACCTGATGTCACACTCAGCAATAAAAAGGGGGGCTCTCCTGGGGGACGGGGCTGTCCTCCTGAACAACCACTATGCGTTTTGAGGCCCTGCTTCCCAAGACATGGCCAAACATCACTTGTTGATGGGAAGTAGAGAATAACTTTTTTTTTTTTCTTTCTCTCTGTGCGTCCATGCAGATTTATTTTTTCTTTATTTTTTCATTTTCTTCCCATTCTCTTTCCCTTTAATTAAACCATTCTCATCTCAAACCTCGAGCTCTTTGTGTTGTATTTTCTCCCCCTTTGAGGAGAGGGGGGAGTGAGAGAGCGGTTGTGGTGGAACTCAGCTGTCCACCCGAGTAAAACCACCACAGTCCTTTTTTGGTGCCCAACATGGGGCTCAAGGGTTGAGATAACAGTAGAATTGATTCAAGTATTTACAACTAACATACTTGCTAGTCACAACATTCGGTTTGCTGTTAATATTTTTCTGTGTGACTATGTTGTATGTAGTGCATTCTCTGTTCTCTTTTTTCCTCTATATCTGATCAGAGAACATGTTGAAATCTGTGTTTGGTTTCTTTATCGTGCTGTAAGATGTTGGCCTTCAGTTTCGTCTGGTACTCAGGCCCTGCACTGTTCTCATTCTGGTCTCATGGAGATTGTCTTTTTGGAAATATTAAGAATTACACCACCTTCTTTTTCTCTCCTAGCAGTCAATTTGTGAATAATATCGGGGGTGGTGCCTTCTTCTTCTCTCCCTGTGGGCTAATTGCAGCAGCCTTTGAGTATTTTGGATACCCTTGGTCGGATGTTATCCTTCTATTACTAGTTCTAGTGTTTGTCTTCCTCCCTAAGGTCAAACAATTTATTAAGAATATCATCTAAGGACCTGTCCTGAGACAAAGTAGTTGTGGGTGGCAAGGTGTGTGTGGGGATATGGGCAGGTACCTGTCATGGTTTTCTCCTCCAATGGTTCTTAACTTCACATCTGAACAAGTGCAAAATCCAAGAAAACTGGTACAATGTTTGAAAGACGTATGCCCTGACCCTGGCAATACCAGAGAACTCCACCAGCTTGCTGCACTCTGCTGGGGTCTGGCTTACACCTATCAAATGTCAATTAACACTCTCCAGCACCCTCAAGAGGATAGGGAAGTTTCTGAATTCCATGATGAGATAACACACACTGTGACCACCCCAGAGGGCCAAACATCTATGGTATCAGTCGCCCCTATAGTAAAGACAAAACAATGGAAACGGAAGTCAGATTGTTTAGTAAGGGAAGAAGCTCCTCCTAAGGATGAGAGAAAAGAGCAAGAGGCAGGCAATTCTAAAGCAATGTCATCTTGGCAACATCAGGGAGAAGAGACCGAAATCATAAATGAATCAGAAATCACTCGATCTCTATCCTTGAGTGAGTTGCGAGAAATACAAAAGGACTTCAGTCGTCATGGGGCCGGATGGGATCCACCCAAGGGTACTGAGAGAACTGGCAGAGGAGCTGGCCAAGCCCCTATCCATCATCTATCAGCAGTCCTGGCTATCGGGGGAGGTCCCAGCTGACTGGCGACTAGCAAATGTGACGCCCATCTACAAGAAGGGCCAGAGGGCAGACCCGGGGAACTACAGGCCGGTCAGTTTGACCTCAGTACCAGGGAAGCTCATGGAGCAGATCCTCTTGGGAGTCATCATGCGGCACTTGAAGGGCAAGCAGGCGATCAGGCCCAGCCAGCATGGGTTTATGGAAGGCAGGTCCTGCTTGACGAACCTGATCTCCTTCTACGACAAAGTGACGCGCTGGGTGGATGAGGGAAAGGCTGTGGATGTGGTCTACCTTGACTTCAGCAAGGCTTTTGACACCGTTTCCCACAGCATTCTCCTCAAGAAACTGGCTGCTCTTGGCTTGGACTGGCGCACGCTTCGTTGGGTTAGAAACTGGCTGGATAGCCGGGCCCAGAGAGTTGTGGTAAATGGAGCCAAGTCCAGTTGGAGGCCAGTCACTAGTGGCGTCCCCCAGGGCTCGGTGCTGGGGCCGGTCCTCTTTAACATCTTCATCAATGATCTGGATGACGGCATTGAGTGCACCCTCAGTAAGTTTGCAGATGACACCAAGCTAGGTGCGTGTGTCGATCTGCTCGAGGGTAGGAAGGCTCTGCAGGAGGATCTGGATAGGCTGCACCGATGGGCTGAGGTCAACTGTATGAAGTTCAACAAGGCCAAGTGCCGGGTCCTGCACCTGGGGCGCAATAACCCCAAGCAGAACTACAGGCTGGGAGAGGAATGGTTGGAGAGCTGCCAGGCAGAGAAGGACCTGGGAGTGATGGTGGACAGTCGGCTGAATATGAGCCAGCAGTGTGCTCAGGTGGCCAAGAAGGCCAACGGCATCCTGGCTTGTATCAGAAACAGAGTGACCAGCAGGGCTAGGGAGGTGATCGTCCCCCTGTACTCGGCTCTGGTGAGGCCGCACCTCGAGTACTGTGTTCAGTTTTGGGCCCCTCGCTACAAGAAGGACATCGAGGTGCTTGAGCGGGTCCAAAGAAGGGCGACGAAGCTGGTGAGGGGCCTGGAGAGCAAGTCCTATGAGGAGCGGCTGAAGGAGCTGGGCTTGTTCAGCCTGGAGAAGAGGAGGCTCAGGGGTGACCTTATTGCTCTGTATAAGTACATTAAGGGAGGCTGTAGAGAGGTGGGGGTTGGCCTGTTCTCCCACGTGCCTGGTGACAGGACGAGGGGGAATGGGCTAAAGTTACGCCAGGGGAGTTTTAGGTTAGATGTTAGGAAGAATTTCTTTACTGAAAGGGTTGTGAGGCACTGGAACGGGCTGCCCAGGGAGGTGGTGGAGTCACCATCCCTGGAAGTCTTCAAAAGACGTTTAGATGTAGAGCTTAGGGATATGGTTTAGTGGGGACTGTTAGTGTTAGGTTAGAGGTTGGACTCGATGATCTTGAGGTCTCTTCCAACCTAGAAATTCTGTGTGATTCTGTGTGATTCTGTGTCATCCAGATTAGCACATCCTCACCTGGCTGCTTTGAAGCTGGGACACTGGGGCCAATAGCCAACAACTAGAAGCCAGTGAAGCCAAGCAGCTGGGATCCCTCTCTAGACAAAGGCTCATTGATAGAGTAATTGGGAGAGAGGCACAGGTTCTCAGCCTCTGGAAGCGACTCCTGGCAGCTGTGAAAGAAAGGTATCCCCACAAGGAAGATATTGTATATCAAGTAAGCAAGTGGACTACTATGGATAATGTGGTTTAATATGGAGAATTCCCACAGGTCTCCAGCACCTGTGGGAATTAGCTGTGCTGGAGATGATTTATAGTGATTTGAACAATGCCCAGACACCTAAAGACCCTGATGAAGTCCAGTGCACAGCATCTGTTGAGGGAGTTTTGAAACAGCAAAGATCCCATGGCTTGCCACAGCTGAGCAAACCAAGCTACCAGGATGACTATGAGAAGTTCCCATGACAGTGTTCCCACATTGCCCAATTGAGGAATTCAGAGAAATATTGTTGCCAGCTGCTGGCTTGAAGGACAAAGTCTACGTGACTGCTAATCACAAGGGGGTTGTTTTCTTGCAGGTGGGGTTGTTTTCTTGTAGTCGTTTGTCTGAGTGCTTTTGACCAATAATCTTGTGTGAGACACTATCCGCCCCTGTTAAGTTCACTATAAAAATCAGGCTATTTGGGTAATAAAATGGAGCATGATCTGACCATACTGGTGTCTGTCGTGCTTTCGGCCGTTCTTCCTGCAACCAGCATCCATGTGGCGGAAGTTTGTACAGGCTGCACCCTCATTACATGCCAGCACACTGGCAGCAATGGACTGGGAGGAGGGGATGGGGCCAACTGTGGATAATGTGTCCAACCAGCATCATAAATACAAGGAAAATCTCTCTGCCCCAGTACAGGCCTGCATTTCAGCCTTGGAAACACTCTCCCAATGGTTAGAAGAACACATAACTTCCTCCTCACCTAGACGGAAGACTCTTTCAGCCATTAAGTGCCATCATTCTCTGGCTCAAGCAAGGGAGAATCTGGGATGCACACCACAGGGTAACTTGTGTGGGAATAGTGTCAAGCAGAGGCAGGGGAGGTTTAGGCAAGACATCAGGAAGAGGTTCTTCACTGAGAGGGTGGTCACACACTGGAACAGGCTGTGCAGGGAAGAAGTCACTGCACCAAGCCTGTCGGAGTTCAAGAAGTGTTTGGACTGTGCAAACATGGTCAGACATGTCAAACGTGCAGTCACATGGTCTAAAATTTTGTGTAAACCTGTGTGGTGCCAGGAGTTGGACTCAATGATCCTAATGGGTCCCTTCCAACTTGGGATATTCTATGATTCTATGATTCTGTAATAGCTTAGTGGATAGTATTGCTGTTAGGAGGACGGTTGGACTAGATGATCTTGTAGGTCCTTTCCAACCTTGTGTTTCTATGATTCTATGATTCTCTCTACAGCTACCTGAGAGGAAGTTGTGGGGATCTTGGGGTCAGCCTCTTCTTGCAGGTAACTAGCAATAGGACTAGAGGGAACAGCCTCCAGTTGCACCATGGGAGGTTTAGGTTGGAAATTAGCATGCATTTCTTCTAAGAAAGAGCAGTCAGGCACTGGAATGGGTTGTCCAGGTAGGTGGTGAAGTCACCGTCCCAGGGAGTGTTCATGGAAAAGTTGGACGTGGTGCTTAGGGACGTGGTTTAGTGGGCAACATTGGTAGTAGGGTGATGGCTGGACCAGGTGATCTTGAAGGTCTCTTCCAGCCTTAGTGATTCTATGATTCTATGACTGTGGGAGACAATACAAGGGGCTTTTTAAAATATGTGAACAGAAAAAGGAGGACCAGAGAAAACATGGGTCCACTACTTGATGGGGATGATCTATGACTTGTTTGTCATCACTATGACTTGGTTGCCATCACTGAAACCTGGCGGGACCACTCCCATGACTGGAGTGCTGCAACGACCGGCTATAGGCTCTTCAGAAGGGACAGGCAGCGCAGAAAGGGTGGTGGTGTGGCTCTCTATATTAAAGAGTGTTTTGGTGTTGTGGAACTTGAGACAGGGAATTATAAGGTTGAGTCCCTATGGATTAGGATCAGCAGGTAGGCCAACAAGGTAAGCATCCTGCTGGGGGTCTGTTACAGACTGCCAAACCAGGATGAGGTGACGGATGAGGAGTTTTGCAGGCAGCTGGCAGAAGCTGCGAAATCATCAGCACTTATTCTCATGGGGCACTTCAACTTCCCAGACATATCCTGGAAATACAATACAGCTCAGAGGAAGCACTTTGTGACGTTTCTGGAGAGTATGGAAGCTAGTTTCCTGATGCAGCTGGTTATTGAGCCTACCAGGGGTGGTGCCCTGCTAGACCTTCTGTTCACAAACAGAAAGGGACTGGTGGGAGATGTGGTGGTCAGAAGCTGTCTTGGGCAGAGTGACCACTAAATGGTGGAGCTCTCCATTCTTGGTGAGGCCAGGAAGGGGACCAGTAAAACCGCTGTATTGGACTTCCAGAGGGCTGACTTTGAGCTGCTCAGGACACTGGATGGCAGAGTCCCTTGGGGGGCAATTCTGAAGGGCAGAGGAGTCCAGGAAGGTTGGGCACTCTTCAAGAAAGAAACCTTAATGGCACAGGAGCGGTCTGTCCCCATGTGCCCAAAGACAAGCCAGCATGGAATAAGACTGGCCTGGCTGAACAGAGAATTGTGGCTAGAGCTTAAGAATAAAAAGAGGGTTTATAATCTTTGGAAAAACTAAGGTGCTTAAGATAAAAACTAAGGTGAACTTAGATATGTTTTAATGGAGGACTTGTTAGTGTTAGGTCAGAGGTTAGACTAGGTGATCTTGGAGGTCTCTTCCAACCTAGACAATTCTGTGATTTTGTGATATTCTATGATTCTATGATTCCATACCATCGAACTCTTAACAATAAAGCCATGAGGAATGTAAACAAGTTAGAAGGAAAAAAGTGGTGATTCACAAGACACCTTGCTGTCTCAAACTTCTTTTTCTCCAACCGTTAAGATATGGAAGTTGCTAAATGTTTGCTGTTGCTGGGCAACGTTGTTAACCAATGAATAGTTAGTGGGAAAATACTGCTTGTAGAGCTAATGGTATGAGAAGGGAGCCTGTCCTCAATAAAGTGGTTGAAGTTATTGATCCTTAAACTTACCCAGGTGTCTGTGTGGTCATTACGGCACATGTCAGGACTCTGAACCTCAAGGAGAGTGTGAGAGGAGTGGATTCCGTCCCACTGTGAAAGTGGAACAAGTTCAGGACTGCCTAATGAAATTGGATGTGTATAAGTCCATGGGGTCAAATGGTATACATTCCAGGGTGCTGAGAGAGATGGCTGATGTGGTTGCTGAGCCACTCTCCATCATATTTGAAAAATGGTGGTTGTCGGTTGAAGTCCCTGGTGACTGGAAAAAGAGAAACATTACAATTTTTAAGAAAGGGAGAAAGGAAGACCAGGGGAACTACAGGCTTACATAAATTTGCAGATGACACCATGCTGAGCAGTGTAGTTGATACAATAGAGGGAAGGGATGCCATCCAGAAGGACTTGGACAGGCTGGAGAAGTGGGACCATGAGAACATAATGAGGTTCAACAAGGCCAAGTGCAAGGTGTTGCACTTGGGCTGGGGCAACTCCAGGTATTTATATAGACTGGGAGAAGAAGAACTTGAGAGCAGCTTTGAAGAGAAGAACTTGGGGGTCCTGCTGGACAAGAAGCTGGACACGAGCCAGCAGTGTGCACTTGCAGCTCGGAAGGCCAAATATGTCTTGGGCTGCATTAGAAAAGGGGTGGCCAGCAGGGAGAGGGAGGTGATTGTCCCCCTCTACTCTGCTCTTGTGAGAACCCACCTGGAATATTATGTGCAGGCCTGGGGCCTTCAGCACAAGAAGGATGTGGAGCTCTTGGAACAGGTCCAGAGGAGGGACACCAATATGATCAGAGGGCTGGAGCACCTCTCCTGTGAGGAAAGGTTGAGGGAACTGCGCTTGTTTAGCTTGGAAAAGAGAAGGCTCCAGGGAGACCTCATTGCAGCCTTCTAGTACTTAAAGGGAGTGTATAAACAGAATGAAGAACACCTGCTTACATGTGCTGATAGTGATAGGACAAAGGGAAATGGTTTTAAACTAAGGCAGGGGAGATTTATGTTAGACATTAGGAGGAAGTTTTTCACTCAGAGGGTGGTGAGGCAGTGGAACAGGTTGCCCAGAGAGGTTGTGGATGCCCCATCCCTGGAGGCTACTGTGGTGGCTGGCAACCCTGCCCAGAGCAGGGGGGTTGAAACTAGATGATCTTTAAGGTTGAATGAATGATGGACGAGGTGGGTGCCCTGATGACAGAAGATACAGAGAAGGCAGAGGTACTGAATGCCTTCTTGGTCTCTGTCTATACTGCCAGAGTCTGCCCTGAGGAACCCTCCCCTCTCCCCCCACCCCCACCCCGAGGCCCCAGAGGAAGTCAGAATAAAGGAGTTTGCCTTGGTTGATGAGTACTGGGTTAAGGACCGATTCAGCAAGCTGGACATCTGTAAATATGGGGTTACTAACTCAAGAGAGGTTCTCCTTCTCCCCTACTCTGCCCTGGTGAGACCCCATCTGATCCGACTGCTACGCCATGGGCCCCTCTGCTGCTACAGCCATCAAAGGCCTTGACAACTTAAAGCAAGACATATTGTTCAAAGGGAATGGAAAATGGAGACTTGTATGTAATCAAGAAAAGGAGTGCAAAATGGGGACTGTTGAGTCGTGGAACTTGGAGAATTGCTTGTTACCTTTTCTGATCGTACATATGTATAGGTGTACTCGAGTTTAGTAAGTCATGGAACTTAGAGGATTGTTTGTTATCTTTCCTGATTGTACGTATGTATAGGCATACTTGCGTTTAGTATGTCAAGCAATGTTCTGTATATTTAGAATGTTTGATGTTTTTGTGTGCATGTTGGTGGAGCGTAGACTCCCTGCACACCCAATGCTGTTTACTTGCCTTTTATACCTTTTAGAAATATTTGTTTTATAAATATTACAAAATTCAGATTGAGTTGAGACCTCATTTATAACAATAAATACGTAGAATGTGATGGTCAGGAGGATGGAGCCAGTCTCTTCTCAGTGACATCTTGCCGAGGCAATCAGCTCCGGGGCAGATGCGTTCTGCAGCAGAGCGGGGGATCGGGACAGGCAGGGCTAATTTTTCCAGTATCGAGCCTACTTGAGGGAGCTGCCACGACCCAGCAGCCCTCGTGAGTGAGGCTGACAAGGCGCAGGCGGAGCCAGCAGCGCCCCTCCCCCTGGCCATTCAAAAGCAGCCCCTAGGGAGCAGGAGTGACCAGGAGTGTAGTGACCAGGGTGGGCAAACAGAGCGGCACGGCAGTTAGCAAGGCAGGGCGGGCAAACAGGGTGAGCAGGGAGGGCAGAGCGTTCCCCCCCGGCCCATACGAAAACCTCCTGTAACGACAGTCTCCCATTAGCTAGGCTGCAATGGTCTCCACCAGGCATGGTGCTCTCTCCAGGAAGACGGTACACACCCAGACCAACTGCCCATCCAAAAATGCAGCAGTTCAGGTCACTGGATGCACGCAGCAGTTCGCGCAGGCAGGGCGAGCAGGCAGGGCGGAGAGCAACCCCTGCCCACACGAACACCTCTTAACGACAGCTGTTAGCTAGGCGATAATGGTCTTCACCAGGCACGGTGAGCTCTCCAGGAGGTCGGTACACACCCAGACCGACTACCCGTTAAAGAATGCAGCGGTTCAGGTCACCAGATGCAGGGAGTGTCAGAGCCTGCTGCTGCCATCGGCGGGAGGCAGAGACACTGCGTGCGTGAGGTGCAAGCAGGTGGATGACCTGATCCACATGGTGGCGGAGCTCAAGGAGGAGGTGGAGAGGTTGAGGGCCATCAGGGAGTGTGAGCGGGAGTAACTCCCTGCAGGGCCTCAAGGAGAGGTATCGAGGTGAGACACCCCAAATGGGGGTGGACCCCCTGCCCTGTCGCCGTCGGGCAGAGGGAGGGGATCTGGGAGTTGAGGAGGAATGGAGACAGGTCCCTGCTCGACATGGCAGGCGATGCCCTCCCCTTCCGACCCCACCTTCCCGGGTGCCCTTACGCAACAGGTTTGAGGCCCTGGAGACTGAGAGACCAGCAACTGAGGAAGAGATAGAAAGTGTTCCCAGGAGGATGCCTAGGGCGAGGAGGTCGACTCCACGCATCAGGACTGCCTCCACCAAGAAAGACAGGAGGGTGATTGTTGTGGGAGACTCTGTCCTTAGGGGAACAGAGGGCCCTATTTGTCGGCCTGACCCTACCCGTAGGGAAGTCTGCTGCCTCCCTGAGGCCAGGGTCAGGGACGTTGCCAGGAAGCTTCCCAACCTGGTACACCCCTCTGATTATTATCCTCTTTTGATAGTCCAGGCGGGCAGTGACAACATTGAAGAGAGAAGCCTGAAGGCAATCAAAAGAGACTTTAGGGGGCTGGGACGGTTAGTGGACGGAGCAGGAGTGCAGGTGGTCTTTTCATCCATCCCTACGGTGGCAGGGAGGGGTACAGAGAGGACAAGGAAAGCCCACCTGTTAAACACGTGGCTCCGGG
The DNA here is from genome assembly GCF_047663525.1 of Anas platyrhynchos. Classification (NCBI taxonomy): domain Eukaryota; kingdom Metazoa; phylum Chordata; class Aves; order Anseriformes; family Anatidae; genus Anas; species Anas platyrhynchos. The sequence goes on from NC_092587.1 coordinate 180,562,667, forward strand.
GCTGGTGCCTACGCAGAAATCGTGGGTTTTTCAACCATGGGGCACTTTACTCAGCACCTGGCCTGATGGCCGCAGACGGGTCCCTATCTTTTAGGGGAAAAAGGATCCTGGGCCAGGAGCTGGCAGGGCTCATTGAGAGGGCTTTAAACTAGGTAAGAAGGGGGATGGGGCTGAAGCAAGGATTGTTGGGGCTGTGCCAGGGGGAACAATGGTAAGGCTGGGGGATAAGGCAATGGCCCAGCTGACGTGCATCTACACTAATGCACGCAGCATGGGTAACAAACAGGAGGAGCTGGAAGCCATCGTGCAGCAGGCAGGCTACGACTTGGTTGCCATCACGGAAACGTGGTGGGACCACTCTCACGACTGGAGTGCTGCAATGACTGGCTATAAGCTCTTCAGAAGGGACAGGCAGCACAGAAGGGGTGGTGGTGTGGCTCTCTATATTAGAGAATCTTTTGATGTTGTGGAACTTGAGACTGGGAATGATAAGGTTGAGTCTCTTTGGGTTAGGATTGGTGGGAAGGCCAACAAGGCAAGCATCCTGCTGGGGGTCTGTTATAGACCGCCGAACCAAGATGAGGAGATGGATGAGGAGTTCTACAGGCAGCTGTCAGAAGTTGCGAAATCTTCAGCGCTTGTTTTCATGGGGGACTTCAACTTCCCAGACATATCCTGAAACACAACACAGCCCAGAGAAAGCAATCTAGGAGGTTTCTGGAGAGCGTGGAAGATAGCTTCCTGATGCAGCTGGACACTGAGCTGACCATGGGAGGTGCCCCACTAGACCTTCTGTTCACAAACAGAAAAGGACTGGTGGGAGATGTGGTGGTCGGAAGCTGTCTTGGGCAGAGTGACCACGAAATGGTGGGAGTTGCAGGTAACAATCAGACTGTTTAGCTCAATTAAGCAAAAATCATGGGGTGTCAAGCCAAGTCAGATAAGGGAAGAAACATTACCACCTCACAGAGTGAAAAGTCACTAGAAATTTCAACGATAACAGGCTGGCAACAGAGCAAGTGCCAGGTCCTTATGTTGGGTCTTCCTAGGATGGAGTCACCTTTCCCTGCAGCAGCCCACACAGTGCTGTGCTCTGTACTCATAGCTAGAACAGCACTGGTATCACTCCAGTGTTGTGTCTATTGCTGAATAATACTGACACTGCATCTGGACTCCCTCCAAGCCCCCAAGAGCCAGCAGGCGGGGGGTGGGCAAGTGATGGGGAGGGGACATCACCAGGGCAGCTGACCTAAACCAACCAAAGGTAAATTCCATAACACCTGATGTCACACTGTCCTAGTTTCAGCTAGCATAGAGTTAATTATCCTTCAAGTAGCTGGTAGGGTGCTATGTGTTGGATTAGGATGAGAAGAGTGTTGATAACATGCTGATGTTTTAATTGTTTCAGAGCAGTGCTTACACCAAGCCAGAGACTTTTCAGCTTCTTGCTCTGTCCTGCCAGTGGGCAGGCTGGGGGTGCAGCAGGAGCTGGGGGGGGACAGCTGACCCAAACTGGCCAAAGGGGTATTCCATACCATCTGACGTCATGCTAAGCAATATATAGGGGTGGCTGGCCAGGGTGGGGGGCAGCTGCCTGGGGATAAGCTGGACATCGGTCAGCGGGTAGTCAGCAATTGTGTTGCACATCACTTGTTTCATACACATTATTATTATTATTATCATGTCTTAATAAACTGTCTCTATTTCAACGCACAGGCTTAATTTTCCTGTTTCTCTCCCCCATCCCAGAGAGGGAGGGAGGAGGGTGAGAGAACAGCTGTGTGGTGCTTAGCTGCTGGCTGGGTTAAACCACAACAGTCCTTTTGGCACCCAACGTGAGGCACAAAAGGTTGACATAACAACAGATCTGACCAGAGTGTGTTAAACTAAAATTGGTGTAAGTATTAGGAAGAAATTCTTCGGTATAAGGGTAATGAGGCCCTGGCACAGGTTGCCCAGAGAAGCTGTGGATGCCCCATCCCTGGAGGTGTTCAAGGCCAGGATGGATGGGGCCCTGGCAAACCTGATCTAATGGGTGGCATCCCTAGCTATGGCAGGGAGGTTGGAGTTAGATGATCTCTAAGGTCCCTTCCAACCCAAGCCATTCTGTGACTCTGTATGATGTCATGCTCTGCAATAGAAGCTGGGGGAAAAAGGAGAAGGGAGGAAACACTTGTTATGAAGCTGTTTGTTTTCTACATACACTGAGGCCCTGTCTCCCAGGCAGTATCTGAACATAGCCTGCTGGTGGGAAGTAGAGAGTACTTTTTTCTTCTTTTCATTGCAACTTTTGCTATTCTTTCATTAAGCTACTCCTATCTCAAACCTGCAAGTTTTTTCCTCCATCCTATTCATCCCCCCATCTCCCCCCACCTCCCATCCTGCTGAGCAGAGGGACCTGAGAGAGTGTTTGGTGGTTAGCTGCCTACCAAAACAACAGGCTGGAGAAATGGTCTGACAAGAACCTCAGTTCTGTTGTACAACAGAACTGAGTACAACAAGGAGAAAGCAAAGTTCACCTGGGGAGAAACAACCCCGGGCACCAGTACATGCTGGCAGCTGCCCAGCTGGAAAGTGGCTTATTGGAATAGGATCTGGGGTCCTGGTGGACACCAAGCTGAACGTGAGTGCTCTTGTTGCAAAGAAGGCTAATGGTACTCTGGGCTGCATTAGGTGGAGTGTTGCCAGCAGGTTGAGGGTTGTGATCCTTCTCCTCTGAGCCACACCTTAGATGAGGAGGGGACTGGGGAGTCTCTCACAGGAGGAACAGCTGAGAGGGATGAGACTGTTCAGAAAGAGAAGAGAAGGCAAAGGGATAGCTCTTCAGTGTATACCAGTATCTGAAAGGAGGACACCCCTAAGCTTCTGTGGTATCCAGTGACCAGACAAGAGGCAATGTCCACAAACTGAACCTCCTGAACCTCCTCCCCACTGCTAGTGCCCAGCCCCAGCTCAGGTAAAGCTGACCTGGGCACACTCAGAGTTACCCTGTCCCACCACATGGGCAGTTTTAATAGCCCTGGCTGCCAGGACAGATCACAGAATCATAGAAGATCCTGAGGTGGAAGGGACTGTGGGAACAAAAATGTTGTTTTTGCACCAGAATTGGTAACATAAGCACAGAAAGTACCAGACATGCTGCTTCTTGGGAATGCTCAATGTATGGGAGGCAGGAGGAGAAGAAAGACAAGTACTAAATCTATATTCAAAAGAAAAGCATTTACTGGGTGTATGTGACCATGTAAGAAAGAGGGGTTTTTTTTAGAGATGTTACATTCTTTAGAGGGAAGGAATGTGGCATTGATATGCTTCAGAAAGCTTACCAGAAAACCTTGAAAAATGCAGGTAACAATCAGACTGTTTAGCTCAATTAAGCAAAAATCATGGGGTGTCAAGCCAAGTCAGATAAGGGAAGAAACATTACCACCTCACAGAGTGAAAAGTCACTAGAAATTTGAATGATAACAGGCTGGCAACTGAAAGCCATGTATTATCTGTAAAGCATCGGATAGATTGTGACCCTGGACCATGCAATCAATAGGGAAACAGGGTAGGGTCCCAGTTGAGAAATAAATGATATAAACTGTGTTATGGAACTAGTAGGTGTGCTCCTGCTTGCAGGATACCCGCCATTGCAATCGCGAATAAAAAAGTACTACTTCACTGAGATCATCGCCTGAGCCTACGTTATCGGCCACAGAGTGTTTCTCACAGGGACCCAGGGTGATCATTGAAACCAACTCCTGACCCTGCATGGGACAACACAACAGACCAACCTTATATCTAACAACATTGTCCAAATGTTTCTTGAACACCGACAGACTTGATGCCGTGACAACACCCCCCCTCCCCCAGGAAACCTGTTCCAGTGCTTGATCACCCTCTCAGCAAGCTGATGTCCAACCTCACCTTCAGCATCCCCCCCCAACAGACTCCTCCAGTCTGCTCTTCCACCCTGCCACCCCAGAATGCGTGAATATTTGCCTGCTCATTATTGGGGTAGCAGGGTGGATTTCTGTGAATTAGGGCCACCTCTGCTCCCGTGCCCAGCCGAGCCACAACCCATTGTGTATTTTGCCAGCTCAGCTGTATTACACGCAGAGGGGAGTGTGCAGGCACCGATCCCCCGCAGTGTGTGGGGGGAACAGACCAAATGGCTGAGCTGTGCAGGAGAGGGGCTGCCCCCTCCCCAGCCTGGTTTGCAGGGGGCCACACAGAGGGGGAATGAAGGAAGCCGCACACCCCGCAGGTGGCTCCATGCCCCCCGTCACCCCAGCAATCACCGGCGGCCGGAGAGGCCTGCTGCAGCCACACACATCCCTCAACCCCACCGCCCACCCCGCATCCCCCGAGGCCTCCATCCCACTGCCCCCCATGTCCCGCACTCCCCACTGCTCGCTGCCCACCGCTGCTGTGGGGCCACCCGGCCTGACCTCCCCTGACCCCACGTTTCCTGAGGCACGTTAATGTTTCGGCAGTGAGGTGATCTGACAATATCTTGCTTTCCCAGACCTCTGTGACAGCCGCCTGGGCTAGAGGCCTGGTGGCTGCCACCAGCCCAGCGTGCGGGCCAGCCAGGCACCCCCTCTCCCTTTGCATCCTTTCTCCACAAAATCTTTTTGCGCTGGGACCTGCCTGTTGCACCGGGTGCTTTGGGCCAGTTACGCTCCCAGTAAGAAAAGCAGCCGGGCTTTGTAACATATCTGAAATGCTAGGTATCAAAGCTAACAGTAACAAGAAAGAGAAAATTTTAGTAAATCTTACATCCCTTCAGATGTTAGGACCCCCGAGTTGTGCAGCGCCGGGCAGGCCTCCCCTCCACGTGCAGCATGCTGTGCAGACACCATCGGTAGAAGAGGTTACCTCGGTGAGCTCATTCAAGCTCATATAGGATTTCTTACAAGAAAACAGCTCTATTCATCATTTCTTCTGTCAAACACAGAGGATGTTCTCATGAGAACTCAGCGCGCTTTTAGATAAAGGCAAGGCCGTGCAGGTGGTGCAATCGCCAGGTCGGAGTGGGAGCTGCCTGCAGGCTCCTGTTATCATCACCCTGCTGAGTTTGTCCTGCGGCTGAGGGAGATGTGCAGCACGGCACAGGCCTGAAGGTGATGCTATACGTGCAGCAAAGACTTGTGCCTACTCAGGTTCACTGTTATGTGGATCCTTGATGTACAATGGTCTTTCGATCAGGATCACTGCAGGGGCCCATAAAAGCAGCTGGAGATCTCCATCAGTCTGGATGCATTTTGAAAGAGCCTCACATTAAGAGCAGTTGTTCTCTGTAGAGAGGGGCTCAGGATATTAGTAAGGAATGTGCTGCTCATGTTGATAAGGTAACAGCCTGCTGTAATGAGCTCCTACACTGACATTTTGACAGTAGAGATGGATGGATCAATCCATCCATTTTATTATTTAAGGAAAAGGGATTGTACATACAGGCTGTATGAAAACCAGCCAGCAAGTTTTACTGTTCAAAATGTTAGCTGGTGCTTAACTGGAACTTGATCAATACCTGTCATGAAAGAGTCTTTGGCTTAATAGGCTGTATCCAGCTTCAAAATGAAAGAATCACTGAGATCTATCAGCTCCATACAGTATCTTCTTCCAGAGGATTTTAGTTACAAGACATTCTTTGATAACAAGATTACTATAGTCTATTAAATCCAGTAAAATCTATTATAAACTCCAGAATGACACTGAAGTTTATCAAAATTTTCCAGTGGCTACATAATAATTTTCTTCATTTATTAACAACAAGAACTGCTCTGTCTTCTAATTTTCTTCTCCATTGATATTCCTTATTTTAATTGTCTTGCCATTTCACTAGTTGCCTAGTCAAAGCTAATTTCTCTAATGAACGGAGCTGTAGCTGAGTCACTTGTGTAGCATTAGAGCTAATTTGAAGCTCCCCTGTGAAGGTCAGGGGCTGACACCCAGGCCTCTCTGGGGAGCAGACCTCACTCAGCACTTCTTTTACATCCCCCACCTCCTCCTGTCCCTCAGGACCTTGGGATGCTAAAGTTGACTTATGCAGATCTCTTCTGCAAACACGAGCAAGCTAATTCATTTATAACATAAGAGAAATAAACAAGGAAAGCTAAGGAAAACTTTTGAAGGGAAGTTCATGAATCGTTCTTACTCCATATAGCAATATGCAAAGCTATTGCTTTCAGAAGACAGCAAACACGACCTCTTACTTCATCAACGTTGTGCTCAAAGAAGGATCTTTTTGACTGTTCTGCTACCCTTGAAGTAAACATGACAGAAATTGTCATTCCCCTTGTCAGTCAGAAGGACCATCTGGCACTACATTAGAACAGTTTTCTATTAAATTCACCAGCATGCTAATTATAGGATGACTAGCGAATGGTTAAACTGCCAGATGCTATGAAGATATATCACTGTCTCTTTACGTGGTTAGGCAAACGTTTAATTAAACCTGCAGCTGCTCTGTCTGCTTTACCTACTAACATATCTAAAATGCATTCACCTGTGGGAAAGAGGGAGCTGTTGTTGTCTTTTGAGAAGAAAAACAGCTTAAACCCAACTTTGCTGAAACATACAGCCTGCATACATGTGATTTAATTACACGTACTGGTAATTTCAGCAAAACAAGTTGCAGACACTTTCACTTCAGTTCTCTGGATCGTGCTCCCTAACTCTTTAATAATTTTTTACCACCCTACCTAGCTTGGAAGGCTGAGATTTTTTCAGAGGCTTCAACAAAGCCACAATAGAAATGACAATATACAGCCAGGGTTAAAAGGATGTCTAACACATAATCTCACTGCTGCTTCTGATTTTGAAATCCCTGAATACATAGAAATATGCCACAGTCTTTCCCTTTTCCACATTCTAAGGAGTCTTTCATTCAGAAATTACTGAAAGTAGTGAGTTTCCAACATGAAACAATAAGCAATCTTGGGCCCGGGGTGTTTAACAGTCCTGTGAAGAATCACAGAAATGCTGAAGGACAGAGCCCCACGGTTTTGTTACATTTGGTACATGGCCTTGGCTGAAGCCTGCAGAGGAGGATTTTCAAAGAATGTAAAACTCCTTAATGCTGGAAGGTGTTTGTACTTGGCTCTACTCGGTATTGTAAGATCTGAAGGTCACATCTGTAAAAAGGGGACTTAGGGATCTAGCTAAAGTCTGGTCTTCTCTCAGTCACATTTCCACTACCCTTACATTTTTAGGGTTTTCGTACTGGGTTTCAGAAGGGTACTTTGTTCCTGCCTAGTACTGGGTCTCTAGTTTACTGGGGCTTTTACAGTCCATCCCAAGGTACAGCCACTGAGGTGAAAAAAGATGCAGGTGGGCAACAAGCCCAGATTCAGCCACAAAGCTTAAGACCCCTGAGTCAGGAGCTTTGCTGGGTAGGCAGCATCCTTGGCTGGGCATGGCCTGTTGTTTTCTGTTGGTTGCAGAAGGTGCTTTGTGAAACTGCCTGAATTGTGCTGGACTGCTGCATGCAGACCTTGTCTTGGAGGTCTACAAGCACTTTCACAGACAATTTGTGAGCACAGGAGTTATTACAGGTCAAAGGTCAGTGCCTGTAGGCAGACTGGATGTGGGCATGCGTTTTGGAGAGGTAAGGACATGTTATAATATGTGTATGCTGTTTATGCCAGTGTGCCAATGTATCATTGAATTGAACTTTAGGAAGACCAAGCAGGAGACCAAGTCCTAGTTAAAATAAGTTCACTATTTTTAAGCCTACTTTGTTTATGATTTTCTTCTTCCTTTGCAAGCATCCTTTCCAGCCAGCTTTCATCACATGTATCTCATTAGGCACATACAGACTTCCCTCTTGGGCAAAGACACGGACAGTGTGATCCTTATGATGGTTAGTAAAGTAAATGTATGATGGTTAAAGTAAAATGCAGAGCAAAAGCTGAAATCCAGGCAAAGTATCTAAATACAAGATACAAGATGTTGGTGTCCCAGGGGCTGTGTTCAGCGCCTTGGAGTCTGCTTGGAGTTTATGATATTTGCCTGGGAAAGCAGAGAGAGTACATCTGTGGTTTTACCTTCCAGTGCAGTGTCCCGTCCTCCCACACTCTCACTATCTGTGTGCACAGTAAAGTTCTCTGTGGTCTGGGCTTCATATGCCCCAAAATAGCCTGCCTTAAGAAGCCCTAGGACCCAGAAACTGGGAAAAGCACAGGGGGGAGCTTGTGAAGTGCAATGTCTTATGGCTCTGGAAATTGTTCCTCTTTTCTGTTTGAAGACATCGAATTTGCTGACTTTCCAAGCAAGACTGCAAAAGACATTTATGTGAGAGGCTTTCAAAGGAGATAGAAGCATGCTTTCCAGATGACAGCAGAGGTAGATAGCTGGCTGGCTGAACTGCCGAGGTTTCACTCAATGGTATTTTTTTGCATAATTTATTATGGCAGGACCATAGAGCCTTGGGAACCTATCTTGATTATTTTAAATTTAAATAAATAAATAAATGGTGGATTGTTGAACAAATTGGCACTCAATTTCAGGCGATGAACCTGAGGCACATGAAAGCAGGCTCTCAGTGCCAGAATCAACTGCAGTTTTACAACTCTGCTAAGCTATGCAATTATCTTAAACCACAACGATCCTGTTGGATTTGCAGGGGGAAATTTAGCATCAATCTCCATACACAAAACAAACAAACCAAATCAGCATTGCATTTTCATATTAACACGGCACAAGACAGTGCCAGAAGTGAATTATTGTCTGCATTCAGAAGTGCTGCTGCTGTGCTGGTTGCCTCACAGATAAATAAAAACATTTTTGTTGTTCTGAGGAGCCTGTGTCCACCCAGCACCACAGTGACCCGTGGAGATCACGACCAGCAAGGTAGCTGGAAAGATAGTTTGATTGTCAAAATCTTTGCTGCTTAAGTCAGCATTTTACCCTGCTGGGTTATGCAGCCATCCTCCTTCCATTCGCTGCTGACCCCATTTTTCAGTCTATTCACCCATCCCAAGGGGAAAAGGACAGCAAGAACTAACCCTAAGACAGATAAAACATGAAGACAACAGAGAACTACCCCAGGGATGGAAGACAGGAGACAGCAACAGCAAACAAGCAAGGTGGCAAAAGCACTTGGGAAGAAAAAAAAAAATAATCACCCAAGTTGTAACATTTGTTTTAAAGCCATGGGGATAGAGGGCAGGCAGTAGTACAACAGAGATTAATGATAGCAACTCAATAAATAAATAAATAAAGATATTGCCATTGTGTGTCACTCAACAGCACCGATTATTGTCAGAGAAAGCAGAACTTCTCCAGAGTTTCCACCTCTCCTAGCTGGGCTGGGATCCAGTGGGAGAACAGAGTTGGGGCAGATTTCATTTGAAAGACAACTTATTTATTAGCCAGGCATAAAATCCTATTAAAAAGAGAAGAATTTCCATGATTAAGCTGCAGTATTCATTTTCAAGTTTTCTGCCAAAAAAATTAGGCTGTTTTGCATAAGATGAAACCATAATTTTGGATGGGACCTTGAGCAGGAGGTGGGGCATGTGCTGTGTTCCCTGGAAGAAGTCCCAAGAGGCACTTTGACTTGAGAGACGGAAGAGTCTTTCCCTGCCAACAATTTTTTTTTTTTTTTCTGGGTTAAACTAACAGCACCCGATGGGAATGTCTGCTTCCTTGCAGAGCATGGGCATGTGCAGTGTTGGATATGATTTTTGTCACCCCCTTTCTGCTCATTTGGTGACACTGTTCTGGCTAAAATAAGGTGATGAGTCTTGGTATGCCAGTACTGCTGAGAAATGGGGGGCAGGGAGTGAGCCTAAGTACTGGACCCCAACTCTGCTGAAATTTTTGTTTGCTTGCTAGCTCTCCACCAGGCTTTTGTTTCAAGACAAAGCTCATGCATACTTCTGGGGACAGTTTTTTTTTTTTCCAGCAACAGCTTCCAGAAGGCACCATGGGTGAACTCAACCCTACCCCAGAAAGCTGTGACCCCTCCAACGTGGGCATATGGCCTCATGCCACACATAGGTGGCCTCCTAGCCAGGAGGTTCTTGCCAGAAAATAGCTGATAGATCTGTCAGGCACAATGCAGTGGATGAGAGGTCTCACCTGGAAGTTCTCACTGCGGAGAGCCTCTCTGTGTTGTGACATGCAACATTCACCCAAGCTGAAGTAGAGTCCAGTTTTGAAATGTAAACGGACCAAACTTCTTCCCCTTGAGTCCTTGCATGGCAGAACCCCTACAAATGTGTACCCACACGGTGTGTCAGCCTTTCCCTTTTTGATGTGCATCTTCCCTTGCAGCAGGCATGCTGTCAGTCACTGCATCACAGCTGCAGAGTCCCTGCCAAGGGGGAAGTGTCTTCTGCAGATTGCTTCATTCAGTCATAAAGCACTCATATGACCATCTCACAAGATATTTTAGCTGAAACAAACCCAGCAAGAATTGTCATGTGGAGATGATTAGGTTTTAACTCTGCAGTGCCGTGACCTTTCCGCTGATAGGGAACTGCCCAGAAGGATTTTCCTGGGAATCAATTTTCCTCCTTAATGTTGCTAATAGCATATATTGATAATAAAGGTTATCCTGGATGCCTCTAAACAAAAATGGCATGCCCCTGCTGTGGTTCACTTGCAAAAAAAAAATGGCCCAAATACCTTTCTCTAGATCTAAGGACTGAAAGAGAAATACAATATGCAAAATAATTATTATAATCCATCAATTTTGCAGGAACAAAGCAGAACAACAAACAATTACGATAGTAAATTGAATCGTAAAATGGCAACATGCCAAGCTGTATATCAGTTGGGTCTTTTCACTTGTCTGTTGGCAAAATAAAGAGGATTAGGGGGATGACTCATCTGGTGATTGGAAAATCTACTTTAAAGTTGCAAAGAAATTCAAGCAACGGCATTTAATAAGCAGTAACTCGCTGCTGAGCAGAAGCTTCTGTTCACTTACAGCTCCTCTCCCCAGCTTGTAAACTGTGAATGCTCTGGGGCAGCAGAAGCAGCCCAGCCCTGATGCCAGTCCCCTGTCACCAGGTTGTGCCTGCTCGTGCTTTCTGCAGTCCTCGTGAGCGGGGTCAACAGCAACAACAAAAGCAGCCTGTTTGCACGGGGGGAAATCCTGTTTCTGCTGTAGCTGTCAGTGACAATTTTATTGCTGACTGCAGTACAGTTGGGATTTTACTCTTTTCTTTGGGGTCTTCCTTCTATATCAGGTCTGGATTCCTCCAGTATCGAGGCTGGATTCATAACTGGGCAAAGCCAGCAGTGCCGTGGAGCTCCCATCAAAGTGTCTGCGCCTCATCTCTTCTCCACCCCGGGCTCGTTCAGCCCAAGCTGCTGCTTTGTCTTCATCTTGCAAAACTCCAGGGTCACCAGACACTTCAGTAAAACTGGAGCTGCACTCCTCTCAGCAGTCTGGTGAGGGTGTAGATAACAGGTTTGCGTACGTGCTACATGGTTATGCCTCCACTGTGCATAATTGCGCTGTGTTGGTGTTTGGCAAGTGCCATCTGGTTTTCATTTTCCTTCACAGTATAATTCATCACCTCCACCCCCACAGATTTACACTGCAACTGCCTTTCTGCTTTCAAGACAATTTCAGCTACACGGAGTGTGTTTTGATTTATTTTAACTGAACCCAACAGACACTACCATCAAATCATTCTCCTTTAAATTAAAATGAATTTGATTTGCAAATTTTAGCAAGATAGGACTACTACTCGTAAAATCCTAACAGATAAAATAATAAGATGCTAAGGAGACGAAAGGACCAACCATAAAACAAACTCTGCTCATCAGCAAAATATTTTGGAGAAATGTCTTAAATGTAAAAACTTATCAAAGCTATAAAAGCATTAAGAAAAAGCAGTGAGTAATTAGAAGAGGTGCAGAGGGGAAAACACCTGTTGTAGTTCACTGCAGGGAATTATTAGTCCAATGCTTCTTGTGATTCAAATTCCTATTTGCAAACAACAGGAAGAATCTTTTATGGAAAGCTATGTGGGAGAGGGGACACTGGCCTATTCTGTATGTGTATCTGTGTAGAGGCAGGGGGGAGAGGAAAAAAAAATCAACTTAAGAAGGAGCAAAATGTAGATCTGATTGCCGAAACAGCAAAAATGAGTAACTCTGAAAAGCCTGCAGGTTGCTTTTACTGCAGGCTCATGAGAACTCCAGTGGACAGTTTTCCCTCCTCCTCTTCAGCACACCATCAGACACAGCTGTAAGGAAAACTGCAAGTAGGAAATAAGATCCAAAGGAGAAACGAAATGCACCTCTGTTGGCATTGGTTATTTTTTGCCATAACAGCGAAAACATGCTTTTCATTGTAATTTTATGTGCTCCTCAGGTATGTCTCAGGGTGCACTTTGCAAAACAGCTATTTCCATTGAGTAACACTGTGTGTCAAGGTATTGCAAATTATGAAAAGGATTACCAGGTTAAAGGGGCATTGTCAAAAAACATTGTTTTACATGCACATACACACATTAAAAACCTTATTAATTCTGCTAACGCAAGCAGGCAAAAACCTAGGAAGTGTCAGAGTTAATGCTAACCGTGTTACCCTAAATCTGTCCTTTCCCCACGTGCATCAAGGCTGCAATCTTTGATAACATCACCACCCAATTTATTTTCTCCCCAGGGGCTCCTGTCTCATTCAGTGTCCTCTGCTGGATGCTCCTCCTCCAGCTGCCCATTCCTTGGTCCTCTGCAGGCTCCCTGCACAGCCAAACATTCGCATATTTTCCACAGGAATAACAAGTGGAAATTATCTCATGCAGGGGACGTGCCCTTTGCTGAATTTAAAGCCATATTTAGTAAGGAAGCGATAGAGCTTCTCCAGGTTTTGCAGTTCTAAATAAGCAGGAAACAATATACTTTCTTAGAAGTCACGGATTTCAGCAGAAGCTAAAGCAAATCCATTGCATGGGTGATTTCAACCTGGATGTTTCAACATCAAAGGTCAAAAGCAAAAAAAAGCAGTGTCTAAAAAAAGGCAAATTTTGAAAACTTTCAGCTCGGTGACACGATCGGATTTACTTAATCCCACAGCTCACATTTTCATAAGCGGATGCCCACCAAAGTCCCCAGGATTTTCTTTACTGGCGTTGCAAGGAAGAGGAACGAGGCACCAGGGGCTAGGATCTGACACAGGTCCCCAGATAAGACGGCAGCACAACGCCAAGGGGAGGCCAAAGCCTCTTGCCTCTCCTTGTCTGGAGCCTAATCAGCACCTCCGGCTTGATACCGCTGTCCCGGAGCAAGTATCTGCCTTGCTCTTCAGATGTGTGCACTGTTAATCACGTTTAATTTGACTAGGCTTGAGTAAAGCTTTGTCTGAGGAAAAGGCTGTGTTTCCAGCCTGTCTCATGGAGGCATACGTTCATTAAAGGCCACTGTGGTTTTCCTAAATGTTGAATGCTTTGTTTGCTTGGATTCACCCCTAACCACAACCCAGTGAAAAATAAATCCTTCCCCAAGCTAACAAACATGTTCATAATACACCTTTTTAGTAGGCACTCAGAATTTCCTCTCTCTTAATTTTTCCACTCAGAATTTCCTATCTCTTAATTTTTCCACTGTTTCCATTATCTGTAATGTGCTTATGTCAAGTTCTTGGCAGGGCACATGCTTTCATCTCATCTACTGTGTAGTGCCAAGCACTTTTTTTTTTTTTTCTCCCTTTTGAAATAATTAATGGGTTTTGAGATTTTGTAGATCAAGCTGCAAATGTTTCTTTGCTGATAAAGATTTTAGGTCAAGAGGATATTATTCCTTTCTTATCCCAGATGAAATTTCACACAAGCAGAGCAGTGAGCCATAAAATCCATTAAAATCATAAACTAGAATTAACTCACTGGGTTAGTTGCAACAGTACTTCTTGGGACACCTGAGCTGAGGGATCTAGTGGACCTTTTGAGAGTATGGAGTTTCAGACAGGCTTCTTTTTCTTACTGAATCATACATTGCTTTTCTCTTAAACCAGTCCCTTTTTTTGGCAATAGCCTCCAGGGTAAGGGCCATGTCTTTGTCATACATATAAACGGACAGTAAAAATGTAGCAGGGAACTGCTGACATTGGGTGGCTTAGACGGTTTCATTATAGAAATGTCTGCTATCACTTTTCTCTCCCAGTATGCCTGTGACCCAGATTATCTCAATAAAAAAGTAACATACATGACAGTTAGATTACATACACTGCATCTGCTACACACACTTCTCCTGATATATCTAAACTATGTACATGTGAGTGCGCATGTTTAGGAGATGCAATACATACAATCTGAAACTTCTTCCATGACTTCTATTTCTTGAGCAAGCCAAGATTTGCTGGGGGAGGTGATACACTTTATTACATCAAGTGAGATAGTTGTAAAAAAAAAAAATACACAAGGATTTGCATATTCAAAAGCTTGTCTCCCATTTTTAACAGCCACAACTGGGCTAATGAAAGATATTATTTTCCCTTGCAAACGTTGCCATGCTTGCCTGTAGACTGTTGTGGGCTTTACAACAGCAGCATGATTGCTTCCTCTGTTGGAGAATGAACGTGGTGCTCAGAAAGACTGAAGGGCCCTTGGGACTGATGCAGAGCAGGAAGGACACAGGGAGAAGCAGGTGTGATGTCCCAGACCTCACATGAGTGCTTCATAGGACTGCAGGGGCTTCAAAACAGCTGGCAGTGTCCCTAGCACAGCCTGGTGGCCAGCTCTGCTTTGGAGGTGGCCTTTCCAATGCTGCCAGCAAGCCTGCCTTTTCAGTAAATTCAGATTATGGGACTTGATGATCCCTTCCAACTCAGGATATTCTATTATTCAAGAAAAAGACCCCCTGAAGGACTAGCTGATTGACTTCCCAGAGCCACTGGTGTATCTGTGTGACCCTCTGCACCTGGGGAGGCTGAGGTGGACCTCCCAGATGGTGCTCTGGCCCAGTAGCTGTCTGCACGGAGGCTGGGAGCAGGTAGGTGAAGACAATGTGAAATAGTTATCTGCTATTAATCATAACAGCTTGATTCTATTAATAACAGCTTAATTAGTAAAAGGTGTTTAATAAATATTGGCTGTGATCTGTGTTTCCTCCTGACTCAATTGTCTTTGAGAAGGAAAATTTACAACAAGGGCATTAGGCAGAGTGAAAATCAGAAGCTGTCTGCTGGGCAAGCCATCCCTGCAAGAGATCTGATCTTGGAACAAAAATTAGCCTAGGCTTGTGCTACCTCACATTTGTGTCAGACAAAGGGTGTGCTCTTTTACAGAAAATGTTAAATGTTTTTTGCAATTTTGTTACCTGACACAGCAATATAGGGCTTTTCACGTTTGGAACTGTGTACAGGTTCTACCGGCAGCCAGGGCACGAACCTCAGGGAGAACATAAAAACAGGACTGGACTCAAATAAGGGCAGCTCCAATCAGCTTTGTCAACACTTTTGATTAAAAGTACATTGTTTAGGAGGCTTCAGTATGAGAGCTTGCAAGAGGAGGGACTCTTCATCAGCCCAGTTTTCAGTAAGACCAAGAAACTGACTTTGCAACTGCTTGTTCTGTTCAAAAACTGCCTCCAACCCTAAAACCTTAGGATATACGCAAACTCTCATCTTCCTTTCAAGCAAGCATTTCCTCCTGCATGACCCACCTGATGGACACCACATCTCTTCACCCATCTTTATACTCTACCCCACCTCTGCATGTTGGCACACTGCATGTCCTCACAGAGCTCTGAAGCCAAACTATTTCAGAGCAGCAGCTATAGGGAAGAAAGCATGTTCATGGAGATGCCTTAAATGATGAAACTGATGATACCAGACATCATAGTAGGATACAGCCAGAGATTCTTCCAATGACCTTTAATAGATTTGCAAAATATGTCTTCTGTCAAAAGTAAAAGTGACTTTTTTTTTCTTTTGGCATATCATGGTACATCCATTCTTTCATTATGATTTTTGTGAATTGGCAAGGAGCTGCCAGTTAGTTCTGGTGGTCCTCTCCAGAATCCTCACAAACGTGTGTTGGTTTGTTGTTTTTTGTTTGTTTGTTTGTTTGTTTTTTTCCTTAAACAATATTATCCATGTGCTTTTTTTTTTTTTTCCACTGGTACTAAAGCAGTTCTGAGCAAAAGTAGACATTTCAGAAATCTAGTATCCAGACTTCCTATCAAGCACTGAGCATTCTTTTGGATTTTTAAATAAAAATAATAATAAAGTATTATGACAACATTTTTAAATGAAAGCCTTACCAGTTTTCCCACTGCAAGGCAAGCTTTCTGATCTGTAGAGTTTTATACAGGGAGTGAGGCAAAAGATGACTGAGTCATCAATTGTAAATGACTCCATGGGGAATAAGTAAAAAAAAATTCCTGTATTAGCCACATTTCTATGATAGCTGAAAATAGAAAACATGAGGTTGAAGCCAAGCAAATCTAAACTAAATGTGAAGCCTTCCCCTTTTTTAATGATTATTTATTGTGCATGGGGAAGGATTAAAAGATACAGACTTCAGTTGTCCAAAAATTCTTAGGTCTAAATTTGTTTGTAAAACATAGTTATCAGGCTTGTTTCTGATGTAACTGGCAAAGTTAATCTACCTCTGTTTTGCAGATCCAGTTATATAATCATACTTATTTTCCTCAGTCTCAAAACATGATCCTATGACAAAGTTCATATCTTATTTGCATTAGTGTTGCTTGGGCTTTAATTCAGTAACAAATTATCGTGCAAAAATTAACATGCCTCCACTTTCAAATTTTATATAAGCAGAGTGACTGATGCTCTATGAAGTCTGAAAGACTCAAAATATTTCAAAACATTTATCTCATGGAAAGTCTGTGTTGAAACTTTTTTATGCTAACTGCTGGCAAATAGTTTTTGCAGATGCAAACAAAAAAAAGTAGAATAAAATAATAAAACAAAATCATAGGAGGGTTTTAGAGGCAGTAGGAGCAGAATGAAACTGGTGAATCAGCTCCAGTAAGCTTAGCTCTAATCTCACTTGGGGTCATCTCTGTAGGGAAATACACCAGCATTGCTCTTTTGTATAATTATACTGCTACAGTTATACTATTATGAATTATTATGTTTCCAAAGCAACCTATCAGGAGTAATTCCATTTAAATCAATGGAATAAGGAATAGAAGAATCAATTCACCATACACAATGGTCTCTGGACACTGAATTACTCATTTTTCCTAGGAAAAATAATGGAAATAAATGTAAAATGGACATAAATCCAGGAGTAATACACCAAAATGACTGTAATACAATTATTTGCTTGTGTTTAAAGCAGTCTGTTTTGAACAGAGAAAGGAAGTCTGCAGCAATTCATTTTCTTTGTTGACTTACTCCGAATATTCAGAAATTATCATGTTTACTTTGCTAGTATACGGTTACACTGCCAAGCATCAGCAAGCGTTTGGTGCCCTCTTACGGTTCATTCAAGCAACTTCAACGATAGCAAATGCTCACTTCTTGCTCATAGATCACTCGTGAAGGTTTCTCAGGTTACAAATGGTTGAGAAAGGAAGTGTCAACTAAGATAACTAACCACTTAACGCTTCAAAAAGGTTAATAACCACCTGAAGGCAGTGAGCTTACAATAATAAGCAGACCCACGTACATCCCTGTGCACCCTCCCCTGCAGCTCTTAACTGAGATAGCTCAGCCTCACTAAAGTGATCTCGCTTGGCACAAACCTATCTTCTCTTGGTTTTCACCAGGGAGATGTGGTTAAATCCATTGCTGACTATAACAGAAAAGATATGTCTGGTTAGCACCACTGGGAAAAATTAAACTGAATTGTATCGATAGATCTTAGAAACTTAGAAGAGAGAGAAGATTCTATTAGCCATGGTTTTACTTTCTGGGAATGTCATCCAGTTAATAACCCAGGCACTCACCCAAAGACCAGGATCAACTGAAAAAAAAAAATCCCAAATTTGGAGCCATGAAAATATGGTCTGTTCTTGTTTTATTTATTTTGATGCTCCAGCAATAAATTCTCACGGTTAAAAAACGGCATACATCAAGTAAAAATAGAATTTCTTGGGTTTTAGCAGTCATGCATTCTTTGCCTGGTTAACACTGTAGTATGTTATTTTTCTTCCTGTGCAAGTATTTCTATCTTAAGGATAATTCCCTTCCTGATCTTCTAAAAACTAAATAGATTGCTCCATAAGTCTTCTCAGGAAATAAAACCTGATTCTATATTAAGGAGTATTTTGCTAATTTGTTTTTAATTTCCCAGCTATCATTAAAAGGGTATACAACCTATTTTTTTTTTTAATGTTTTGTACTTATGTAATTTACTGTCCTATTTTACAAATTATTCAGATGAAAACATCTGGAAAAGATTTGTGCTTTTTTATACACAAAGAGATGGGCTACAGAAATAGCATTGTAAAAAGACAATATGGAATTTTAGATCCCATTTTATTAAGGTATTTAATAATTTCTAATACCATCACTTAAGTACTGGGAACCCTGTACTCAGAAGAGTAATCCACTGTAATAAAATGTATTGATAGTAATAAAGAAAAAAGGAGCCCAAACCTTTTATAATGAAAAATTCTCAATTTATTTTACCAAGTTATCCTATTACACAATCTTTCAGAGATCAGTTTCAGAATGATACATAAGAAAAGCCTCACAGAATTAGAAAGTTAGTGCACAAATCAATCATTTTCTCAGTTTGGCCACAGACACTAAGGTGAAAAGGAGTCTGAGCATCTCATACTATATACTTCCCTTCTTAGCAGATACCCAATTCCCAAGTGTAAGGCATTTTTTGGCACCGTGGCCTATTTCAGTAAATTCAGACAAAACTGTATGAATATTCCCCATTTCTAGGGGCTGCACAGCCCCCATAAACATAGACTTGGCAACACATCCCTGCAGCAAACAGAAACTTGTATAACTTACTTGTCAACATCCACAAGTGCACCACTCCTTCAGAGAAAACAGAAACATGTTCCCAGAGAGTTTCTAGTTCTCTTTCAAATGGATGTGACAAAGACAAAATAAATAAGGATGAGATGTGACGAGGAATAATCAATGTGCCTGAATCCCTTAAGCCACCAAGATATGTTCATATATATAAAGATATTTTGGTAACATTTTTACAAAGAAATCCACCTTCTGAAGGTGACAAATAGCTAAATTGCACAAAGCACAGAGATCCCTGAGCTAGTGGTGACCTAGTTAAAAAGTCCACACTACACACTCCAAAGTTATGTGGACCTATCTGCCTAGGTCTAGAGGAAGTACTGCTGCCTTTTCAGCTAACAAATATTGCTTATTAGCTTCCATTCGACACCATGTGAATCATGGGTCGTATTTGCTAGTGTACATGTATAACCTCGAGGTCCTGGCTTTGAGGCTGGCACAAGGGCAGTTAGGTTAGATCTGCCTTTATTATTGTGGCCATAGCCAACAACAAAGCATTTATATTTGGTGCATTAATCTCAAAGAGCACTGAAATCAGGGCATCAGGCTTCACAGCTGAATTACATTCCACTAAATATATGAATCTGGCTTTTCTGGACAGTTTTCCCATCTGCTGACCCAGAAATTTTGGGGTCTTAGATTGAAACCTGCCAGACAAAGATGCATTTGCTAACATTCACTGATGTGGATATCCCCCATCAGAATAATTTGATTTCCTGTATTCCTTTCTAAGGAAGTAAAAAAGAAAAAAAGTGTCCCTTAGCTAGTAATTACCATTAAAATCATTCCACACACTTGTTTTACTGTGTGGAAACAGAACAAATCCTCCCAAATGTTTTGAAAAGCTAGATGAACATGGAATACGAGTGCACAGCTTTAGAGAAGTACTCAGTTACTCACTCTAAGTGTCATTTCTGTCCTTGGTGTCATCTGCCATGCCATTTTCTCCATCCCTTTCATGTAACTATTGTTACATGTACTCATGTACTCCCTCTATACTATATAAGTGAACTTAAAATTTTGTAGCAACCTGTAAAGAAAATGAAACGACTCCAGACTGGAAATGGAGCACTGGCAGAAAATCATGTGTCTCCTAGGCCCCTAATGCCAATTAAGAGTTTTTCCTAGGAAATTCAGATTTGTTTTCCATGAGGAACTTAAATTAGTTAAACTTTGATATGTTCCACTATGAAATCCTGATGAACAGAAACTCATCCTGATATAAATCAGATCAGGTTAAGAACTGACATGGTTAAGAATCAGTACTTGGCTGCTGTGCACATCTAATTTAGTTTGACATGCCTGAGATCAAGTTAACTGTAGCCTGTTACAGACTTGACTGCTTTAGCTGAAACTGGAAACTTTGATTTCACTGCAGTGTCATTAGCCACTGAAGGGAGATGCCAGCATCAGCACTGACACGGTATCCAGCAGTGTCTTATTCAACACCATAATGCATCCCTGTATTCAGTGTTGGGCAGCGTCAGCACAGACTTCCAAAAAACAACTGAAGAAACATTAAAATGAGGTGTCTGATTACCAGGAAATCAATCATTTATACACTTCCTTCAGACAAGACCTGACCTTCACTTACCAATGCACACAGGCGAATTAGAAGAGCCTCAAGATGACGCCCTACACATTGAAGAACAGCAGCTGTGTTTACAAAATTTTATAAAATTAAGACACAAAGTCATTTTCAAATTCCCAGCAACAAAAGCAAAAGCCATCATTGCATTGCTAAAATGATTAACAGATCAAGACCAAGTACTTCTCCAGAACTGCAGCTAGGGCAGATTCTTAGCCCTAGACTTTTGGGAGCACAATGTTCTGTGCTTGTCTAAAGAAACACAAGCCACAAAAAAAAAATCAGGAAAATGCGGTCATAGGTCTCACATGTCATAGAGCTTGTGCCATGGTTGTTGTGGGAAGCCATCAGCTTATGGGTACGTATTTTTGTACTTGCTGGGCTCCAATCTCTGCAATATAGATTGCTCCACTCTTCATGTCTATATCTACAAGGTGTGGCTTGGTTTCATCTGCCAGCTGGATTGCGTTGACTATAGCACAGTCCCCAATAATGCCAACTGGTGGTGCTGCCAAGATTGCCAAACGGTTGATATTCATCTGAGCTACAATCAGATACTTGTAATCGGAAGTAAATCTGTGAAAGAGAGAAACGTGTTTTTGAATCATGCACTCCATGTGACATCCCATGGAAACATAATGATATGCTTAAAAAAAAAACAACCAATCAAACAAAAAACACTCCTTCCTTAATATTCAAGTTTTTGAAGGGTACAATAGACTAAATGCAGCGAAACACTGAGAATTAACTTGTAAACTTTGCTCTGTATGTTGCTACTCCTTGAGACAGATTATGTTACAGAAAATTCATTCAAGACAATCTCTCTTCCTGTAAAAGCTGCAACAGCAAGGCCAACAAAATATAACAAAACAAAACAAAATTCCCAATTCAGCACTTGAATCCACATGGTCTGTTGTAAAACCAGGATTCCTCTGCCATGTCAACATACAACTGTGTAGATCTCTGCATGTGATCAGGACCCAGCTCCCCGTTAATAAAACTGGTTAACTCCTTGTCATCAGGCATTAGATATCAACATTATAGCTCACCAATAAGAGTGTATCTTTTATTTATGTAATTGCATGTTTCTAAAAGAATTGTTCAGCAATACCTGACAGAATAGGGTCCGTCTTCTGAGAAACAGCTACTCCACGCCCCCAGCCATTCCCCTGTCACTTTATCAAAAACCTGGATTCTTTTGTTGTCTCTGTCTGCAACCCATACCTACAATGAACAAAAATTATGGCTATTCACAAATAGAACAAATTAAACACATCAGCTTCTTACATAAGCAAAGTATCCTGAAGTAAAAAAGTACACCTAAGAGGAACACACCTTCACATTCAAAGCTAAGTACATATGACTTCCAGATTTAAAACAAACTGCCAAGCAAAATTACTTTTACATTAATTTAGCAGAGAAATCAATGCCCTCTCTTCATTTCTGTGGCTGTGATACAAATATACTCAATGGGAATATATCCATATCCCCCAGTGAGAACATACGCACACCTTTTTAATTCTAGAGGTACTGGTCTGTCACCCATTAACAATTTGTTTTTTAACAGTAGTCTCATGATCCAAACCTCTGATGACTTCATCTGTAGACATGGATATGTTTAAAACTACTACAAATATTGAGCAACTTCAACACTAAGGACATTTTCAGCATGCTTTGTTTAAGTAGTTTTGTGAAGCTTGTCTCAGTTCCACCCTGTGTTAACAAACATGATAAGCTAGCAATACCACTAGATAGTTCCAAGGAAAACATCTCATTTACTACCATCACTGAAATTTCAGCTGTTGACAACCTGTCAGTCAGAAAAGTAAGCCTCATCACTTTTCTGGGATATCACCCAAAAGGGAGCAATAAAGAAGTTGACCTGAGATCCTTCATCGCTATTTTTAAGTGAAACACCACTACAGCACTCTCTCAGATTTCTTAGGAATTGCCAATGAATGACCTGGGCTGATGATCAATGCCACCTTGGCAATAATTTCAAGGCCCATCACAATTGCTGTCTTTGAATGCGTATACTCACGGTTCCCTTTCCACACCAATTTGCCATATCTTTTCTCCCTCCCACCCTGCCAGTTTTGGCAGAGAAGTGATTTCTATAAACACTTCTTATTCTGGTTCAGACAGCATCATCAGAATTAGCTGATACGGCTATTTAAGATGTTTTAGCCAAGTGATCGTCTTTTTCCTGAAGAGTATTAGGGAGCAAAATATTAAGAACAGCAGGGCAGAAGTCAGATTGCAATTAACATCTGGAAGAAGTAGAATCTTGAATGCTTTGAGCTGCATGTGGATGAGGACAGATGCCCACAATGTAGCCAGTGCCTTACCATCTTAAGCTTATCTGGAATTTCCAAATATGAAGTTGAATAAACTTAAGTGCTTGGGTAGATATTTGTTACAGAACAAAATTCTGCTCTACTCTCACCATGGCAACCTGTGAGATACTGTAAGAGGAACATTGCCAATATCCATGCAACAACAGATAGTAACTGGCAGGACCCTTGTGTCAACCTCGGAGACAGCTACTTCAGCAGAATCTTCGGTGTGAAACTTCAGCTCACGACTGCTTTCACACTGAAAAGTGTAAGCCACATACAATAACCCAGTTCACAACAGGTCAAGGAACAAGAAACACAACTTGTATTTTTAAAATTAATCTCCCAACAGGCTTGTTTACATCTAAAAAAAAATTAAAAAAAAAAAAAAAAAGTTCTTTAAATCTTTACCCTTCCATAACAATCCACTGTCACGCTGTGAGGAATCTTGAACTGGCCAATGCCGGTCCCATTTTCTCCACTCAGCCAGATCTCTTTGTAATCTAAGCAGTAAGCACCATGTAAAATAAGAGGGAAAATGAAGTAAGAAAAAATAAAATAAAATAAAATAAAATAACTTTAGCTTTAAGTCATTCCCTTGCAAAGTTATTTTCAGTCACTTTTAAAATATGGTGTTTCTAAACCTGGAATTTTAAACACAGTACTTCTGATACTGGAAATACTGGAACTACTACAGTGACTACTGGATTGTTATTAGTGGTTTCATGATTATGGTTACAGAAATGCAGCCACAGTTCAAGGCTTTGCTAAGCATTATATTGAAAAAAAATAACAATAATAATAAAAACAACTGAAAGAGTATGATACCCATTTGTTTAGAAAACTGATGTTTTTCATTATGTCAGTTTTGAGTTTTAAGAATTTATCTTTTTGCAAACTAAATGTTAGCTGACTGTTTTATGAAGTGAATAGTGCAAATGAGAAACTGCCACACCTCCCCCTTTCCCCAGCTGCAGCCATGCACAGACTCCTCACTCACTGCACTAACCAACACAATACTGGGGAATATGAACAAACTAATCAGTATCAAAATAAAAGGATCCCCAGACACCACCTGGCACAACCTGTCTGTCAAAGTAGGGCTGGTGTTAATAACAAATCAAAACCTGAAGTTAAATCAGGGTGCTCATATCAAGTTTTGAGCACCTACAAGGGCAGCGACTGCCCAGCCTCTCTGGGAAAACTACCCACTGCCTGATCGCCCTTCAGGGAATCCCTCCTCAGGATCAAACTGGAATTCCCTCTTCCTTGCAACTTCTGTTCATGCCTTGTTCTTCCATCACACACATCCCAGAAATCTATGGCTCTGTCTTCTCTATACCCTCCTATCAGCAACTTGAAGACAGTGATAAGAAACTACCTTAGTCTTTTATCCTCAAGACTGAACAAATTCACTCTCTCACCTTCTTGTCATAAACAGATAGATTTCTACTACGTGACAAGCAGTAAAACAGGATCTGATCCAACAAAGTCTTCAAGCTAATTTTAAAAGTAGCCGTGCAACCTAGTCCCCACTTAACAGTATTCTCAAGTTAATATTTAAAATTCGAGTTGCAATTGCCACCTGCTGCAGAAGTTTATTTTTCCATACCTGTGGACAGTTTGAGCAGTCTGTTATTCATTCCTCCATCTCCATCCACAACATACATATCTCCACTTTCCTCTACAAAAATCTCTGCTGGTTGATCAAATTGTATTGGATTCAAACTTGAACCTGCATTCCCTGGCGTGCCCAAGATTTGCAGAAGTTTACCAGAAGGGCTGTACTGTTTCACGGTGTGCCCGTACTTTCCTGAAGTAAGATTAAAAAAGTGCAAAAATGTCTTAACAAAACAAAACAGTAAGTACTACCATTGATTACAGAGATTAAAAGGAAAAACTCCTGACACTAGCAAGTGAGATCAATGAATCAAAACAAAATTACACCATGAGACCATGACTGTGGGTTAGCAAATCCATAGGCTACAGCAGTATTTAGCTGTTGTATCTGTGTAATCTAGGGCAGAAGAGAAGTCTCACAGCCACAAGGTATTTTTTCTTATCCTTCTCCTGGACAAAAAAGTAAAACAAAAAATGTCTTTACTAAATTTAGACACTATAAACAAACACATAGAACTACTCGTGAACCTTCAGACTATTTTAGGCAGCACCTGAGCAGTTTGTTCCTGGCGAAAAAAGCACAAATCTGTTTCAGAATTATTTGAAAGCCTTATTTAAATAAATAAGCCATTTAAAGTAATATCTGCGCAATTTGCATTTTCTTCCCTGCCTAATACTTTTCACATCTCCACCTTGCATACCTGCTCCAACATCTGTGATCCATACTGAACTATCAGTTGCGGTGTTTAATACAAAGATACCATGAGGCATTTCAACTGTATCATTCCAGGAGTAAAGAAAATAGCCTTCCACTGAGAATACAAGTACCTTTGGTACATCATCTCCCCTCTGAAAAAGCAAAAAAAAAAGATCTATTACGAAAACATATTAACCAAGTAACCAAACTTTGGAAAATTCCTCCTCATAAGTTTTTTTTTTTCAATGCTTCACGAATCATGGAATTCTCTTGAAACTGGTAGTTCTCATTTTTTCCAGTTGAAACAGGAAAGAGAGAGAAGGGTCCAAATTTAACATGCAAAACCCTCCACTCATTCTGGCCTTCAACCTGAATCACATAGAGTCCAATTTTCAGAACAGCCAAGCTCCTGCATTATCTTGATTTTCATTTTGATTCGTATTTATATACTCTTGATGAAAAATACATCAAGCACAACACAGGTACAAAAAAACTAACTGTACTTGTTAGCTACATGGTACGAAAGTACTCATGCTGTGCTTTGTAATTAAACCCCACCAGTTTCTACAGAGAGATCACCTTATCCATGATCTAAAAATACAATTCATAGGTAATGCAAGTAACTGAACCCCAATTATTTTAACTGTGGGGCTTTGATTCCATGGGACAAAGGCTGGATGAGAGGAAGGGGACTAGCCAAGATGCCCCAGAAACACACTGGAACTTACAGTTAGAAAAGAGGCTACTATAACTCAGTTAATTTAGATCATGTGTTAATATCACAGAAATTTAATTATTTTTTAAAAAAGGACAAAAAAGTATGATCCCCCAGAACTTCTTTTAAAATAGGTAAGGCAGAAAGATCTATACTTATATTTTCACTAATTTTGATACAGCAATTACTTTCTATACTTTAAACGTTGTTATTATATAGAAATTGGTAGGAAGTATATATTTCCTGATATTTATATTATATAAAATATAAAATTTAAAAGTATTTATACATATACATTATAAAATTATTATATAGGTATTATAGTTTACACACAAACATGTAAATACATACACATATGGAATTACATGTATCTGTAAATATAAATACACTTAAAGCAGACATTTTAAAGGCACAAATACATTGGATTAACAAGAATAGAAATTTAGTACTCTCACTCACTTGTCCCACGTAGACCAAACCATGAAGAGAATCAACAGCAACACAAAACGTTTGGCCAGTGAAATACTCTGGAATTTTAGGCCAGCTTATGTCCAGCTTGTACATCTGTTGCTGTCCCTTCGAAGGATAGAAGTAATCAAATGCTTTCAACACCTGACAATACAAAAATACATATCCATTAGCAGTTAGATTATACAACGGTGGGATGTTTGTTTACATCCAGTTTTAATAAATGTGAGGATCAGAACCGGCAATAGAAAGTAACTGTACTTACAGTAGTAAGTAAATGGATTTATTCAGGTTATAAAGGTAAACAGAAACAGGTTTTTAGTTATCATTTTGGACTATAATTGAGAAAACTTTAACAAACTGAAAATTAAGTAACAAAGCCGGTTGGATTGGGGAAGCTCTGGAACTTGAAGGCAAAAAACACACCCTGAAACTCCTTGTATCGAAGTTGCTGTTGCTACCTGTCAATGGACCCACACCAAAGAGGAAAACAGGAGAGAAGGTTTCAAATGCAACAGAATCAATAACTACTTCAAAAAAACAATGAAATCGGAAAAATAGGACAGCACAGATCAAGGAGGAAAGCTACACCATAGAAATGAGGAAGCGTAAGTAGGAACAGCACAGCTTCAGCACTTTAAAATGCGATGGAAGGAAAGCAGCTGCAGCTTTTTGGCTGTGCTGGCAGAGCCGAGGAAGGGAAGGGAGCACAGCTGCTCTCCTGCAAGCACCGGGCGGGGACCTCAGCGCTGAGGGATCCGGCTGGAGCTGAGCACTCACAAAACGGGGAATCGCTGGTGACTAAAAACCTTTTAATGTTGCTGTCCGCTGGAGGTAGGGCTCCGTGGATCGGAATCCAGAACGCCACAAACTGCCACGGCGCCCCCCTCCCCACACACACCCCGACACCCTCCCCACACACACCGGACTCCCCCCGGGGCCATGCCGGCGCCCCCCCGCCCACCTGCGAGCCCCCGATGAGGCCGAGCAGCACCAGCAGGGCGCCCGCCATCACCAGCCACGGCCCCAGCGCCCGCTTCCCCCTCATGGAGGCGAGGCCGGGCCGTGCCGGGCGGGCGGCGTTGCCATGGCAGCCCCGTGACAGCGGCTTGGGCCCCGGGCAGCGCCCGCCCACAAAATGGCGGCGGGGTGCCCAAAATGGCGCCGGCCTGGCGGGGTTGAGGAGAGGAGGAGGAGGAGGAGGCGCACGGGGGTAAGGCTCCGCGCTGCGTGCGGCGTTTCTGAGGAGCCGGGAGAGCTGCGAGGCCGCCTCGGGGGTGCTGCTTCTCCTCAGGCAGCGCGGAAGGCGAGCGGTGCCCACATTTGGCGTCACAGCGGCGCGCCCAGCAGAGCGGCAGGACCGGGGCAGCGGAGCTTCTCATCGCCTCGCCTCAGCTCGCTGCTGGGCCATGGCGAGCGGGATGGCCCCGCTGCTGCCCGTCTGTCCCTGTCCGTCTGTCCCGCGGCCAGCCGCCGTGCAGAGCCGTCAGCGCTAGCCTCAGGGGCTGGGGAGAGCCCGGGCCGCCTGTCCTGCTCGGTGTTTTTTTTAACTAATCTATAAATTTTTAACTAATCTATATATCTTAGCTAATTATATATATTTTTATATATCCTCTCGTTGAAATCTTTGGCCTGGAGTTTTTTTTTTTTTTTCCCCTACCCTTTTCGTGTATCTGCATTGAATGAACTAATAAAGATGGATAAGAAATCGTTTGAGACCGTGCTGGATGAAATTAGAAAGGTAACTTTTCGTTTTGCATGCCAGATTAACCATTTCATCTAGAATATGATGAACACACCGCGTTCATTTGTGTTCTTTAATAATCACTCGAGGCTCCAATAAAGACTAAATTGCACTTCAGTTTGAAAAACTATAATCCTGTGTTATTGCTATATCCTAGTCATTGTATATCAAATATAATAGCGTAAGGCTGTTGTGATGTGCTTGCTCTGTTTGAGATACTTCTATTCTCTGAGAAAAGTGATGTGATGTTAGTTCACTGCTGAAAGCATGGACCAGATGTACTTGAAAAAATGCTCGTCTGAAATAAACATTGGAATAAGTTATCATGACTTCTTCTCTGTCAAGGTAGAGGAGGATGAAAAGCCAAATTAGCCTAATAGTTCTTAATTGAGGGGAGGACATTTGCTTAGTTCATCTGGAGAAGTGGGTTTATAATGTGAGATATATTTTGTATATATTTAGGAGATTAAACACATAAGAGAGCTGATGACCAAGATGCATTCTGTGATCTCCCCCTGCTCAGGAACACGTGCATGCCTTCCTCCAGGTTGTGGAGTCCTGGATTTTGGTCCCCTTCATGGGCTCTCTTTGCACATCACCTGTTAAAAATGCCCTGAGCAAAATATTTGCTTGATGTGGGAAGCAGAGACACAAACAAAGCCTTGTTAGGCATTGGAATGGGCTGCCCAGGGAAGTGGTGGAGTCACCATCCCTGGAGGTCTTTAAAAGACGTTTAGATGTAGAGCTTAGGGATACGGTTTAGTGGAGGACTTAGTGTTAGGTCAGAGGTTGGACTCAGTGATCTTGGAGGTCTCTTCCAACCTAGATGGTTCTGTGATTCTGTGGAACCTAGGCTTCCCGTTATCTGACAGGTGCTCTCACTTCTTTCTGCACAGAGGCTTGCTTTTAACAGAGGAGCTAGAGGTCAGTGTTTAGGGCAATTCCCCAACTGCTGGAAGTGGACAAGGAGGTAGAAAAAAATGTCTGGACCCTTCAGGAACTGAGAGACAAATAAAAGGATAATTCCTGCCTTGTGTGGGAAGTGCAAACCTGGGGTGAGGCATTTTGCTGTAGCTGAAACATTAAATCAGGGGTGATGTATGTCACTAGTGTGCTGGTAAAGCTGTGGTGGTGAGGAAAGGAAGGGCTTGTCCTGGGAGTTTGTTATCATGAGCTGTTTTGGGGGGGGGGTGTTTGCCTGCAGACAGTGGGGTGCTACAGAGAACAGGTTTGGTCCAGCCAGTGCTCGGAGCCACAGTGACTGCAGTGGGAGTAGTCACCTTTTGGGGTGCACCAAGGTACAAACCACTCCTGCACAGAGCCCCAGTGATGGTCTTCCTTAGCACCACAGCACTCACTTGCTTTTTGTGTAGGGCCTCAAACACCCCTTAATAAAACAGATGGGTGTAGGGGTATGTATACGTATGCTGTGTAACCATCTAAAAATGACAGATTGAGAGGTTTCAGGGTGTGGGTTTCCATCCTACTCTAAGATATTTTATGGAAAATTTGGGGAAAAAATCAAGGAGCAACTTGCATGTGAAGTACTTTTTCTGAGAATCGGTGGTGGGAATGAGTAATGTTTCAAACATCATGTCTGCATTGCAGCCCTTCAGAATACGCTCTGTGATTACTAAATACTTCAGACAAAAGGGGTTTTGACATGTGATTGCAGGCAATTATATTTCCTGTATGCTCTCTGCCTGTATTCCTGTAAACCAAATTTACAGTTCATCTAAGGATCAGCACTGCGCTGTTAAGACTAGCTGTGCTGTATCACATGTGACATCTATTTGTATCTTTGTTGGTAGCTCTTTGTTTAAACTTAGTCTAGCTCTGGAGTAGAACCTTATTTATTATCTGGCTTACAAGTAATTAGTGTGGGTACATTTCATTTTCACCCCACAATTAGCAGGAAAGAATTATTTAAATGTCTTAATGTGCAGCTTAGTGCCATCTTTCCCCATACATATTTAGGATTATTAACAAAATATCCTTTTCACAGCACTGCTTTCTCTTTCTGTTATTTTTGTGATGTTATTCTGTTGTTGATTTAAGGACTGACATTTCTTTTTGTAAAGAAACTGTTCCATGACGTGCTAATTTTCTTTTTTTTCCCTTTATATGGGAAGAGAAGGATGGGAGAGAATTAAAAATGATGATGTAGAAGTGGCTGTGAATCCCCTGTGGCTTCAGTGTTTCTGGTAGTCTTGGTCTCTTAATGAGGTAGAGGGGTTTGCCTCAATCAGTGTGCAAGTGTGTTTCTGAACAGCTGTGCTCCTACAGACAGATTGCAGTGATGGAGATCTTCATTTCTGTCTGTGTGGAGGAGCAAGGGGCAAAAATCAGAAAGAGTAGGGGGGCGGTTTTAGGGCTATGCTATGCAGTAGAGGAAGGGAGAAATGGGGGTGGATGAAGCTGAAGATGACCAGGATATTTAGCATGAGAGCTAGAGATAGATGGGGGGCTTGGAAACTGGAGAAGAGGGTGTCCTGTCTTCCCATGCTGCATGAGTACCAGTGAGCTGAGCACAAGGAGAGGGAAGCAACCCCAGCTGCTGGCCTGTGTGATTGTCAGCAAAACTGTCTTACCACCAGGTCAGAAGTGGAGGCCAGTACTGCATTAAACTGCCTTGCTTCCTTCGTTTTAATGGTTGCATGTTCAATTTTGAACTGTGGTAAGGTAATGATAAGACAACGTCACATTTCTGGCGTACTCAATTCTGTCCATCCAGTCTTGTTACCCAGTCTCTGCATAAATTCGCTGCAGTAAGACACTCTGCTAATTATGTTATAGAAACGTACAAGGGGATTGAGTGAATAATGAACTGTATTTAGCATAATGTTGATGTAAACCATAGTGGCAAAAGGAAGAATGCATGTGAGGTTCTTTCAGTTCAGCTTTAAACTAAAACGCAGTGTGAAATGAATTAAACCCAAACAAGTATTTTTTAAAACAGAAAAATTAAACGGTGTCTCTCTGCTTTTCATTGTTCCTTTAATTCAATGAGGAATATAGTGTCACTTAGGAATACTGCGGTTAATTGATGCAAAGGTCATTTTGTAAGGTCGAGTATGTTTTTTAGATTAATAGTTTGATCTAACAGATGATTGTGCTATAATTTTAATTTTGAGGGGCTACTGATGTGTTTTGTCTTTTTTTCCCCCCTGTATCTTCTAGGCTGTATTGACTGAGTACAAATTAAAAGCTATTGAATATGTTCATGGATACTTCTCTAGTGAACAGGTAAAAGTCAACACTGTCATGGTTTTAATGGGAGCTGTTGGTTTTGTGTGTTCAGTAGTATAGAAAGACTGCATCTCTGGTCATACTGAGGCTGATCATACTCACTTTTTTATTTATTAACTAGGGAGATACATTTTCTGATTATTATATCAACATTAATCTGCTAAAAGTAATTCTAAGTTATTTGATGTTAGCAAAACCATTGCATTTTAGCTTATCTTGTGTGAGGAAAATTGGGGAAATTAATCATGGAATTTGGGATTATGTTGCATATATTTTCTAAACTGGTGTATTACAATAAGTACCCAACTGTTATTTTGGTCCTATCTATCTATTTATTTATTTATTTTTGATTCTTTGATTTTTATCCATGTTTAGTAAATATGCTGTTTGAGATAGTGTATGTTAATAAGCTTTTTACAAACGACTTATTTTTTTTGTTCTCATACTGTGGCAATTGTGGGTATATAGAAATACATAAAGAGGAATAAGTATCTACTTTAAATACTTCCATATCATCTCGTGACATAGGATGTTTATTTAGGAGACTATGTGGACATAAAAAGAACATTAGATACTGACAGGCACTGAGGTACTCAAATATTACAGATAAGTTTGTGTTTTTAGCTGTATACCACTGTATTCCAAGAATGGAAAGATGATATTGATGCTATTAGCATCATTTTTGAATATACATAAAAGATTAATTGATGGCTTTTCTGTTGCAGGTTGTTGAATTACTGAGATACTTTTCTTGGGCTGAACCACAGCTCAAGGCAATAAAGGCTTTACAACATGTAAGTTCTAGTGGAATCATTTTGTGGAACATGTTTGCTCTTTTAATCTCATTTTAAATTTATGATGTGTTCTTTTGCAACTGATGGGTCTACCCTTTAATCTTCAGTGTTTCTGTTTCCTTTTTTTTTTTTTTTTTTAATGAAATCTCATACATTTAACCAGGGTATTTTTTTCTCACTAAAGTATCTTTGACTTTCCTGTGTAACACGCAATAGATGTAGCTCTCTAACTAATGTTAACCTTCCTAATATCTCTGCTTTTGACAAATGCTTTGTAGGGTTCCTTGTCCAGGATTTAGCACATAGAATCTCCTTCTCAGAAATTAAATAAATATTTGTTTGCTGAAATACACGATACGAAGCTGTTACTGAGTGTCATTTTTAGTTTAAAGTAATTGTAGTGCCTTGTTTTATATTTACTTTTTTTTTCTTGTTTGCTTGTCAGAAAATAGTGGCAGTTCCCGCATCAAAAATGGTTAATATTCTCAACTGCTTCACATTCAGTAAAGATAAACTTATCGCCCTTGAAATCTTAGCTTCGTAAGTACCTCTCATACGTTATTTCCTTATGATGTATTTATTGTATTTTGCTAACGTTTGAGTATGTAAAACTTAATATACTTCTAGAATGAAGAACTGTGGCCAGGTAAGGGAAAGCACATATCCATTATTGATGGGGCTGTAAAGGAAAAAATAGAAGCAGACATTGTGCAGAATTCCATCTGAGTCTTGTGCATGCCTCTTCTGTTTGCTAGAAAAGTGTTGCTTTGCCAATATTTTTACAGTGGTCTTTAAGTATTTTTGAGAATGAAGAGGGCCTTAAGCCTATTTCTGCTCACTGAAATGTAAAAGGCTTGAGACTAGAGTGTTCTGAGCATTTATCCTTTTGCATTTGAAGTATTACATATGTAAAAATGAGTTAAGTAAATACTTCTCTTAAGTTGACATACTTGGTTTATTGATCCAATGTTTGTAAAAGATGTACAGATATTCTAAATGTATGCTTGTACAGAAAGTGTTTTTTTTTGTTGTTGCTGTTTTTTTACTATGTGTAGCAGCTTCAAAGGATCTAGCTTTTACACGTGTTTATATTAGAATTTTTCTGTTTGTTTTTTGGTAGTGGTGGTGGTTTTTTTTTTTTGCATTTGGTATGTTTGCCTTGCATATGAATGCTGTGCTGGCTTGAACGTTTGAGGGGATACAGATTTGTGATATAGATACCCATACAACAAATAAGATTGAGGATATAGGCATGACCTTATTTTTGGAGTTGAGCTGTGAGAATCTGTATGAATGCTCCTAGTCTCTTCAGATGAAAGCAAAACAGGGCATCCTAAAGGATGGCATAATAAACTAACCTGTTCTGCTTCATGAAATGGAATTGGAGCTCGTAGGCTCTTTTGTTGTTACACTTCAACTGATGTGATCATTCACATTTTAATACCATCTTTAAGGTTTTTTTCTTGGCTTTCTTCAACATTCTGCTGATTCCGTTTATTCTAATATTTTTCTCCTTTGATAATTTGTCCTTTAAGCAGCTGTTTTATGTTTCCAGTAGCTTGGTGGGGGTGTGATATTTGACAGCAGAAAAGGTGCTGTGGTCAGGGTTTTGAAAAAGGCAGGTGGAATCAGACATCAGGCTTTCTGTACTTGCAGATTTTGTTGTTCTCTTTGGTGTGTCTAGTGTTATTTTTGGGAGAGGAACAAGAAGAAAGGAAGGGTAGTTTTTGGAGGTATCTGAGGACTTTCACAAGCTCTGCAGAATGTGGATAGAATTGCCAGGGGTTTCATCTTTTTCATTGTGGAATAAATAGGATGAAAATTTGTTTGCCTACCAGTGTAGTAAGAAACAGTGATGAACTCATTAGCTGGTGGTTTTCTGCTGTGCTGGGAATTGTATGCTAGTAGTAATTAAATTTTTCTGACAAAATGCTGTGATGCAAAATCCATTTTGTCAGCATAGCTATTTTTACCATGAAGTCCAGCCATTGTTGTCCATTGTTCCACATTCATCAGCAATTTTGATACCGTGTTTCACTTAGAGGTACAAAGTCCATACTTAAGCCTGAGTTTTTTGCTTTAATAATAATAGTAACTTTATGACCTGAACTAATTATGCTTTTTAATGTATTGTTGGATACTGGCTTTTCAGTAGTACATTATTTGTGATAAGCATATGGAATGGTAGTAATCGTTTGTCATCATTTTTATTTGTAGCAACATTGTTGATGCTCAGAATTACCGCCTTATTGAAGATCTGTTCAGAATTAATATGTCAGAGAAGAAAAGGTGCAGAAGAATTCTTGAGCAGGTAGTCAAGATACTCTAGTTTCCTTGATTCTGTCAAATATGGTATTGTTTGCATCCTTATGGTCATTGCGGGGTGAAGACTTCCCATGAGGACTGCTGGGAACAACTGGTGGAAAGCAGGCTAAAAGAAGAAGCTGCAAAATACGTGCTTAAAAAAAGGGAAGTTTTTGTCAGACATCAGAATAATATGGAAAATAGGTTCAGAGACAATCAATACTTAAGGAAACAGTCTGAGTTTGTTTTAGAGAAGACCAAGTGTTTAACCCTAAGTTCAGTACAAGCAGAGGTGGGATGAGTAGAGTTACTCAAAGCAAAGCGGACTTTGGCAGAACCTCACAAGGACTATTTGGTAAGATCTGACAGATAGAGACAAAGCTTTGAGTTGTTCCCTGTAGATTGATTTATCCAGTCTAAATGTCGTGAAATATTAATATGTTTCTTTAAAGCATTGAACTTGATAGCAAATAATGACCTTTCTTGATTGTTTTGCAGGCTTCAAAAACAGGTTGTAAGGCTCCCCATGCTATGATATCATCGTGTGGCATGATTCCTGGCAACCCTTATCCCAAGGGCAAACCAAGCCGTATAAATGGAATTTTTCCAGTAAGCAAAATCTTATACCTTTGCTTTTTACAGCATTCTTGATTTAGGATTCATTATAGTATAACCAAACTAGGATTTGTATAGATGTAAGGAGAAGTGGAATTGAAAGCAATGTTTTTTATTATAGTACCCCATAACACTTTCACAGTGTATTTGCATTATTTTTACTAGTGCATTCTTCCTGTGCTGCTTTGTATAAAGATTACTGCATAAATAAGGTGATGTTCTTAAAAAGAAAAACATTGTAAATAAACTATAGGAATATATGGCAAAATCAGAAGAGATATAAGGAGCCTTCCTGGTAGGTAAGTAAGATGGCCTAATACGGTCACTACATTACTACTGATAATCTTAGTGTAGTTCTTGAACAGCCAAATCGAATATTTTCTGTGAACATTTCAAGAAATGGAAATGTAAGTTATCATGTACACAGGTACTCAGAATTCTAATTATGTCAGAAACGTGGACTGGTTTACCATGCATCTCTTTAGAAGAAAAGCCAAATATTACATGCCAAGCTATAGGAATGCTCTAACTTCACATTTAACAAGCCTAGAACACAGTTCATTTTTTCTAACAGACCTTATTAAGTGTCACTTTCAGAATATTCAAAAGCTCAATTTGGTTTAGAAATAAGGCAAATATGTCAGAAATTCTGTAGCAAGATTTATTTCTAAATTAATACCTAATAGATAATTTTCTTTTGTTTCAGGGAACTCCTATCAAAAAGGACACAGAAGAGTGTACTAATGAAGGAAAGGGAATAGCAGCCCGTATACTTGGACCATCCAAACCAGTATGTGTAACAAATGAATGAATTAATGAAACTTTTAAGAAAAAAAAAATCTGACTGTGGATTTAATAAGGCTTTTATCTTCAATACTGTTAATGTTTCAAGAAGAGTAGCAATTTAAACAAAGTTGGGCTTTTATAATAAAGATAATATGACCTAAAATTTTTGTATTTAACTTTAAAATAATCAAACTCTATATTATTTCTTCAGAGAATAGGATTCTCTAGTGGATACAGTATGCATGCATTCAAAGGCAGAATTTAAACTACAGTAGCAGAAGAGAAAACTAAAAGCAATTTTAGTAGTCTGTCATGAGCTACTAGAAGCTTTAGGCACAAATATATACAATTTTATATTACAGTCTCTAGGGTTTTGCTACATGAACATAAAAATGCATCTTGGAAGTGTGAATTATGGCAGTGCTTTAGGGGAAGGTTCTTTTTTCTGATCTATATTTCAGTGTTTTTAAGCATGTAGGACAAACTTTCAAAGAAGCTAATGCTATTTGGAAGTATTGTTCTGATGTTTTATTTACAATTTTATTACAAAATATTTCCCACTGAACTGTATTATTTTAAAGGCAACATTCATTAGTTTTAGATCTGCTTTATCTTTAAAATGGGAAATCGTTCCAAGACTGCAGTGTGAAGACTACAGGAAGGAGTTTCCTTTCCCACCTGTGCTCAGTTTTACATTAAAATCTAAAGTGATGTTTGTTTCATTCTCTTTAGAAATAATGAAATATTTGCAGTCATTGTGGATATTGCAAAGGAATTTGATATCATAAACATATTTACTGTGAAGAACAGCTGCCTGTAATAGTATCTAATGTTAGGTTTCTGTGAAACAACAGGTAATGCATTCATTATTGCTTCTTCTGTTTGTTTTTTGTTTGTGTAGGCTCCATCAACCTACAATCCACACAAACCTGTTCCATACCCCATCCCACCATGTCGGCCACATGCAACTATTGCACCAAGTAAGGCTTCTATATGTTTTAGGTTGATACTATTGTTTCATACATTTGCCTTTTAAGTAATTAAGTGTCAGTTTTCTGACCATTTCTGAAATTGGTTTGTGCTCCCTAAGCATGCTCTGGGTACTGGTTTCTATCTCTTTGTCAAGAATACAGAGTTGACAAAAAGAGGAATATATATTTAATTCTTTTTTGAACACCAACATCATACGAAAGAATACCAATCTTGTTTGATGCCAGAGTAATTCATTTTTGGAGGCATGTGTGTTGGACAAGACTAGGGCTGTGTCTTTGTTTTAATGTTTGACCGAGGTTTGAATTTTGGCTTGGCAAGTCTGTTGACTTGTTGCTGTCGTGCCAAACTTAGGATATGGTCATGCACAGCACTGAGTTGGGTGGAAAGATGTAGCAACTTGCTGTAATTTGTTTCTCAGTTAGCTTCAGTAAAAGCACTTTGCTGCCTGTCACAATGGAACATAGTTTCCTAAAAGAAAATTTTAGGTATGTAGATTTCAGTCTCAGAAGGGACATAACAGTTGCCCTTGCT
This sequence comes from Anas platyrhynchos, assembly GCF_047663525.1. Lineage (NCBI taxonomy): Eukaryota > Metazoa > Chordata > Aves > Anseriformes > Anatidae > Anas > Anas platyrhynchos. The sequence continues at coordinate 180,600,017 of NC_092587.1, forward strand.
ACTTTACATTTTGCCTGACTGTTCCTATCCTTGTGCCTCAGGCAAGATAGAGCCTTTCTTTGTAAGTTCCTCTCTGTGTTCTGATGCATCAGTTGTTCAATTCAAGACATTTGTGGTGGTAGCAAGGCACTTGGTAGCACTTGTCTCAGCTGCAACTGGACTCAATCTGCCGAAGTGCTCTTCCTAGCAAGTGACACAAATAAGTGACACAGACTTTGCTTGCAGTACTATAAAACTGACATTTCTTTGGAATAGGAGGTTGGAGTACTTACATAGGCAGGCAGAAGTCTTTTTGTGCAGCAGCTGAAAACTTTTCCTGATCTTGACATACTGTACTACAAAGTGAAGAGTGCTCTGGTTTGCAAGCTTGCTTTTCACTGGTGTTAGGAATTTCAGGGAGTTTTTAAGGCAGTTGATGAGAAAGTGTGATAGACCATTTGGCAAGGATATTGAAAAGTGAGTCATCTAATCAACTTAATGTCTACTAATCTCTTTATATCAGTCCAGAAAAATGGGCAGTACTGGCAGCTAAAGTCTGACTTTAGAAATGGCTTGCTCTCCAAAAAGTGTACTTGTAAACTTGCAGACCAGTTCAAATTTATATTAAATAAATCCTATGCAAAATCAGTTAGGGCACAAAATTTGGCCTGTGACTGGACATAAATACTAGTACATTTTAGTATATAGAATAGTTTTTTATGGCTTCAGGGCCTTATTAAACTGCAGCATAATTTTAGAAAGCCCTTGTGACAAAGGAACTGACGGCTAATGATACATACCTGTATATAAAATTGTTTTTAATGAGATTGCAGTTACTGACCTGAAATTATTGAATCTGATTCAAGCAATGGGTAGAAAAGTTGGAATGATGTTTTATTTTCTGCCTCTTACATGTTATGGTATAATATCTGCTTCCTCCGTGACACAGTGATTGTTAGTTACTTCTCTGATTTTGGATCATGAGTTGTCCTGCAAGAAATCATAACATTAAGAACAACCTCTATGAAACTATGAAATCAGAAAGGTTTTTTTTATGTTAAATTACCGCACTTGGAGTATTTTTCAAGTGGTGCCTTTTCGAATGAAGCATAAGTTTATCTACTCTTAAAATAGTCATTCAGGACCATTGTGAATTGTATTTATATTACTGTGAGTTAAATTCTTATACTCTTCATCAGAACTGTATGCTATAGCTATCAAACAGCAGTTCAAGTTGCTCCAAAGAATAAGGAGGGGAAGAAAGTTTTTATTGACATGTTAAGTACAATGAGCATTTTATATAAAAATCATCTGCTATCCCATTTTGATTTCTTCACATTTAAATAAATATTGAAGAGTGGTTGATTAAGAATTTTATTTGCACAGAGATGTGACATCATTCTCTGAATTTTCTCACTAGTGATGGAGAGCTGAGCGTGATCATTGGTATGTTTGGCTCTTTTGTTTGTAAAGGCTTCAATATCAAAAGAAGAGCTGCAGCAGCCTTTAAGTTAGGAATAGAAAAAGAACAAATGATGCTGCAGACACTCTGATTCTTTACTGCCCTTTAAGTTTTTCAGGTAACATGGAAGTGAAAGCAATTGAAACCTGTCTTTTTCAGGCTCTTTCAAGGTGCAAAATTTTAATTTCTATTTCTGCTTGGTTCTGTTGTAAAAAATGACGAAAGAACTGCCCTTAGTAAAATTTGGATCACAGTGCATGTCACTCAGGCAGACATTGGCAGCAGCCTGAATGATTAACAACTGGCTTTTTGGTGAAGTAATGTCTTATAATCTTGAAAATGTTCTTTCCAAGGGAAGACATTTCCTAGGTCATTCGTATACGTGTTCTTCTGGCAATTAAGGTGTATGTTGCGTTTCTTCTTTTAGGTGCTTACAACAATGCTGGCTTAGTTCCAATGGCTAATGTCATAGCTCCAGGCTTACCAGCTCCTCCACCATACACTGCTAATCAAGTGGTAGCAGGTAAAGCATGAATAGTTCTAAAAATGTTCATGATATTTTCTCCTCCTTCCTTGTTCTGACTGGATCATTCACTGCTCGAGTTCCATTTGCTTTTAAATAATTAGCTGTTGTTCTCTGTTTAGAAAATGAGGACCTTTCCAGCCAGGCAAAACCTTCCCAAAATCAAGGTAAATTGCAAATCTGCAGGGGGCTTATTGTGTTGTTTGTAACTCCACTAATTATTCTGAAAATGTAAATAACTTATTTGTTTAGTAGGATTTCCATAACAATTTATGTATTTAATTGCTGTTGCAAGAGAATCTCTTGAAAACTGATAAAAATTTGTTTCAGGCATTTTACACTTAAAAGTATTAAAAAGTTAAAATCTGGCCTTTTGTGTTAGCTCATTAAGTTTTATATTCTTATGTATCTATATATGTATGTAAGAAATACAAAAAGTTAAATCAAGATATGCTTTGCAACGTAGTGCACTGAAACACTTCATTAATATTTTTTACAGTTGTTAAAAACCTCAGACGTCTATTTGAAAATCTATACACTTTTTAATTTCATATATTAGTTGCAATGGAAGACTAGGAATACAGAAGAGAGATTCTTTGTTCTTTGTTTGTTGAAATCCATATGTAGAATGTCTTAACTGTTAAATCCAAGTATGTCTCCTGCAATTTCGTCTTACACTTTAAATTCCAATTCTTTTTTCAGAAGAGAATTGTGCGTTTTTTTGGTCTGTATTTATGTGGTACTTAGTGTACTGGAGATTGGGGGTTAAGGTGATATAATACAAATAATAATAATAAATTGGAAGTTGAGCTACTTATACAAAGTGTTTGGTAAAAACTTTGTTAACCTTGACAAATATAAACTAAGAATCTGCTACATGTTGAGTCAGACATATTAGCAAATACTCAAAATAGATAGCATGACCATGATAAATTTAGCTCCTGTAAATATTTCTGGAGGGAAAAAAAAGTTACATTTCGTCTTTTCTCCTCTATGCTCAAGGATGGTTCTACAGGAAGGCTGCTATTTCAAAGAATCACTTTATTAATGTATACCTTTTGAGTGTGCATGAATTTACAAGGTAGTTTATGCAGGTAAATCAGTACAGTGTAAGGACTAAAAGAGTCTCGTAGGAAAATAAATTCAGTAACAGTTCTATTCCTGCTGTGTTTCTTTGGTGATTATCTTTGCTGACTGCATTACAAACTGTGATCATTAGGAGAATATTCAACTTGGAAACTTGAAGGAACAGACAGAATCCAGATCAGAGCAATCTAGGTCTAGGTTTTTGGAAAAGACTATATACAAGGAAGTGGTTTGTTTGCAAGCTCACTCATTTTAGAGTTTCAAGATACATAATAAAATAGAATATAAAATAAAAAATAAAATACGTAACAAAATAACAAAATTTGTTGTATCAACTTAGGTCCAGGATTTTAAATATTCAATTTTTAGTTTTGTGTATTCATAGAATTTATATGGGAGAGAAATCTAGCCTATTTTAAACTTAGGGGTGTTGAGTTTGGCTGGTTGTATCAATGATCTGCTTGCAGACCATTGGCAAGCTAGACCATTTTAAAAGTAAAATAAAATATGAGGGTTATTTGAGATTAATCAACACGTTTATATTCCACAAGGATCTAGATGTAGAGATATCAGGTTCTTGATGTGCCAGTGTTCATAAAGGCATTTTTTTCTGCCAAACCTCCACAGCCCTGTTAGCCGTGTGCCTCCCTGTTTTCCTTCAGCTTGACTGATGTCTCTTTTACTTGCTTTGTAGGGTTGATTTAAGTCCATACTCCTAGTGTCAGGTGCTTGCCTCAATTATATACGCCTGGCTTCAGACTTCCAGAAATACTTGTTGATAAGGTCAAGTGCCAATGTTAGTTTAATACTGTAGTGTGATACATGAATTTAAAAGCATACCTTCTTAGAGTCAAAGTATGAAGGAAACACAGTGAAGAGAATGACCTGGTTTGAAAGAAAGAAAAATACCAGCACCTGAAATCAGCTTTCTTCAGATGTTGACTAAACTTCTCTGAAATCATGATACATTGAATTAAGTGGTTCTGAAGGAAATTGTGACCTTCAGTGAGAGTGAATGCAGAGGAGCCCAGGTGATCTGACGCCAGTGGAATGTTAGATGTGGTTTGGGTAACGCTAGATTTTAGGAATCAGAGGGAGGGTGTTTACCTGTATCACTTAACTGTTCTTATGGAGTATACGTGAATATCTCAACTGTCTTGCATGAGATGATGAAGAAGTGGTGAATGTCACAAAGTGCTCTAAAGAGAAGTGGTAGCATACGTCATGTACAGCTTGTGTGATGTGTTTGTACATACCGTTTCGTTTCCAGTGTGGATTTTTTTATATATAGATGTTGTATGTTAGCTATTGCCTGTGTATCATAATTTGAAATGCTGTATAAAATGTGTTTTGTGTTGATTTCAAACATTTCTGACAGTTTCAAGTATTCTTACCAGTTTTGTTTCTTTGCAGCTTTTTCTGCACAAGCGAATCAGCTCTTTACTCCTCATGGTTCTAATCCTTCAACACCTGCTGCTACTCCAGTCCCTACCCCATCACCTGTCAAGGCAATAAGCCATCCATTAGCACCTGCAACTCCACTCATCTCTGGGATGAACATGTCTACCCCTGTCCTTCCTGTTTTCCCAGGACAGGTCTCCTCTTCCATCCATACATCTCAGCCATCCACTCCAACCCCGACTGTCATCAAATCCCTGTCATTGCCTGGTGTTCCTGTCACCTCTGTTCACAGTGCTACCTCTACACCCATCCCTGCAGTTTTCTCTGGGCTGGCTTCTATACCCACTGCTACACCAGCTCCACAAGGTTCTTCCACACCATGTGCCACGCCTGCACCTAATGAAGCTTTTGCATCTGCTACTGCACCATTTGCTGGCCTCCCTTTCTCTGCAACCTCTTCAGTTGCTTCAGCTAACAATCCCACTCCATTGTCATCAGTTTTTGCTGGTCTCCCTTTGTCCTTGCCACCCAATGTCCAAGGGATTTCTAGTCCTGTTCCCTCTACGGTTGCTAATTCTCCTGCCACCACCATTCCTGGTTCACTTAGCTTGCCTAACCCAATTTTGTCTGTCTTAAAAGGATTTCTGACATCAAATGACACTTCATTAATCAATTCATCTGCTTTACCTTCTGCTATGACGAGTGAGCTTGCTTCTCTATCTGCTCTAGCTAATCAAAGCTCTGACCCTCCCACTTCCTCTGTCAACAAATGTTATACTCCATCAGCCACCCCCACCCCACAGCGTTCCTCCACACCCGGGCTGGCCATTTTTCCAGGTCTTCCATCCCCATCTGTGACCAATTCTAGTTCCACTCCTCCAACATTGCCTGCACAGTCACCTTTGACCACTTCACCATCGATTATGCCAGTCAACTGTGGCTCATCAGCCTCCCTCTTGCATGGCACGAGCCCTACTAATCCTGACCAGCAGCTCTCATCAGCCCCAGCTACCACAAGTATTCCACAGGTTCTAGTCAAAACAGAACCCATGAGTCCTACCCTCTCAGCCTTCAAAGGTCCTTCTCACTCAGCTGGCCCTTCTCATGGCACTATAGGACTGTCAGCGCTTGGGCGTGCCTACACCTCAGCAGCTTCAGTGCCAGTCAGTTTACCCAGTTCCCTGAATCCAGCGCTGTCAGGTCTCTCCTCCTTGAGTGCTCCTCTAAACAACTCCAGTTCTCTGGCTTCCATTTCCCTCGCCCCCCATGGCTCCACTGCTCCCATTGCCCCCGTATTTAATGGACTTCCTCCTTTCACGTCTCTAACCAGTAACTTTGCTTTTACTGGTAATCCAGCACTTACACCACCCGTCACTCTCCCAGGGTCTTTGTTAGCTACTCCGTCTACAACTGCTTCAGCTGTGTCTGCCCCTCATGTGAGCTCCACAGCCGCCGTACTCTCAGGACTCGCCGCCTCAGCAACAGTCTCCGCTCCACCCTTTTCGCTTAACTTGTCCAGTGCTGTCCCTTCCCTTTTTTCTGTTGCCCAGGGACCTCTGGGATCATCAAACCCATCCTTCCCTGGTTTTCCTGTCTCTAACACACCCTCTGTCACTCCTGCTCTCCCTTCTTTCCCTGGCCTCCAGGCATCTTCTGCAGTAGCAGCAGTTGCACCGTTGCCAGCAGCTGCCACAGCCCCATCTCCGGCTCCGGTCCTGCCAGGGTTTGCCTCGGCCTTTAGCTCAAACTTCAACTCTGCACTTGTTGCACAGGCTGGGTATGTTTTGTTTCTGAAGGAGGTCAGAACCATTTATTTTTATCTTGAGCAAAACTGTGGTTTTACTTTATGCATAGACATTATTTTCAGTCACAGTTAGTAATTACAGTTAATTTGTAAACTTAGTTCACCAGTACATTGCCAGCTGTCTTTAGAAACTAATAAAGTAGCTACTAAATAGGTTGCTCTTGGTTATTCTGGTTACCACAGTCTAACCCAGTGAGGTGCTGAGTAGTCTTATGTCCCAGATGAGGATACTTGGCACCTCCTAGGCCTTTACATGAGTGGAGTCCATGCTGGCATCCATTGGCATGTCCAGGTAATATAGCAGACGATGTTACTAGATGTTCCTATATTTTAAGGAAGTATTTAGCATTAACTTCTGTCTAGGAAGTTTTTTGTATATGAATAGTAGGCCCAGACAAGGTACAAAAATTTCTGAGTTCCCTTCTTAGGCACATTGTGCTCCAGATGGTCTTGATTTGTGTGTGCATGAATAATTTGTAGGCGGGTAAAGAGTGGGCTTCTGTTTTGAAATTCTGGCCTTTATGTGGTTTAGAAATTAATATAGGCATAAACTTATACAGAGAGAAAGATAGGATAAAATGTCATGCAGATACTCCTAGTAACAGCCACATCTTGATTTCTTTCAGTTTGACTTCTGGACTACAGACACCGGGAAATGCAGTTTTTCCTGGTCTTTTGTCTCTCCCTGGTATCCCTGGCTTTCCCCAAAGTGCCACACAATCTTCCTTACAGGAATTGCAGCATAGTGCGGCTGCACAGTCGGCACTACTACAGGTAATGTGCCTATTTGTTGATACTATTCTCCTTCCAGTAACTGTTTGAACATGTATTTCAGTGTCAACTTTGTGGGATTAGTTTAAATACGTAAATGGTTTAAAACCTCTAACCTGTGTGAGAACCAGTTACAAGGATGATGAAAAAGAATGACTCAGATAAATGTTTTTACTGAACGTCTGGGGGAAGCAATCAATATACAGTGCTTCTGGAGGTTATAAATGTAATTAAACTCTTTCAGAAAAACAAAAAGAACAACAAAAAAAACTTTGTGAAATGAGGTGTGAAAGAAAAAAAAATAAAAGGCAAGAGAGTAAAAATTTTATATAGATTTATGTTAAATCTAGTGAGTTGACCATGTCGTTGCAAAATCTGAGCTCAGTTCCAGTCTGACATTTTAATACTTTGGAAAACCGCTTTGTCTTTACTTATGCACCTCTCTACATCCACAGTCAGATTTTATTGAATTTGTGTTTGCTGTTGTAGTGCCTTTGTCTTGACAGTTCCCACAAATACAGTCCTCATAATATAAGCTTGAGGTGGCTTTAGGTAATGTGTAGTTTCATCATCTCTCTTGTCCTTGAAACAACTCATTGCAGTCAGCAGCCTACAGAGGTTAATTGAAGCTATCATCATTTGTATTAGATAATTTAGACATTTAATTTATCTGTTTTTTAAAAAGGCTTCTGTACAGAATAAGGATTCTGGTAGAATTTTTGTCCTTCCATACAAAATACTAGAACAGACAGTTAAGTGCCTCAAATTGATGATTTCTCTGTTCTGTGGCACATCAATTTTTGAGATGGAGCACGTGTCTAATACTGTTCAATATGCAGAATACTGTCAGATACCTCTTGAATATCAGAGGAAATAGATCAAAAGAAGCAAATGACTTCATCTCAGCCATGTTGCTTTTCCAGCTCAGGAAATTATTCTGTGTAGATCTACGTATGCAGATTGCATTGAGGAAATGTTTTTCTTGTTTACAAGTTAAAATCATTGAAGTGAACACTTGAGCAATGTAGATAAAGAAGGCTCAGAGTCAGTGAAATACTACAGCTTCTAATTAAGCTATGCCTTCCAGATCAGCTGCAGCTTCCTACACTGAAAAATAAATGCCAATAATGCTTCTTCATATTTCCTCTTAATCCAACTGCTTTTCTCACTCTGGTATTTCAGAGCAATAATTGCACTGCAGTTTAACACATGCATATAGCTGCATTGCTCATCTTCACTCTTTGCATATTTCAGATTAAACTTTAAGTATTTTTTGTTTTGGCTTGAGTATGACCGGTATTGTGCCTGAAAATTTGCTTGATTTAGGTTTTTGTTTGTTTTTATCTGTGCTGTTTCCTAACTTCTTCTCTTCCTTGAAGGCACACTCTGCTTCTGCTCTGGAGAACTATACAGCTCAGCCTGAAGGTTTTGCTAACTATCCATCAACACCAGGAACACCATTTTCACTGCAGACAAGTCTGCCCCAGAGTGGATGGCAATAAATACCAGACATTTTTAAAGACTGCAGTGGTTGCTTGGCAGAGCCTGATCCTATTCACTTTGAAGGCTGACTCCACTTTAGTGGGAGCACTCTGCTTGAGTGGGATTGTGGTCTGAATTGGGGAAAAAGGGGTAAACGTGAGGATAAAATGATTCCAGGCAACTGCGTCAGATGTCAAACCTAATTTGTGATTGCATTTAACTGATTCAGGGTCTGATCCTGTGAATTGCTGAGCATCCCTGACTCTACTTGTATCTTAGAAATTGAATGTTTGGTTTCTTACAGGATCAAGAACGTTCAAACAGGCATGTGTAAATAGAGCAATTGGCTTTCAAACTGAATGGGGAGAACAAGTATACATAATAGCGTGTATAAGCACCTATTCTTCTGTTACGTTTTGTATGGTATATGTGGTTAATATAGAATGAGATCTAGACTGAAATTAGATACTTAAAGCTGTAGATGATCTTTAGTCTAGCTGCACGCCTCTCGTGCGTGCATAGATCAAGATCAGTGTATGGTTCTTCAGATCTTTTATTTGTATGTGTGAGGATCTCCTGTTAGCATCAGTAGTATGTTAAGGGGAGACTAGATCAGAGGGGCTTGGGGGTGTTCTTATGCTTTGAGATATTGTCATGGGCTTGCTGCTGAATTGAGTACTCTGTCAGAATCTGAGCAGGAGATCTAGGAGGTGGTGTTGTATTGTATTTGGATAGAAGTGGATTATGTTTTACTGGAGTATGGTTTAGCTAGCTGGAAATATGTCTTTCCAAAGTCCATAAAAAGCCTTTTTTATTTGCATCTAAAATAATGTTTCATAACATTTTCCCCACCCCCACCCCTCTCTGTGAATGAAATAATTGTACTGCGGATAGGCTGCCTATCCGGCACTTTTGACTGCAGACTTTTGTGAATGTTTACAGACATGTGTCAAGTTCTTTTCTCCCTTATATTCACAAACCCACTGGTTCTCTTTTACCTTTTTGGCTATAAACCACAACTTGATGGTGCTTATGAGTTATCCTGTGAATGTAAGTGGGAGCAGAATTTGGACCATGGGTTTTTTAGTATTTTTCCTTGGAAAATGTACATGATTTTAAAGGCATAGAGCTAAATTAACTGTATTGGTTAGGAAGGGTAATGATGCAGTATATAGAAAAGTCTTGCTTTGTTAGTGAAATTCAGTTGTGCACTCTTTTAATAATGCTAGTACCTGTGGCAATGTGTAACACATCATTGAATATCATTGAATATCATCTATGTAAGGTAAACTCCTGATCATGTTTTAGAGATAATAGAGATGAATGATATTCAATCTTGTGGTTAAATTAAAATGTAGAAGATACTATAATGTAGAAAAGCTCTGCACCTAGAGTTTTACTTTTTTAAAGATGAATTCTGCTGGGAGATGTTGCTAATGTATTTTCTTTCAAGATGTGAACAAACTTTTTTAGAACATTAATGGAAATTCCTGTACTGGTTTTTAACACAATTTTTTAAAATAAAAAGTTTACAGTCATGGCAAAAAGGCTTTGCTGACCATTTACCTATTTGCTTAAAAAATAGATGAATAAATTTGTTTTTGCTAAGACACTTCCTCATGTTTGATCTTACTTATGCTGGTTTTTATGATGGAGAATTAGATACTGAATTATAAAATAGGTTTCCTAAAGAGTGGTAACAGAGATACCCCATGAAGTGTTTAGATAGAAAACTTAATAGTGTCCTACATACTTTGTCAGCAATTGAGGTAGTCTTGCATTTTTATAATCAAAATAACATATTATTTTAAACTTAGAAACATGTTGCATTTTCACAACTTTTTATTTCATGAAAGCTGTTGCTTTCTAATGATTCTCCACTTTGAACTGCTTTTAAAGTTAGTGCCTTACCTCTTGATTCAAGAAATCTGCAGAAAAAAATTCAACCATCTTTCAGTACTCTGGTCTTCATTCCTTTTACAGGCTGTTCTTTGTAGATTTGTAGATCAATTGGAGAAGGAGAAAATAAAAATATTAGTGTTTACTTTGTAACCTTACCAAGGTGCTGAGTTTGATCACTGCTTTGAGTCCTAGTTTCCCGACTAAGCAATCAAAAAAAACTTTAACTCACTTTACCTTGTTCTCTAAAACAAATACCAAACATCAGCTTTCATGCCCTGCTTTATCAAATGTAAGCGCTTTGCATGTCTGTTTCTGAAAACATATATTGAATGGTCATGGGTTGTGTTTTTGTGGTAGATTTTTTCTGTCTGAACCTTAGACATCTCAAAGATATGTAGGAGATGGTGAGATCTTGTTTCTCCAAATGCAATCAGGTGAGAAGTAGTTACTATCCACTGTATTAAATGTTATCCCGAAACAATGTACTTCGTAAGTGGTGCCTACCTGCTGGGAAATGTCCTTTACCAAGAAAAGAGAATTTCTTGCACAGCTGGTGTCATGATAGAGAGAAGCTTGTCATCAATGTCAGACAAGTGAATAAATTGGTTAAGAAGCATTAAACTATCGACAGTGTTTTCTCTAGAATGGGCTCTCTGATTCTTACTGAACCATGTTGAACAGGATATTGTAAATTGAACTGTCAAGTGGTTAGGATTAAGGTAAGTTTCAGTTTTTTAAAAGTCTTTCCTGATGTAAAATTGTCTTTTATTAATTTTTTCTCCTCAGGAATAAAGTCAGTGTTCTGCACTGCAGCTTGAAGCAAGCTCCTGTGACCCAACATTGGAATTTCTGAAGGGGGTGATTTGTCCTGAGTTCTTTCATGCTTACTTGAGCCCCATTTTAAAAAGCCAGGGAAAAGCCTACTCCTGAGGCAAACCGTGCCAGATCTTACACTGAGATTATGTTGGGAAAGGACTGTTGCTGTGTGACTTAAGTCTGGACTAATTGTGATTTGATTGTTTGGTTGCTTCTTACTGCTGTATTTCAGCTATGCTGAGAGACTACAAAGGTGCAGTGAAACATTCGTTGAAATAAAACCTTCATTCAGAACATGAGAACGTATTGGGACTATGTTTGCAACTACAGGTTTTGCTATTTGTTACAGGTACTTTAATTGCAGCTTAAGAAACTTATGATACGAGCATTCTTACTTTCTTGCAGATTGTCTGCATTTCTAGGCTGAGAGGTAAGGGACCCCTTTGATTGACTCTCTCTCATATTTATTTATGTTGTAGTGAAGTGTAGCCAAAGGGGTCTCTCCTTGTCATCTCCACATTTTCTGCTCTTGAAAGCTGATGTCTTTTTCACGTTAAAGGAGAAGGAGTAATGTGCGGATGTTCCTACAAGTATTGAGATGTTATTCTTCGCAATGTCCTTCCCCTTCTAAATTTTTATCTGAGGGAGATGAATGAGAAGCCTGAAGCAAATAGGCTAGTGTCTGTTCAGGGCCGGAAGAGGAAGAGGCTGAGAAATCTTTAGGGGATGGCTAAAGCCACGGATCCGTGTGAGGGAAAGAGTAATATGGGCCTAAAAAGATCATAGACAAAGTAACTATGTTGTATGCAAATCTTATGATATGCAAATATATCAATGGGTAGCACGAGCAGATGGAAACTTTGAACTGTAAAGGACCGGGGTCACATTTTGCAAATGGAGCTATTGGTGCAGGGAAATGTTGGAGAATGGACTGTTTACAGGTAAGCACCAAATCATCGTGCCTTTGTGCTGTTTTAGGACTAGAAGTTGTGTTAGCTACATCAGAACACTGCAGAAATCCCTCAATGGCCACCTAACATTCACCTGATGCTACATCTAAGTCAATAAGCCTTGCTAAAGTGGCTTTGGACTTGAGCTGTTTTTCTTTGTGATATTGCTCAGTACTGCAGATCTGTACCAGGTTGTTCAGCGCTAGTGAAATTCCAGCTTGCAGACTGCTTCAATGCTCGTGTATTTTGCACTTGAAGACATGAGAGCTAGTGACTGTTAGCCACATCGCCAGCATAGCCCCAAGGAAAAAGGATTATGATTGCCCTGCCTTTGACTTCAAATTTTTGAAAATGAAAGAATAAAAGTGCAGCGGAAGTTAACACAAAGTAGTACAGTGATGTTCCTCAACATCAAAGAAAAATACCATCTGTTTGAGCCACATTTCAAGGGATATTTTTACAAGCACCTCGGGGTATTCCCAGAAAACAGCAGGGAGCAATTATTTCTGTTAGATTTTAATGTTTTGCTCATCTATCTGACAGTGTAAGCCGCTGTGTAGATTGTAGCATTCAGATAACTTCATTTATTACAAGCTATTTTCCATAAAACAGTTGATTTAAAAAAAAAAAAAAGGTGGGGGGGGGTAGTTTTGCATGTTAGATTTTTCCTTTGTGAAATAATTAAAAGCACACAGTTTTTCTAACTCTTCACCCATGCTGCCCTATTAGTAGGATTTTTGTCATGGACAGGTTTGATCTTGCAGCCTAAGCATGACAGGCCAAATAATTAGGAAAATGCAACAAATGACTTCATACAGATACTGTGATATGTTAGGGAGGGCATTACGATAAGCATGTGAATCCCTGTTTTGCAAGCTGTGCTTATAGCTTGCACAGTGATTTAAAATGCCCATTCAGTGGGGTTAGGTTCCTGTCTTTGTGAAGCTGTAAGGGTTCTCCGGGGAGCAATCAGCTTTGAATGACCCATCTGGGACCAATGTGATGACTGACACTGATGAAGACTTATGTTACATGAAGCTGGAGCCAGCTCTTCCAAGGTACTCTAGATGATGGATGCCCACAGAAAACAACCATTGAATTAATGCAACTATAAGTTAAAATTTGTAAATTAAATATGAAAAACCACCCCTCATTTTTTCTCATTACATGCAGTGGTTTTGTGTCCTTTGAGAAGTCTGCTCTCTGCTGAGAGACCAATTATACTTGGTTTGATGCCAGTATTGGAAGGAAGGTGTTTTAGAAGATTACTCTTATTCGGGAGAAAATTTTAACACTTGGGGGGCTGAAATGCTTCTACTGGGTTTTTATTTTATTGGCTATCTAGCACAAGAGGGTTCAACACACTGTGCTGCAAAGTATCAAGAAATGTTTGAAGAGATATTCCACACGGCAGGGGGACTTCACCTACTAAGAAGTGAGCAATACTCAGTCTACACCCACTAGCTTTATCTTTTCTTTCTGTTTTGTCTTGCTTTTTGTTTTTATCTTTGGTGGCAGATATTACTGTGACCCACAGAAATAATTTCCAGCTTGGATACTGTAGGGTGTAAAACTGGCTGGGCCATGTGTATCCCTAGCCAAAAACCTGCCACAGAAGACCGTGAAGTTACATCAGAGGCAACAGTGACCTGCAAGACTTTGTTTTTGTAACCATGCCATCCTCACCAGGGTTACTGACTCCCAGAGGGCTCTCATGCAAGTGGGGATTTCTCCTTCCCTCACAGAGCTTCCCTTTTCTGTGCTTTGTATGAGTGCTCTGGTGTTTCAAGGTATGCTGCTGTCTTTGTGAGGGGATCAGAACTTCCCTAGAATGAGATGGATCCCAAGAGAGAGACACCCAAGAAAAACAACACAGAGCATCTAATTGGTAAGCCTCATTTTTTTGTGTGCGTTTGTGTTTTTCTCAGTAATAATCCAAAAGTACATTTGAATCCAGGCATTCATTGCAGGTCTCCCTTATAGGTTGGAGATGAAAATCCAGAATCTGCTGCTGTAAGTGACATGACAAATTACCTCATACTGCCCTGCCAGAATGCTTCAGCATTTACCTTCCAGGATAATGACCTCAGGGACTAACATGGCCAAGTCAGCGATTGATACACCTGTACGCATAGGGACAGGGTAGAAAGGGAAAAATAGGTGTAAGTGAGGAAAGGCAGAGTAATTTTTCAGCCCAAAAAGGACACTTAATGTGGTTGGGATTGTGTAATGAACACCTGGTACTCCTTCCAAGCAAGGGAGCTGATACCAACTGGTATGGCTGGGCAAGGACCTGCTGGTCAGATGGGTGCAAGAAGGAAATGCACAGGCAGGGGAAGCAGGGATACATGGTCTAGGAAGAGCACGGGGATGCTGTCCGGGTGTGCAGGGATGGGGGCAGGAAAGCCAAGGCATGGATACAGCTGATCTTGGCAAGGGATGCAAAGAATGACAAGACGGGAGTCTCTAGGTACATTGGCAGAAAAGAAAGGCCAAGGAGAGCCTACCTACCCCCTCTGTTGGATGAGAAGGGCAAACTGATAACGACAGACATGGAGAAGGCTGAGGTACTCAGCAATTTCTTTGCCTCAGTCTTCACTGCCAGTCAGGCTTCCCAAGTCTTCCATTTCCCTGAGCCCATAGATGAGGGTTGGGGGAGCAAAGTCCCTCCTACCGTAAGCAAAAAGCAGGTTCAAGACCACCTGATGGAAGTGAACAGGTACAAGTCTATGGGGCCTGATGCTGTGCATCCCAGGGTCCTGAAGGAACTGTCTGATGGAGCTGCCAAGCCTTTCTTTCTCATACCTGAAAAGTCCTGGCAGTCAGGTGAAGTCCCTGGTGACTGGAAAAAGGTAAACATCACTCCCATTTTTAGAAATGGTTGAAAGGAGGACCCAGGGAACTACAGACCAGTGAGCCTCACCTCTGTGCCTGGCAAGATCATGGAAACGATCCTCCTGGAAGCAATGTCAAGGCACATGCAAGACAAGGAGGTGATCCAGGACAGCCAGCACGGCTTCACCAAGGGCAAATCGTGACTGACCATTCTGGTGGTTTTCTATGGCTGCATCAGTTGACAAGGGAAGACCGACCAATGTCATCTACCTGGACTTCTGCAAGGCTTTGACACAGTCCTACGTGACGTCCTGGTCTTCAAATTGGAGAGATGTGTTTGATGGGTGGGCCATTCAGTGGATAAGGAATTGGCTTGAAGGCCAAACCCAGAGAAGGGTGGTCAACAGCTCCACGTCCATGTGGAGGCTGTTGATGAGTGGTGTCCCTCAGGGGTCTGTCTTGGACCAACACTTTTTAATATCTTTAACAATGGCATAGATAGCAGGATTGAATGCAACCCCTGCAAGTTTGCAGATGACACCAAGCTGAGTGGTGCAGTTGATACAACAGAAGGAAGGGATGCTCCAGGTGTGGCCTCACCAGGACTGAGTAGAGGGGGAGAATCGCCTCTCTTGACCTGCTGGCAACACTCTTTTGAATGCAGCTCAGGATACCATTGGCCTTCTTGGCCACAAGGGCACATTGCTGGCTCATGGTCAGCCTGCTGTCCACCAGAACTGCCAGGTCTCTCTCTGCAGAGCTGCTCTCCAGCGGCTATTTCCCCAGCCTGTACTGGTGCTTGGGATTATTCCTAGGGGCAGGACCCCGCACTTGCCCTTTGTTGAACTTCATGAGGTTCCTCTCAACCCAACCCTCCAGCCTGTCGAGGTCCCTCTGAATGGCAGCACAGCCCTCTGGGGTATCAGCCATTCCTCTGAGATTTGTGTCATCATCAAACTTGCACGCAGTTCCATCATCCAGGTTGTTGAGTAAATTGAATAGCACTGGACACAGTACTGACCCCTGGGGGACACTGTTAGCTACAGGCCTCCAACTAGACTGCACACTACTGAGCACAACCCTCTGAGCTCTGCTATCCAGCCTGTTCTCAATCCAACTCACTGTCCGCAGTCCACAGTCATCCAGGCCACACTTCCAGAGCTTGTCTATGAGAATATTATGGTAGGCAGCGTCAAAATCTTTGTTGGAGTCAAGGTGGACAACATCCACCACTTTCCCCTCATCTATCCAGCTAGTCATCCCCTCATAGAAGGTTATCAGATTGGTTAAGCATGACTTCCTCTTCGTGAATCCATGTTGACTACTCTAGATCACCTTCTTATCATCCAAATGCTTGGAGATGACCTTCAGGATGAGCTGCTCCACAGCCTTTCCAGGGATAGAAATGAGGCTGACTGGCCTGTAGTTGCCTGGGTTCTTCTTCTTGCATGACATTGGCTTTCTTCCAGTCCTCAGGCACCTCTCCTGCTCTCCATGACCTTTCAAAGATGATGGAATGGCCTAACAATAACATCAGTGCTGCTCAATGAGCTGCCACATTTTGCAGTGTATTGCACCTTTTACTTTGCTATGGCCTGTATACCTGAGGGAGGTTTTTGCTGGTTGTGACTACTGTAGTCAATATACGGGGATGGCAAAATCAAGTCAGTCATATGTTGGGTAGTTGTTATTCTTCACAATTGTCTTTTTCTAGAAATCTTCATTTGTCTTGTGGCTAAATGGTTTGAAATTTTGGTGTAATCAGAGTATATTTGTAATGGTCTTTGGAGATTAGGTCTGGATTCATTGTTAAGCAGGTGTATTTTCATACACTGCTTTTCCCGTTGGAATCCGCACTTTTAGCTCCCATCAGGATCTCCAGGACAGGTATCACGAAGGAGTCAGTAGAACTTTGTCAAGGTTTAGATGTGTGCTTCTTACCCATAGTGGTGATACCTTGTCCTTCCCCTTCTCAGACACTTACATATCTATCCATAGAGGCATTTGTTCTCTGCCAACCCCCTCCCCCCTGTCTGTGTGTTGTGTTAGTCCTATTAGGACTGTGTCATACCCATCTATCTTCACAGTGGTCTCAGGTGGGTGGTGGCAGATGATGCTACAATCTGACATTAGCTTTTGAGGGCCATTCTTCATGGCCAAACTTGGCACTGGAGAAAAGGATTTTCAGGCATCTCTCTATGCTAATCATTTAGGTGCAATGGAGAGGGAGAAAGCGGAGCGTTGTATGCTCATGATCAGACGTGAACAACCCTTTGTGATTAATTTCCTCAAACTTTTCATTAAGAAACAATGCCCACTCCATGAGTTCCTTTGACCTTCTCTCCACTGATTAGAAGACACTTGACTGCTGGTACTGCAGGTACCTTTTGTAGCCTGTGCACCATTGCTGTAATGTGAAGAATGCCGTGTGGTAAACAAGTACCAGTGAAAGTGTTAAAGCTTTTCACATAAAATTTTACAAGTCCTGTCTTCAAACACATCGCCTTGGGGTCTGCATGATAATTTACTCAGAGGAGCTTCTCAAACCATCCCTATCAGTGATTACAGAATAGCTGATGATGCCCCAACCAAGGTTTTCAGATTATTATTTGTCAGAAAGGGTGAGGAGGAAAGCCAGGCTCCCAGTGCAGCAGTTCTGTGCCCAGCTCTCATGGCCAGCATTCAGAGAGAGGCCTCAAACTGGGCCCTATCAGTCCCAAACTTAGTTATGAGTGATTAAACCCCAGGTGGGAAAGGAAAACCTGCAAGAAGCAAAGTGCTCAGTTGTAACATCCAGGTGTGCAGTTAGTGTGGCTTCCTTGCCAGAGCCTGTAAGGAGCTCTGTGTGGAGTTTCCTACCAGAGGCCAGCATTGCGGGAGGAGTGGTGTGTGTCTCCTGCAGGATCACCAGGGGTTTTCTGACAAACCTGTCAGTCCAGCTCCACTGCTCTGTTAACTTGTGCCCTGGGGATCTGGTAACCTCATGCTGTCTTACTGGTGACAAGTTTTTCTCTGAAAGTATAAAATAAAGCTTTATTTATTTTTTTCCCTTATTTATCAGTTTCTGTCATTACATGAATTTTATTTAATATCAAAAATTCCCAATGCTCAGAAGACCTCTGAGCATTTGTCTCCTCTCCTGCCTGTGATGAAGTGTGTTGGGAAGGGCTGAAGTATAGCCTGCTGAGTTCAGCTTTGTTTCTGCTGATGGTTATGCCTACAGGAGTCCTCTTCTCAATGGATGCCCAGCTGGCATCCCTGCTTCTTCTGCTTTTCTTGCACCTCTTCAATTCAAACACGTGTCTGCTTTCAGCAACATTCAGTTGACACTGCATCACTCAGTCCTTACAGCAGAACTGGCCTGCTCACCCTTTTCTCTGCCTCTTTTGTGAAGACCTCAGCAGCTCCAGCTGCTAATCTCTCTGAAGACCAGTAGCTCTTTGTTCCCCTTTCCCCTACAACAACCTTCCCAAACTTTTAGTACATGAACAACAACTCACCACTGCCTTCCCTTCAGGCACTAAGATAATTAAATTAATATTTTGGGATGGGAAGAGCTAAACGCAGTGAGAGAGCTACCCAAAGTACCTGGGTGTGCATTTTGACGAGCACTGATTCTGAATCTCATCTTTCAGTGGAGGAACTGGTCCATCAGTATTCCTCAAAGCTTCCATCTAAAGATAGCAGGACTTTCCCTCATTTTACTTACTACCTGCTTCATATAAATTCTCTTGTCCCAGCCATGGCACACTGACATTGATTCATATCCATGGATATTCTACCTGATCATTTATTTCTTCAAGCTCCCAGCTTTGACAATGCCTGTCGCTTTTCTGCCTCCTTTCCTGCTGCAAAACATGGTTTCTAAACCTTTTAGTTTTTCATGCAGGAGGATGTTTGTGGTTTGGTGTTTTTGGTGAGTGTTGAGAGGGAGGAGAAAGAGACCAAGTCTTTGTAGATTTTGCAGATCATCATTATTGTAGTAGGTTAGATCTACTTCTCTTTGATAACTTTTTTTTCAGGATTTGCATTCATTTCTTTTTTTTTTCCCTATTCTTTTATAGCTGATAGGCGGGAAGGAATTGGTGTCTGTGGCTGGATCCTGGTTTCAATTTCTTTCCTGTTGGTGGTTATTACCTTTCCTTTTTCCATCTGGGCATGTATCAAGGTAAGCTAGTGGGATGTGAGGCACGGAAAGAACAATCTATTGCCATTATTGTTTGATCTATTTATTTATTGATCTATTAAAGCACACATTAGCTTTTTGGAAATAATAAGGGCTTGTGGTCTGGGACCAAGAGATCCACGGACTTCCACTGACTTTCTGTAGCACCACAACTTACTCATTTGATTTCTTCCCATGTCAGCTTCCACAATCAGTTAAACTTCCTTGTCTTCCTTGCTTTACAACACATTGGGAGAATAAATCTAAAAATGTTTTTGAAGAAGTCATGTGATGCTGCCAGCAATAGTCATTAACATAGGTAATGAGAGAAAAAGGAGTCAAGTCCCAACAGTGAGGGACTATGCAACCTAAGCCCACAGTCCCTTCAAGACGTGGGCATAATATGATTAATTTAAAGCTGTTTTTAGAGGTGAATTACCAGGGTGATTGCTGTGAACCCCAGAACATGAGTCATCCTACAATCTGATGTAGTTGACTATATTATCTGATATTTTATTCTGCCTACAGCTAGCTCCTCTGTGTGTAGCACTGATGTTGAAAGAGTTGTGGATACCCTCGTTAAATCAGTGGCGTTTCTTGTATATTTGGTCTATTTTATGACTTATTCACAGGGCCAAGGTCTGAGTTTTTTCCAGCAAAGGATGAGGTGAGAAAACATAAAAATGCTTTGTGACTCGCAGTTTTGTTAGTCTCTATATTAGCTGTATTTCTCACGTAATATGGATGTCAAATATATATATATATTTAAGAATATATACTAGAAAGGAGGAATAGAATTAGTTGTAAAATTCTAATTTTAAAATATTTTCCTAGGTTGTCAGAGAATATGAACGTGCTGTTGTATTTCGGCTGGGACGTATACTGCCTAAGAAATCAAAGGGACCAGGTGAACACATGCAGTTTTATTCTATTAAGATGCACTGTAACCGCACAGAGAACTGCAGAGGTCCATAAATCCTTCACAACATAAGGGAGGGTGAGAAGGTTTTGCTGTTGTGTAGACTGGATGATGGAAGCTTGAGCTCATGCTGCAGGCACTGGTGGAGAACCAGAGAGGTTGAAATGTAGCCTTGAGCTCTACCACAGATATTTTTGGGTGACCATGGCCACTCTCCTTATTCCTCACTTCCAAAGTTACTTTTTGTTGCCAGATCTTTAGCTGTATTGTGTTCTGAAAATTGTAAATGTTTCAGCACAGGAGCCTTCCCACACTCTGCACCCACACAGAGTCTGTTACAGTCACCTAGGATCAGGATACAAACTGCAAATACAACACAAAACCAACAACACCAAGTAATTACATACAATTGCAACCTTTGTGCAGTGAAACTGGGCAAATTGGGAGTTGAAATAAAAGGAAAAAGCCCTTTTCAGATGCTGTCTTTCCTCCTAAATAATAGCCATGTGGTCCAAAATACAGCTAGGGCAGATGCTGAACTCCTCTGCATAGCTCTGGGCACCTAAGCAAGGTGCAGAGGTTAAAAAAATAGTGTCAAGTCTCCCACTTCACAGGGTAGTTCAGATAAGAGGACAATGTTCCTAATGTGAGCTTCTACGGCTGGTAGAGGACTCTGGAGAAGGGAGGTGTCTTTCCTGGGGTCAAACACATTGTACTGCAAATGAGTTATGATTGAAAGAGAAGAAAATAAGCGAAGGCCTGGAAGAAATTTTTGCCAAAAGTCTCATGGCAGATTTGAAACCAGAATAGAAGTCTGTCCATTCCCTGCCCAGAGCTCTAAGCCATTAATGCCTGATAAGTTCACATCTTTGCAGATATCCACATTCCCCCTCTGTTGCTTGAAAATGCAGAACTTCTCTGCTGTCACCTCCTGCAACAGAAGGACAGCTGCAGTAATAAAGTGCTGCACGGCTCCCTGGCTCATTCCCCACCCTGTGGATATTTCCATCTGTTTGCATTGTGCCAGTACATGGTTCTATACTTAGCTCTCCAAAGCGTTTCATCTAATTATTTTTATTTTTCAGGTTTGATCCTCATACTTCCATGTACAGATACGTTTATCAGGGTTGATCTTCGAACTGTTACTTGTACCATTCCTCCACAAGAGGTAACTATTCTCTAGCAGTCACCCAAAAGAGAAGTGAGACATGGAGCTGGTTTGTGGCACGATCAAAAATAATGTGGGTGTTTTGTAGTCTTGCAGCTGTGATCTGCCATATACAGTTTAGCTTGTTTGCTGTATCTTCTGACTTCCAGCTTACAAAACTTCTACTTATGAAAACCCACAGGTGAATCATTGCAGGCCAAGCAGACTCCTCTTGCTGATGTGTGAGATAAAAGATAAAGAAGGTGGGGTTGGAGCTCCAAATAGAAGATAGATGGGATGAGAGAAGAGAGGTTGCAGGGGTGGCTCTCCAAAAATAGAAGGCAGGAAGGAAAATGGTTGCAGTACTTGTGCTGTATGAGGTTTAGCAGCTTTTGGCAAGGTTTATGCAGCTGTTGGCAGAGTTTCTGTGGAGCACTTAATGGTGGGAAAAGGTGCTGAGGAGGGAAAAAACAGTGGAGCATCGTCAGTGCTCTGCTGAGGCCAGCTGTCTGCTGAGGCACAGGGCATTTGCCTCTCCTTGCACTGGCAAAAATGAAAAAAACTTCTTTATGAATACTGAAATAGCTTTTGGAGTTTCTTTTCACTGATTTTTGCACTTTGCTTTTCACCTTTGATTTAATTTGTGTGTGTTCCTTACAAATACATTGCTTGGTTAAAATTGCACTGGTCTTCCAAATGACATGCAATGTGTAAAATCACTTCTGGCACTTTCTGCAAGAAATAGACAGGGTAAGCATTCTTTATTATTGCAGCAGAAATTCATGCAGGTGATGAGATTCATCTAGCTTTTAAAGTACTGTTTCAATAGTATGTGTAATATTTTGCCCTGGTTCAAATGGTTTCTGTTGCAAAATGATTTTCTTGAAAAGGAAGAAACCAAATAAAACAAAATAAATTCTTAATTTCCTTGAATTATCAGGCTCTCTTCATCACTTAAGGAAAAGGAATAACAATAATTCCCCTTCCTTGTCAAGGGGTGTGTTACTGGACCCTTCTGTAATTCTGCATGTTTCTACGATGCAGATTCTGACAAAAGATGCTGTTACCACCCAAGTGGATGGGGTGGTGTACTACAGGATCCACAGTGCGGTCAGCGCCGTTGCCAATGTCACCGATGTCCATGCAGCCACCTTTCTCCTGGCACAGACGACCCTCAGAAATGTGCTGGGTACAAAGAGCTTGGCTCAGCTCCTGGCTGGTCGAGAAGAGATTGCTCATGGTATCCAGGTAAATCCGGCTCATGAATTCATTGGTAAGCAGGGAGATTTGTTCTGGGGAGCAGCAAATTAGAAACAATCTCCCTTATTTTCCTTAATAGTGATAGCAAAATTTTCCTGAATGGTTGTTTCAGTTATACTTCTCATTGCCTGAAGTAAGAAAGAATTAGAGAAAATGTATTTCCCCATATTCCTGTAGAAGAATTATTTTCCATCAAAAAGCAGTGAAGCTGCTGAAATTATCCAGTGAGTTGAATAAATCAGCATAAGCAGACTTTGCTCAGAGATCGCTGCAAGCAATGAGAAATATGTCAGCTCTTTGTGGGAAGCTCTATCAGACCCTTGATTGAGGTTTAAATTGTCAGGTCTTGTGCCGTAATGGCTACAAGTACAGAACTGAGGCGTTTGATGGTTATGGTGCTTCAACACAGATCCTGAGTGCTGCAGGGCTGTAATGTGTGAGTCACCAATATGTTTGTACAATGACAATTGCTCTCAGAAGTTGCTATTGTATTACTTTGTAAAAGAGAGAAGTTAGGTAAGTGTCTGCCTAAAGATAGGGAGGGAATCATATCTTAGGAGGCAAGAAGGAGCACCTACAAAAGCCCTACATAGGAGAGAAACTTCAGGTACCAACCAGCACCGTCTCAGACACAGGTGTTGATCAGGAGGAGTTTCATAATGCAGAGGTACCTGCCATGCTCACACCGCCATGGGTGCTAGCACCCCAGAAGGGCTTCATCTTCCTGCTGTGCAGGTCTGCCCTCTGCCTCTCCTGTCAAGGCAGCAGTAAATCACACTGCGTTCTCTCTCCAACCACTGTGCTCTTCATGTTGGTGCTTGTCTCTAAGGATATCCTCGACAGTGCCACGGAGCAGTGGGGAATCAAAGTGGCTCGTGTGGAGATCAAAGACATCAGGATTCCCGTGGCCATGCAGAGGACGATGGCAGCTGAAGCAGAAGCTGCACAAGAGGCAAGAGCTAAGGTGAGATCCATAGATGTCTACTCACAGGCTACAACGTCCCACACCTTTGTCCTGGGCGTCCAAGTGCATCTTTTTCTCCTCATTGTAAAAGTGGCTTTTCCCCACTACTGTCAGTGTTGCAATGCCATTTCCATTTCTCTTATGTTGCAGGTTGTGGCAGCAGAGGGAGAGAGGAATGCTTCTAAAGCCCTCAAGCAGGCCTCCATGGTGCTGGCCGACTCCACAGCAGGTCTTCAGCTGCGCTACCTGCAAACTTTAACAACTTTGGCAGCAGAGAACAATTCCACCATCGTCTTCCCTCTCCCTGTTAATATGTTTGAAAATTTGGGACAGAAAAATAGAGGGGGATAGAGACTGTTCTTTGCTAGCTGCTTGGGCTGAGAGATTTAAAGGGTTTCTCAGCAAGCAAAGGGTTCCAGATTACCAAAGCTAGAGTAGAAATAGTTTAATAACCACACATAGTTCCCACACTAGGAGACTGCCTTTGAGCACTGAAGGTTGCAAAATTTAGGCACCAAGCAGTTTCATCTTAGATTCATCTCCAGGTGAAATGGAAGAAAATATGTAAAATTCGTGTGAGACCTAATAAGAAATTTTAATGATGCTTTCACCACGTATTGCAAGTGCTTGGGCATAGCAATTAGTTGGTGATCTGTCTGCTAATTAAGAACCTATGGGCTCCTGATGAGGTTACAAACCTGCTCCACACAGCAGAAGGGTCAGATACTGGTGTATAACTCAAGTCCTGTGGAGTGGAAAGAAGGATTTGGTCCCAACCTTAGTATTCTTAGTATTCTTTCATAACTGTCAACAGAATTACTGGATCATTGGTATATCAGTGGAACAGCCTATTCTTTATCTTCTGTGACTAAAAATTAGCAGTTGCTTTACTGACCTAAACGGGATTTTGCTGTATCACTGACATTTGTCTAAGCTTTGTAATGGGAAGAGAATATATGTCCACATATTGCAGTCACATTTCCTAAATTTGAAGGCTGATGCAAACCTCAGGGAAAACAAATTATCCTATGTTAATGTAAGTGTCTCTCTTTCACCCATAAGAGGTTTCTTATTCTGCCTTGCAGATATCATAAAGTGGTAGCACAGATTTTCATAAAATGAGCCTTCCCCACCCTCCACCCATGCAATTCCTTGCAGCTGAGTGGGGACATGGCTGATATCTGAGTTCAGCTATACTAGCTGAGTTTACAGCCTCCAAAAGCAGCTGGGCTGTGATTCTGTGGGCTGTTCACATTGCTGCCACCCAGTGATGGGCTGTCTGCACGTGAATCTGAAGTCTCTTGTGGTATAGCTACTTTGGTAGATGCTGCTGTGTAGTGTCTCTTCCACACAAGGCTCACTGCTGCCCCTCTATATGGTAAGGTCATTTGACTCCAAATTCATGAGAACAGCATGGATTTTCTAATTCTGTTGTTGATACAGGCCCATCTCATTTTGGCTGCAAGGCAGCACAAGCAGTCCAGATGACAAGTTTTTGCACTCAGTAACTGCTGGCACAAAGGCAGTGGTGTGAGCATCTGAGGATGGTGACCTGCTCAGCAAACACAGCTTTTCATTGCAGCTCTCTTCCCTGCTTCAGACACGACTGCCAAATGGCATTTTTGTTGGCAAAGATGTAAAACCTGCATTCACAAATCATTCTTCCTAACATTTGGCAGAGAGGCTCCTATCCTAAGAAAAGAGATGTTTTGAATTTGGGTGTTATTTTTCATTCTCAATTTAGTTTGTCTTTTGTGGAAACCTTTATAACTATGGCAGAAGAATTCCCCTGCCTCTCCCAGACAACTGTTTCATCTCCACTACAGAGCTGCTTTGCATAGCCACAGAAGCACCAGTGTGTTACAGAAATGCACCCACAGATTGCATCATTACTTTAAAGCAATGCAAATTAATTAAACTGTAGAAAGGAAAAGCTTGAAAGACATGTGACTACAGACTGCAATTAGAAAATAACTCTGTGCCCTTGGTGAGCTACTCACTAGTCCATGCAGGACTCCAGGGTCAGGCACAGGGCACATCCAGCCCAGTCATCCGTCCCTGATGCTGAGCCGGTTCCTGCTTCAGAAGTGTGTATGGGAATCCTGCTGTGTGTACAAGTGGGGTCATTTGTTCACCCACATGTGGTCCTACAATTAATATCAGAAATGAACTGATGTGCTGAAGTGTGAGTACTAGTATCCCTTTTCTTTCATCATATCACAGGCTGTGCTTGGTAAACCCATGAATGCACAGTTTTCTTTTTGACCCATGAAATTTTTTTGGCCTCTTTATCATCCAGTGACAACATTTAGGGAAATTAATCATCTTTGCAAGCACAGTTGTCTGCTTAAAAAAAAAAAAAAAAAAAGACTCATTTAATCCCCTGCAGGATAATTGCCCTATTGAGTAATGGGTCAGGAAGACAGAAATTCCTTCTCTTCACCCATGTCAGGGACAAAAAACACAACTAGTAGAGTAACTGTAATTTTTGTTATATTAGCCCCGTACATACATCTACAGGAAGAAGTCCCACTCAACAAGTATGCCACTGGAAGAAGAACAGCTAGCAACAGAAGCAGCTCTGCCATGTCTAAGGTGCCTCTGAGGTACAGGATTTGCAAGAAAAAAATAGGAAGGAGCTGAGTTGCAGTAACACAGGTGGGATGTGAGGAGCGGAGCAATCTTTCAGAAAAGGCAGAGGCTGTCATGCTTGCTCATGAACTCCTGCAGGTGAGCACAGGCTTGCCGGTGCAGGGTGGTGCGGCACTCGCTGTCGTCTGGAATTTTCTCTACCCAGGCTTGGGAGTCAAGGAAGTACTGCATCCTGAGTGCAAGAGGGAGGGATAAATGAGGTCAGTTATCACTGCTGACATGGAGCAACTAGAAAGCATAAACCCTGTGAGGTTGCCTCCCTTCACCGCGGTGCACTTAACTTAAGTACACTTAACTTAAACACTCATATTCGTGGGACCTTTTAAGATTTTAGGAAGTGGCACTTACAATTTGGTTGATTGTGGTCTCCCTCCTAGAAGCTTCAAAGGCACTACCTTTCTCCACTTTTGTGCAGGGAAATCAAGCATTTAAGATGTCTTCCTCACTAAAAGCTTAATAGAGGCAGACTAAATTTCTCCTCAGATAAATTCCCTTTTTCTTCACTCAAGTGTGAAGATGAGAAAGGAGAATAATGAGCTGCACTCATGACGTAGAAAACTTTGAGGGCTCCTTTTAGACATAGTCTCTAGATTTGGGTGGCTCAGCTGTTCCTCACAGTTGCCCTTTTGATTATGGAGTGGTACACCACATTTTAGTAAAGGCAGCGGAGTCAGTCCCTGAGAAATCTGTCCCTCCTTTTGCTTTCTGGAGGCATTTTAATAGTTTGAGTACCATTTTGATTTGTGATAGCAGTCCTGTGGCTCAGGAGCTATGCACTTACTTGTCATTGCAATCAACAGTTTGCCCATCTTTCCCCATGACAAGGTATCGTTTGCCAGGTACCATGTTTAGCTTGCAAGTGGAGCGTTTTAGGAACTGTCGATGGGCACCCACTTGGATGCTTTCATCAGCAGCTGTGACATGAGAAGAGAAAGATCCATAAATTTTCATGATAAAGAGCAGAACCATAGCCCACAGGACACAAACCTTTGTGAGTATTTACTCCACTGCTAAGCCAAGATTATATCTCATTTGGGAGTAAATGGCCATGCTGTAGTAAGACATAGTAACATTACCCAGCTAAAAGCAAGTCATTTTTTTATTTGCTGAATGTCTTAAGCTCCTTAATAGTTATTGAAGCAGCTTTTGCTATAGAGATCTTTCAAATCTTATTGGGTTTCTTTAGAGATTGAAAAAAGTCAAAGGAAAAAAGAAAACATACTATATTTCAGATTGCTCAGGTTTATAGTGGTCTTAGAAGCTAGCAAACTAAATTCAAGTGTCTTGTGGTTCAACAATGCAGCAGGTACTTTTAAAAACTCACACTACTTAATGTGCTGAATTTCACTGATTTAACCCCTGTGCTGTTCCTCCTGAAGCTGTTCTATAGGACATGTACTTAGAGATCTCCACATTAAAATGACTTAGAAGATTGTGGTCTGGATTCTGGCCCAGATGATTATTCATTCAAGAGCTGCACAGCCCATTAGTGCAATGACACGAGAGCTGGAAAGATACTTATTCAACAAGCTAACACAGGTTATGAGGATACTGCATTTTTTGGCTAGAATATCAGCTTACATAGCCCTTACAAAGTTCCCAAAGTTTTTTGAAAAACAAAACAAAACAATTAAACAAAAAGAAGCAGATAACATCAGTACATTAATTTAGAATCATAGAATCATTAGGGTTGGAAGAGGTCTTCAAGATCATCTGGTCCAACCATCACCCTACTGCCAATGTCACCCACTAAACCATGTCCCTAAGCACCACGTGCAACCTTTCCTTGAACACCCCCAGGGACGGTGACTCCACCACCT